>NC_134356.1:88645491-89327991 GCF_048569485.1 Anomaloglossus baeobatrachus | reverse complement strand
ATTAAATCAGCTGAGAAGGGGTTAAAAAGCTTTTTGTCTGCAGGTTTTTACTAACTAACTGAGGACAAAAAGAGGTAGGCGTTGAGACAATGATTACAACAATGCATTACTTGTTAGGCAGGGCGCTGTCGCTTCAAACACAATGAGCGTTTTATCAGCAGGAGATTATCACTGCTGGACTCACTGTCTCCTGATCCACCCTTAATGCCACTTTACATGAAGCGACATTGCTAGCGATGCCGCTGCCGATCGCATCAGCCCCGTCGTTTGTGCGTCATGGGCAAATCGCTGCCCGTGGCGCACAATATCGCTATTAGGAGTCACACGTACTTACCTGCCTAACGACGCCGCTGTGGCCGGCGAACTGCCTCTTTTCTAAGGGGGCGGTTCGTGCGGCGTCACAGCAACGTCACATGGCAGGCATCCAATTGAAGCGGAGGGGCGGAGAGCAACCGCAGGAAAGTCACACCCAGCTCATTGCCGGAGGACGCAGGTACGCTGTTGTTCGTCGTTCCTGGGGTGTCACATGTAGCGATGTGTGCTGCCTCAGAAAAGACGAACAACCTGCTTCCAGCACCATTAACGATATTTGAGATTTGAACGACGTGTCAACGATCAACGATTAGGTAAGTAATTTTGATCGTTAGTGGTTGCTCGTACGTGTCACACGCAACAACGTCGCTAACAAGGCCGGATGTGCGTCACGAATTCCGTGACCCCAACGACATCTCGTTAGCGATGTTGTTGCGTGTAAAGCCCCCTTTACTCTCATTATGGAGTAGCAGCCTAGTGTCAAAATTAGAGATGAGCGATCCTGCCAAAGGGTGGATTGGTTAAGCACCACCTGATTTCGCTGATCTTAGCCGATCTAATCATCATTCCTAGCCAAACCCACTAAACTCAATGGGAGGCAAAAGTTATGTGTTGTAAAATGGTGTAGGGGGGCTGTAAAAGAAAAGGAATAAAAAAAGGGTAAAAGCAGTACCTACTTACCTTGTCCCCTGATATTTTTAAGCTGAGGGGCTCCCAAAAAGCACGGGTCTTACAGGGTTATCGCAGAGAATTCAGATCTAGATGAATTGATATACTCATCTCTATTTTAAAAGAAATACTTGATTTGGCAGGCAAATCTGTTCCTTGGGATAAAAGGAATGCAAACTAAGTTTCCTTTAATACAAAATAAACTATGTTGTGTCACTTATTAGAGGTAACTATCGGATAAGTAAATGGCTGACCTTTTAATAGACATAGAAAAATGTCTATGAATATTTACCCAGATCAGAGTCTTAACCTTTTGGAGAATAGTCTGCTTTTGCTAAATATCCTTGTTAGAGATGAGCGGACCTGTGGAAGTTCAGTTCAGCGGGTTCAGACGGATCTTAGATAAAGTTCGGTTTGGGACCTGGACTTGATCTGAATCCCAATGGTAGTTACTAATTGGCAGTTCATGTCTTTGCCCACATGCAGCCAGCCATAAACAGATCACTTTCTGAAGAGGGTGGGCAAGGTTTTTCAATTTTTTATTTATTTTTTTGTGCACACTACATACGATCATGCTGCTGTTACCCCCAGTGTGAGCCATTCAAACATTGTAAGAGGCAGGCATTGGGCTGAGCACCGAGTGTACCTGTGGCGCCCCTGAGTGTCAGGTGCCACAGGGTACTACAACTAACCCCGGATTCCTGGAAGACCAATGCTGGTAAATACCACAACACACACACACACACACACACAAATCCACGCCCTTTTCCCCAGACTGGGTGACAAGCTAGAGATGGAACTGATGAATAGCCACTTATTGGTCGGGACACATCCAATCCACTAGTCAGAAACTTGGGAGGAGGAGGGGCTGATCAGTGGAGTGATGGGAGACGGACATCTTGACACAGAGAAGTCAGTTAGACATGAAGTGAGAAAGATGTTCAGTCAGAAGTCAGTACAAAGACAGAAAGCGTAATTTGATTGATTGAGTAAAAAGGAGTATGGTTGCCAGGAAGAGTACGGTACGAGTACTCACTTGACCGCGCACTGATGGGGTAAGGAGCCCTAGTTCAGGAAGACGCTTCAGGCTCACCTGATAAGAATCTGCCCGGTGAGGGGACCATCAAAGACCTTACCGACATTAGTGTCCGGGGCACAGCAGCAAAGAGGGAACCTAGGAACGGAGACAGAGGTCTAACCGAAGAGAGGTTCAAGCTGCCTGCCATATGGACCAGGACTGTGAAAACCGGAGGGGACCCCAAAAAGCTCCAAGCCACGGGGACTCACCAACTAAAAACGGGTGCAAGGAAGTAAAGCTCATCAGATCACTACACCGGAACTGGAACAAAGGGAGTACCCGATTGGTAGAGACCAGCATCAGTCAGGTTGCAGACACTCCAAACCAGTGAGTAAAGCACAAGTTAAGCCGCAGTTCCTGTGTTGTCTGAATTCTTCCTACACCTCTGCATCTATATACTACAACTACCATCATCCTCCCCTGAGGCCTAGCTCTACTTGCGGAGAGCCATCACATCAAAGCTGCCTACTACCACCAACCCCAGCAGAGAGAGACTTTGCAGAGGCGGCTTTCCCCATGTAGCCGCATAACTCAAGTGGCGTCACGAAAAATACTTAATTTTTTTTGTTTTATTCCCTTGTACTAAAACCCCATTTAATCGACCCCCAGGGTTATGGAACCGGGCAACGGGCAACCGTGATACGTCCCAGTGAATACCAGGCTCGGGACCGAGTACTGGGGTGAATCATACCCGAGCAAAGCAATCACTCAAATGGTCAGCATTAGAGATGAGCGATGTTCAAGGTTCAAGGTTTGCCAATTTCATGTTCGAGTGATTTTGGGGGGTGCTCGAACTCGAGCTTGAGCTTTTTGCTAAAAACTCGACAGTTCGAGTTATGTTCGAGAACGGTTTGATCACAATAAACGTGGCTTTTCACAGTAAGGCTATGTGCACATGTTGCTATCCGCATGCGTCCTGCATCCCCAGCACAATCCCTCTCCCTTTCCTACTCACCGATCATGGGCGTCTTGCTCCACATCTGTCACAAATCTGCGGTATCTTTTCCTTTTTAGAAAATGGCTGCCACTTCATTAGTCAATTAGTTATTCCGTTCTTTCCCCGCCCACCAGCGCCTATGATTGGTTGCAGTCAGACAGGTCCCCAAGCTGAGTGACAGCTGTCTCACTGCAACCAATCACAGCCGCCGGCGGGCGGGTCTATATCGTGCAGTAAAATAAATAAATAAGAATTAAAAAAAAAAAAATGTGGTTTCCCCCATATGTGATACCAGCCAGGATAAAGCCGCATGGCTGGAGGCTGGTATTGTCAGGATGGGGAGCGCCACGGTATGGGGAGCCCTCCAGCCTAACAATATCACAAAGCAGCCGGCCAGAATAGCCGCATCCATTAGATGCGACAGTCCCGGACTCTACCCAGCTCATCCCGAATTGCCCTGGTGCGGTGGCAACTGGGGTAATAACGGGGTTGATCATGCCAGGCGTCTCCCCGAGACACCTTCTATGATCAACCTGAAAGTGAAAGTAAACACACCGCGAAAAATCCTTTATTTGGAATAAAAGACAAAAAACCACCCTGTTTCACTCCTTTAATAATCACCAAATACCCCTCCAGGTCCGACGTAATCCACACGACACTGTCAGCTCTGCTCCCTGAAGATGTAGCAGCACCGTAGAACACCATCGCGCTGTATCAGGTCCACGTAGCAATGAAGTGAATCGCGCTGTCAGCAAAGCCATCAGTCAGCACTACAGGCTTCAAGATCACAAAATCTGCCTAGCTTTATCAATAGAGGCAATAGCTCAGTGAATAGAGAGTTCCCCTATGAAGAATTAGGTCGCGAGTTCTGGTCCCGGTGAAGAGGTTTTTTTTATTTTTTTTATTTTTAATTATATCGTAAAATAAATAAATAAATAAATTAAAAAAAAATATTTGATACCAGCCAGGATAAAGCGGCACGGCTGGAGGCTGGTATTGTCAGGATGGGGAGCCCACCACCCTAACAATATCACACAGCAGCCGCCCGGAATAGCCGCATCCATTAGATGCGACAGTCCCGGATCTCTACCTAGCTCATCCCAAATTGCCCTGGTGCGGTGGCAATAGGGGTAATAATGAGTTTAATCATGCCAGGCGTCTCCCCGAGACAGCTTTCATGATTAAACTGAAAGTGAAAGTGAAAGTAAAGAAAAACACACACCGTGAAAAATCCTTTATTTGGAATAAAAGACAAAAAAACACCCTGTTTCACCCCTTTATTAATCCTCAAATACCCCTCCAGGTCCGACGTAATCCACATGACACTGTCAGCTCTGCTACAGAACACGAGTGCTCTGATCAGCTCCACGTAGTAATCAAGTGAATCGCGCGTTCAGCAGAGACTTCAGCAATACAGAAGTCAAGATTACCAAATCTGCTTATCTTTATCATAAGAAGCAGTAGCTGAGTGGATAGAGCGCTCGCATAAGAAGCATTAAGTTGCGAGTTCTAGTCCTGGTAAACAATTTTTTTTTTTTTTTAATTTTAAATTATATTTAAAATATATTTATAATATATTTATAATTATAATTTAATTATGCACTGAGGGGAGGAGCCGGACATCAGCTATGAGCGCGCTCTCTCTCTCTCTCTCTCTCCTTTCTCTCTCTCTCCTTTCTCTCTCTCCTTTCTTTCTCTCTCTCCCTTCTCTCTCTACTTTCTCTCTCTCCTTTCTTTCTCTCCTTTCTCTCTCCTTTCTTTCTCTCCTTTCTCTCTCTCCTTTCTCTCCTTTCTTTCTTTCTTTCTTTCTTTCTCACTCTCCTTTTTCTCTCTCTCTCTCCTTTCTCTCTCTCTCCTTTCTCTCTCTCCTTTCTTTCTCTCTCTCATTCTCTCTCTCTCTCCTTTCTCTCTCTCCTTTCTTTCTCTCTCTCTTTCTCTCTCTTTCTCTCCTTTCTCTCTCCATTATTTCTCTCCTTTCTCTCTCTACTTTCTTTCTCTCCTTTCTCTCTCTTCTTTCTCTCTCTTCTTTCTCTCTTTTCTCTCTCTCTCCTTTCTCTCTCCTTTCTCTCTCTCCTTTATTTCTCTCCTTTCTCTCTCTCGTCTTTCTCTCTTTCTCTTTCTCTTCTTTCTCTCTTTCACTCTCTCTATTCTTTCTCTCTTTCTATCTCTCTCTTCTTTCTCTCCCTTCTTTCTCTCTTTCTCCCTCTTCTTTCTCTCTCTCTCTTTCTCTCTCTCTTCTTTCAAATTTAAATTCAAATATGCTTTATTGGCAGGACCAAAATACAATTAGTATTGCCAAAGCAAGAGAAATACAGTAAGTGTGGTGGGAGGGGATCAGGGTTATAGGGAGTTAGGGGCACAATTTGGGCTCTGAAAGTCCTTTAGGGGCCTTATGTTCCTTTCAGCTTATGACATGTGGTGAGATATTGGGCGGCGATCTCCACCATTGATTCCTCTTCCCCCAGTAGGAAGCGGAGTTTCATCTCCTCGTCCATGGATGGAAGTCCGGGGTGTGAGTGGTAAGTATCTGGAAGTGGGAAGCTCTCACTGCTGAGTATTTGTTACAATGCAGCAGGAAATGTGCCTTGTCCTCCAGAGCCCCCTGTGCTGACACAGTCTGTTCTCCCGCGGCTTGTATGTCTGTCTGTGCCTCCCTGTTTCCACCTCTAGGCTGTGGGCACTCAGTCTGTACAGGCTCAGGGTCTGCCTGTCTTTGGGGTGGTGTAACCTTTGCAGACACGGGGCCAGAGTGTAGTCCCTCCGCAGTGACCGATAGATGGTGAGTTTCTGGGAGTTCTCTAATTCACTCTTCCAATCCTCGATGTATTGCATCTTGCAGCACTCTGAGATCTCTTTTATTTGGGCTTTTGTCAGGGTGTGTTGCTGACTTTGGCTGTACTGGTTGCCGGGGTTCCTGGCTTGCTCTGGACTCTGGCTCAGCAGGGCTTTTTGATGGTAGGAGCTGGGGTTGCTGTTCTGTATGTGTGCCTGGTGTGATAGCGCCCTCTTGTATATACTGAGCCATAAGGGGAATCGGCCCAGCTCTGCCCGACAGGCTATGTTTGAGGTGCTGCGATGGACTTGGAGGAGATATTTACAGAACTCCATGTGGATGACATTGGTTGGGCTGGAATCCCACTTTGTGTCGTCTGGGTAGGTCGCTGGGCCCCATACCTCGCTGCCATACAGCAGTATAGGGGTGATGATGCTGTCAAATATCTTGAGCCAGACTCTCACCGGTGGTTTAAGGTGGTACAGCTGTCTTCTAATGGCATAGAAAGTTCTGCATGCTTTTCCTTTCAGGGCTTCTGCTGCTTGCTTGAGGCTCCCATTATTGCTTAGCTCCAGACCAAGGTAGGTATAGTTGCTGGTCTTCTCCAGCGTGGGACCATTTAATGTGAAGGTGGGAGTGGGTATTTTATTCTGGTTCCTCTTCTGAAATACCAGGACTTTGGTCTTCTTTAGGTTGATGGGAAGCACCCATGTGGTGCTGAATGTTTCCAGTACTGCCAGGCTATCTTGGAGGCCTCTTTCGGTTGGGGAGAGTAGCAGGAGGTCGTCTGCGTACAGCAGGATCTTCACCTCTTGGTCATGCAGACTGAGGCCAGGAGTGAGCGAGGACTCTAGAGCTGCTGCTAGTCCATTTATATAGATGTTAAAGAGAGTTGGGCTAAGGCTGCATTACTGTCTGACCACACGGCCCTGTCGGAAGAAAGCCGTCCTCTTCCCGTTCACCTTCACGCTGCACCGGTTCTCAGTGTATGAGCTCCTGATCATGTCGTAGGTTCTGCCACCTATTCCACTCTCCAGAAGTTTCAGGAACAGGCCAGGGTGCGACACTGAGTCAAATGCCTTTTTGAAGTCCACGAAGCATGCAAATATTCTCCCCTGTTTTTTGCTTTGGACGTGGGTCTTGATGAGGCTGTGCAGGGTGTAGATGTGATCGGTGGTGCGGTGGTTTGGCATGAACCCAGCTTGGCATCTGCTGAGGATGTCACCCTGGGTGAGGAAGGTGATAATCCTTTTATTAATATTATTATTAATTCTCTCTCTCTCTCTTTCTCAGACCTGGCGATGATCAGCTGATGTGGTCACCTGACGGCATCAGCTGACACTATAAGTCGAGCGGTGAGGCCGGCTTTTTACCACCTGGCCGGCTAAACTATCAGCTGATGCCATCGGACAGGAGTCTGCACTGAAGTGTGTAGTTTATTTATTTTTTTTTGCACTGATGCATCAGCTGATTGTATAAAAGCCGTTTACACAATCAGCTGCTGTGTCATGTGATTCAGGCCCTTGAACCTGACACATCATCTGATCGCTTTACCTTCCAGCAAACCGATCAGATGATATTGGATCTGGATTGGACGGCATGGGACCCTTGACCCATGATTATTGTGGAGGGGGGTTCTTTATTTCAATAAAGATGGAGTCACTAATTGTGTTGTGTTTTAATAATAATAAAAATATTTTTCTGTGTGTTGTGGTTTTTTTTAATCGGTACTAGAAATTCATGGTGGCTATTTCTAATATTGGTGTGACACCATGAATTTCGTGCTTAGGGCCAGTTGATAATATACAGCTATCCCCAACCCCATTATTACCCAGCGAGCCACCCGTCACAAGGGCAGCTGAAGAGTTGGATATAGCGCCAGAAGATGGCGCTTCTATGAAAGCGCCCTTTTCTGGGGCGGCTGCGGACTGCAATTCGCAGCAGAGGGGCCCAGAAAGCTCAGGCCAACCTGTGCTGTGGATTAAAAAACCCAGCTGTACCTGGCTGGACACAAAAATATGGCGAAGCCCATGTCATTTGTTTTTTAATTATTTCATGTAATGAGTGAAATAATTAAAAAAAATGGACTTCCCTATATTTTTGGTTCCCAGCCGAGAACAAATAGGCAGCTGGGGGTTGGGGGCAGCCTGTAGGTGCCTGTACCTGGCTAGCATACAAAAATATGGCGAAGCCCACGTTATTTGTTTTTTAATTATTTCATGAAATTCATGAAATAATTACGAAAAAACAGGCTTCCCTATATTTTTGGTTCCCAGCCGGGTACAAATAGGCAGCTGGGGGCTGGGGGCAGCCCCTAGCTGCCTGCTGTACCTGGCTAGCATACAAAAATATGGCAAAGCCCACGTCATTTATTTTTTAATTATTTCATGAAATTCATGAAATAATTAATAAAAAAGGGCTTCCCTATATTTTTGGTTCCCAGCCGGGTACAAATAGGCAGCTGGGGGTTGGGGGCTGCCTGTAGGTGCCTGCTGTACTTGGCTAGCATACAAAAATATGGCGAAGCCCATGTCATTTGTTTTTAAATTATTTCATGAAATTAATGAAATGATTAATAAAAAAAGGGCTTCCCTATATTTTTGGTTCCCAGACGGGTACAAATAGGCAGCTGGGGGTTGGGGGCAGCCCGTAGATGCCTGCTGTACCTGGCTAAAATACAAAAAAATGGCGAAGCCAACGTCATTTGTTTTTTAATTATTTCATGTAATAAGTGAAATATTTAAAAAAACGGGCTTCCCTATATTTTTGGTTCCCAGCCGGGTACAAATAGGCAGCTGGGGGTTGGGGGCAGCCCGTAGGTGCCTGCTGTACCTGGCTAGCATACAAAAACATGGCGAAGCCCACGTCATTTGTTTTTTAATTATTTCATGAAATTCATGAAATAATTAATAAAAAAGGGCTTCCCTATATTTTTGGTTCCCAGCCAGGTACCAATAGGAAGCTAGGGGTTGGGGGCAGCCCGTAGCTGCCTGCTGTACCTGGCTAGCATACAAAAACATGGCGAAGCCCATGTCATTTGTTTTTTAATTATTTCATGAAATTCATGAAATAATTAATAAAAAAGGGCTTCCCTATATTTTTGGTTCCCAGCCAGGTACCAATAGGAAGCTAGGGGTTGGGGGCAGCCCGTAGCTGCCTGCTGTACCTGGCTAGCATACAAAAATATGGCGAAGCCCATGTCATTTGTTTTTAAATTATTTCATGAAATTAATGAAATGATTAATAAAAAAAGGGCTTCCCTATATTTTTGGTTCCCAGACGGGTACAAATAGGCAGCTGGGGGTTGGGGGCAGCCCGTAGATGCCTGCTGTACCTGGCTAAAATACAAAAAAATGGCGAAGCCAACGTCATTTGTTTTTTAATTATTTCATGTAATAAGTGAAATATTTAAAAAAAACGGGCTTCCCTATATTTTTGGTTCCCAGCCGGGTACAAATAGGCAGCTGGGGGTTGGGGGCAGCCCGTAGGTGCCTGCTGTACCTGGCTAGCATACAAAAACATGGCGAAGCCCACGTCATTTGTTTTTTAATTATTTCATGAAATTCATGAAATAATTATTAAAAAAAAGGGCTTCCCTATATTTTTGGTTCCAAGCCGGGTACAAATAGGCAGCTGTGGGTTGGGGGCAGCCCGTAGGTGCCTGCTGTACCTGGCTAGCATATGGAAATATGGCGAAGCCCATGTCATATGTTTTTTAATTATTTCATGAAATTCATGAAATAATTGGTAAAAAAAGGGCTTCCCTATATTTTTTGTTCCCAGCTGGGTACAGATAGGCCGCTGGGGGCTGGGGGCAGCCCGTAGCTGCCTGCTGTACCTCGCTAGCATACAAAAACATGGCAAAGCCTACATAATTTTTTGGGGGGGCAAAAAACTCCTGCATACAGTCCTGGATGGAGTATGTTGAGCCTTGTGGTTCTGCAGCTGCTGTCTGTCTGTTTGGAGGAGAGCAGACAGCAGCTGCAGAACGACATGGCTCAGCATGCTCCATTCACTAGTGTATGCAGGAAAGCAGACAGCAGCTGCAGAATTACAAGGCTCAGAATACTCCATCCAGGACTGTATGCAGGAGTTTTTTGCCCACCAAAAAAATGACATGAGCTTCGCCATATTTTTGTATGCTAGCCAGGTACAGCAGGCAGGTAGGCTGACCCCAATCCCCAGCTGCATATTTGTACCCATCTGGGAACAAAAAAAATAGGGAAGCCCTTTTTTTAATTATTTCATGAATTTCATGAAATAATTAAAATAAAAATCGACATGAGCTTCGCCTCATTTTTGTGTCCAGCCAGGTACAACTAGGCAGCTGGGGTTCGGAGTCCGCAGCACAGGTTAGCCCGAGCTTTCTGGGCCCCTCTGCTGCGAATTCCAATCCGCAGCCGCCCCAGAAAATGGCGCTTTCATAGAAGCACCATCATCTGGCGCTGTATCCAACTCTTCCAACAGCCCTGGAGCCGGGTGGCTTGCTGGGTAATTATGAGTTAATACTAGCTTTGTTTTACTAGCTAGTATTAAGTCAGAGATTCTTAATGTCAGGCAAGTTTGACCAAGCCATTAAGAATCTCCAATAAAGGGTTAAAAAAAAGATACCACACAGAGAAAAAATACTTTAATAGAAATAAATACACAGACACACTTCGAGACTCCATGTTTATTACTCCCTCTTATCCCTCCACGATCCTGCTCTTCTGTCTTCTTTCTCCTTCAACCCATGCAGCTCTGCTACATCAGACAGCACTGCATGGGAGGAAAACGCTGCTGTTCCTGTGCAGTCTTTTCACTCACGGAGTGACCAGAAGCTGCTGCCTGTAAATGGTGACGTCACCGCTGACAGGCACGTTGCGATAGCAACGGTGTTCTCCATTATTAACCGGCTGTGGCAGCCGGTGAATAACGGAATGGGGAAGCAGAACGGGGAGTCGACCGTGTGCCAGAGCATGTTGCTGGTACACGGAGATACACAAACGATCACCGCGTACTGGAGAGATGTACTAACAGGACCTAGCATGACATCAAAGCCATGTGACCAGTCTGTAGCCAATGAGATAATAGACACGTGACTGGTCACATCGCTATTTTGACGTCATGATAGGTCCTATGCTGGTGCTGGTTACCGGGAGGATGCAGCGATTATCGGAAGGAAAAGTGGCGGGAGACAGAGTGCAGGACGCATCGTGGGGACAGGTAAGTGTTAGGGCAATGTTTATTAACTAGTTAAAAATGAAGTAAACCAATTCTGTAGTGGCCGCGCTCCTCATAGTAATGATTTTAAAAACTCTTGTCCTCAAATGGAATTTATTACTCAAACATACGGAAATAAAAAACGGATACAACACAACACAGGATCAATTCAAAGCAAGCAGCAGACCCGGATAAGGAGACTTTGGAAAAGTCATATATGCCTGAAGTTTTGTGGCAAAAGGTGAGTGCATAAAACTTCAGTAACAAAAGGGCACCAGAGAGTCGCTTTGATAACGCGCTGAGATTGGCGCCGCGAGTTTGTTTTTTATTATATACCCTGCAGGGAATCACCTTACTTCAATGTTTATTAACTGTATGTGTACATTTATAATGTGTTTTTATGTGTTTGCCTCCCATTGTTTTCAATGGGGTTCGAGTGGTTCGTCGAACGGCTCGC
Organism: Anomaloglossus baeobatrachus; assembly: GCF_048569485.1. Taxonomy (NCBI): domain Eukaryota; kingdom Metazoa; phylum Chordata; class Amphibia; order Anura; family Aromobatidae; genus Anomaloglossus; species Anomaloglossus baeobatrachus. Next base: position 89,316,563 of record NC_134356.1, on the reverse strand, counting down.
CGAACCGATCTCGAACGCGGCCTCCGTTCGACGAACCGAACCGAACTCGAGCCTCTAGAGGTTCGCTCATCTCTAGTCAGCATATAGAAAGCACCTGAATTTTGAACTCAAACAATGATGTTTTAGTAAGTTCGTGTTTGGTAGGAACACCAACCTTTTACTTTTCAGATTTGCTCATCTCTAATCCTTGGTCATTTTGCAAGGTTCGTTACATATACATTACTGCCCAGAAAACATGAAAACAATGTTGGAAAAAAATTAATACTTTGCAAATAAAGATGGCCAAATTTACCTGAGCCAGTTACCACGCCAAGGTGCAACTCTCAACTGCGTCCTAATCTAATTTATGCCTCTATTCGTGTCCATCTGACATCTTATATGGGCTAGAATAGAACCTGCAAAAGGAAAATTAATTCACATTTCAATGTTCCCTATTTACATTCTTCAGTTTTTTGCCCCTCCCCTTACTTGAGTGCAACTGTTATTTTGGATAATGTATGCTATGTTCAGTTTGCACCAGTTCAGACCATAAGTTTAGGAAATGCCGGCAATTCTACTATTTTGTATTATGGAGTCATGTCCTTTGTCTGTGCACTCCACCCAGCTGTTTTAGGTGTTTTAATTTTCCTTTTGCAGGTTCTATTCTAGCCCATATAAGATGTCAGGATAGACACGAATAGAGGCATAGGACCCAGTTGAAAGTTGCTCCTTTGCGTAGCAACTAGTCTCAAGTAAATTTGGCTATCTTTATTTGTAAAGTAACTCATTTTTTTCCATTTTTTTCTTGTTTTCTGGAGAGTAATGTATATTTACATTTCCATGTTCACTATTTACATCCTTCAGTTTTTCCCCCTCCCCTTACTGGAGTGCAACTATTATTTTGCATAATATATGCTATGTTCAGTTTGCACCAGTTCAGACCATATGTTTAGGAAATGCCGGCAATTCTACCATTTTGTGATTGGTTGCAGTGAGACCGTACCCCCCCCCCCCCTGTGGGACTGTGTCTGACTGCTTGGAATCACACATTCTGTCTGCGTGTCTATAGTGGTGTAAAAATAAATAAATTGGCAGTGGGTGCCCTATATTATGATACCCAGCACAGAGAAAGCATACAACTACAGGCTGCAGCCTCGAGCCGTATGCCTATCTTGGCTATCTTGGCTGTGTATCAAAATAAGAAGGATTCTATGAGGCTTTTTAAAATTATTTAAATAAATATATTAAAAACTATATGCATTCCTCCCCAAGTTTGATACCCAGCTATGGGAAAGCTGATAGCTGGGGGCTTATATTCTAAGGCTGGAGAGACCCAAGCTTATTGGACCCCCTAACCTAAAAATAGCAGCCTGAAACTGCTCAGAATTGTTGCATCCATTAGATGTAACAATCCCAGCACTTTACCTGGGTCTTCCTGATTGCCCTGGTGTGGTGACAAGCAGGATAATTTAAGGGCTTAATGACTGCTCACCACTGCCAGTAAGCCCTAAATTAGTAAAGGGAGGCATTTATAAGATCCCCCAATTACTAATCTGTAAGTATAAAGAAATAAACACAAACACCGAAAAAATCTTTTATTTTAAAAAAAATACAAAAAACCCACCCTCTTTCGAGGTCTTATGATGATTCCAACTCTGCTACATACTGAAGTCACAGTACACAAACATAGACCATGTGTGCATGCTGTGGCTTCAGGCAGAGACTGACTGTGCCGCAGCTGTGAGCAGTTACGTCACTCAGTTTATCTGCGGTCACAGATGGAGCTTCCCAAGTATCCCAGCTGTGACTGCAAGTAAACTGACATCAGGTGACTTCTGTGACCTCACCTCAGGTGAACTTAATTATAAAATCTGCATCTCTTGGCAGAAAACTGTGTCTTTTTGCAAAGAAAAGCAGATTGGTACTGAAATTTATATACCATATTCTTGCACCAAAAATGCAATTTCTGGGAAAAAAAAGGCATCAAAACACAATGCTGTTTTGATGCGGTCTTGGTACCATTTATTGCCAGGAGATACAGATTTAATGCAGGAATATGGTGTATAAATTTCAGCACCAAATTTGCATCTTCTGTCAGTAAACTGGTGTCTAAACTGTTTTTATGTGGGGTTTTTTTGCCTTGAGATGCAGATTTGGTGCTGAAATTTATAGATTATATTACTGCACCAAATCTGCATCTTCTGGCAAAACAGAAAATACATGAAAAAACACTGTGGTTTTGATGTGTTGTTGATGTGCTTTTTTGCCAGGAGATGCAGGTTTGGTGCAGAAATATGGTGTATAAATGTTAGCATCAAATTTGCATCTCAAGGCAAAAAAATGCACGAAAACAGTTTTGACGTCGTTTCGGTGTGGTTTTCTGCCAGGAGATGCAAATTTGGTGCTGAAATGTTTGCACCGGATAACTGCACCAAATTTGCATCTCATGGCAGAAAACTACACCGAAAAGGCATCAAAACTGTTTTTGTGCATTTTTTTGCCAAGACATACAGATTTGCTGCTAAAATTTATACATTATATTCCTGCACCATATCTCCATCTCCTGGGGAAAAAATCACATTAATTCCACAACAAATTCCCATCGTATTTTGATGTGTTTTTTTTGCCAAAAGATGCAGATTTAGTGCTGGAATATGGTGTATAAATTTCACCACTAAATCTGCATCTCTTGGCAAAAAACTTGGTGTACCTTAGGTGAGGTCACTGAGTTCAATGAGGTCACCTGAGGTCAATGTAACCTGCTGTTACCGGTGGGGTACCATGGGAACCCCCAGCTGTGACCGCAAATAAACTGAGTGATGTCACTGCTCATAGCTGCGGCTCAGGCAGTCTCTACCTGAAGCCACAGGGTACGGACATGTTCTGTGCCCCCCGCTGTGACTTCAGTATGTAGCAGATCTGCAATTGTCGCAGGAATTCATGTTGATTATGTCAGAACTGGGTATTTGGAGTTAATAAATTGGAGAAAGAGGTTGGATTTTTTTGTATTTTATTTCAAACTAGCTGTACTACCCAGCTTCACCTGGGTTAATAACTGCTGTTAACAAAATACAATGTATTAACAAAAATGTATTCTGCACACAAAAACCACAAATCAAATAGATATAAATGTAATTATAATGTCTGTCTCCCCCTCTGTATATATCTCACTGTCTCTATCTCTTTGTCTGTCTGTCTCTTTCTCTGTCTGTCTCTGACTGTCTCTGTCTCTTTCTCTGCCTGTCTCAATCTCTTTCCCTGTCTGTCTATCTATCTCTTTCCTTGTCTTTCTATCTGTCACTTTTCCTTTCTGTCTCTTTCCCTGTCTGTCTCTTTCCCTCTCTTTCCCTGTCTGTCTATTTCCCTCTCTTTCTCTGTCTGTCTCTTTCCCTATGTCTCTTTCCCTGTGTCTGTCTATTTGTCTGTCTCTTTACCTGTCTTTGTCTGTCTCTTACCCTTTCTGTCTCTTTCCCTCTCTTTCCCTGTCTGTCTGTTTCATTGTGTCTGTCTCTGTCTCTTTGTCTGTGTCTGTCTCTTTACCCGTCTGTGTCTGTCTCTTAATCTGTCTCTCTCTTTCCCTCTCTTTCCCTGTTTGTCTCTTTCCCTGTCAGTCTGTCTCTTTGTCTGTGTCTGTCTCTTTGTGTCTGTCTCTTACCCTGTCTATGTCTGTTTCTTACCCTGTCTGTGTTTGCCTCTTTCTTTGTCTGTGTCTGTCTCTTTCCCTGGCTGCATTGTGACATGCCAACATTCCATTTAAGGGCGTGGCTGCGAATTCTTCTGGCTGCACTGTGGCTCCCAGCTCCATTCGCTTTAATGGGAGCAGGTTTTTTGGTGAATAACTGTAAAGCGCAGGGTTAAAATTTCCCCTCAAAACATAGCCTATGATGCTCTCGGGGTCCAGAAGTGTGAGTGTGAAAAATTTTGTGGCTGTAGCTGCGACGATGCAGATGCCAATCCCGGACATACATACATACGTACACACACACATACATACACACATTCAGCTTTATTTATTAGATAAAAGATTTTTTGAGTGTTGATTTCTTTACACTTACAGATAAGTAATGGGGGAGTCTTATATATGCCTCCCATTACTAATCTAGGGCTTAATTGCAGCTGTGAGCTGTCATTAACTCCTTATATTACCCCGATTGCCACCACAATAGGGCAATCGGGATGAGCCAGGTAAAGTGTAAGGATTGTTGCATCTAATGGATGTGACAATTCTGGACAGCTCCAGGCTGCTATTTTTAGGCTAGGGGGGAATAAACCATTGGTCTCCCCAGCCTGAGAATACAGACCCACAGCTGTCGGTTTTATCATGGTTTGGTATCAAAATTGGGAGTACCGCATGCCGTTTTGTAAATTTCTTTTTTTCAATAATTTTAAAAAGCCACGTGGGGCCCCACTTATTTTGATACATAGCCAAGATAAGCACACGGCTGGGGGCTACAGCCTGTAGCTGTATGCTTTATCTGTGCTGGGCGTCATAATACATGGCACCCACCACCAATTATTTTATTTATTTATTTTTTTATTTTTACACCACTATAGACATGCAGACAGCGTGTGTGATTCCAAGCAGTCAGACACACTGTCACACAGGGTGAGGGCATGGCTTAACTGACTGCAACCATTCATAGATGCCGTGACTGACAGGAGGGCGGAGAAAGCAGTGAGTATGTATAAGGATAATGAGCGGCCCCGGAAGTAGTGTTATAGCTGCGCAGGAGACTCTAAAAGTAAAACGTGCTTGCTTTATTCTCTATTTTTTTTCTTTTACCTTTTTTTATTTTTTTTTTATTATCCGGGTGGCCGAATTTGGATAGTTACACAAGTTCTTTCAGAACTCTATGCCCATGGTCAGTGAACGGATTCTAGATATTCAACACGATTCCTGCATTTTACAGTACACGTTTGCCCATCACTATTTATGTACACACAGACACCCCCTTGATTCCTGGTATTACCTCTCTGCACTGTAATTGTGGCGCCCCTGAGGCTTCAGTCACCACAGGGTACTGCACCTCATTTAAGGTGCAGTATTCATCCAGAGGAGGTCAGTGCCAGTTTCATCACACACACCATACATACATACATACATACATACAAATAGTTGCCCCCTTCCCTATTGTGGACCGGGCTAGGTTTGGGTCAAAAGGGGTTCCTGTTATGAACTGGTAACCGTGGACAATCACAAAATATCCCATTAATCAGGAAAAAACAAAAATCACAAGAGTAGTTGGAGACTAAGCTGACCACAATCCCCGATCTATCGGACAACACTAGAATTAGCAGTGGGATGTTCCTAACATACCTAGACACCTCATCACTGCCGGAGAAACTTGCTACACCTCAAAGATAGAAATGAGGAATCTTAACTTGCCTCGGTGTAGTCCCCAAAGGAATAGCAAGCCCCCAACATGTAACGGTGGTGATATAAGAAAACACAATACACAGATAGAAAATATAGATTAGCAAAGGTGAGGCCCAACTTACTAGATTCAACAGGACAGGAAAGATAACTGATTGCAGCCAGCGAAAATCCCTGCAAACAATACCAAACTCCTGATAGAAAAAAGCGCTAAGACCACACAGTCTTTCCCCCACTATATCAGGTACTCTTCTGCCAGGCAAATTAAACAGAACTGCAGATATAATAGGAAGGAACAAAATCACAGAACAAATAATATTCAAAAGTGCAAATAATCAAAATCAGAACAGGGAGAAGCTCCCTGTCTTGCTGAAGGAACTGCCCTCTCAGAAATAGCAGAGAACCAGATCCTCACATACAAGAAACCAAGCACAGAACAAAAATGGAAAAAAGAACACTAACACCCATAGATGTAAAACCAGCAATTAGGAAAAGAAAACCTGCAGACTTATCTGGTGTGAATTCTGGCACAGGATAAATAGAGGAAACTGAAGGACAAACGCCAAACCATCTTTAGACAGAGGCAGAAACAAACATTTATCACCGGCAGCAGCTAAGCAGAAACTGCTCTCCTAAATACACCAGGCTGGTCTGCAATAGGACTTCCTTGATTCCAAATTAATTCCAACACCTGTTTGAGTCACAGATTCAGACTCAGCTTCATTACCATTCCTGGCAACCAGAGGGAGCTCCACACCATCACCCATGACATTTGAATGACATTCACAACAGATTCCACCACGGTTGGGTCTATAGGATGCCACCACACATGGGGCCCCCAGTCCACGAGTGGTGGGAACCTGGGAAGGGAGGGGCAATCACCAGGGGAGTAGGCGCCAACACAACAGTTAGAGAGTTATCCAGCAGGAGAGGAATAGACCAGTCGGGTTTCTCGAGTGGTTCTGGTGGGACAGAGGAGCTAATACGGTCGCTGAGGGGAGAGCTTCATTGCTTCCTCGGGACTGGCGCTGTCAGGGTGCAGAATCCTAGGGTGGATTATACTCCAGGTTATCCACCAAAATCTGCAGTCTTGGGGGATTGCATGTCCCTCCTGCCCCCACAGTTCCCGGAGCACAATGCCATAAAGTATCATGGGTCATGTTCCCAGCCAGGCCCCACATCAGACCCACGGCAGCTGCATACGGGCAGGGAGTAGACACACTTTGCAACAATGAGAGGACCCCAAGAGCTTCAAGCCACGGGGATCCACATCAAGCGCAGGAGGAAGGTCCCACCATGCTATTCACCAGCTCCGACCTCTAAAGGATCCGGGTTTGATGGGGCCCATCACAGCGCATGACCGGTACTTCCTGATCAAGCGGCATGAACTGTGAGTAAAACACCTGGAACCCACAGAGACTGTATTCGCCTGTCATTCCCAGCGCCGCCGTCCCGCGCCTCGGCGCCTGCCATTACTACTCTCCTCATCATCCTCCCTGGGGCCCTCTCCACCTGTGGGGAGAAGAAACATCTCAGCTGCTACTACCATCTGCCTTGGAGGACAGCGGCAGCAGTGGCGGCTAATTCCCTGGCCGCATTGCACAGGTGGCATTACAAAATCAACCTCCACCATCTTCCTTATTCCACCCCTTCCATTTATTGTACACCTCGGGGTCACAAAGCCAGGCAGGGACACCTGTGACATCCCCCCTGATCCTCGCTGGCCTGGCGATGAGTATTTTCCCCCGACCCCTTGGGGTGCTACATAATGAATGCAGCTCCACTCCTTTCTGACTTTATCCTTCACAGTATAAGCTCTATTCTGGACATATCCCAAAGCACACCTATTCTGTCAGAAAGCCAGCTGAGATAGACTGCACTGCACATGATGGTCCATGAGCTGTTATTACTATAGGACAGTTCCAATGGCAACTGGATGTTACAAGCAGCCTGTTAGGACTTCCTAAGGTGAGGTGATAAGTGCTAAATGCGGCAGATTTAAAAATGAGTTATTTTGGCACAAGCAAATTTATATATGTGTACTTTAATATAAGACTACATTGTGATTTTGGGAATAACCCTTTAATGCATAACCAACACAATAAAAATGTTATTGGCAAGAGTTCTGGGCCAAAGTACCATATGGCAAATCTCGTTAGGTCCGTACTGTGCAAATATAATTCACAATTTCTAAGACCTGCTTTCTTTTTATAGAAGGTAATTGAGATTTCCGCGGCTGTCAGTGACCATGTGCAATCTTCATTGATTTAATTTTTGATTATTTGTTAATACTAGATTGGCAAAGGAGTAGAAAGTGACCATTTTCACAGCAGTCATGATACAAAAACATCATCTGTATCTTGCTGACGATGATTATAAACAGTAGTGAAGAATGTGATTCCTGCTCAGCCTCTACTTTTAGAATCTTTCTGGCCTGTAAAGTGGAAATTCTAATAATCTCTTGAAAAAGATGCACTTGACAATAATGTTTTCCTTTTCATATTAAACTTAGCTTACATGTATCTCTCCCACATTTAGCTAGCTTTTAGCTTAGGATAAGGTCAAATCCCAATTGAACCAAGGACTGTTGGGCTGAAAAATATTAGGACTTAAAGAATTGCTTATAATTTATTATTGCTGTATGAAAATACTTCAATTTCAAAACGTTCAGAGAGGAACTTGTCATTGACTTGGAAATATTTTGCACTAAAGACTAGCTGTTCTGTTATTATAATTATTATTTTACTTTTATAGTGCTATTAATTCCACAGCGCTTTACAGACATGGTCATCACTGATTGAGCCCTCTGCCCTATAACCAGGCCGTGTATATACTCCTTTATAGCTGGATCCTTCCTGCCCAGACATGTAGGTTTTGAAATCGGATAAGAGGCATTTAAGTTAGAGTCCCGATATATTGAGATTACCTTGCTGCTGGTAACTGGGCTAACATGCATTGGCCAACACATAAGCTAAGTATCTCTTTTTTCAAATATTCCTGTAGCAATAATGCAATACCAGAGTTTATTCACTTTTAGTATTCTAGAGTGCAGCTATATGAATTTTGTAGTTGTATTGTGTTTTCAGCTAGCATCTGTTCACACCTGCTGGATGTGCGAGTCAGTCTTTTCGATATATTTTATAATTATCACTGTCCACATTGGGGATCACAATCTTAGGCTATGTGCGCACTAGACGTTTTTACCCGCGGATTTACCCGCGGTTTTGCTGCGTAAATTTCTTGAGAAATGTTTGAAATCTTTCTGCAGACATTTCCCAGCAAAACCTATGGGAAAAAAAATAGCTGTGCGCACACTGCATTTTTTTCTCAAGAAAATTCTTTGTGAAGATTTTCTTGAGAAAATTTCTTGAGAAAATGTGCATGTCACTTCTTTTCTGCAGGTACCTACGGTATACCCCCGGTATTTCACTCCATTCACTGTAATGTAATCGCGAAATTCTGGGGGTATACCGCAGGTAGCAAATGATGTGCGGTATACCCCCGGTATAGCCGCGATTTACCTGCGGTAATGTTCATCACTCCCTGCTGTTTTGCAGGAAGTGATGTCATTATGCCAGGAAGAGGAAGCGGAGCAGAGTAAACACACACGTAACACTCCCTGGACGCCGCACAGAAGCACTTCCGTGGGACCTCCAGGTGCCCGTGCAGTCTGTGTCCTGCTCCGGCCCCGCGGCTGCCTGCCCTGCAGTGTGTCAGTGTCTGCCTGCAGTATCAGCAGCTTGTCACCCTGCAGTGTCAGTGTGTGCCCGCAGTATCAGCAGCTTGTCACCCTGCAGCACAGGCAGACACTGACACACAGCAGTGCGTGCAGCCGCGGGGATGACGGACGCTGCTGTCAGGAGGTTAGATGAGATCATTACCTGCTGTGACGATCTCCTGCCTCCTGACGTCACTGCTGTCAACTCCCAGCAGGGATAACTTATCTGCAGGTAAGCCTCAGGTCAGTATGAGTTTGTAGACACCAAACATAAGTTATCCCTGCTGGGAGTTGTTATTATCTCTTCTAGATTTACTGTGAATATACACATAAAGTATTTTTTTGCATGACTGCGCAGACCTAAGTGCCTGTGCAGCTGATCTATGGTCATCATATTTATGGCAACCGTGCTTTTGAATAATATCTATTGACCTGTGACAACTAGCACTATTTATCCTCTTCTGGTGGTGGGTGTTTCCCTTGGTAACCGGCGTGTTGCAGGGAGAGAATAGGGGGAGACGATGAGGAGCGGGGGGCACCCAATACTTTATGGTGCACCTCCGCTGGCAGGTAGGTGAAACGGAGGGACAGAAAAAATCCCCCCCTTCCACAAGTATAGGGCGACTACCTTGCTAAAATTACAACTACTATAGTTCATTTACCCATTTGAGAGATTATCAACACTCATCTCACTAATCATCTCCTAACCTTCTCCACATTCACCCCACATGACCGATCTATACTGAGTAGATAGAAGCAATATAGCTTTTATACTTAATAATTTTAATATTAATACTAATAAACAGATATTCTTTTAGGAGTTTTTTCTTTTGTTTTTTTTTGCTTACTACTCCTGTGATAACATTGGTTTGGTTTGTAGTATTCTGGAGTGTCCACTAGGCCTCCGGGTCCGGGTCCGGGTCCCTCGAGCCACGACCATCCCCGGATTCGAGTAGTCCATCAATATTGCCATATAAGGGCTTATTTTTTTCCAAGACGAGTTGTACTTTTGAATGAAATAAGTAGTTTTATGATATAATGTATGGCAAAAAAATTTTAAGTGCAAAAATAAATTGCAAAAAAGTTTGACTGTCCGATTGATTTGGGGATATTTTATTCACCGTGTTCACTATATGGTAAAACTGATGTATTGATGTGATGCCTCAGGTCAGTATGAGTTTGTAGACACCAAACATGTATAGGTTTACTTTTATCTAAGGAGTTAAAAAAATCATGTTTGTTGAAAAAAATGGCACACCTTTTTGCAATCCATAGCGTTCTCATTTTTCATGATCTATGGCTGCGATGGCTTATTTTTTGCGTCTTGAACTCACATTTTTAATCATACTACGAACTCACATTTTAATCGTTTTGCGCAGGTGCTACGTTTTGATCGCCTGTTATCGCATTTTGCGCAAATTATGTGGCGATCAAAAAATGTAATTTTGGCGTTTGGATTCTTTTGCTGCTATGCCAATTACCGATCAGATTATTTGATTTTATATTTTGATTTTATATTTTGATAGATCGGGCATTTCAGAATGCGGTGATACCAAATATGTGTATATTTTTTTATTTTTCTAACCCTTTAATTTTCAATGGGGCAAATGGGAGGTGATTTGAAATTTTAGGTTTTTTTTATTTTGTTCTAATTTTTAAAACTTTTTTAACATTTTTTTTATTTTACTAGTCCCCTAGGGGACTGTAAGGATCAGCAGTCTAATCGCTCATTCTTTTCTGTTGATCACAGCTGCACAGCTGAGACCAGCAGAAAAGCTCACCTCTTCTCACTGGCAGCATCCGGCCAAGTGAAAGAGGAAGTGATTCATGCTAGCTACAGGAGTCATCACATGACCCTGTGCTACCATGGCAACCATCAGATCCATGTGATCACATCATGTGACTTCTGATGGCGCCGGGTAAGAGAATGCTGTTTCATCTCACTGTCACATTTTGACAGTGAGATGCAAAGATTTAACAGGCGCGAGTGGGTCCTGTTCAAATCAGCTGACATGGGCAGCGATCGCTGCCAGCTGCCCGCGGTAGCAGGCTGTGATTAACCTGACACAATCCATGACGTACCCAGTACGTCATGTGTCGTGAAGAGGTTAAAGGCATCTTTTTGTTTCATCCAATTTGAGCGACGGATTCTTTAATTTCCCTTGTTTTAGCCTCTTCATGGCTTTTGAATCCCTAATAGAAGTTCATAAAGACATTATGTACAGAGAAATTTGTTTTTACATTGCTATTAAATGGACCAATTTTAGTAATTTTTTTTAGCTCTTTTTCAGATGACTAAATGGTGGAATACTCCTGAAAAAGGCATCATGTGCACATACCGTAAGATTCTACATTTAATTGCCATTGCAGTATTTAACACTAGAAGTCCCAGAGAGGGGTCATTTAACATTTCTACCTTTGGAACCCAGAGACGGGTCGAATGACCTGAAGTATTTTAGCTAACCTCCTGTAATCACTGTCTTTTGTTCTGTAATTAAGGCCATTACTGTCGCACCACAGGAGGTTGTTGTTTTCCATTGAGTTTAGCCATTTAGTTTCTAGTTAGTTCTATTCAGTTTGGACTAAGGGTCATTTGACCCTCTTTCAGGACTTCAGGGGGAGCTCGAAATTTCTGGGACTTCTAGTATTAAAGAGATTCTGTAGGTTTTTGGTATGTAACCTGAAGGGAGTATGCTGCATGTGTTAAAACATAGAATTCAGGGATACCTGTCTTGTTAAGGTCCAATCTGTTGTTTTCATGGAATGTTTGTATAAGCAGGAGGACACTTATCACTGCTCAGAGCACAAAGTTATGCACACAGCAGTCTGGCACACCTCTCCTCCAATTTGCAGCTCAATGTCAATGTATAGTCACTGTTGAGAGCCTGGTGTGAGCGGTGACAGCTCCCTCAGCCATAGTGCTTGGCGAAATCTAAAACATCTGATTGTGTCAGAACGACTGCAGTGCTCTAAGTCTAAGTGATGCATCGTTGGATTCAGGATCTCTGTGCCCACATTATGCTGCTCTCAGTTAAGATACCAAAAATCTGCTGACAGATTCCCTTTAAGTGGTTAGAGACAGAGGTCCCATCTGTCACCCATCATGCCTCCCACAACATAAGTGCTGATATGTTAAAAATGATTCTCCTTGAGTATCCGAATTAAAAAATAAGAATACTTGTTATCAGGGCCGGATTAAGGTTGGTGGGGGCCCCTGGGCAGAAAATCTGGTGGGGGCCCCATAAACGTTAACATTTTTAGCCATAACAGTAGAGCGCGAACTGTAGCATTTAGATATAAATTTAATGAACATTTATCTTCTCCTGTTCTGCCACATTCAGATTTACAGGACTACAATACAGATACAGTCCAGGATCACTCACAGCAGTCACTTATACACACACAGTACAATACAGATACAGTCCAGGATAACTCACAGCTGTCACCCATACACACAGTACAATACAGATACAGTCCAGAATCACTCACAGCCGTCACTTATACACACAGTACAATACAGATACAGTCCAGGATCACTCACAGCAGTCACTTATACACACACAGTACAATACAGATACAGTCCAGGATCACTCACAGCAGTCACTTATACACACACAGTACAATACAGATACAGTCCAGGATAACTCACAGCTGTCACCCATACACACAGTACAATACAGATACAGTCCAGGATCACTCACAGCCGTCACTTATACACACAGTACAATACAGATACAGTCCAGGATCACTCACAGTCGTCACATACACACAGTACAATACAGATACAGTCCAGGATCACTCACAGCCGTCACATACACACAGTACAATACAGATACAGTCCAGGATCACTCACAGCAGTCACTTATACACAGAAAGTAGAGTTACTCACATATTTTTTTTATTCATCCCAATGTTAAGGCAGCCAGGGCCGGCTCCAGGTTTTTGTGGTCCCCGGTTGAGTCTCAGTGGGCCCCATCCACACACAGACACGCACATACACATACAGGCATACGTACATATACATATTTGAAGACAAATTCACAAAAATACATTTAAACAGACAAATATATGCACAGTCATATACACTGACACACATGCAGACACAGACGCATTACAGGTGTTAATATGTAGAAGTCACAAGCAGCATCACTCACCTCCCCCGCTTGTTTCCGTCCAGCTCCTCCAGGACATGTGGCTGTGTTGCATGATGGCCATCACTAACAGACATGACTGCACACCATGCACACTGACACAGCACTTCTGTATATACATCACAGGAGGGGCTAGGGCCTACAATATATACACTACAGGAGGGGCAGGGGGCATAGACGTTACTGGGGGGGGGCATAGATGTTGCTGGAGTGGCAAACAGCTCTGGTGGCGTACACATTACTGGGATGGGTGGCTTAGCGCTCTGGGGTGCCGCACAGACTGCTCTGATTCATATATACACACACACAGCTCTGCTTCACACACACACACAGCTCTGCTTCACACACACACACACAGCTCTGCTTCACACACACACACACAGCTGCTTCACACACACAGCTCTGCTTCACACACACAGCTCTGCTTCACACACACAGCTCTGCTTCACACACACAGCTCTGCTTCACACACACACAGCTCTGCTTCACACACACAGCTCTGCTTCACACACACACACACACACAGCTGCTTCACACACACAGCTCTGCTTCACACACACACACACACACACACACAGCTCTGCTTCTCACACACACACACAGCTCTGCTTCTCACACACACACAGCTCTGCTTCACACACACACAGCTCTGCTTCACACACACACAGCTCTGCTTCACACACACACAGCTCTGCTTCACACACACACACAGCTCTGCTTCACACACACACACAGCTCTGCTTCACACACACACACACAGCTCTGCTTCACACACACAGACAGCTCTGCTTCTCACACACACACACACAGCTCTGCTTCTCACACACACACAGCTCTGCTTCACACACACACACAGCTCTGCTTCACACACACAGCTCTGCTTCACACACAGCTCTGCTTCACACACACACACAGCTCTGCTTCACACACACACACACACAGCTCTGCTTCACACACACACACAGCTCTGCTTCACACACACACACAGCTCTGCTTCACACACACACACACAGCTCTGCTTCACACACAGCTCTGCTTCTCATCACACACACACAGCTCTGCTTCACACACAGCTCTGCTTCTCATCACACACACACAGCTCTGCTTCACACACAGCTCTGCTTCTCATCACACACACACAGCTCTGCTTCACACACAGCTCTGCTTCACACACAGCTCTGCTTCTCACACACACACAGCTCTGCTTCACACACAGCTCTGCTTCTCACACACACACAGCTCTGCTTCACACACACACACAGCTCTGCTTCACACACACACAGCTCTGCTTCACACACACACACAGCTCTGCTTCACACACACACACACAGCTCTGCTTCACACACACAGCTCTGCTTCACACACACACAGCTCTGCTTCACACACACACAGCTCTGCTTCACACACACACATGTTTCTTCAGCTCTGCTTCACACACACACACACACAGCTCTGTTTCACACACAGCTCTGCTTCACACACACACAGCTCTGATTCACACACACACACACATCTTTCTTCAGCTCTGCTTCACACACACACACAGCTGTTTCACACACACACACACACACACACAGCTCTGTTTCACACACACACACACACACACACACACCTCTCTGTTTCTCACACACACAGCTCTGTTTCTCACACACACACAAACACAGCTCTGTTTCTCACACACACACACACAGCTCTGTTTCACACACACACACACACAGCTCTGTTTCACACACACACAGCTCTGTTTCTCACACACACACACACACACACACACAGCTCTGTTTCACACACACACACACACACACACAGCTCTGTTTCACACACACACACACACACACACACACAGCTCTGTTTCACACACACACACACAGCTCTGTTTCTCTCACACACACACACACAGCTCTGCTTCACACACCACACATCTTTCTTCAGCTCTGCCCTTACCTGCTCTGATGCCATCCTCCTGCTGCTCCGGTATAGGCTGCCGTCCTCCTGCTGCTGTTCCGGTGCCGCGGCCATCCTCCTGCTCCGGTGAGTCTCTTCTCCTGGCCACGGCGCCGGTCTTCTCATCGGCGGCGGCGTCCTGCTGTGACGCCGCGGCGGCGTCCTGCTGTGACGGCCGCGGCGGCGGCGTCCTGCTGTGATGGCCGCGGCATTGGACCCCACAACAGAGCAGGGAGCAGGCATACCTCTGACCCCGGAAGTACAAACTACTTCTGGGGTCAATCAGCGTCCTGCGCCCGCAGTTTGTTTTTGCGTCTTAGAGACGCAGATACAAATAAATGTAGGTGCGCGCACCTTTCCCCCCCGAAAACACAGCTGATTTATTAGACTGTCTCTACGGAGGGGGAGAGGGTGTGAAGAAAAAAAAAAAAATTGCTGACGGGTGGCAAGTATGGCCCTGGTGGTGGGGGCCCCCTTGGAAGCTCTTAGGGTGGGGGCCCCGGGGCTGAAGCCCCGCCTGCCCCGCCTATAATCCGGCCCTGCTTGTTATGACCCAACTTGCTCCACCAAAAAACAAATCCATAAATCCTAATGCAGGCTGTAAAAAAAAATTTTGGCTATTAGAAAAATAAACAATAGTACAAAAACTGGCTGCAGCGGGACAGTAAGAACCGGACTATCACTTTAAAATTAGTTTTATACATAAAGGTAAATAAAAATGTAATCTCCTGTTATTAATCTTTTGTGTGACTATCACTATAATAACTAAATCCAATTTATCTAAAAGTTGCATTTGAAGTTCTGTTTATTTTTTTTTGTTATGTCCTGTATGTTTTGTTGTAAAACTAAACCAATCTAAACTTCGCCATGAAATAAAACCCAAAATTCTAAAACGTTTAAAATGGGAACAGCTTTGTTTCTTAGGTTTCATAAAATCCTAAGATAATACTTTTCTATTCAGCTGTTCTTGCCTCTTTACAAAATAAAGATCATCTTATGGTGTTCGTCTAAGGGATTTAGTGCTGGGAAATTCTTGCTCTTAATGTCCTTATGAGGTTAAGCCTTGTCTACATGTTTGTTTGACATTATTGCCCTCTAATATATTTGTGGTACAGATAACATAAGTTGTAGAGGCACATTAAGTTAATTTATAGGACTAGAATTCAAACACTTAGGTAGCTACCTACTGTAGATAAAAATAATCCCTCATCAAAAAAATGACCATGTTTAATTAAGCTTTTATGTTAAACAAACGTTTTTTTTTTTAAAGATTTTTTTGATAACTTTTTAAATGTATTGTCTGTATTACTTTCTACTTTAAAAAAATGTATATATTTGATGTCTAGGCTTTTGTACAGTAAATCTTATAAATATATATTGAATATACAGTACCGACCAAAAGTTTGGACACACCTCCTCATTCAAAGAGTTTTCTTTATTTTCATGACTCTAAAAATTGTAGATTCACATTGAAGGCATCAAAACTATGAATTAAAACATGTGGAAAAATGTGTGAAACAACTGAAAATATGTCTTATATTCTAGGTTCTTCAAAGTAAGCCACCTTTTGCTTTCATTACTGCTTTGCACACTCTTGGCATTCTCTTGATGAGCTTCAAGAGGTAGTCACTGGAAATGGTCTTCCAACAGTCTTGAAGGAGTTCCCAGAGATGCTTAGCACTTGTCGGCCCTTTTGCCTTCACTCTGCAGTCCAGCTTATCCCAAACCATCTTGATTGGGTTCAGGTCTGGTGACTGTGGAGACCAGGTCATCTGGCGTAGCACCCCATCACTCTCCTTCTTAGTCAAATAGCCCTTACACAGCCTGGAGGTGTGTTTGGGGTCATTATCCTGTTGAAAAAAAAATTATGGTCCAACTAACCGCAAACTGAATGGAATAGCACACCGCTGCAAGATGCTGTGGTAGGCATGCCATGCTGGTTCAGTATGCCTTCAATTTTGAATAAATCCCCAACAGTGTCAGCAGCAAAGCACCCCCACACCATCACACCTCCTCCTCCATGTTTCACGGTGGGAACCAGGCATGTAGAGTCCATCCGTTCACCTTTTCTACAAAGACACGGTGGTTGGATCCAAAGATTTCAAATTTGGACTCATCAGACCAAAGCACAGATTTCCACTGGTCTAATGTCCATTCCTTGTGTTCTTTAGCCCAAACAAGTCTCTTCTGCTTGTTGCCTGTCCTTAGCAGTGGTTTCCTAGCAGCTATTTTACGAGGCCTGCTGCACAAAGTCTCCTCTTAATAGTTGTTCTAGAGATGAGAAGGTGTGTCCAAACTTTTGGTCTGTACTGTATAGTAATGAATAAGGATGAATTTATTAAAAAATAATATATATAGAAAAGGACAGAAGATGAAATTCTAAAATATTTTTAGACTACATAACCCTTTATCTTTTGAAATCAGATGCTTTTTAGTTTCATTCTACAGGGTGGGTCATAAGTATGGATACACCCTGATATAACGGAAGTGGTTGCTGATATTACCTTACCATTTGTGGCATATTAGTACATGGGAGGGGCAAAACATTTGACCGGGTGACGCCCATGGCAGCTATCTGCAAAGCCGCCATTTGAAATTCAACTTGACTCTTTTTTTTATCAGGGTGTAACCATACTTATGGTCCACCCTGTAGAACACCGAGTACAAAATCTGGTAAGCTTATTTTTTTTTTGGGAGGTACCAACTGTTAAGGGATGAAGTGAACTGATATGATCTAAATTAAAGATGAAGCTTTATTCTCAGATCTGACAGGTTTCATGGCTGACAGATTGACTTTTTAGCCACTACATGGTCTCTGGTCCTTATCTAATGGAGGATTGATGGAACTATTTTTCTCATAAATTTTCCCAAAAGCAAACTACAAATATAGGGAATTTATTAATCAAATAATAAAAATCAATTAAGGCAAATATTTTCCTCTACTCCTGCCAGGAGCCTGAACTTTAAATCATACAGAGTATTACAATTTGTCAACCTTGTGTATTATATCACCCAGATGAAGAAGGAGTACACAGCAACTTCTAAAAGGTTAATCTATAAAATGAGGAAATAGCTGCTGCTATGCACATACATCACTGATACACAGGTAACGGAAGTAGTAAATCTTACAAAGCAGAGAAGTCGCACCCATAGACTACTGGTCCCTGTACAGACTAGAAAATCCCTAGCTGCATAACTATAAAAACACTACTTCAGATCTGGCTCCCTAAAAGGCCATCATAGCTTTTCTTGTACCTCCTGAGGAATCAGAGGGGATGTTGCTATCCAAAGATAACCAGAAGAAGGGAAGTGGGCAGAGGTACGTGGAGACACAAGATGAGAAAACTTAAAACACAAGGACAAAAGAGGATAAAGGAGAATAATAAATAATCAAGAATAACATACCACCAATCTAACTGAGAAAAGAGGAAAAGCCAGAAGGATGTGTTGTGACGGGGAATATATCCCCACCCAGACTGTGATAGGACAAGCCAAAATGAGATAATGGAAAACACTAGTGATGGCTGAAAACTAAAATACTCGGGTACTCATTTCTCGAGCCTAGCAATCTTTAATGCTTGGGTGCTTGAGAAATGAGTAACAAACATAATGGAAGTCAGTGGGAAACGCAAGTCTTTTTCCCCTGAGGTCTGAGGGGGTCCTGGAAAACAATGAATGGAAACACCACTGAAATAGAAGGGAGCAGCATGGAGACGATGCCTAGACACATCTCTGACTCCCAGATCACTGCTGAAGAAAATGTTTTCAAAATATTACGCTATTTTAACAAACTAGAAAAAAAAAATATAAAATGTAGAAAAATGATGTAAAATTGATTTTAATGGACAAAATGTTAGGAAACATTCTTTCCTGTGTAATGAAATATTTGTAAGGCAAATTTAACTAGGGAGAAAAACCGCCCCCCCCCTTAGGCTATATGCACACTTAGCGTTCTTTCAAAAACACAGCAGTTTCCCATTTCAGACAAGAAAAAAAAATAATTGTGTGCATTAGCTTAATGAAATATCATAGTTTTTGTTGGGACTGTAAAATCAGCTTTTTATTTGCATAGCATAGGGGAAAATAAAACTACATCGGTAATCTCGCTCCGGAACAGGATGGGAAATCACCAACAGAGAATTATCAAAGAGAAAAAGAAGGTCCAGCAAGCAGGCAAAAAATAAAAAAATATATTCAAAAATCCTAAAAACATGAAAACGTAGAAGTAGCAGAATCATAATCTATAGTGTCAAACATTACTAATTAAACGACTATGTGTTTCGGCTGAAGAGCTTTCTTCTGAGGTCATACAAAGTTAAAATCAATCCACATAGTGAAATATAAAAACAAACAAGAGATGACGTCACAGAGGGAGTTGGTAAAAAGTAACTCCCTATGTGATGTCATCGTCTATTTGTGCTTTTTATGTCAAATAAAGGCTTTTTCTATGTTTGTGTTTTATTTTCTTTTAATTAAAATATTATCAATGGGGGTGTCTCATAGTCACCTCTTTATTATTAATCTAAGGCTTGATGATAGCTGGGATTTTTGACAAAGAACATTTATCTTTAACCCCATATGTTTCATTGATTGCCATTGCTATAGAATGTAAGCCCGCAAGGGTAGGGCCCTCTTCCCTCTGTACTAGTCTGTCTACTGTAACTTGTATATGTATTTTGTATGTAACCCTCTTCTCATGTACAGCACCATGGAATTAATGGTGCTCTATAAATAAATAATAATAATAATAATAATAATAATTGCACCAGGGAAATTGGAACGAGCTGGGTAAAGAACCAGATTTCACCCATCTAATCGATGTGCCATTTGTCAAGCAGCTGCTATATTTAGGCTGGGAAGGGCCAAATATCCATGGCTCTCCCCACCCTGATAATAGCCCAGCCCCCCAGCTGCCTGCTATCACTTTGCTGGTTATCAAAAATTGGGAAGACCCCATGCCATTTCTTCAATTTTTTATTTAAGAATTGTGGTCCCCCTAGTTTTGATAATGTCACGGCCGGGCGGTCGGGCAGACCCAGGAGGTGGATCCACTGGACCGAACTCTAAGATGGTAGTAGGGAGTCCGGCAGCTGAAGCACTGATGGGCAGCAGAACAGTCCGTGCAAGTGAAGGCAGCGGAGGAGTCCCTGGGACCACGGAGTCACAGATGGTGGTCCTGGTGACGTAGCTCAGGTTCGGAAGCCGAGATGATATCAGGCGGGGTCCGGAACCTCTGGAGCGAGATGACGGGTCACCGCAGGGATCCGAGATGGTGCGGACTGTCAGCTGGCAGACGGACAGCGTGCGGGGTTCAGGATACGGCAGACTGGATGGCGAGGCAGGCACGGCTCTACAAAGAGAGATAGGTGAGTACAGACACATAAACACCAGGAGACCTGACTCCTAGCTCAGGGAACACGAAGATCAGGCCCCGCCCCCTTGGACAATGACCCCCTTTATACCCTGTACCTGTTCAACCTCATTTCCTGTTAATGGACGCTGGCCCTTTAAGAAAGGGTCAGTGACCACGCGCGCGCCCTAATGCGCATGCGCGCCGCCCGGGTGCCAGAAGCCAGGGAAGGAGGCTGAGAGGAGGACGCAGGGGAGCCGGCCAGGTCCTGGGAAGCCGTCGGGCGCCGGGATCGGGGACCAGGGGGCCTGGGACGGACGGGATCCGGAGGCTGGAGAGCGGGGAGCGTGGCAGGTGAGCCGGGGAGCGGGGGTGAGGACCCGGGGAGCGTGACAGTACCCCCCCCCCCACGCCCCCCACCCCGCAACCGGGACATGAAGGCACGGATAAGAGGAGTGCCCACGTTCTCCCTGGGCTCCCAGGATCTGTCCTCAGGACCATACCCTTCCCAGTCCACCAGGAAGAACTGCCGACCTCGTACGGTCTTCATGGCCACGATATCCCTTACCGCATAGATGTCATCCTCGGCAATAGGTGGAGGAGCCGGACTGGCAGCAGCGGAGAAGGGACCAAGGACAACCGGCTTGAGCAGGGAGACGTGGAATGAGTTGGGTATCCTCATCGTGGCCGGGAGCTGTAGCTTGTAGGAGACCTCATTGATCTTGTTGAGGACTTTAAACGGCCCAATGTAGCGAGGACCCAGCTTGTATGATGGTATCTTCAGGCGGACGTACTGGGAAGCAAGCCAGACGAGGTCTCCAGGAGAGAAACACGGAGGGTCCAGACGTTTCTTGTCTGCGTGTCTTTTCATCCGCAGGGAAGCACGCCCAAGGGACGCTTTGACAGAGTCCCAAATGTTTGCAAAGTCACGGGCTACTGTATCTGCAGCAGGGACATCCGAAGAGGGGGATACAGGCAATGGGATGGAAGGCTGAAGTCCGTATACAACATGGAAGGGAGAGCTGGAGGACGACTCACTGATGTGGTGGTTGTGAGAGAATTCAGCCCAAGGTAGAAGAGCGGACCAGTCGTCGTGATGGGCGTTAACATAGTGACGTAAGAAAGAGGTCAAGATTTGATTGACCCTCTCTACCTGGCCATTAGACTGAGGATGGTATGCAGATGAAAAGTCCAGAGTCACTCCCAGATGTTTACAGAGAGCCCTCCAGAAGCGGGAGGTGAACTGAGTTCCTCTGTCTGATACGATGTGTAAAGGAAAGCCATGCAAGCGGAAGATGTGTTGAATATAGGCGTCCGCGAGTTCTTGAGCAGAGGGCAGTCCAGCCATAGGAATGAAATGGGCCATTTTAGAGAACCGGTCCACCACGACCCATATGACTGTGTGTCCGGATGACAATGGCAAGTCCGTAATAAAGTCCATTGCTATGTGTTGCCACGGAACTGAGGGTATCGGTAGAGGCAGAAGACGGCCATAGGGCAGGTGTTTGGGCGTCTTGTTCCTGGCACAAGAGGAGCAGGCAGAGACAAAGGCGGCGACGTCCGTGCGAAGGGATGGCCACCAGTAATGGCGTACAATCGCACCCCATGTTCTCTTCTGGCCTGCATGGCCGGCTGTTTTCGAGGCATGACCCCAGTGTAACACTTTTAGCCTGTCGGTCTCCGAGACATAGGTCTTCCCGGGTGGTATCTGGGCCAGAGTGACAGGAGCCACCGGAACAATCTTGCTAGGAGAGATAATAGGTTGAGTAGTCTCTTCCTCCTGCTCCATGGGCATGAAAGACCTGGACAAGGCATCAGCGCGTACATTCTTGTCCGCGGGTCGGAAGTGGAGCTGGAAGTCAAACCTGGCAAAGAATAGGGACCACCTGGCTTGCCGTGGGTTCAGGCGCTGAGCGGACCGCAGGTATTCCAGGTTCTTGTGGTCCGTGTAGATAATCACGGGGTACACTGCTCCTTCCAGGAGGTAGCGCCACTCCTCCAGAGCCAGTTTGACCGCCAATAATTCTCGGTCACCGATGGTGTAATTACGTTCAGGTGCTGAGAAGCTCTTAGAAAAGAAACCGCAAGTCACCATCTTCCCGGAGGAGGATTTTTGCATGAGCACTGCTCCGGCTCCTGAGGAGGAGGCATCCACCTCCAAGGTGAACTGGCGGTTTAATTCCGGTCGGTGGAGTGCAGGAGAGGAGGCGAAGGCTCGCTTCAAAGAGCAAAACGCGGCGTCGGCCGCAGGTGACCAGTCCTTTGGATTAGCCTCCTTTTTGGTCAAAGCGGAGAGAGGAGCAGTCAGGGCGGAGAAGTGAGGGATAAACTGGCGGTAGTAGTTGGCGAATCCCAGGAACCGTTGGATTGCCTTCAGTCCAGAAGGGGGAGGCCAGTTGAGAATGGAGGAGACCTTCTTAGGATCCATCTGCAGCCCAGTACCCGAGATGATGTATCCCAGGAAAGGGAGAGAAGACTGCTCAAAGACGCACTTCTCATATTTGGCGTAGAGACGATTCTCTCTCAGTCTTTGTAGAACCAGCTTTACGTTCTCTCTGTGGGTCTGGAGGTCCGGAGAGAAGACAAGGATGTCATCCAGATAAACTACTACACAGAGGTAGAGGAGGTCCCGGAAAATGTCGTTCACCAGTTCTTGGAATACGGCAGGAGCGTTACACAGACCGAAGGGCATCACGCAGTATTCATAGTGCCCATCGCGAGTATTAAACGCGGTCTTCCATTCGTCCCCAGAGCGGATACGAACTAGGTTGTAGGCACCCCGAAGATCCAGTTTGGTGAACACACGGGCTCCTCTGAGCCGGTCGAACAATTCAGGGATGAGCGGTAGGGGGTACTTGTTCTTTATGGTGATCTGATTCAAGCCCCGGTAGTCAATACATGGGCGTAGGTCACCCTCTTTCTTCTTAACGAAGAAGAAGCCTGCTCCCGCAGGGGAGGAGGATCTCCGGATGAATCCCTTTGCCAGGCTCTCCGTGATGTAAGTGGACATGGCCCTGGTTTCGGCTGGAGACAACGGATATATCCGTCCTCGAGGTGGTGTTGTTCCTGGGAGCAGGTCGATGGCGCAATCGTAGGGACGGTGTGGCGGAAGCACCTCAGACTCCTTCTTGTCAAAAACGTCTGCGAAGGACCAATAGGCCGAGGGCAGTTCCGGTAGGTTCTCGGGAACCGGAGGACGTGGGATTGGTTGTAGGGACTTTAGACATCTCTCATGACAGGCAGAGCCCCAACGAGTGATTTCGCCAGTACCCCAGCTGACGGATGGTTCGTGTGTCCGCAACCAAGGAAGTCCCAGCAGGATTTGATGGGACATGTGTGGAAGGACGTAGAGGGCGATGTTCTCGGTGTGCAGAGCACCAATACGCAATTCCACCGGCTTGGTGATCCAGGAGATGGTATCAGAGAGGGGTCTCCCATCAACCGAGGCAATCACTAGGGGCTTATCAAGTGGAGTAACAGGCAGTTGGTACTTGTCCACCGTGGCCTGCTGGATAAAATTGCCTGCTGCTCCGGAGTCGAGGTATGCCTCAGCCGTGAAGCGCGTCTCTCCCGTTGACACTTGTACCGTCCACATAACCGGGTCTGAGAGAGTCCCAGCACCTAGGGTGGCCTCTCCTACCAACCCTAGGCTTTGGAGTTTCCCGGCCTTTCCGGACAGGAGCGTAAGAGATGTGTGCCCTCTCCGCAGTAAAAACAGAGGCCTTTGGCGAGCCGCTCTGCTCGACGTTGTTCAGACTGTCGTACTCGGTCAACCTGCATGGGCTCGTGTACAGGAATCCCAGCTGTTGATGACTGAGGCACAGAGGACTTCTGTGGAGGAGGGGAGTGCCGTACTGCACGTCTCTCACGATACTGCTCTTTGGAGCGCTCCTGAAAACGGATGTCCACTCGAGTGGCTAGGGCAATCAGGGCATCTAGGGTGGAGGGCACGTCACGACCCGCCAACTCATCTTTGATGCGACTCGAGAGTCCTTCCCAGAAGGCGGCTGTCAGGGCCTCATTATTCCACCCGAGTTCAGAAGCCAAAGTACGGAAACGGATGGCGTATTGGCCCACCGTCAGTGTTCCTTGACGTAGGCGGAGAAGGGATGAAGCGGACGCAGAGGCGCGTCCCGGCTCGTCAAAGGTGTTGCGAAAGGCCTGCAGGAACTCTTGGAGGTTCTTGGTCATGGGGTCCTCCTTCTCCCACAAGGGGTTCATCCACGCCAGCGCCTCGCCCTCCAGGTGAGACATTATAAAGGCGACCTTGGCTTGGTCAGAAGCGAACAGATGTGGCAGCTGCGTGAAATGAAGGGAACACTGGTTTATGAAGCCCCTGCAGGTCTTGGGATCTCCAGCATAACGAGGTGGTGACGCCAAACGAAGTCGGGAAGCCTCTGAAGAGGCTGCCACTGGTGCGGGAGCCATGGGTTGCCTAGCGGGGGACCTGGGTGCCGCAGGCGTCATTGATGCTTGTAACGTGTACAGGCGGGTGTCCACGGAGGTCAGAAATTGCAACATGCGGGTCTGGACTTCATGCTGACGTTGGAGTTCCTCTTGCAGGGCCGATAGTGCTGCAGCGGGATCCATGGCCTGATCTTACTGTCACGGCCGGGCGGTCGGGCAGACCCAGGAGGTGGATCCACTGGACCGAACTCTAAGATGGTAGTAGGGAGTCCGGCAGCTGAAGCACTGATGGGCAGCAGAACAGTCCGTGCAAGTGAAGGCAGCGGAGGAGTCCCTGGGACCACGGAGTCACAGATGGTGGTCCTGGTGACGTAGCTCAGGTTCGGAAGCCGAGATGATATCAGGCGGGGTCCGGAACCTCTGGAGCGAGATGACGGGTCACCGCAGGGATCCGAGATGGTGCGGACTGTCAGCTGGCAGACGGACAGCGTGCGGGGTTCAGGATACGGCAGACTGGATGGCGAGGCAGGCACGGCTCTACAAAGAGAGATAGGTGAGTACAGACACATAAACACCAGGAGACCTGACTCCTAGCTCAGGGAACACGAAGATCAGGCCCCGCCCCCTTGGACAATGACCCCCTTTATACCCTGTACCTGTTCAACCTCATTTCCTGTTAATGGACGCTGGCCCTTTAAGAAAGGGTCAGTGACCGCGCGCGCGCCCTAATGCGCATGCGCGCCGCCCGGGTGCCAGAAGCCAGGGAAGGAGGCTGAGAGGAGGACGCAGGGGAGCCGGCCAGGTCCTGGGAAGCCGTCGGGCGCCGGGATCGGGGACCAGGGGGCCTGGGACGGACGGGATCCGGAGGCTGGAGAGCGGGGAGCGTGGCAGGTGAGCCGGGGAGCGGGGGTGAGGACCCGGGGAGCGTGACAGATAATCAGCAAAGGTAAAGCTAACAATCAAAAAGACTGCTAGAACACTATTGCAAATGTAAACAGGGTGCTAGCTAAAAAAATACACAATTTATCTAAAGTGAAAGCTTAACACCAAATTCAGAGAAATATGAATAAGCATAACTGCTCTATGATACATAAGGATATGAAAAATACAATTAGCCATATAAAAAATTGGAAACATTGAAAATGTGACATTGCATGACTGCTAAGTTTTGTTTGAAAAAATATTATATACATTGTGTATTTTTAGCTAGTACTCTGTTCACATTTGCAATGGTGTTCCAGCAGTCTATTTGATTGTTATGCAGTTTTTTCTGTCTGAGAACCCAATCCCTCCCTTCAGCCATGTTTATTAAATTTTCTATACAGCCAGGTCCCTGGCTTCCCACACACAAGCAGGTTTTAACCGCACATAGAAGTAACATTTGGTTAGGGACCCAATAAATAAGAGATTACCATGAAGTGGGTATCGGGCAGTAATGAATTGATCAATACATTAGCTAAATATCTCTTTTTTCAAATAATCCTTAGCAGTCATGCAATGTCACATTTTACATTTTTCATATGGCTAATTATATTTTTCATATTTTTATGTATCATAAGGTAAAGCTAACAGCTGAGCATTGCTATTATAGGGGTGAGAAGGGCCATGGATATTGGCTGCTTGCAAGCCTGATATCTGCCTGCAGCTGCTGCTTTATATTGGCTGGTTTATAAAATAGGCATCACCACACACTATTTTTTAATTTTTTTTTACACTACAGTGCAACAAACAGACTACACCAATCACAGATGCTAGCACAGAGGGCAAGGGGCGTGTATAGCAGTCTGACTACAAACATTCATAGATGCTGACACAGATGATTGGTCAAGTTCTGGTTAAGTCCAGTTCCCGAACTGAACTTTAATTTAAAGTCTGACTGAACCCTCGCAATGCGAACATCCACGGGTTCCACTTATCTCTAGCACTAAGTGCAAGGGCTTCCAAAAATTACAAGGAGGTACTTGGATAAACCATGGAAGAGATGGAACTGTAGGCATCTGAATACATTTTGCTTTAATTTTGAAAACACTCTTCATTTCTGATTCTCAAACTGGCAAAATATATTCTGTCAGTCCAAGGCCTAGTCAAAATGACCTGGAGTCATGGCAATACAGACATCAACAGACGTAGAGGATAGACTCTGTTGCCATATTTTGCTCTATTTTGAACACTCTCTTAATGATTGACTCTAAAAATAGCAAATGATATGTAGTCAGTATAAGATCTAATCAAAATGACCAGTAGGCATGCCAATACTGCCAGCATGAGACATAGAGAGTAGAATAAGATGCCATATTTTTTTCAATTGAACACACCCTTAAATATTGACTCTGAAACTGGCAAAGGATATGTAGTCAGTTTGAGGCCTAGTCAAAATGACCAGAAAGCCTAGGAATACAGCCAGCAACAGAAGCAGAGAATAGACTCTAATGCTATAAATTGGTCACTTTTGAACACAGTCTTAATATTAACTCTCAAACTGGCAAATGATATGTAGTTATTGCAAGGCCTAGTCAAAATGACTGAGGCATGAGTGATGTTATGGGAGTTGTGTAAGGAGGGTATGCTACACCTGGTGAAATAATGAGGACTGGGGATTGAGTACTGAGGATTGGCTGTTGCTAACAGGTTGCATAATTCATCGGTGTCCACAAGTCTAACCACAAAAATTTACTGGAAAAACAGTCTGAAAAGGTAGCCATTTATTGTTTTAGTATGTAAGTGTGTGGCTGTGCATTAACGCTTTCACTCGAGGGCCTGGGATAGAGACAGCTGGATGCTGCGATTGAACAAGGAAGTGTACATGGTTTCTGATGGTGTTTTGCAAATGTGTAAAGACAGTGTCAGGGTAGGAGGCATCTGCGTCTGCGTCCTGGACAGGGGATTGACCAGCTTGTAGCAGAGGGGATGACACAGTGTGGTTACAAGCAGACAGTGATTGTTCACCCAGATTTTCAGCCCACCTAGTTAACTGATTCCAGTTTTGGATCAATATTAAAAACACTCTTAAGACTAAAAGTGGGAAAGGATACGCAGACAGTGCGAGTCCTAGCTAAAATGAGCATGAGGAATGGCAATACAGGCAGGAACAGACATACTGAAGACACTCAGATTCCAGTTTTGGATAAAAGTTGAAAACACTCAATTCATGACTCCCAAAGTGGGAAAGAACATGCAGAAACTGCAAGGCCTAGCCAAAATGGTCATGAGGCCTGGCAATACAGCCAGCAACAGACTTACAAGGGACATTCTGATTCCAGTTTTGGATCAACTTTGAAAAGACTCTTAATTCATGATTAAAAGTGGGAAGGAAATCTGAAGGCAGTGCGAGGCCTAGCCTAAATGACTGAGGTACGGGTGATGTTATAGGATACAAGGTTGTGTAAAATCCTACCATTCTAATGTGAACAGGTGCACTGCAGACCCAACATGAAACATAGTAACAAAAAAGGAGACAGTTACACTCTGTAGTGCTAAAATAAGTTGAACAATGAATAAGGGACTATAGACATGCATTACTTCTATGAAAAAACATGTAAAATTGAGATACTTAGCACACAA
The DNA here is from genome assembly GCF_048569485.1 of Anomaloglossus baeobatrachus. Lineage (NCBI taxonomy): Eukaryota > Metazoa > Chordata > Amphibia > Anura > Aromobatidae > Anomaloglossus > Anomaloglossus baeobatrachus. The sequence goes on along the minus strand of NC_134356.1, from coordinate 89,288,079 downwards.
AATTGGCCTGACTTATGTGAGCCCAACAGCCAGCGGCAAGACGACCTCATTTTTGTTGGTCCCTATCAAACTATGCCTCTATTTGGGTTAAAAAACCTATAATTTATGGGTGGATATGAACCTGCAAATTGAGAATTAAAATCGCCTTAGGCTGCAGAACATGAGTACTCAATCAGAAGGCATGACCTTGTTATCTAAGAAAAAGACTGATGGCACATCCTACCTTTCTAATGTGAACAGGTGCAGACTTAACATAAACCATAGTAGCAAAATGGAGACAGGTGCACTTTGTAGTGCTAAGATATGTGGAACAATGAATATGGGAACATAACATGCATTACTGCTATGAAAAAAACATGTGAACATTGAGATACTTAGCACACAAAATTGACTGGTTTTATGTGAGTCCAACAGCCAGTGGCAAGGAAACCTCATTATTGTTGGGTAACCCTGTAATTGACACCCACAACTGAGTCTATTAAATCTGACTATGATATGTTGCTCCTTCCCTTCTGAACTTTGCAATGTAACTAAAAAGTAGTTTACTCAGTTATACTCAGGAGAAATTGCACAACAAACTGTGTGGTCCATTTTTTACCTATTAGCCCTGATATAAATGTAACACTTGAGGCTAAATGATTATTTTAGTGAAAAAAATGTAATTATTGTTTCTTCACTGCCCTTTGGTATAAAATTCTGTGAAGCACCTGTGGTGTTAATTTATTCACTGCACCCCTAGGTAATTACTGGAGTAGTGTAGTTTGTAAATTGGCATGACTTATAAGGGGGTCTGCTATTCCTTAGGGACCCTACTAATATGACATGACACCAGCAAACCATTCCAGCTAAATCTGAATTTTAATGTGATGCTACTTTCATTCCAAGCCATTCCTTCAGGAGAAATTGCAGAACAAACTGTGCTGTCCTTTTTTAACAGTTACCCTTGTGAAAATGAAAAATTCTGGCCTAAAGCAACATTTTTCTGTTAAAAAATGATTTTTTTAATTCTCATTGTTCAACGTTATAAGATTCTGTGAAGTATTTGAGGGTTCGAGGTGCTCACCGCTATTCTACATAAATTCCCTGAGGGTGTAGTTTCCAAAATGGGGTCACTTGTGGGGAGTTTCTACTCCTTAGGCACATCAACTCATCTGCAAATGTGACATGGCATCCTCTAGTTATTCAAGACAATTTTGTGCTTCAAAAGTCAATTGGTGTTCCTTCACTTCTGAGCCGTGCACCAGAATAAAAGTTTTTCACCATATATGAGGCATTGGTGTACTGCAGAAAAATTGAAAAACTGATTGCATGGTCCATTTTCTTCAGTTTCCTTTGTGAAAAAAAAAAATGTGGGGTTAAAGCAAAATTTTTGTCTGAAAAATTCATTTTTTTCATGGCTCAATGTTATAAAATTCAGTGGAAAACTTGTGGCTTAAAAGTGCTCACCACACAGCTCAATAAATTACTTGAGGGGTTTAATTTCCAAAATAGGGTCACTTGTGGGGCTTTCCTGTTTTCTGTTTAGGCATATGAATGTCTCTGCAAATGCAACATGACATCCGCTATCTCTTTCAGCAAATGTTGTGCTCCAAAAGTCAGTTAGTGTCTTGCCGTGCACCCAAACAGTACTTTTTCAAGACATTTGGTATAATGGGGAGAAATTATACAAAAAAATGTACAGTCCATTTTCTCCAGTTAACTTGTGAAAATGAAAAATTTGTGGTTAAAGCAACACTTTTGTGAAAAATATAAAATGTAATTTTTTTCTTTTAACTTTGCTTTAACACCTTCACGACCGGCCGATTTTTCGCTTTCCGTTTTTTTTTCGCCATTCTTCTTCCGAGAGACGTAACTTTTTTATTTTTCAGTTAATATGGTCATGTAATGGCTCATTTTTTGCAGAACGAGCTGTACATTTAAATGAAACCATAAGTTTTACCATATAATGTACTGGAAAACTGCAATAAAATTCCAAATGCAGAAAAATTGCAAAAAAAAATGCGATAGCACTATTGTTTTTGAGATATTTTATTCAATGTGTTCACTATATGGTAAAACTAATATGTGGGTGTGATGTCTCAGGTGAGTGCAAGTTCGTAGACACCAAACATGTCTAGGTTTACTTTTATATAAGGGGTTAAAAAAAATTGAAGTTTGTCCGAAAAAAGTGGCGCACGTTTTACGCCATATTCCGTGACCAGTGGAGTTCTCATTTTTTGGCATCCGTGGCTCAGAGTGATGGCTTATTTTTTGCGTCTCGAGCTGGTGTTTTCAACGGTATCATTTTTGCACAGATGCTACATTTTGATCGCCTGTTATTGCATTTTGCGCAAAATTTGTGGCAACCAAAAAATGTAATTTTGGCATTTTGATTTTTTTTTGCCGCTATGCTGTTTACTGATCAGATTAATTGATTTTATATTTTCATAGATCGGGCGTATCTGAACGCGGCGATACCAAATGTGTGTATATTTTTTATTTTTTTAACTCTTTAATTTTCAATGGGGCGATAGGGGGGTGATTTGAACTTTTAGGTTTTTAGGGGTTTTTTTTTAATTTTTTTTTAAATTTTACTAGTCCCCCTGGGGGGCTATATGGATCAACAATCCGATCGCTCTGCCCTATCTGCTGATCACACACTGATCTAAACAGCAGATATGTTCACTTTCTGCTTCACTCGGCTCTGGGCCGAGTGAAACCGAAAGTAATTCAGGTCAGCTACAGGAGTCATCACATGACCCTGTGCTACCATGACAACCACCGGAAGTCACGTGGTCACGTCATGTGACTTCCGGTATCGGCCGGTAAGTAAATCTTTACCGCAGATGTCATTATAATGGTGCTGTCACATATTGACAGCGCCATTTAAGGGGGTTAAACGGCACAAGCAGATAACGATTCTGCTTGTGCCTGTCAGGCACACATCTCAGCTGTAAAAATCTGCTGGCAGCAGACCGCGGGCAGTAACTCTATGACCGCTAGGATGTAATATTACTGCCTGCAGTCGTTAAGGGGTTAATTTCTGTGAAGCACCTAAATAATAAACTTCTTGAATGTGGTTTTGAGTCCTTTTAGGGCTGCAGTTTTTTTAAAAAAATTGTGTCAATTTTGGGTACTTACTGTCAAATAGGACCATCAATTTCACTGTAAATGGGATGTAGTCTCTAAAAAATTGTTTTTTAAAATTTTGTTTGAAAAATTAGAAATTGCTGATAAAATGTATGCCTTTCCTAACAAAAAAAGTGTTTAAAAAAGATGCTGATGTAAACTAGAAATGTAAATGTTTTTTTATTAACTCTTTTGTGTGATATAACTATATGGTTTAAGGGCATAAAATCTTAAAATTTTAAAATTTTAATTTTTTCAAATTGTTTGTGAAATTTTTTGTTATTTTTATTTTATAAAAAACATAAACCATATCGACCAAAATTTACCACTAACATGAAGTACAAAGTGTCACAAAAAAACGTTTTCAGATTCAGGGAGCTATATTAAAGCATTCCAAAGTTATTACTTCATAATTTAACAATGATCAGAATTGTTAAATTTGAGCTAAGTAAGGGAGTAAAGGAAAGTAAAAACGTTTAGACATTTAGACAAGCCAGTGAAATTCTGGGAGAATATAACCTGGTCAGAAAACACCAAAATGTAACTTTTTGGATACGGTAATTCACACCATGTTTGGAGGCAAAAAAGCACTGCATGTCACCCTGAAAACACCATTCCAATAGTACATTTTGGAAGTTGAAGCATTATGGTGTGGGGATGTTTTTCATCATACAGAACTGAGAAATGTCATTTATTGAAGGAAAGTTGAATGAACAAATGTACTGAGACATTCTTGATAAAAATCTGCTGCTCTCTATCAGGATGTTGAAGATGAAACAAGGGTAGACATTTCAGCAAAACAATGATCCTAAACAAACAGCCAAGGAAACTCTTAATTTGTTTCAAAGAAATAAAATAAAGCTCCTACAATGGCCCATCCAATCACTTGACCTGAATCCAATAGAAAATTTATGGAAGGAACTAAAGTTCAGAGTTTATAAAAGGAGCCCATGGAACCTTCAGGGTTGTTTGTGTGGAAGAATGAGCCAAAGTCATACCTGAGCAATGCATGCAATTAGTTTCTCATACATGAGGTGTCTTGAAGCTGTCATCAACAAAAAATGATTTAGTATGATTAAGTATAAAATCAGTTTCGGTAAGAGTGTTCAATTCATGTCAATAGCACCTTTTGAAGTATATTATTTGCTTTGAAAATTGGTGACATATTCAAGAGTTATTTCAACCACTGTATTTAACAATTGAATATACTATATAGATAGTTATTTCCAGAAATATTTGGACAGTGACCAAATCTTTGTGATATGGGCTCTGCATGCCACTATGTTTTATTTAAAATGAAACAACCGAAATATAATTTATGTCTAGACTTTCACATTTAATTAAAGTTAGGGGTTTAAAAATACCCTATGAGATTGCAACCATTTTTCTACAACGTTTCCTCATTTGAGGGGCTCAAAAGTTGTTCGACAAAATAACTTTACCTTAAATAATGTGTTCATTTTTAATACTTTGTATAGAATCTGTCATGATTCTTATGAGTGGTACTCTGTTCTCCTGTAGAGCCTGTACTGGGCCTCATATTTTCCTCCAGTTAATTTGTTGTTCCCAGTCTAATCCTGTGTGGTGTGGGAGGGGTCTGTTCTTTGAAGCCTCGTTCCGGGGTGTGGTTGCTTTATCCGGGATCCAGTCCGTCCAGAATGTCGCCAGTGATAGTTCTTGTTTTGCAGTGCACATCTCTGGTAATCTTACCTGATCTTGTTTCGCTTCCTAGTTCCTCTTACCCTGTCCTGTCTCCTCCCCTACTCCGTCTTGACTCCCTGCATCCCTGACCTTCAGATTGTTCCTGAACATGGGCTCCACTCTCTCTCATGTAGCTGACTTGTCCTCTTGGCTATCGACTTTAGCTTATATTCTGACCCTGGCTCCGCTTTCGTCTTGGTACTTTACGTGACTTCGTGGTTTACTGACTGTCAGCTCACTCACTGACTTTGGCTTTTCTCTCTCTCTCTGTTACTGACATTATCTCCTAGCTCTTGACACTGACTAGTTTGACTTCCCCGCAGATCTCCTCCACTAGCGACTAGTGGTCTAGCATCTCATTACACCTGGGTGCTCGGCATCACATAATCCTTTGCAGGTAATTACTGCCTTAAGTCTGAAAGCCATGGATGTCACCAAACACTGGGTTTCCTTCTTTGTGATCCTCTGATAGGCCTGTACCACAGCTTACTTAAGTTGTTGCTTATTTGTGGGTTTCTGCCTTAAGGTTTGCCTTAAACACGTGAAATTCCACTCAATGGGGTTAAAATCTGGTGATTGACTTGACTATTACAGAATATTCCATTTTTTTACCTTAAAAAAACTTGTAGGTTTTTTTTGCAGTATGTTTTGGGTTATTGTCCATCTGTATTATGAAGTTCTGTCCAATCAACTTTGCTACATTCGGTAAAATTTGTGCAGATATTATAGCTAGAGTTGAGCTTACTACTATACTACTTACTACTATTCGTACTTGCTATACCCATAACGAGTACTGTATAATACTCGCATATTCATTCCGAATAGCATGTGCAATAAAAGTCAATGGGGAATACTCGCAATGTAATGAGTAACCCGAATGCTGTAATATTTGTGCAAGTAGTGAATAGTGCAGCATTTGGGTTACTCGTTACTTTGTGAGTTTTTCCTCAAAGATTTGCATTGCACACGCTATTTGGAACAAATACGCGAGTATTAGACAGTACTCGCTATGAGTATAGCGAGTACGAATAGTTAGGTACTCGCTCAACTCTAATTATAGCCCTGTACACTTCAAAATTCATCCTGCTATTTCTGTCTTCAGTCACATCATTAATAAACACTAGTGACCCAGTTCCATTTTAAGCCATGCACATCTGGCCATCATACTGCCACCACTATCTTTTACAGAATCATAAGCCATCACAAGTCTTCTACATACATTTTTCTTACCATAATTCTTTGACCACATGTTGTGGGTTCACAGCAACAGCTTCCAAATGAAAATGTCACACCTGGAATCAGCTCCAGACCTTTTACCTGCTTAAATGATGATGGATTATGAAGTGAATAGCCCATGCAGCTTATTAATCGGCTTTTCAGATAATAGTCTAATATCTTTTGGTCCACTGAAAAAGAGGTAGCTACAAATTAAAGAGTTGTAATTCCTAAACCCTTATTCCAATTAGAATGTTAATACCCTCAAAATAAAGCTGAGATTCTGCACTTTAAGCTCATATTGATTATATAACTGTATCTTGACTATTTTTGGTAAACAGCTAAATTTCAAAACGTGTGTCACTGTCCTAATATTACTGGTCCTAGTTTTATATCTTTAGTTATGTACTAAAAATGCATTAACAAAAATGCTACTTCAAATCTTCACCCCACCAAAAAAGCATCTAAAAACACAGAAAAAGTGCTATAATCAGAATCAGATTGATATTGCAAATTTTAGAATAGAAACCTGCAGAGAAAATGCAGTGGGGGAATAAATCAGTATTTATGCTACGTTGGATCAAGGCCCATATTTTCTATTGGAAATAGGATACGTCCATACAATCTGGAGACACTGCATTCTAGACGGTGTTTTCCCTCCTGTGGAGACGCAAGTGTTGTCCACAGGAGAATTCAGACGTTAGTGTCCATGATAACAGTTCTGGGTGCTGCGGACTTTAGCTGTGTTCTCCTGCTAAGAACACGCGCATCTCCGCAAGGTTAAATTGACATGCTGTGACTCGGGAAGCGGTGCCACATATCAGTTTACATTGCGGAAAAAAGATGCACAGTGGGAATGGTATTTTTTTATATCACATCCACTGTGCTTGTAAGTGTACAATGTAGTGTTTTGAAGGCACCGAAAATATGCTGTGTCCAAAATGCTACACATACCCTTAGAGACTCTTCAGATCGATACCGTCTGCTTTTTATATTTTCCCCCTCTAAAGTGCACACAGGGCACACTTTTCTAATCTTAGTGATGAATTAGCCCAAAACTTTGGCTAACTGTGGTGTATTGTTGAACAATTATAGTTGTTTTGAGATAACATGTGTCATTGTTCTTTTAAATCAGGTGGTTGGTAGTATTGTTAGGGATGTTGCCAAGAATGCTAATATCCTGTTAGCATTGAACCAAGAAGAAGTTAATTTGTGTTTTGTAACTTATACACCAACAAAACAGAACACGACAAGCCCTATTTGATCAGAACTTGTATGTCACTGTCTCAGACTACTTTAAAACAAATCAAGTAATCCCCATCCATAGAATAAAAGATGACTTGCTGATCACTGGGGTTTCTCACTGTTTGGATCCTGTCAGATGAGGGCTTTGGACGCCCGGGAACAGTGAATGCGCACTTTCACTCCATAAAAGAGGGGGTTGCAAAGCCTTGTTCTAGGCCCTATAATCTAGGGGTTCCAAAGGCCCAATCTCGGGTTTGATGGCATTGGACGTTTTGTGATTAACCCTTTAACACTAGAAGTCCCAGAGAAGGGTCATTTAACATTTCTACCTTTGGAACCCAGAGACGGGTCGAATGACCTGAAGGATTTTAGCTAACATCCTATAATCACCGTCTTTTGTTTTGTAATTAAGGCCATTACTGTCGCACCACAGGAGGTTGTTGATTTCCATTGAGTTTAGCCATTTAGTTTCTAGTTAGTTCTATTCAGTTTTTTGTGTGTCATTTGACCCTCTTTCGGGACTTCAGGGGGAGCTCAAAATTTTTGGGACTTCTAGTGTTAAAGAGGTTGTCTTAAAAGTAGATAAAATGGCATCCCTCATATATTTCAAACTGCAGTAAGAATAATGAACCAAATGCACATAACTTTTTGCTTTTGCACAGTGGTACATAGTGGTGCTCTATATCTTGTATGTATATGTGTGTATATATACTTAATATAGATTAATATCCCTGGAAAAATGGGCTTAAAGGGATTCTCCAAGAATGAGATAAAATTATATCCCTAATATTATTCAAACTGCAGCCCTTCCTAGTCTTGTGTCAGTATGGGCTGAAGACTGAAAACATACAGTTTCTGAGTCAGTTTACACTGATAGGAGCTGCATCACACATACCAGAAGGCAGAAGCAATGCTCTGATGTATGAAAAAATAAATTTTAACCCATGACGTGCTGGACAAGGAGATCTCCAGCTTCATCCTCCTCCATTAGTTTGACAGCTTTATGCACAGAGATTGACTACACCCAAATGTAAAACAATATTGAAGAGGATGACACTGTACATACATATAAAAGGCAGCACTGCTACCTTGCTGAGAAAGGTTTTATATTTTGGTTACCTTCCACTTCATAAAATTTCCATACAGATAATATGTTATCTTTGAATCTCGTAAGTAGTATTGAGCCATCCCCCTAGCATTCGAGTTCAGTTCAGTTCATCGAACGGAGGCTCTGTTCGATGAACGTTCAACGAACGTTCGACGAACTCCTTCAAACCCCATTGAAACCAATGGCAGGCAAACACAAACACATAAAAACACATTATACACATACAGTTAATAAACATTGCCATTACACTTACAAGTCCCTGCGACGTGTCCTGTGCGCTGTCTCCCGCCGCTTTTCCTTCCAATAATCGCTGCGTCCTCCTGGTAACTAGCACTGATGATAGGACCTTCCGTGACGTCAAAATAGTATGTGATCAGTCATGTGTCTATTATCTCATTGGCTACAGACTGATCACATGGCTAGACGTCATGCTAGGTCCTGTCAGTGCAGCTCTCCGGTAAACGGCGCTCGTTTCAGCATCTCCGTGTACCGGCGAGATGCTTGGGCACATGCTTGGCTCCCCGTTCTTGCATGTCGGCGCTCTTTACAGAGTCAGCCCACATGCAAGGACTGGATGCCACAGCCGGAGATTAACGGAGATCACCGTTGCTATAGTAACCCGCCTGTCAGCGGTGATGTCACCGCTTACAGCCCGCAGCCTCTGCTCACTCACTGAGTGATTAGACTGCATGGCAGCAGCAGCGTCTTTCTCCCATGCAGTGCTGTCTGATGTAGCAGAGCTGCATGGGTTGAAGGAGAAAGAAGACAGAAGACCAGGATCGCGGAGGGATGACGAAGTATTAAACATGTAGTCTCTAATGTGTCTGTGTATTTATTTCTATTAAAGTATTTTTTTCTCTGTGTGGTGTCTTTTTTTTAACCCTTTATTGGAGATTCTTAACGGCCGGGTCAAACTTGCCTGACAGTAAGAATCTCTGGCTTAATACTAGCTAGTAAAACAAAGCTAGTATTAAGCCATTATTTCCCAGCAACCCACCCGGCTTCAGGGCTCCTGGAAGAGTTGGATACAGCGCCAGATGATGGCGCTTCTATGAAAGCGCCATTTTCTGGGGCGGCTGCGGACTGCAATTCGCAGCAGAGGGGCCCAGAAAGCTCAGGCTAACCTGTGCTGCACATTCCAATCCCCAGTTGCCTAGTTGTACCTGGCTGGACACAAAAATGGGGCGGGTACAAATAGGCAGCTGGGGGTTAGGGCAGCCGTACCTGCCTGCTGTACCTAGCTAGCATACAAAAATATGGCGAAGCCCACGTCATTTTTTTGGTGGGCAAAAAACTTTTGCATACAGTCCTGGATGGAGTATGCTGAGCCTTGTAGTTCTGCAGCTGCTGTTTGCTCTCCTGCATACAGTAGTGAATGGAGGATGCTGAGCCTTGTAGTTCCGCTCCCCCTGTCTATCCCTCCAGCATACAGTCCTGGATGCAGCATGCTGAGCCTTGTAGTTCTGCAAGCACTGTCTGCTCTCCTGCATACACTAGTGGATGAAGAATGCTGAGCCTTGCAGTTCTGCTCCCCCTGCCTCCCCCTCCAGCATACAGTCCTGGATGGGGGATGCTGAGCCTTCTAGTTCTGCAGTTGCTGTCTGGTGTCCTCTATAAAGACAGACAGCAGACAGCAGCTGCAGAACTACAAGGCTCAGCATACACCATCCAGGACTGTATGCAGGAGTTTTTTGCCCCCCCCCCAAAATTATGTGGGCTTCGCCATGTTTTTGTATGCTAGCCAGGTACAGCAGGCAGCTACGGGCTGCCCCCAACCCTCAGCTGCCTATTTGTACCCGGCTGGGAACCAAAAATATAGGGAAGCCCTTTTTTTTTTAATTATTTCATGAATTTCATGAAATAATTTTTTAAAAAAATGACGGGGGCTTCACCCAATTTTTGTGTCCAGCCAGGTACAACTAGGCAGCTGGGGATTGGAATCCACAGCGCAGGGTGACCAAGCTTTCTGGGCACCCCTGCTGTGAATTGCAGTCCGAAAATGGCGCTTTCATAGAAGTGCCATCTTCTGGCGCTGTATCCAACTCTTCCAGCTACCCTGGTGACGGGTAGCTCGCTCGGGCTAGTTGTATATTATCAACTGGCCGTAAGCCCAAAATTCATGGTGTCACTCCAATATTAGACATGGCCACCATGAATTTCTAGTACAGATAAAATAAAACACAACACACAGAAAAATGTTTTATTAGAAATAAAACACAACACAATTAGTGACTCCATCTTTATTGAAATAAAGAACCCCCCTCCGCAGTAATCCTGGGTCAAGGGTCCCGCGCCATCCAATCCGGATCCAATATCATATGATCGGTTTGCTGGAAGGCAAAGCGATCAGATGATGTGTCAGGTTCAAGGGCCTGAATCACATGACACAGCAGCTGATTATATAAATGGCTTTTATACAATCAGCTGATGCATCAGTGCAAAAAGAAATAAACACTTTTGTGCAGACTACTGTCCGACAGCGTCAGCTGATAGTTTAGCCGGCCGGGCGGTAGAAAGCCGGCCTCACCGCTCGACTTATAGTGTCAGCTGATGCTGTCAGGTGACCGCATCAGCTGATGATTGCCAGGTCTGAGAGAGAGAGAAGAGATGGAGAAAGAAGATAGAGAAAAGAGAGAGAAAAGAGAAGAGAGAGAGGGAGAGAGAGAAGATGGAGAGAGAGAAGAGAGAGAGAGGAGAGAGAAGAGAGGGCGAGAGAGAGAAGAGAGAGAGGAGAGAGAAGAGAAGAGAAGAGAGAGAGGGGAGAGAGAGAGAGAAAAAGAAAGAGAGAGAAAAAGAGAGAGAAAAAAAGAGAGAGAGAAAAAGAAAGAGAGGAGAGAGAGAGGGAAAAAGAGAGACTGAGAAAAAGAGAGAGAGGGAAAAAGAGAGAAAAAGAAAAAGATAGAGAAAGAGAGAGAGAAAAAGAGAGAGCAAGGGAGAGAGAGGCGAGAGAGAGAGAGAAAAGAGAGGGGAAAGAGCAATACAGCCTTATTCCGTGAACTGCTCCGATTTTAGAGGTGTGTCCCGCGGCTCACAGCTGATGTCCGGTTTCTCCCCTCAGTGCATAATTAAATTAAATTATAATTATAAATAAATAATTATTATAATTTAAATGTTTTACCAGGACAGCCTGGACTCGAATTCGTGAACTAACTCTCCTCAGGCGGGAGCTCTATCCATTGAGCCACTGCCTCTCATGAAAAGCATAGGAAGATTTGGTAATCTTGACCTCTATACTGCAGTAGAGAATCTAGAAGCAGATTGTTCCGTTGCAAGGATGGATGGATGGGCGGATGGATGAGTGGATGGATGGATGGGCGGATGGATGGATGGATAGGCGGATGGATGGATGGATGGGCGGATGGATGGATGGATGGGCGGATGGATGGATGGATGGGTGGATGGATGGGCGGGCGGATGGATGGATGGGCGGATGGATGGGCGGATGGGCGGGCAAACACTGGCAGTACCACACTCATTACCGCACACACGCAGGCACTACAACCCCTATCATCACCGCACACGCAGGCACGACAACCCCCATCATCACCGCATACGCAGGCACTATGGCACTATGGCACTCATCCTCACACACACGCAGGTACTACAACCCCCATCATCACCGCACATGCAGGCACTACGGCACTCATCATCCTCGCACACACGCAGGCACTACAACCCCCATCATCACCGCACACACAGGCACAACAACCCCCATCATCACCGCACACGCAGGCACTACAACCCCCATCATCACCGTACACGCAGGCACTAGCTGAGTGAAGTCTCCGCTGACAGCGCGGCTCACTTCATTGCTCCGTGGATATGACACAGAGTGCTCCTGTTCTACGGCGCTCCCTGTCAGCTTCATGTAGCAGAGCTGGATGCGTCGTGGGACCTCTGTGGATTATATCGGACCTGGAGGGGTATTTTAATAAAAGGTGAAAGAGGGTGTTTTTTTCTCTTTTATTCCAAATAAAGGATTTTTCGTTGTGTGTGTTTCTTCACTTTCACTTCCAGGTTAATCATGGAAGGTATCTCGGGGAGACGCCTGCCATGATTAACCCCTTATTGCCCCAATTGCCACCACACCAGGGCAATTCGGGATGAGCTGGGTAGAGTCCCGGGGCTGTTGAATCTAATGGATGCGGCAATTCCGGGTGGCTGCTGGGTGATATTGTTAGGGTGATAGGCTCCCCATAATGTGGCGCTCCCCATCCTGACAATACCAGCCTCAAGCCGTGTGGCTTTATCCTGGCTGGTATCAAAATTGGGGGGGACCGCATTTTTTTTATATTTTTTTATTATTTATTTATTTATTTTACTGCACGATATAGACCCGCCCGCCGGCGGCTGTGATTGGTTGCAGTGAGACAGCTGTCACTCATCGTGGGGGCGTGACTGACTGCAACCAATCATGGGTGTCGGTGGGCGGGGAAAGCAGGGAATACCTGATTGAATAATGAAGCGGCAGCCATTTTCAAAAGAGGAAAAGCCGCCGGAGATTTGTGACAGCCGTGCAGCCTCGCGCCCGTGATCGGTGTGTAGGAAAGAGAGAGGGATTGTGCTGGGGACGCAGGACGCATGCAGACACGCAACGTGCGCACATACTTACTGTGAAAAACCACGCTTTTGGTGATCGAACCGTTCTCGAACGGTAACTCGAACTGCCGAGCTTTAAGCAAATCGTTCGAGTTCATCGAACGACTCGAACGCCGCCCAAAAACACTCAAATTTGAAATTGGCGAACCGTTCGACTCGAGCATCGCTCAACTCTACTCGTAAGTCTTAATGTAAAATTTGCAATTTGGCCCCTATTACCTGTCGCAACTGGTTTCTTCATCTGGGGTGGGATCAGATTTATTCATTCGGCACCCCTATAACTGCTCTACTATGTAGTATTCTCTTTTGGCACATATAAATGATCCATGCTGGTAATGGTTAACATTACACACTAGATTTAAGGTAGAACACTTTAGCTCTAAGTACCTCAAAATTACTGGTGGTTAATTATAATTTTGAAAACTTCTCATGTGACTTGAATGATATTCTGCTACCAAGGAAAATTTTGAAAGACCTGCAGTATAAATGTTGGTATTTTGCCATTCAAAGCATTTCAATGCATTTCACATCCAAGTCTGTCAATTTACTAAACCACTTTTCCAGTGCCAGGACACAGGAGATGCTTTTTAGCACATGTGGTCTTATCAAAACAATATCGTCAGCAAATAGTATAACTTCGTGTTGATACGTACCAATATTGATCCCAAAAATAACTGGGTTCTTCCACTCTCATATTAATGGGAGCACTATCTGTAGAGCCATCATCAATAAGGGTGAGAGAGGGCATGAAACTATTGCTCTTTAATGGAACATCTGCTCCACAAACATCAGCAGTTTTTTCTTATACAGAACATAATTCTTTCTATTTCCTTATATTTGAAAATGGCGGCAGAGATAACAAGTTATGAGGGGGAAGTCAAAGGGTTTACCAGTTCATTCCAATGAATATGTTGATGTAGCTGAATAAGTGTGAAGTCAAATAGCTTGATATTTTGTCCCTGGATAGCAGAAATGTATTAATGGTCAGGTCATATCTGTTGTCAATAACAGCAAATAAGAAAAAGTAACTAAGTTGTTTCATTTTTCCTTTTTTTATCCCTTTTCCGTGTGTCAATTTTCACTTATTTTTTGTACCCTTGAATTACAAGAGACATAACTTTTTACTTTTCCATTTACATATCTGAATTGTATGAAAGGTTGTCTTTTGTGAGATTAGTTGTATTTTCAATTTTGCCATTTAATTTATCATATAATGTACTGATAAAGGAAGAAAGATTCTTTATTTTTTTCAAAAGAGGAGGGGATTGAATGGTTAAAAAAAAACTTTCAGAACTGCATCATTGTGACTCTGGCTTTACTTTTAATATAATGTACTCTCTGCAATAAAAATGAGTTGGTACATTTATAATGATGCTTAATGTTTCTATTTATTTGTTTATCCATACTGCTTTTGTAAAATAACTAATTTGTTTTTGTTACCATATTCCGAGACTGAAAATGTTCTTTATTTTTCTGTGACCCTAGCTGTGTAAGGCTGAGGCCACACTAGGATTACTGTGAGTCCTCGCATGACACTTGGCTCACACTCGCAGCACATGGGGAGCCGAGTGTCTTGAGACTATGGTCCGATCGTGTGATCGGACCACAGTTGAGGAGGGGAGGGAGGGATTCATCTCCCCATCTCCTCCGTTGCTGGATGATACGAGAATCGCACTGCTCTCGTGTTGCACCGGTGTAATGCGAGAGCAATGCGATGTTTCTCTCACCCCTTAGACTTGAATGGGTGCGAGTGGAACAAAATCGCATTCCACCCGCAGCATGCTGTGACTGTTTTCTCGGTCCGATTAGGGCTGAGAAAATAAATCGCTCATGGTTGCTGGCACATAGGTTAATATTGGTCTGAGTGGAATGCGATTTTTTTATTTTATTTTTTTTATCGCATTCCACTCGCTCCATATTACTTGCCTTGTGTGCTGACCCTAATGGCTTGTCGTTTGAAGGGTATACTGAATTGGTATCATTTTGGCTACATAGTGCTGTTTTGATCACTTTTTATTCCATTTTTTGGGAGTGACAAGGTGACCTAAATAAAAGTAATTAAGGCATCTGTGAAGAAACAGCCCTGTTCAATGTCTGTCAGGGGTTAAAGTCCTTAATTTGGCCAGACATGGGTTTCTTTTGTGTGGTAACTCATGTTTGTTTTTCACTGAACTCATCAGAGCCTTCTATTGTCTGAGGTTGTGTATTGCTAATTTAATGTAAATCCCCTCAGCCTCTCTGTCTACCTCTCTCAGAGGGGAATTATACAGGAAAATCAACTATGAAAGGGGAGCCAGCATGATCTGAGAGTGGCATGCATCATATAAAAAGTGCAAATTCACAGATTTATTCCAACTGTACTATAATACAAAATGAAATTTTTAGCAAATAATTTATCAATTTTTTTGAGCCCCCCTGCCATGTCACGGCAAATCTCGATAGGGGGGTTCTACTCCATAATATGTATTTCATGTGCCAAGTGACCTCCTAGATAAATTAAAAGCAGAACCGTATTGGAGCACACATACCTGTAACTTGTATATAACTGCTTCCATGTCGCAAAAAGAGGCAACTGACGATAAAAGGCAGCCCAGGTCCCAGCATGTGTTGCAGACGCCACTCACACCAGGACAATGTCAGAACTGGCCTTTACAGTGCCAGACCAGCAAACATAAATAAAGGCGGACCAGACCGAAGTATGGTGCTAAATTAGCAATTAATAGCAATTGGCAGGCCTATGACATGATCATGTGGAGCCAATCGGTTTTCATAACATCCGGCAGTCAGCTGATGACCCCTGTCACTGTCATGATGTAGTTCCTGTGAACATCAGGTGTCCGGTACGAACCCCAGACTTTACTGTTTGGGTTTGCCCAGTATTCATCAGCCAATAATGACCAGTAAAAAATAAAATTAAGAGCCTTTCAAAATTATACAGTGCAAAATGTTTAATGAAATCCAACAGCAAAAAAAAAAGTTTTGGCTTAAAAAATATTTTCAAAAAATAAATTCACTATTCATGAAGGAATCCAGATCAAATTAAGTGGGGAGATTTTGAATATTCTGTTTTTTCAACTATTTTCACATACTCGAGCTTTTGATCACTTGCACAATTTACTGCAATTGCTCAATAGGGGTATGTGCACATAATATCTTTTTTAAGTGGATTATGCCAACAAAACGCCAGAAAAAGCACTTACAAGATGGTATAAAGAATGACATTTGCATTCTAATGTCAAAACATCTTGCTGTGAATATGTTGATCCTTTAGGGCAGGGGTCTCAAACACGCGGCCCGCGGGCCGCATGCGGCCCCTCAGGGTAGTTCATGCAGCCCCCAGGCCAGTGCCCAGGGGCCGCAGCCACTGTCTGCACTGTATGTCAGATGAATGTGTTGCAGGCGCTGCGCTCTTGTGCCGGCAATACAATCATCACATAAATCACTGACAGTGACACTCATCTGCCGCGATAGTGACCGGGACAACGGGCCTGGGGGCTGCACGAAGCAGAGATGAGGCAGCGTAGGGAGCGCGGGACAGGTGAGAAGAATGGTGTGTGTGTGTGTGCGTGCGTGCGTGCGTGCGTGTGTGTGTGTTGGACGTTAACTCCTTAGCGACCTATGACGTACTGGGTACGTTATGGCTCCCTGGTACTTAAGGACCCATGACGTACCCAGTACGTCATGGCGAAATCGCAGCCCCGGTGGCTACGATCGATGCAAATACCTTAGATTCGGGGAGGAGAAGACCTCAGGAGGGGTGGTGTCTCCTCCCCAGACCTATGGAGGTTGTGATTGGCTGACAAACACCGCTCAGCCAATCACAGCCACTAATGTTTCAGCCATTGAAAATCGCTGAAACATTGAAATCCAGCCAAGATCAGTGCAGCTGTAGCCCTGATCATTAGCTGGAGCTGGGTTACCTGTGTTTCACCCGCCCCCAGCTCTGATTGGAGAGACCGGCCTTGTGACCGATCTCTCCAATCACTAGATCTGGGGCCGCTGACCACTCCCCTCAGCTTCACTCCAGCGTCTGTGGAAGTTGAGTGGAGCAGCTGACCCATTACTACAGGATGGGCACAAAGTGCGCACATTACTATGGGATGGGGATAAGGCTGGATACATTACTATAGGATGGGGACATTACAAGGATGGGCACATTACTATTGGATGGAGACATTATTCCTATAGTGTGGGGACATTACTATAGGATAGGGACTAGGATGGACACATGACTATAGAATGGGGACAAGGCTGAGGACATTACTATAGGATGCGGACTAGGATGGGCACAATACTATAGGATGGGGACATTACTACAGGATGGGGACAAGGTGGGCACATTACTGTAGGATAGGGACATTACTACAAGGGGACAAGGATGGGAAACATTACTATAGAATAGGGATAATGCTGGGGATATTACTATAGGGTGGGGACAAGGTTGGCACATTACTAAAGGATGGGCACATTGCTATAGAATGGGGACAGTACTATAGGATGGGGACATTGCTACAAGGGGACAAGGATGGGGAACATTACTATAAGTTGGGGGACAAGGATGGACACATTACTATAGATTGGGGACATTACTATAGGATGGGGACAAGGATGAACACATTACTATAACATGGGGACAAGGATGAACACATTACTACAAAATGGGGACAAGGATGGGGAACATTACTTTAGGATGGGGACAAGGATGAGCACATTACTGTGGGATGGGGACTAGGATGGGGTACAATACTACAAGGGTACAAGGATGGGCACATTACTGTGGGATGGGGCACAATACTACAAGGGACAAGGATGGGCACGTTACAACAATATGGGGAACATTACTAAAAGATGGTCAAAATTTCTATATAATGCTAATTGTAAGACTATTAGTTACAAGAAAGGGATAAAATGTAAAAAAAAAAAAAATGTTTATATTTAAACAAAGAATGTGCACGTTTGAAATAATGAACAAGTGAAAATGTTCAAAATCAGTGATCCCAAGGTGTGTAAAAAAAAAATATATATATTATATATGGTAGCAATAAAAATGTCACTTTGTCCTGCAAAGAATGCGGCCCCCCAAATTATTTTTTTTTCCTCTGTGCGGCCCATACACCTAGCCGAGTTTGAGACCCCTGCTTTAGGGTCTCTTTTAATCATTTTAGGCTTCAAAAGCCATGAAGCAGTTATACAAAATGACCTCACATTTTTTAGGTGGTTCCCATTTGGAAGCCGGTCACTAGTTTCTATAAACAGTATAAAAAAACTAGACAGAGCAAAAGTAAACTAAAATAAACCAAGGAAAATAGTTAAAGAAAACCCTCAACTAGTATGCCACCATCTCAAGAACATCATACACATACCCTTAGAGATAACAGAGAGTGATAGAAGAAGGGTCTTAATTCTGCGCCAAGGACTCAATGGATCCAGGAAGAGATTAATGCTTCTTTAATAACATGCACAAGTCTACGCGTTTCTGGAGACACAGCTCCCTTCATCAGGACATTGGCAAGAGAACATCAAATCTGGTTTCGGCCCCCTTCACACGTCCGTGATACACGTGCGTGTTTGGTCCGTTTCCGTATATACCGGAGACACGGCCAAACGTGCACCAATGTTAATCTATGATTGTGGTCACACATCCGTTATTTCATTATGTCCGTGTGTGCGTGTCCGTGATCCGTATGTGTTTGCGTTTGGCACGGATGCATGTCCGTTATCTGCACGGAGCACGCACACGTGGACACAATGAAAGTCTATGGGTATGTGCACACACGTTAGTAAACACGTATGCATCTACCTATAGTCCATGTCCGTTTGGTGTTTTTATTTCTAGTGATGTCGGCTATTCTTTCTATTTCTGTGTATGTCGGTCAATCTCCCTGAGTCCGTCGGTAAGTCTCTCTGTCTCTCTGTCGGTCTCTCTGTCTGTCTGTCCCTCTCTCACAGTCTGTCGGTCAGTTTCCCCCCCTCTCTCATACTTACCGTTCCCCGATCTCCGGCGCAGCGCTGCACGGCATTCACACTGCTGCGTCGGCTTTTACTATTTTGAAAAAGCCGGCCGCCCATTAAACAATCTCGTATTCCCTGCTTTCCCCGCCCACCGGCGCCTATGATTGGTTACAGTGAGACACGCCCCCACGCTGAGTGACAGGTGTCACACTGCACCCAATCACAGCAGCCGGTGGGCGTGTCTATACTGTGCAGTAAAATAAATAAATAAATAATTAAAAAAAAACGGCGTGCGGTTCCCCCCAATTTTAATGCCAGCCAGATAAAGCCATACGGCTGAAGGCTGGTATTCTCAGGATGGGGAGCTCCACGTTATGGGGAGCCCCCCAGCCTAACAATATCAGTCAGCAGCCGCCCAGAATTGCCGCATACATTATATGCGACAGTTCTGGGGCTGTACCCGGCTCTTCCCGATTTGCCCTGGTGCTTTGGAAAATCGGGGTAATAAGGAGTTATTGGCAGCCCATAGCTGCCAATAAGTCCTAGATTAATCATGTCAGGCGTCTATGAGACACCCTCCATGATTAATCTGTAAATTACAGTAAATAAACACACACACACCAGAAAAAATCCTTTATTAGAAATAAAAACACACACATATACCCTGGTTCACCACTTTAATCAGCCCCGAAAAAGCCCTCCATGTCCGGCGTACTCCAGGATGGTCCAGCGTCGCATCCAGCGCTGCTGCATGGAGGTGACCGGAGCTGCAGCAGACACAGCCGCTCCGGTCACCTCCACGCAGCTAATGAAGACAGCCGTGCGATCAGCTGATCTGTCACTGAAGTTACCCGCTGTCACTGGATCCAGGGAATAGGAGATTGTTTAATGAGCGGCCGGCTTTTTCAAAATAGTAAAAGCCGCCGCAGCAGTGTGAATGCCGTGCAGCGCTGCGCCGGAGATCGAGGAACGGTGAGTATGAGAGAGGGGGGGAAACTTCAGTCACTCGGGGGATTAGCGGTCTCCGGTGAATCCTTCACAGGTGACCGCTAATCAGTACTCGACACAGACAGAGCCGCGGTATGAGGATGAAGTCGGGTGAAGTTCACCCGAGTTCATTCTCATCGCGCAACTCTGTCTGCTGTCAGCCGACATTTATAAACGACATTGTGCATCACACACACGGACATTCCACGTACACATACACGTTAATTCCACACGCACACACGGACGTTCTGCACACAAACACGGCTAGCATACGCAATTCACACAGGTGCCACACGGACCATAAAAACGGACACAAAAACGGGACACGGACCCGAAAAACGGCCCGTAACACACGTGCGTGTTTTTCACGGACGTGTGAAGGGGGCCTTCAAGTGAGATGGTGAAGTATAAAAGCATGCAATGGTGTCATAGGAAACACCCATCCTGAAAAAAAACTTTGAAAGCGGGCGGGATCCTGATCATTCTAGAAATCTGTATGTTCCAACAGTTCCCTGAATATTGTATTATGATCAAAAAAAGTTATATACACTTCTTCTAACATACAGTAAATATGTACAATAATCCTGACAAATGAAAAAACAAAATAGATATATAATATATAATAGATATACTGAACAACATACACGGGGTTAGAACCTGGTGTAAAAGAAAGAAAAACAGCACGATGTCATGGACGAGCAGAGACATCAACCACAGGACTACCGCCCCAAATCGCAATTTATCATAGTCCTAAGGTGGTTTCCTATTAGGCAGGCAGCCTAAGGGTATAATGATGGAGCTCAAATTGCTGTCAAGGAATTGCTAGAAGAGAGCGGATGGCCGAGGGCTATGTGTGGAGTATATTGTGGAACCTTCAATGAAATGCAGTACGGAGCTAGTGTCAGAGAGGTGAACAAAGTTCAGAGGCGTGGGGAAAAAAACACAACCAAAGTACGCCTGCGCAGACTGGTGCTCAGAAAAAACAGGCAAAAATCAGAGAGACACAGTGTCTAACATATAGAAACTCGGGGGATATATTCCCCCAGTGAATATATATCCCCCGAGTTTCTATATGTTAGACACTGTGTCTCTCTGATTTTTGCCTGTTTTTTCTGAGCACGAGTCTGCGCAGGCGTACTTTGGTTGTGTTTTTTTCCCCACGCCTCTGAACTTTGTTCACCTCTCTGACACTAGCTCCGTACTGCATTTCATTGAAGGTTCCACAATATACTCCACACATAGCCCTCGGCCATCCGCTCTCTTCTAGCAATTCCTTGACAGCAATTTGAGCTCCATCTGTGGCGCCCCTGACCTGGTCAGGCACCACTGAGTACTGCACCCATGCTGGGGACAGTACAATACAGGTAATCCAGAAGGCTGACCGAGGTGTGACTACACAGGCGCATAGTGATCAGGTCTCACACGTGTACCTTTGAGAGGACCCCTGGGGAACCCAGGAGGGGGAAAAGCCTTCACCTCCACTGGAATAGTGGAGGGGGCCAAAAGCCTCCATCTCCTCTCAAGGGGTGTGGTAAGAGAGTCTGGTTGCTAGGTGGCGTAGGCAAGAACAGGAGAGGAGGAGCAGTGAGCCGGTTCAGTGCAGAGTCCAGGGAGCTCAGAGAGGAGCAGACCCCGTGGGCTGCTGTAGTCTGACAGCGTCCGCGCAGTGGCTACCGACGGGGGAGAACGGTCACCTAGGAGTGCTACCCGAAACCCATCTCCAGCTAGAGAGAGAGCACAGAGTGGGAAGTAAGGAGACTGCTAGGGAGAACCAGGCCCAAACGGGCGGCAGATCCCGGAGCGGGGATAGATCCACCTTTCCCTGCTAAACCTGCCGGTGTGGGGCCCTCAAAGCCCACACCACAACAACTAAAAGCCGCAGCCACGTAGCCACAGTTAGGGCCCACAGTTCACAGGAGGCAAGCAGCTGGAGTGATCTGGCCCAGGCAACAAGCAAACGGCAAACGAAGGGGAGAGAGGCTTCAGCAACTTCCCTGGGTGACCCCCATAGGGACTAAAAGTCGGGGTTACCCCAAACCACCAAGGGCTAAGGAAGGCGAGTTGGTAGTCACCATCAGAAGTCAGCCTGAAGGATACCTGGTTCCCGCCTGGTTCATCCCAGCTACGCCCGGGTTACTCACCCTGCCATCTGAAGTGAGTAAAAACCCTGAAAGACACTCTGCGTGTGTGGAGTTATTCTGCGCCTTGTGGTACTACGCATCTACGCCGGGCCCTGGGGCTTGCCTCACTCTCAGGAGGCTATTCCAACTAACTGCACTCACCATCAGCCCCAGGCGTCCCTCAACCTGCAGTGGCGGTCCCCACTGACCGCAATACTGAGAGTGGCGTCACGACAAGAAGAAGATCTCCTACCTGTGACCAGATCCAGCTGAGTGGAGTCCCTGAAGGTAATGCACCGACACAACACCTGTGGGGCTTCACATCTGGCGTCACGAACAGGATAAGGACTAGACCTGTTCAGACAGGTGACAATGTGCCTGGGCGGTCCGCTTGAAAAATTGGAAGCGCCGCCATATTGCCACCATGAAAAGCGCGCTGAAAAACAACAGCAGCCCGCGCTGGGAGAAGTTACCGCCCACGAAGAGGTGTGGCTACCCAGAGATCCCCTGCAGAGTTCTGACCTCGCTTGTGAAGAGAGCGGAAGCGTCCAGAGACGGCGGAATGGAAAAGAAGCCAGCAGCTTGTTGTTAGAGAAAATGGCGTCTGAGTGCAGAGACCCAGAGCCAGGCTCCGCTGCCTGGTGGTGTCGGGAGCTCGCCGAGTTCTGCGATCAACTGGAGGCCAGGGTCGGAAGGCTGATCAGAGAGGGACGTGCGGAGTTCCTGGGAATGACCGCGGCGGTTCAGGCCTATGAAGAGAGAGCCGCGCGCCGAGTGCCAGACCGGGCGGTGACGACTCAGACCCCGATGCTGCCAACGATGGGTGAGTCCAGTGATGCCCCTGCCAGCGCGAGTGCCCCGATCCCTGCTGCCACGTCCACGGTCCCTGAAGAGGCGTCCGGCGCGGCGACGCTGAAGCAGGCCGCAGCCACGCCAGGTGCAGCCCGCCAAGCTCAGGCCGCCGCAGCGATGCCCTGCTCGGCCCACCAAGACCCGGTCCCTGCAGCAACGCCCAGTCCGGCCCGCAGAGAACCGGCTGCCACCGCGACCCTCATCCACGCCGCAGGTGTGACGCTGACCCAGGCCGCCGCCATGCAGGGCGCGGCCCGCCAAGACCAGGCCGCCGCCATGTCAGGCGCGGCCCGCCAAGATAAGATTGCATCACCATCTACCCCGGCCTGCAAGGCCAGAGCAGACACCGCTCCCCAGACCAAGGAGGTCCCTGCTAGGAAGCCCACGCTGGGGGAGGACCCCGCATACTGGCAGCTGAAGGCTGACCTGGAGGCCAAGTTCCCACAGGAGATGGTGGACCGGTACATGCTCCCTCCGCATACCCCCAAGACGACTCCTGCAGCAATCATGCCAAAGAGATCCCTGCCTGGGCCTGCTGAAGAAAGTCCATCCCCAGCACTGCCACCAAAGGAGTGCTCAGAAGAACTAAGGGGGAGGGGAGGCCAGGAAGCTGAGAAGCTGACTCAGGAGCCACCAGCAGTGGATCCATGCCCAGAGCCGGAGATGTTGCCATATTCCCGCTGGGATGAAGAAGACCTAACACCGTCTGCTGAAGAAGATCTACCCAAAAGCCTCACCTGGGAGCTTGTAAGCTGTACCTCGCAGAATCCAGCCCGCAAGACACGGCGCCGTAGCAGAACCCAGTTTTCCCCTGCACCGCCATCCCCAGAGCAGAGAGAAGTCACGGCCAGAGACCTAGAAGAAAAACGGTTCCTGAGAAGAGCCAAAGCACAGGTCAGAGGACCCCTTTGTAGAGGAGTTGTGGAGGACTTTAACTTGAAGAGCGGATATGGCTTTATAGTGGCACCAGGTATGAAAGAGGGCATTTTTGTCAATAGAAGAGACGTCAGAGCCCACCTGCCCAGAGGACATCCAGGAAGAAACCTGAGGATGGGAGACTCCGTACAATTTACCATGCATCAAGGAGAAAGAGGCTGGTATGCGCTAGATGTAGCACCATGTCCTAAAGAAGAAGAAAGGAAAGACAGCGATAAAGAAAGAAAAGACAAAGAACCTACTGACGAGACTACCACAGATGAAGAAAAAGGTCAAGGAAGCAACAGGTGCCGCAGCCCTACAGGCCCAAGCCCTGGTGAGGAGGAGTCTGCATAAAGTTCATGTAAAGTAAAGCAAGTTACCAGTTTGAAAAGTTTGTTTTGCAACGTTTTACAAGTTTAAGAATGTGCCCACATAAACTCATGTGAGAAATGAACCTTAAGGCTATGAACTGGCTATAGCCACAAACTCTCGCAGTGTAAATAGTTACACCAGAGGGCACCACCACCACCAGAGTCAGCCTGTTAAGGGGCTTGGCTCGTCTGCAACCAGGGAGCACGTCCGTATATAGGGCCTTGGCTCACCTGCAACCAGAGAGCATGCCTGTTTATGGGGCCTGGCTCTCCACCACAAAGAGGGTACCTGGTCAGCACCAACTGTGGAGGCCGCCTCTACATCCTGCCAGAAGAGGCTGAAGGCGCGGATCCACCAGGCCAGGTATACCCTGAAACCACCAGCCCATGTAAGCCGCCTCTACATCCTGCCAGAAGTGGCTGAAGGCGCGGCCAACGTGAAAGGGTTTTGGGTGGGTTAACGGACTTGTGGGTGGAGGGTGGTGATGTATGGTACCTGGTGCTTTTAAAAATGTTTTACCATGTTTTAATGTTTTATGCATTTTAAAATGTTGTCTTGCAGCCCGAGGACGTGCTGGTGATAACTAAGGGGGAATGTGGCGCCCCTGACCTGGTCAGGCACCACTGAGTACTGCACCCATGCTGGGGACAGTACAATACAGGTAATCCAGAAGGCTGACCGAGGTGTGACTACACAGGCGCATAGTGATCAGGTCTCACACATGTACCTTTGAGAGGACCCCTGGGGAACCCAGGAGGGGGAAAAGCCTTCACCTCCACTGGAATAGTGGAGGGGGCCAAAAGCCTCCATCTCCTCTCAAGGGGTGTGGTAAGAGAGTCTGGTTGCTAGGTGGCGTAGGCAAGAACAGGAGAGGAGGAGCAGTGAGCCGGTTCAGTGCAGAGTCCAGGGAGCTCAGAGAGGAGCAGACCCCGTGGGCTGCTGTAGTCTGACAGCGTCCGCGCAGTGGCTACCGACGGGGGAGAACGGTCACCTAGGAGTGCTACCCGAAACCCATCTCCAGCTAGAGAGAGAGCACAGAGTGGGAAGTAAGGAGACTGCTAGGGAGAACCAGGCCCAAACGGGCGGCAGATCCCGGAGCGGGGATAGATCCACCTTTCCCTGCTAAACCTGCCGGTGTGGGGCCCTCAAAGCCCACACCACAACAACTAAAAGCCGCAGCCACGTAGCCACAGTTAGGGCCCACAGTTCACAGGAGGCAAGCAGCTGGAGTGATCTGGCCCAGGCAACAAGCAAACGGCAAACGAAGGGGAGAGAGGCTTCAGCAACTTCCCTGGGTGACCCCCATAGGGACTAAAAGTCGGGGTTACCCCAAACCACCAAGGGCTAAGGAAGGCGAGTTGGTAGTCACCATCAGAAGTCAGCCTGAAGGATACCTGGTTCCCGCCTGGTTCATCCCAGCTACGCCCGGGTTACTCACCCTGCCATCTGAAGTGAGTAAAAACCCTGAAAGACACTCTGCGTGTGTGGAGTTATTCTGCGCCTTGTGGTACTACGCATCTACGCCGGGCCCTGGGGCTTGCCTCACTCTCAGGAGGCTATTCCAACTAACTGCACTCACCATCAGCCCCAGGCGTCCCTCAACCTGCAGTGGCGGTCCCCACTGACCGCAATACTGAGAGTGGCGTCACGACAAGAAGAAGATCTCCTACCTGTGACCAGATCCAGCTGAGTGGAGTCCCTGAAGGTAATGCACCGACACAACACCTGTGGGGCTTCACACATCATTATACCCTTAGGCTGCCTGCCTAATAGGAAACCACCTTAGGACTATGATAAATTACGATTCGGGGCGGTAGTCCTGTGGTTGATGTCTCTGCTCCTCCATGACATTGTGCTGTTTTTCTTTCTTTTACACCAGGTTCTAACCCCGTGTATGTTGTTCAGTATATCTATTATATATTATATATCTATTTTGTTTTTTCTTCTGTCAGGATTATTGTACATATTTACTGTATGTTAGTAGAAGTGTATATAACTTTTTTTGATCATAATTCAATATTCAGGGAACTGTTGGAACATACAGATTTCTAGAATGATCAGGATCCCGCCCGCTTTCAAAGTTTTTTTTCAGGATGGGTGTTTCCTATGACATCATTGCATGCTTTTATACTTCACCATCTCACTTGAAACCAGATTTGATGTTCTCTTGCCAATGTCCTGATGAAGGGAGCTGTGTCTCCAGAAACGCGTAGACTTGTGCATGTTATTAAAGAAGCATTAATCTCTTCCTGGATCCATTGAGTCCTTGGCGCGGAATTAAGACCCTTCTTCTATCACTCTCTGTTATCAGCCAACTTTGGGACTGCTGCCTGGACCTGGATCTTATATATGCCTGTATAGTGGTTGTGACTGGCACAACCATTATAGGTGAGTGTGTTTTTATTACATATCTTCCTCCCTTTTTGGGGTAAGACCCTATTGCGCTTTTCTTTCCACAGTTTCTCATCTACATACCCTTAGAGGAAAGAGACTGGAAAAAGAAGCTATGGACCTGATTCATTGTTGCAATTGCACCTTTTTTGTCTTTTTGGTGTTTTTTGCCTGGATTTCATTGGTGTTTTATTCTTTTAATTTTAGGGCATTTAATATTAATCCATTTCCAATGTGGATGAGATCACAGTTCTGTGTGGAGCATACTAAAATTTCAAGATTGCATTTCATTGGAACGAACAGTCCTAGATAAAGATGTTGTGAAATTTGAATTTGCTGACTTTGGTGAAATTCCCCCAAAATGGATGTGCTGCTAATAAATTTGTGATAATCTCAATACTGGAATGCTTGTAATTGCTCATAAAATATACATGGAGAGAATATACTGAGAGGAGTCTACTAATCACTAGCCTATTCTTTACAAAAGAGAGAGACGACCCCTCTGAGCATAATATCCCGCACTCTACAGAAGGGAGAAAGAGAGGATTCCACTGATGACAAAAAGAGCTTACACTCTTTGGGCGAGAAGGAAAGAGGACAGCTTTGACCATAAGAGCTTACACTACAGAGGAGCGAGAGAAAGAGGACCATTCTGATCATTAGAGCATACACTCTACAGGAGAAAGAAAGAGGAAACCACGGATCATAAGAGCTTACACTCTACAGGAAAAAGAAAGAGGACCTCACTGACCATAAGAGGTTACAGTCTATAGAAAGGGAATGGTTCCACTTGCATTTTGAATAGACAAATTCAATTCGATAAAACATCAGACTGCACTCACATCAGTGCAAAACTATGGGGCAGTGTGTTACGGGGGGACTGGCAAATTAGGAAAAAGGTAGTAAACCTCCCAATTATCAGTAGGGGTCCACCATGCAGTGATGGTAAACTGCTGCTGGCAACCTAAAGGTCAGGTAGATAATACAGAGCTAGGTGGCTCGGCAAAGAAATAAAGCCTGACCCGAGTTAAAAGTCACTTGGATCAGGATAACTGTGAACTCTGTTAATGCTACAGGGCTGTCACGCTCCTCGTGTCCCAGCACCGCTCCTTACCCACTGATCCAGTCCATGTGTTCACCAGTCATGGCTGCCGCTCCCGCTCGTGCTCTCCTGTGTCCTGCTCCTGGTCTTATGAGTCTGACTCTGAGTCTTAGCCACATGGTTCTGTATAGGACCAGGCCGCGCCCACTCTCCTGGTCTTATAGGCCCAGCACACC
Organism: Anomaloglossus baeobatrachus; assembly: GCF_048569485.1. Classification (NCBI taxonomy): domain Eukaryota; kingdom Metazoa; phylum Chordata; class Amphibia; order Anura; family Aromobatidae; genus Anomaloglossus; species Anomaloglossus baeobatrachus. The sequence goes on along the minus strand of NC_134356.1, from coordinate 89,260,233 downwards.
TGCAGTAGGAAATGACATGAGGCTGTGCTGGGTATATAAGACTTGCCTTTCCATGTGGGCGGGGCCTGATCAACGTGTCTTGTAGCTAGTCTTATGAGCTAGGGGCTCAGGTCCCCTGGTACCGTGTCCTACTGACTTTTTGTCCTTGCTCTCTGGTACCTTGCCTGTTTACATTACTGTCCTAAAGAACTCTGTGACTCTGGTGACCTGTTTATACTTGTCCCTGCCACGCCAGTGCTCAGGCTGCCGTGTGCCCTGCCCTCCGGTGGGGTGCAAGGTCCAGTGGACCACCTCCTGGGCCCACCAGTACTCCCGGCCCTGACAGATTGATCAGGCCATGGATCCCGCTGGAGCACAAACATCGTAGCTGGTTGAGCTGCGCCAGGAGCTGGCACAACAGCGTGAAACCCTGACCCGGATGCTGAAATTCATGACGTCCGTGGACCACCGGTTGTATACGCTGCAGACTGCCATCTCGTCCACGCAGCAACCACTCTCTAGGTCCGAACCAGTTTCTTCCACGGCCTCGCAACTTCGTCTCGCTGCTCTGCCTCGCTATGCAGGGGATCCCAAGTACTGCCACGGTTTCCTGAACCAGTGCTCCCTGCACTTCCAGTTGCTCCCGCACTTGTTTGCCTCAGACCAGGCCAAGGTGGCGTTCCTGATGTCACACCTGGAAGGTGAAGCCCTGGCCTGGATTAACCCCCTGTGGGAAAACGAGGATCCAATGATCACCGACATCCAGGAGTTCCTGCGAGCCTTCAGAGGCACCTTCGACGAACCCGGACGAACTACCGCAGTGACCTCTACGCTCCTCCGGCTACGCCAAAGGACCCAAACAGTCGGCCAATACGCCATCCAGTTCCACACGCTCGCTTCGGAGCTGGGCTGGAACAATGAGGCCTTAACAGCGGCCTTTTGGGAGGGTCTCTCTGGTCGTATTAAAGATGAACTAACCGGCCGTGATGTCCCTCACACCCTGGACGCTTTGATTTCCCTGGCCACCCGGATTGATCTTCGCTTTAAGGAGCGTACCAAAGAGAGAGTCCGGGAGAAGCGACCACCTTGCCATGCCTTGCCCTCGCAGAGACCTACCGTTCCCTCGTCCCTGCCTTTCCATGACTTATCGCCAGAACCCATGCAGGTGGACCGTCTGACCCAGGCCAAGCAACGCCGTGCAGAACGGCTCGCCCGGGGCCTGTGCTTCTATTGCGGAGACGGGTCACATATGCTACGTTCTTGCCCGGAGAAACCTGGTAGACCCCAGGTCCAAGGGGAGGTGGGAACCGCCACCCTTGGCACCGTAATCCCCTCCGTTCCAGTTACGCAGACTGTCCAGGTGACGACGGAGAAGATCAGGTTCACAGCAGAGGCCCACATTGATTCTGGGGCAGCGGGTAATTTCATACACCAGTCTGCAGTGAACCGATACCAGGTACCTGTGATCCCGCTTGACAAGCCCCTCTGGTTCGCCTCCGTGGATGGTAAACCACTATACGAACCTGTCCGGTATACCACTGAACCCGTGAGACTCCAGGTTGGCACTTTGCATACTGAGACCATTGCCTTCTATGTCATCCCAAGAATGGCTCCTGAGCTCCTGCTGGGTCTGCCCTGGCTTCAACTCCATGACCCTGCCATTAGTTGGCGCTCTGGCGCTATTACTCGCTGGGGGCCCTTGTGTCATGACCACTGCCTACAGCCCGTTCCTCGGCCCCTGTCACCTGAACCTGTTATGTCGCAGGAAGAGGAAGAGGTGACGACGCAGTCCAGTGCCGTACCACAACTCCTGTCACTTGTACCTGTGGTGCTACCGGAACCAGAGGAGACGACGCACTCCAGCGACGTTCCACCGTCCCTGACAACTGAGACTGTGATGCCACCGGCTACCGAGGAAGAGAAATTGTCCTGTATCCGGTCCGAGGCGCCCGATCCGGTCGTCCAGGACTCCAGTCCTGATTCTGACTGTCTCCCCCCGCTTCCCGTTGCCCCCGTTGCCACTGCTGGTAGATCGGCTAGGCGTCGTGCGGCCAGGAAGGCGGTACGGGATCAGCGGTCCTTCCCCGCCTTTGTGTTGGATCCTGGTCCGGTGACTCGATCCGGGGTGCCCCTGGGGTTCTGTGCACGGAGGGGGGGCATAGAGGGGGGGGTACTGTCACGCTCCCCGTGTCCCAGCACCGCTCCTTACCCACTGATCCAGTCCATGTGTTCACCAGTCATGGCTGCCGCTCCCGCTCGTGCTCTCCTGTGTCCTGCTCCTGGTCTTATGAGTCTGACTCTGAGTCTTAGCCACATGGTTCTGTATAGGACCAGGCCGCGCCCACTCTTCTGGTCTTATAGGCCCAGCACACCTGCAGCAGGAAATTACATGAGGCTGTGCTGGGTATATAAGACTTACCTTTCCATGTGGGCGGGGCCTGATCAACGTGTCTTGTAGCTAGTCTTATGAGCTAGGTGCTCAGGTCCCCTGGTACCGTGTCCTACTGACTTTTTGTCCTTGCACTCTGGTACCTTGCCTGTTTACATTACTGTCCTAAAGAACTCTGTGACTCTGGTGACCTGTTTATACTTGTCCCTGCCACGCCAGTGCTCCGGCTGCCGTGTGCCCTGCCCTCTGGTGGGGTGCAAGGTCCAGTGGATCCACCTCCTGGGCCCACCAGTACTCCCGGCCCTGATAAGGGCCCACAATGGTGCCTCCATGGGCCAATAGCGGGGTGCCACATCATCAGTGACGTTACCAGCAGCCTATTCGGAACCACCACATCACTGATGACACAAGCACAGCACCGCACCAAACACCCTACCAGTCATCGTCTGATGACCAATGATGGGGTACCAGGTGGGCATTGGCGAGCCAGTCCGGAGTGGCCACATCATCAGGACACCTGCCGCTGACTAGTCTATCAGGTCCTGCTACCCAGTGTTGAACTGGCTATCGGAGAAACAGCCAGTAATACCAGGCTGCGGTTACCTGCATTGAACTCTGGAGTTCTCACTTTAGAATTCTCATTAAATCACATCAATTTTGCTTGGATAGTTAAACACAGCAGAATTTCTGTGCAAAAAAAACAGAAAAAAAAATGCAGCATTTACGCTACATGTGAATACAGACTAAAAGTCCAAGCAAAATGGATGTGATTTCATGAAATCTCCCTTCGCTATGTGTCTAAAGACGCTGCTGAACTGAGCTGTTTGGGTGCTTTTTCTTCTTTATAGGCTACTACGTTAAGCCTGAAAAAAGTGAATTAAAAAAAAACATTTTTAAGCACAAAATCACAGCTTTTCTATTCTATGGTATTAAAGAAGCATTAAAAAGCAGGTTTACATCTGCACAAAAAGCACATCAAATTAGGGTTAAAAAGCATAAAACACGCAATAATCAGAGAAGATTGTTGCTGCATTGTCTTATGTAATTATTAAAAAAAGAAGTTTTTCAGTAATTTTATAGGAAATAAAAATAACTTTTTTTCATTCTTCCTCTAGAATACAGGGACATTAAAATACACTCCTATGTACAGTTGTATATATATGTACCAGTATGTACCAGTATAATCTGCCTTTGGAGTCAGAGGCTTCCAATGCAACTTTAAGATTACAAAATTCTCCCAGTGTCATACCCAAAGCCTATGGCTGTGATGTTTAGCACCTGTCTGGTTACCGGTTCAAGTACTAATGACACTCACTTAAAAAGAAAAAAATGTGTTTTTGAAATTAGAAAGAAATTTATATTTTTGCAATTTTTATTTTTTTTTAGTAATTTTATAGGAACAAAACAATCTGATTATTTCTTCACTGTAGAATAGAGGTACATAGATATACACTGCTATGTACAGATGTATCTATATGTACCTGTATAATCTGATTCTGGGTTCCCTGCTTGCAATACAAGTCAAGTATACAAAATTCTCTCACCCCTCTTAGTTTGGGATTTGTGTTATTGGTAAAGCAGCTGCCTATTGTTAAAAAGATTGTAAGTTTGTGTCTTTGGAAGAGCAATAAAAAGGCTATTTATTTAATGTTTGTGCAAAGATGTCTGTCAAGTCCCCCCCCCCAACAAGGAGGAGCTGTGTAGAAGAGGTGAGGGGTAGTCGGGACGAAAGCCCTGACTGCTGGGACAGCGGGACTGAGCCTTCAAAGTGGAAGGCGGATGCACCTGACAAGTGAGCAAGTTAGGGACTGACTAAGAGGTTGGCCAGGACATGACAGTGGGCTTCGTACATTCTTATCAAAATGTAAAATAAGAACTTTGCATTCAGTTTTATAAATTTTGTTTAGTCGCAGTGGATCAGTGTGTTAGATGTGTGGTCTAGGTCACTTTTTTCACAGCTGTATCATATAAATGTCATGTTTTTTGCATATCATCTCCCTCTTCACTTCTCTAATTCTTATTTAAAACTAAATACTAGTCAGTAAGCTTTAAAAACCCTTATATTTGTACTGAAAATCCTTCAATTCCCAATGTTAATTTCCCAGTGTCTATTTGATGTTGCTGTTTACCTTTTAGCTATTCCAACTAATAGATGATGATGATGATGATGATGATGATGAAAGGCGTGAAATCTTTTTAAAGATGAGAGGTCCAGAAAGCATTTATATAATTTGTACAAACCCTAAATATGTTACAATATTTATATTCTTGGTCTAAATAATGATATAATAAACCAGCGTGGATAAACACCGAGCTTGAGTCATTGTCTTCCATGTATTCATCATTTTATCCAGTAAATTCTGAAATCAGCTCTTGGCTGGCTCTGGAGTCTTCCTTTATGTTGTACTATACAAATAAAATAATCTTCTCAAAAACAACTTTTCATGTTGTTTTTTGAGTAAACTAATATTTCTTTGAAAATTATTTAGAGAGTTCTAAATGTACATGTAACTTGTTCTACAATCACCTATTGGGTAAAGGGAGCCTGCAAGTGCAATCTGACAGTATAAGGCTGCTTTCACACATCATTTTTTTTGTCATCAGGCACAATCCGGCAAAAACATGAAAAAATGGATTCGGTGTCTGTTGCCGCCAGATCCATTTTTTCCCCCATAGGCTTCTATTAGTGCCAAATTGTGCCAGATGGCCTTGCGTTCCATCCGGCTTTCACTGGATCCGGCAAAATTTGCTTGTCCGGCGGCCAGATCGAACTTTGAAGTGAACGTTTTTTGTCTCCGGCAAAAAAACAAATCGTGACACATTCGGCGCCCTATGGCGTGTTTTATAATGGAAGCCTATGGCAGCCGGATCCATCGTCATCCATCATATGCCAGAATCTGGCGCCGGTTTACATTTTTTTAAACTGAGCATGCTCAGTATCAAAACGGATCTGTCAAAAAACGGAAGAAACGGATGGAAAAAACTGATGCAATGGAACCGTTTTTTCGACAGATTCGTCGCATCAGTTTTTTTGCCGAATTGTGCCTAATGGCAAAAAACGTATGTGTGAAAGTAGCCTAAGCTAAGCATATAGCCTTCACGATGATACGGTTCCTGTAGTGAAGATAGGCTACTGTAATTTATATGTATTGTATAAAATATGGCCTGTCTAAATCCTAATATCTTCCACTCCCTCCTGAATGTCTAATGAATGCTGCGAAATGTAAATGTCTCCCTCATCCTGCTTGGGGAAGCACAATTAGCACATGAGCACATGTCATGAAACTCTGACACTTCACACACCACCTTTACTATGGTAAAAGCTGGTTTACACACAGCGACATCGCTAGCGATGTCGCTGTTGAAAGCACTCGCCCCCGTCGGTTTTGCCTCACGGGCAAATCGTTGCCCGTGGCGCACAACATCGCTGGATCTGTCACATGGACTTATTTGCCTAACGACGTCGCTGTGACCAGCGAACCACCTCCTTTCTAAGGGGACGGTTTGTGCAGCATCACAGCAACGTCACACGGCAGCCGTCCAATAGAAGCGGAGATGAGGAGAGCTGCCAAAAGAAAGTAATGCCCACCTCGTTTCCGGAAGACGCAGGTAAGGTGTTGTTCCTCATTCCCGGGGTGTCACACTTAGCGATGTGTGCTGCCTCAGGAACGACGAACAACCTGCGTCCTGCAACAGCAACGATATTTGGGATTAGAACGACGTGTCAATGATCAAGGATTAGGTGAGTAATTTTGATCGCTAGCGGTCGCTCATACATTTCACATGCAACGACGTCGCTAACGAGGCCGGATGTGCGTCACGAATTCCGTGACCCCCAACAACATCTCGTTAGCGATGTTGTTGCATGTAAAGCCCCCTTTATTCAGAGTTTCATCTTGTGGTAACATATGGTCCCCAAAGGAACAACATCCTGCAAATCCAGACTGCAAAATCTTTCAGATAGAATTCATATCATCTGTGTAATATTTCATGTACAATAGTTGATGGAGGCAGTGGGTGGCCGGCATGTGCAATGAAGAGTCCTCCTAATGGGCGAAAACAGGAAGGAGGAGAATAATGTTCCACCCCATCCACAAGGATGGACTCTATGATGAATGGAGTTTTTCTTTTGATGTGGCACAAGCCAACTGGACTTGTGAACATTCTGACCCATGTCCCTAGTATTAGAGAGGCACTTTCTTACAGAGGTCTGCTAAGTATAGAACATTTCTGTTTTTTTCACCTTTAGTTTTATAACTATTTTTGGATCTTTTTTCTATGTTTATTATTTCCCTATTTTGTTGATACATATTAAGCACATATACCTTATGTGTCATTTTCGGTATGCACAGGAGTACTGTAGCACAGCTGTGAAGAGATCAGATTGTCACAGGTTCAGGTCCCTTAAGTAGAATATAAAATACAGTGGCAACTTAAAAAAAAAAGATTTTTTTAAAAAAAAATACACATTTGGTTTACTGCATTTGTAAATGTCTAATTCATAAAAATATTAAATAAATTAATCCAATCGGTAAATGGCTTAGCGAGAAAAGAAATCAAAATGCCAGAATTGCACTTTTTTGGTTGCACCGCGCCAGCACAAAAAAAATGTAATAATGGGCGATCAAAACATTGCATGCACCCCCAAAATGATATCATTAAAAACATCAGCTAAGGGCACAAAAATAATCCTTAATCCAGCTCCATCTCCAGAAAATTGAAAATGTTATGGCAAATGACATCACAAGAAAAAAGTTTTCTTTACTAAATGGTATCACCAAAATCACACCAACCTGGAGAATCATATTGCTAAGTCAGTTTTACTGTAAAATGAATGCTGTAAACAAAAAAAACCCCAAAGAACCATTGCTGAATTGCCCTTCTTTTGCTATTTTGCCACACTTGATTATTTTTTTCCCCGCTTTCCAATACATCACATGATAAAATGGTGCCATTCAAAAGTACAACTCTTCCTGCAAAAAAACAAGCCCTCGCATGGTTATGTCAACAGAGAAAATAAGAAAAAAAGTTATAGTTCTTGGAATAAGGGAAGGAAAAAGTGACAGTGCAAAATGAAAAATCTCTTGGTCTTTAAAGGGTTAAAGAAGAACATTTCACAGGTATAGTATGGTAGAAGGAGGAAAAATGCCAGCGTATAACAACTACAAATTGTTGGCCACTTAGAGCAGATGTCACCAAATTTCACAATAAAACTGATTGGACTATTAATAAATACATCTCTTAGGCGGGCTTTACACGTTGCGACATCGCTAGCAATTGCTAGCGATGTCCAGCGCGATAGCACCCGCCCCCGTCGCACATGCGATATGTGGTGATTGCTGCAGTAGCAAACATTATCGCTACGGCAGCTTCACATGCACATACCTGCTCGGTGACGTCGCTGTGACTCCCGAACTATCCCTCCTTTAAGGGAGAGGTGCATTCGGCGTCACAGCGATGTCACCACGACGTTTCTAAGCGGCCAATAGAAGCGGAGGGGCGGAGATGAGCAGGACATAAAATCCCGCCTACCTTCTCCCTTCTGCATTGCCGTTGGGATGCAGGTAAGGTGATGTTTGTCGCTCCTGCGGGTTTACACACAGCGATGTGTGGTGCTGCAGGAACAACAAACAACATCATACCTGCGGTTGACCAAACATTATGAAAATGTACGACGCTACACAGATCACCGATTTTCGACGCTTTTGCGATTGTTTATCGTCGCACCTAGGATTTACACGTTGCAATGTTGCTACCGGCACCGGATGTGCGTCACTAATGACGTGACCCCGACGATATTTTGGAAGCGATGTCGCATCGTATAAAGCCCCCCTTAGATCTTGTGCACTTACATCTAAAATGCATGTCAGAATGGCTTTATACGGGCATGCTGCGATTATCCGCAAGAGCCGTGTCACTCGCACCCATACAAGTCTATGGGTGTGAGCGAAACATCAGACTGCACTCGGATGGCATCAAAGTGCAGTGCGATATACGCACAGGCTGACAATGGAGTAGATGGGGAGATTAATCCCTCCCTCACCTCCGCAACTGTGATCCGATTGCAGGATCAGATCACTGTTGCATGACACTCAGATCACTCTCGCAGCACAGTGGGAGCTGGGGGTTATTAGCATATTGCATCCAATGCTCTCGCATCAAATGCCATACGCTAGTCTGATTTTGCCCTAACACTCAAACTAATATGAATATTTTATGAGTCCAGCTCTATAGGATCTAATTAATAATGTATGTAATTTCTTTTCTGAAATCTAGTGACTTGTCTATTTTAAGGGTCAACTGATGGTTTTAACTTTTTTTTAACTTTCCCCTTTATGTTTTCTGTTTAGTAGTGAGTAATATGTTAACTTTATTCTACAGGTCAATACTGATGTTAGCAACAACCATTGAAAAAATGATATATTCTGAGATCCCTTGCTACTTTACCTTTACAATGATGTAGACATGTAAGGCTAGTTTTTTTTGCAAAACAGGTGGCAGATTTTTGGTATCTTTTGGGGGGACATTATCGAGAGGGAAAGTGTTGGGGGGATATTATAAAGAGGAAAAGTATATGGGAGATAGTATGAGAGGGAAAGTTGGGGGGGATATTTTGTGCAGAAAGTACAGTGAGGAGAAATTATTTATTCAGAGGTGCAGCATAGAATTTATTTTTATGTATGGTGCAGTACAATGATACTTTTATTTTTAAGGGCACTGTGCCAGGATGTGCTGCCGAAGACAGAGAATAAGGAAGTCTGATGCATGAAATCTCATTGTGATGTCTAATCAGAGAAGATGTCATCTATAAGGTACCTGGATGTAAATATGTATTTGTAATTCTGACTATGCCTCATCAGTATTGTGGTTTCTGCATGGTCGGTCAGCAGTCTGATCATGACTGATAAACAAATAACAGTATCTCCTCATTATTCTTAAGGATATTCTGGTATTTGTAGGCTCTTAAAATACATTACAATTGATCCCTGGACTAAGGTTAGTGCTGTATACAGGTACGGATTGCGGTTCTGGTGCTGTGTTGATGTACTGACTATGTTTCTGGCACTGCATTCATGTACTGATGCTATTTCTGATGATACATTCATGCACTAACAGTGTTTCTGGCATGGCCTTCATGTACTGACAGTGTTTATGGTGCTGCATTCATATACTGATGCAGTTTCTGTTGCTGCATTCATGTACCGATGATGGAGCTGGCACTTCATTCATGGGCTATGTTTGTGGTGCTTCATTCATGTTCTGATCGGTTGCAGTGGATGAAAATGGGACCAATTTTTTTTATACTGTCAGGTGACCATAATCTTATTCTGTATGGCTACACTGCACACTACCACGTCTCCTGTCCTGAATACTGGATGTAATTCTCAGTACCTGTATTATTTAAAATATATTCACTGCACGGTACCACTTTTCCTGGATTGTATACTGGGTCTAATTCTCAGCATCTGTATTATTCTATTATATATATATATATATATATATATATATATATATATATATATATATATATATATATATATATATATATATATATTTATACGTATACATATACTGCACAGAACCACTTCTCTTGTCCTGCATAGAGATGAGCGAACCGGTCACGGTTCGGCTCGAGGTCGGTTCGCCGAAAGGAGCTCCCGCTCGAGTTCGGTTCGTCGAACGTTCGACGAACTGAACTCGAACTGCATAGGAAACAATGGCAGGCATTCACAAACACATAAAAACACCTAGAAAACACCCTCAAAGGTGTCCAAAAGGTGACAAACAACTCACAACACAACACAAACACATGGGAAAGTGACAAGGACATATACTCATGCGAAAACAAAAGAGCTGGACAAGGAAAAAGAGGAGGACATACAGATATATGAGTATATGCAAGGAAACATCGATGCCATTACTGTGCAACTTGAGCCCTGCTCATTTTAGGCTTCCAATCTGGATAAATTGCCTGAGATTGCCACGTACGCCTTGGGGATCTTGTCGTGTCCTGCAGCCAGCGTTCTCTCGGAACCTGTCTTCAGTGCTGCTGGGGGTCTGCTGGCAGATAAGCACACGTGTTACGAGGGGGACCCGGGGAAGCGTGCCAAGATGGGAAATGGACTGCTTCCGCCGGTCAAGGTCCACTGTGCGGTGTAAGGGACCGCCGCTATGGTGGGTGAAGAGTGAGCGGGTTGCTGCTAGCGATCGTCTGGAATGTCACAGACGATCTATGTACACCGATCTGCCCTAACCCGTGAGGGTTGTATGGCACAGATCTCACGGCTCTGTGTACCTGTTGCACGGGGAAGCACAGAGGTGCCCACGCACGTGTGCCAGTGGAAGTCACGAGAATATGGCACGAGGGTAGCACAGAGGTGCCCACGCACGTGTGCTTTCAATAACCAGGTGAGTCCAATGGAGACTTGAGGAGCTCACCTGGGACAGGAACACGGCCTGTTGACGGGGGTACTGTCGGAGCAGCAAGGCAGGAACACGGCCTGCAAACGAGGTACTGCCGGAGCAGCAAGGGCCAAGCCCACAAGAGACAGTAATGCCTGAGCAGTGGCGTGGCAGCACGCTGCCAGACATCCAAACATAGAAGGACGGTCGCGCGCCGCCATGATGGCAGGGGGAGCTTTTAAGGAGGTGCAGCTCCACCCGAGGGCGGGCGCGAGGCGGAGATGACGGACTTGACCCAATCAGGGTCCACGACGTCCCAGCCTGGCCAGTCAGGATTCACCACGTCACCAGCCTTGTCATCAAGCCGTGTGACGTCAGTGAGCGAATCAGGACCCACCACGCATTGCACATGCTCACCCTCCTGCCTCTGGGAAATAGAGGTGGGATCCTCGGTCTCACAATGTGCAGAGATAACGGGAATCTCACTGCTTCCCTGAGCAGTAAACCTCTGCACATTGCGCAGCCTCGCAGACCTTCGGGGCCGCTGAGCAGGAGAGTCTGCGGCAGGCCAGGAATGGGAGACCGCTTCACTCCTTGTAACAGGAGAACCACTAGGTGTCACCCTTCTGCTGCCTCTCTGAGAAGGTATCTCCGGCACACTGTGCAGTCTGGCAGACCTTCGGCGCTGCTGAGCAGGAATGCTCGTGGCAGGCAAGGAATGGGAGACTGCCTCAGTCCTTGCCTCAGGAGAGCCACGAGATGTAACATTACCCCCCCCGTCTAGGCCCCCCCCCCCTGTCCGTGCTCGAAGGCCGCTATCAAACCCGGGGCGCGGATATGATCCTCCAACTCCCAGGATCTATGCTCCGGACCACGGCCGGCCCACTCCACGAGGTAGTACCTCTTGCCCCGTATGACTTTTGTCTCCACAAGTTTTGCCACCTCAGGGTCGTCGGACGGAGAGTCGGTTTGAGCCGGCAGGGACCCCGAGAATTTATTAAGTCGTACGGGTTTCAGGAGGGACACGTGAAAGGTGTTGGCTATAGCCCAGCGTGGAGGGAGCTGGAGTCGATATGCCACTGGGTTTACCTGCTGTAGTACTTTAAACGGACCCAGATACCTAGGGGCGAATTTGGCTGCCTGTACCCGTAGGTTAACATTCTTAGAGGACAGCCATACTAGGTCACCAGGGGTGAAGGATGGTGCAGGGCGGCGGCGAACATCAGCCGTTGTCACCATCCGGTCTTTAGCCCTTTTAAGAGCCTCTTGGGTGTCATCCCAGATCTCCCGGGCCTTGGTCGCCCAATCCTCCACTCTAGTATCGGGTGACGTAATGGGCATCGGAACCGGGATTCTGGGATGTTGTCCGTTATTGAGTAGGAACGGAGTCTGGCCAGAGGATACATGGACCGAATTGTTAATGGCAAATTCGGCCCAAGGAAGGAGGTTAGCCCAGTTGTCGTGGTGCGCGGATATAAAATGGCGGAGGTAAGTTACCAAGGTCTGATTAGTCCTCTCCACTAGTCCATTGGTCTCGGGATGGTAGGCGGAGGAGATGTTCAGCTCTATCTGCAGGAGCTTACAGAGCTCTCTCCAGTAGCGAGACGCGAACTGGGGACCCCGGTCGCTCACCACTTTGTCAGGCATGCCATGCAACCTAAATACATGCCGAATGAACAAGGTGGCGAGAGCACGTGACGTCGGGAGTCGTGGGAGAGGCACCAAGTGGACCATTTTAGAGAAGTGGTCCGTGATGACCCATACGACCCTCTGCCCTGCTGACTTGGGCAGATCTCCCAGGAAGTCCATCCCTACCACTTCCCAGGGACGATCCGGCACTGGCAGTGGGTGAAGAAGACCTGCCGGTCTCTGCCGGGACGGCTTATTCCGAGCACACGACATACAGGCTCCCACATATTCCTGTATGTCCTGGGGTAGTCTCGGCCACCAATAATGCCTGGTCACCAGGTCTCTGGTCCTTTTGACCCCGAAGTGACCCCCGACCTTGGAGGCATGGGCCCACGATAGCACCTCGTTCCGTAGTTCAGGGGGAACGAGGGTTTTGCCAGGTGGCACCTGGTCCAAAGAAGTGGGAGTGACCATCCTCAAGCTGTCCGGGGGTAGTATAAGACGAGGCTCCTCCTCGTCCTCCTCCAACACAACCATACAACGTGACAAGGCATCGGCCCGTACGTTCTTCTCACCGGCCAGGTGGCGGATAATAAAGCGGAACCGGGAGAAGAATAAAGACCAATGGGCCTGCCTTGGGTTCAGGCGTTGTGCTGTCTGGAGGTATGTGAGGTTTTTGTGGTCAGAAAAAACCTCAAATGGATGCTTCGCAGCCTCCAGGAGATGCCGCCATTCCTGGAATGCTAGTTTCATCGCCAGTAACTCCCTATCCCCTATGGAGTAGTTCCTCTCGGCCGGAGAAAAGGTCTTGGAGAAAAAGAAACACGGATGTTTCCTTCCTCGTTCGTTTTTCTGGTACAGGACTGCACCTGCACCGACCGAAGAGGCGTCTACCTCCAGTAGGAAGGGTTTGGAGATGTCTGGACGATGAAGGATGGGAGCTCTGGAGAAGTGAGTTTTGAGAGTGTGAAATGCCTCTACCGTTTCCCGTGTCCATGCTTTGGGATTAGCGCCCTTGCGGGTAAGGGCAATGATGGGTGCTGCCACCGTCGAGAAGTTGGGAATGAACTGGCGATAATAATTGATAAATCCCAAGAATCGCTGGATCGCCTTCAGCGAGCGGGGCTCAGGCCAGTTCATCACTGTCTCCAACTTCCCCGGATCCATTGCTAACCCCTGACTGGACACTATGTACCCCAGGAACGGCAAGGATTCCTGTTCAAAAACGCACTTTTCCAGCTTAGCATATAACGAATGGGTGCGGAGCCTCTTAAGTACTCGGATGACATCCCTCCGATGGGTGGTAAGATCGGGGGAGAAGATAAGAATGTCATCCAGGTATGCAACCACGGAAAGATACAAATCCCGGAAAATGTCATTCACAAAGTCTTGAAATACGGCGGGGGCATTGCAGAGTCCGAAGGGCATTACTAGATACTCGTAGTAACCGTCCCTGGTGTTAAAGGAGGTCTTCCACTCATCGCCCTTTCGGACTCGCACTAGATTATACGCCCCGCGTAGATCCAGCTTTGTGAAGACCTTTGCCCCGCGGAATCGATCAAATAGCTCAGTAATGAGGGGCAAAGGGTATTTGTTCTTGATTGTGATTGCATTTAATCCCCTGTAATCGATACAGGGGCGCAGATCCCCTTCCTTCTTCTGCACAAAAAAGAACCCTGCACCAGCTGGTGAAATAGACTTGCGAATGAACCCCTTCGCCAGGCTGTCCTGAATATATTTGGACATAGCCTCCGTCTCTGGAGCAGAGAGTGGATACACTCTGCCCCTGGGGGGCTCGGAGCCTGGCTTCAGGTCTATTCGGCAATCATATGGCCGGTGGGGAGGAAGAGTATCTGCGGCCCTTTTGGAAAAGACATCCCTGTAGGCCTCATAAGGTGTCGGTAAACCCGGCCCCTCAGTATTCCCTGAGGACCCAACCGACCTAATGGTAGCGGGTGGTTCGGTAGTCACGAGGTGCTCTCTACAGGATCCTGCCCAGGATGAGATCTCCCCTGTTGCCCAGTTGAGTATAGGAGCATGCTGTCTCAACCAGGGAAGGCCCAGTAGGATCTCATCCGTCCCCCCTGGAAGCACCAGGAAGGACACCTGCTCATGGTGTCCCGGTGGTACATCCATCCTGAGAGGGATGGTGATCTGGGTGATAGGATCGAGTAGTATGGACCCGTCGACTACCCGGACCCTGAGTGGCTTGGGCAACAGAACCAGGGGAACTGAGTATCGGGTTGCCAGGGAGGTCGAGATGAAATTGCCTTCAGCGCCTGAGTCCAAGCAAGCCAGGGCAGAGAAGAGAGTAGTGCCGAACTGCAACTGGGCGCTGATAGTCAACCTAGAGGGAGAAGTAGCGTCTAGAGTCCCCCCTCTGATAGAAACTAGACGCTGTCTTTTCCCGACGATTTGGGACATCGGGTAGCTATGTGTCCCCTCTGCCCACAGGAAAAGCAGATGACACAAGACCGAGAACCTGGGGCAGAGGAGACCACCTTGGACACCTCCATTGACTCCACGGAGTCGCCTACAGGACTGGCTGGGGGACCTGTCTGATGGAAGACGGGAGTCAGACGCTTTTTAGGCCGAGAAGACGTGGGTGCTGAAGAGACCTCGAGCCTTCGCTCCGCCTGGCGGATGTCTATGCGAGAGGCAACCTGAATCAAGGACTCTAAAGTGGCAGGCACCTCACGTGTGGCCAGTGCGTCTTTGACAAACCCTGCCAGGCCCTCCCAAAACACAGGGACAAGGACCTTATCTGGCCAGTCCAGCTCTGCGGCCAGTGTCCTAAAGTGTACAGCAAAGTCCCCGACTGAAGCAGACCCTTGCCGAAGTCGTAGGAGGCGCAGCGCGGAATCGTGGGTGACTTGAGGCCCGAGGAACACCATTCTCATGGCCCCAAGATAAGCTGCTAAGTTATTCACCACACGATCTCCGCGCTCCCACAACGGCGTGGACCACTTCAGCGCTCTACCTGTGAGCAGGGACTGGACGAAGGCTACCTTCGCCTTCTCGGTAGCGTAAAGAGTCGCGGACAGCTCTAAGTAGGTGGTAACCTGGTTTATAAAACCACGGCACTCAGAGCTGTTGCCGCTAAAGCGCTCTGGAAGCGCAAGGCGAGGAGACCTTCCGCCCAATAGCACAGCCTGGGTAGCCGCCTGGGTGGCGACTGTCGTCAGAGTAGTCTTATCGGAGGAAGACTGCTCCACTGCTGCCAATCGTGACTCCAACTGCTGCACATAACGCAGCAACTGCTGCTGCTCTTCAGCCATAGCCAGACCTTTGGCGCGACCGTAATAATACGAGGGGGACCCGGGGAAGCGTGCCAAGATGGGAAATGGACTGCTTCCGCCGGTCAAGGTCCACTGTGCGGTGTAAGGGACCGCCGCTATGGTGGGTGAAGAGTGAGCGGGTTGCTGCTAGCGATCGTCTGGAATGTCACAGACGATCTATGTACACCGATCTGCCCTAACCCGTGAGGGTTGTATGGCACAGATCTCACGGCTCGGTGTACCTGTTGCACGGGGAAGCACAGAGGTGCCCACGCACGTGTGCCAGTGGAAGTCACGAGAATATGGCACGAGGGTAGCACAGAGGTGCCCACGCACGTGTGCTTTCAATAACCAGGTGAGTCCAATGGAGACTTGAGGAGCTCACCTGGGACAGGAACACGGCCTGTTGACGGGGGTACTGCCGGAGCAGCAAGGCAGGAACACGGCCTGCAAACGAGGTACTGCCGGAGCAGCAAGGGCCAAGCCCACAAGAGACAGTAATGCCTGAGCAGTGGCGTGGCAGCACGCTGCCAGACATCCAAACATAGAAGGACGGTCGCGCGCCGCCATGATGGCAGGGGGAGCTTTTAAGGAGGTGCAGCTCCACCCGAGGGCGGGCGCGAGGCGGAGATGACGGACTTGACCCAATCAGGGTCCACGACGTCCCAGCCTGGCCAGTCAGGATTCACCACGTCACCAGCCTTGTCATCAAGCCGTGTGACGTCAGTGAGCGAATCAGGACCCACCACGCATTGCACATGCTCACCCTCCTGCCTCTGGGAAATAGAGGCGGGATCCTCGGTCTCACAATGTGCAGAGATAACGGGAATCTCACTGCTTCCCTGAGCAGTAAACTTCTGCACATTGCGCAGCCTCGCAGACCTTCGGGGCCGCTGAGCAGGAGAGTCTGCGGCAGGCCAGGAATGGGAGACCACTAGGTGTCACCCTTCTGCTGCCTCTCTGAGAAGGTATCTCCGGCACACTGTGCAGTCTGGCAGACCTTCGGCGCTGCTGAGCAGGAATGCTCGTGGCAGGCAAGGAATGGGAGACTGCCTCAGTCCTTACCTCAGGAGAGCCACGAGATGTAACACACACGTGTCTGTCCACTGACAATGTGGACATGGCTCTCAGAGGACTTTTCTTCCCCTGGGTCAGCCAGGGGACGGGAAAGGCACGCGTATTTTTGAGAGTGCTTCAAGCAAAGCATCTTTTTCTTTTTCAAAAGGGGGGTCAACTGATGCCAGTCAAGTGGAGTGTGTGTGGCCCAATTAGTGGCAACGAGGGAGACTGTGGTTGGAGTCCCCTCGCTGTGTTTCTAAAAGAACCAAGATGAACAAGTCATGGCTCTCAGAGGACTTTTCTTCCCCTGGGTCAGCCAGGGAACGGGAAAGGCACGCGTATTTTTGACAGTGCTTCATGCAAAGCATCTTTTTCTTTTTCAAAAAGGGGGGTCAACTGATGCCAGTCAAAAGGGGTGTGTGTGGCCCAATTAGTGGTAACGAGGGAGACTGTGGTTGGAGTCCCCTCGCTGTGTTTCTAAAAGAACCAAGATGAACAAGTCATGGCTCTCAGAGGACTTTTCTTCCCCTGGGTCAGCCAGGGGACGGGAAAGGCACGCGTATTTTTGAGAGTGCTTCATGCAAAGCATCTTTTTCTTTTTCAAAAGGGGGGTCAACTGATGCCAGTCAAGTGGGGTGTGTGTGGCCCAATTAGTGGCAACGAGGGAGACTGTGGTTGGAGTCCCCTCGCTGTGTTTTACATGATTTTCGAAGGGCATGACATGCCTAAGAGGTTGAGTTTCATCATCTGCAACTTGTTGGCAACAGAAAGGCTGCCTTTACACCCTTTTGAGACCGAGGATTTTCGAGACCTTATGCCCATTGCAGTGCCCCAAGAGCCGATGGCCAGTCGTCACTCCTTCTCCAAGAAAGGCGTGCCCACGCTACCACAGTAGGTCGCACACAACCTCACCGATTCCTTGAGAAACTCTGTGTGTGACAGGGTGCATTTCACCACAGATACGTGGACCAGTAAGCATGGACAGGGGAGTTACATGTTGCTGACTGGGCACTGGGTAACTATGGTGAGAGATGGAGAAGGGTTTGCTGTACAAGTCTTGCCGTCCCCACGACTTGTGTGTCAATCCTTCATCTGTATGTACAAGTTCCTCCACTGCTTCTGCCTCCTCAACCTCGTGTGGGTCCTCCACCTCGGCCCAAACCCTGTGTGGTCAGTCCACCCTTCCTTGTAACTGCGCCCAAGGAATCCCACACACCTCTTTACTATGCTGGCAACAGAGCTCAAGGCCATCAGGCGGTCAAATGTTTACTTTGAAATGTAGGGGAAATGTGAGACACCGCTGAGGAATTGTGGACGGTTAGCTCTGGAGAGTGAGACCGAGTTTCATCAATGGTTGTCTACACTCAACCAGCAGTCAGGGAAGGTCGGGTGCGACAATGATGCAAACCAGTCTGCGACCCTTCTTCAGGGCAATGTGACACACGTGCCTTGTATGGCTCATGTGTTGAACCTGGTTGTCCAGCAATTTTTAAAACTCTATCCCGGCCTACATGGCCTTGTGCAGAGGGCACGGTGTAATGCCTGCCTGGATCGACACACTCAGATGGGCTGTAAAGGATAGGCTAGAGGCAAGCCACTCACGAAGCTGGACACCCAGAACCCTGAAACCCTTTAACCCCTATACAGTGATTTGGAATTACACAGGGCCCAAGTTGATCAATACCTGTGAAAGGCTGCAGTTCCAGAGAATAGTAGTCATGCAGGGTCAAAAACATTAATTGAGGAAGAGGAACAGAATGGGATGGCAAGGACTTAATCACAAAACAAGCAGAGGTGAAATGCGGATCGGCCAACGAGGTACATAAACAGCAAGCAGGAAAAGTAGTCAGGTAACAAGCACACAAACTCATAAAACTGAACTGGGGGTAACAGTAACAAAAGGTTCATAGCTTTGTCTGGCAGTGGTCTGCAGACAGGAGGGGCCTAAAAAAGGGTGTGGTGTCTTCCCATTGGTTGCAGCTGAATGATGGTACTTCATCTGTGAGATACCCACCACCTACATTCAGCCTGTGGTTCTGTATCTGTCAAGGTAACGCAACCCAGTGGGTGACCATAACATGCGTCCACCTGCGCCGCAGGCATCGACTCCTTTCCCATCATCAGCACTATGCACGAAAGGAACACATTGTCACCTGGTGACCGGAGTACAAATTGATTGAGTGGACTACGTTGGTGACTTAACAGCCGTGTGCGGCAATGATGCAAACCTGTCTGCGGCCCTTCGTCAGGGAAATGTGACACACGTGCCTTGTATGGCTCACGTGTTGAATCTGATTCTCCAGCAATTTTTAAAATACCATCCCGGCCTACATGGCCTTGTGCAGCGGGCACGCTGCTATGTGCTCACTTTCATCCTTCGCACCCAGCAGCTCAACAACTTTCATCGCTCCTGAAGTCTTAGGGTCTGGTTAAACGCCGGAAATGCCATGTTCCGACACGCAGGAATTGGAATCTGCACATGTTGCAGCGTCTGTGGCAGCACCGCAGAGCCCTGCTGAAATACGGTATGATGTATACCCTGGGCTAACTTGATCCAGAGGTGGTGCAGATCACGCTGCTGGAGTGGTGTCCGATCAAGGACCTATGCACCCTTCTACACAGTTTACAAATGACGATGAAGATGTTTAGCACTAGCGATGCCATTCTCAGCGTGACAATTCTGGTCATCTACAAAGATGGAGCACACTGTAGGCATTATTCGGAGTCAGGTGTTGGTCCAAGAGGAAGGGGAGGAAGTACAGGAGGAGTCATATGCAGAAGGGATAATAAGATGTACAAGGTCCATACGTTGAGCGGCACCTAGGCGGCAGTCATGGTGGGGGATAGGGATTAACAAGGGCGCATAGTATCAGCAAAAATTGTTGAGGAAGGTGCAGGAGCCCATGAAGAAAGGGAGGACGAACTTGCGATGGGCATGGAAGACTCAGCAGATGAATGAGAGCTTGCTCACATTTCGGTTGTGCGAGGTTGGGGGGAGAGGGCAGAGGAAGGAGGCACGATTCTCACCTCTCTGCCACCAACACACCAAGGACTTGGTCCTCCTGGATGCACAAGACACATGAGCGTCTTCTTGCTGCACTACCTACAACATGACCCTCGGATTGTACGAATTCGAAGTAATGCTAACTACTGGGTTGCCACACTGTTAGATCCCCGGTACAAGACAAAATTTGGTGATATAATTCCAGCCATAGAAAGGGACGCACGTATACAGGAGTATCTGCAGAAGGTGGTACGGATTCTTAGATCTGCTTTTCCAGTAAACACCAGTGCTGCACAGAGTGAATCTCAACGCTTTGTCATGGATAGGAGGAAATGGGCTTTTACTTGTCCACATCTGAGGGACCGAGGGCTGGCTGCTGTGCTGAGATGGCATTGAGTACGGTGTCCCTGCAGAGTTGCACTTTTGGTCATATACCAAATGAGTTGAAAAAGGACAAATGCTGGTGGAAAGGGGAACAGGTGTGTTGGAAAGGGGAAAAAAGTTTTTGTCCGTGGGATAGGTGGTTAAGCAAAAGTAACATTTGATGAAGAAACACCATCTGTTACGGTGGGACTGGCAGATTTGGATAAGGTGGTATATACTATGTTACCGGTATATAACGAAAATTAATAAGAAAAGAAAGAGAAAGGTATATATCCCCATCAGCAGTCAATGTCCACCGTGCTCCCAGATGGAAAAGGAGAGGTTGGCAAATGGAAGGTTAGGTGGAGGATACAGATCTGTGTGGCTATGAAACTAATAGTTGCCTGAACCGAGTTAGACGCCACTCGGATCTTGAGACTGGGAGCCCTGTTAGCGTCACAGGGCCCACACGCCCACCCAGCCCAGGAACTCCCTGTTAACATCAAAGGGGCCATTCAGTACGCTGACCGTGTGCATTGGGGCCACACCTGTGGACAGCAGGCGCATCAGCAGCAGCAGGCCTGTTAATGCCACTGGGCTGCACAAGCAGGACTTGTAGGACAGGAGCTGGTCTTAACCGTTCTGCGTTACCAACTGTGGTGGCGGCCTGCATCGACGCCGTATCCCTGCCTACCTCTGGCCTAAAGCCGCAATGGGTTCAACACATGGAGGTGTGCTCTTTCGTAGCATAATAGAAGACTGCGCACCTCCTTGTTGGCTCCAGCCCGTTTTATAACCTGGGTCCGCCCCAAACCAGGGTGGACCACAATGCACCTCCTGAAAAGACAAAAGCAGAGTGACACGTCATGAGGGGCATAACTAGCGTACTATTTGGAACCGCAACTTCAATAATGACCTCATGGCTGCCACGACACAAACACCTCACCAGTCATCGTCTGACCATCAATAATGAGGTGACAAGTCATAGGGGCGGGCCTCTGCAAGCCATTTGGGAGTGGCCTGGCCACATCGTCAGGACACCTGATGCCCTGTGGTCTATATAGGCCCCCCCACATCAGGGGCAGGGCCAAAGAGTTCATTACCGGACCTAGTTTCTGATGCAGTAAGTGCCTGAGCATGGTCAGTTGCATGAAATAGAGTCTCTGAAAAAAGACTATCAGCTTTAGCATGGTGTCTCGGCCCAAAACAGGACTTAGACCCAGCACGGAATGCAAGTACCTGTGCAAAGAGGCTTTTCACACTAAGTGTGGGAGCATACGCTGTATCCCGAAATGAAGACTTAGCGTCAGGAATGGCACAGTCAGGCTGAGCATACTCACTAGGCGAAACACTGTAGTTAGGCTGCAGCTGGGGTAAATCAGCACACGCATGCGCACTAGCTGCCTCTCCACACTTACACGTGGAGGAGAAATTGCTCTTCGGGTGTGGACTTGGAGATGCTGTCTATGAACAGAAGGAAAAGCTAAAGGAAGCCTCACTTTCTATCCCTCCGAATTATCAAATGCAGCAATGAATTCCCTGAGTTTGCTATAACATTAGCGTAGCAAAATGTGCATGAGGGTGTCCTGCACAGGTGCTAGAAATAGCTTGGCACCAGTGGGACAATAATGAAATACAACATCCAGTTCTATGATGCCACTAAATGGCAGTATTTTTTGCTATCATTATAGCTTATTAAAAACAGAGCAGGAGGGTGTCATGCACAGGTGCTAGAAATAGCTTGGCACCAGTGGGACAATAATGGAATACAACATCCAGTTCTATGATGCCACTAAATGGCATTATTTTTTGCTATCATTATAGCTTATTAAAAACAGAGCAGGAGGGTGTCATGCAGAGGTGCTAGAAATAGCTTGGCACCAGTGGGACAATAATGAAATACAACATCCAGATCTATGATGCCACTAAATGGCAGTATTTTTTGCTATCAATATAGCTTACTAAAAACAGAGCAGGAGGGTGTCCTGCACAGGTGCTGCACATAGATTTGCACCAGTGGGGCACTAATGGAGTACAACAGCCACTTCTTGTATGCCACTAAGTTTACTCAATTTTTGGTATTATGTCTTAGTAAGTAACAATGAGTTTGAGTGTGCAATGCAGGCAGACGTGCTGCAAATATCTGTGCACTACTGGGACTATACAGAAGTCCAATAGCCACGTTTAGGATGCCACTAAGTTCACTCAGTGTTTGCTAGTATAATGGCTTAGTTATAATGAGTTGGAGTGTGCAATGCAGGCAGAGGTGCTGCAAATATCTGTGCACTAGTGGGACTATACAGAAGTCCAATAGCCACGTTTAGGATGCCACTAAGTTCATTCAGTGTTTGCTAGTATAATGGCTTAGTTATAATGAGTTTGAGTGTGCAATGCAGGCAGACGTGCTGCAAATATCTGTGCACTACTGGGACTATACAGAAGTCCAATAGCCACTTTTAGGATGCCACTAAGTTCACTCAATGTTTGCTATCCTGTTTCCCCGATAGTAAGACACCCCCGATAGTAAGACGTAGTGGGGGTTTTGGGGGGGTCGGCTAATGTAAGACGTACCCCGAAAGTAAGACATAGTAAACGGAAAGTGTTATTTATTTATTTATTTTTTTTTCTTCTTTACAGTACCGGCCGAGTGCCCAGCTGAGTGCCCTGACATGCCGGCGGCCGAGCGCTCAGCTGAGTGCCCTGACATGCCAGCGGCCGAGCGCTCAGCTGAGCACCCTGACATACCGGCGGCAGAGCGCCCAGCTGAGTGCCCTGACATGCCGGCGGCCGAACGCCCAGTTCTTCTTTACAGTACTGGCCGAGCGCCCAGCTGAGCGCCCTGACACACTGGCGGCCGAGCGCTCAGCTGAGCGCCCTGACATGCCGGCGGCCGAGCGCCCAGTTGAGCACCCTGACATGCCGGCGGCCGAGCGCTCAGCTGAGAGCTGTCACATGCCGGCGGTCGGGCGCCCAGCCGAGTGCCCTGACATGCCGGCGGCCAAGCACCCAGCTGAGAGCCGTCACATGCCGGCGGTCGGGCGCCCAGCCGAGTGCCCTGACACGCCGGCGGCCGAGCGCTCAGCTGAGTACCCTGACACGCCGGCGGCCGAGCGCTCAGCTGAGTGCCCTGACATGCCGGCGGCCGAGCGCCCAGTTGAGCGCCCTGACATGCCGGCGGCCGAGCGCTCAGCTGAGAGCTGTCACATGCCGGCAGTCAGGCGCTCAGCCGAACGCTCGGCCCCCGAGAAATGTTGCAGTAATATTGTCCGTGGTCCATCAGGACCATGGACAACATACAAAAACACGCAGCCTCTGTGCCCTCATGTGCAGCAATCGCGGCAAGTCCCCATACGGTACATTGCATGGAGACTTGCTGCGATTGCTGTGGGATTTTTTTCCAATATAAGACATACCCCGAAAGTAAGACATAGTGGGACTTTTGGGGGTAAAAAGAATGTAAGACACTGTCTTACTTTCGGGGAAACACGGTAGTATAATGGCTTAGTAACAATGAGTTTGAGTGTGCAATGCAGGCAGACGTGCTGCAAATATCTTTGCACTAGTGGGACTATACAGAAGTCCAATAGCCACGTTTAGGATGCCACTAAGTTCACTCAGTGTTTGCTAGTATAATGGCTTAGTAACAATGAGTTGGAGTGTGCAAAGGGCAGGAGGGTACAGTGGCAGGGTTGTGGGTCTCTGGGTAGAGGAAAGGAAGCCTCCCTTTCTATCCCTCCTAATGGGGAAATGCAGTGAGGAAATCCCTGACCTTAGCTACACAGACGCTGTCATCTTGTGTAGCTGTTAAACTCTGTTTTCACGGACCTGTCACCTATGGCTCTGACCCTGCCGGTATGAGCCCTTAAAGGGACTGATAGAAAGTGCTATCCCTAAGCTGTCCAGCGCTGTGTATGGAGCGTATACAGCTGTATCGGCGATAGGAGCTGCGCCAGTGATGTCTGACACCAAGGACGCAGAAGGCAGATAATGACGTGCTGGAGGAAAATGTCCGTTTTTATAATGCAGGGACATGTGACATGGACATCCTATCACACATGCCGTTGCTTCTCTGGCTAAAAGTCCACTTAGCTGTGTGTGTGTCTAGGATTGGCTGACATGCTGGACCGCCCCACTACACGCGCGCGCTTAGGGAAGGAAGACAAGGAAAAAAAAAAAATGGCGATCGCCATTATCCATACAGCAGTGATCTGAATGCGCTGTTCCCGCACACTATACACTGAAATGTCATAATAGTGTGAGTCACAGAGTGACTTACACTATTACAGCGGAAAGCCAGCTAGGAATTAGCTGTTTTTTTTGCTGCTAGAACCGTTCTCGAACGTATCTAGAACTATCGAGCTTTTGCAAAAAAGCTCGAGTTCTAGTTCGATCTAGAACAGCCCCCAAAATCAAGCCGTGAACTGGAGAACCACGAACCACGAACCGCGCTCAACTTTAGTCCTGCATACTGGGTTTATATCTCACTATCTGTATTATTCTATATATAGACTGCACAGTACCACTTCTCCTGTCATGTGTACTGGGTGTAATTCTCAGCATCTGCATTAGTCTGTGTATATATAATGCACAGTACCACTTCTCCTGTGCTGTATACTTAGTGTAATACTCAGTATCTGTATCATTCTGTATATATACACTGCACAGTATCACTTCTCCTGTCCTGTATGTGTGGCGCCCCTGACCCGGTCAGGCACCACTGAGTACTGCACCCATGCTGGGACAGTACTTCTAGGTAATCCTAAAGGCCAGAATGAGGTGTGTACGCACAGACACATAGCAACCAGCTCTCCCCACCATTAGATGGGACCCTTGGGCAGTCCCTGGAGGGGTCTGGCCTTCAATTCTTGTCAAGGGGTGTAGTGGAGGGGCTGGGAGCTAAAGTGCAGAGGTTGTCAGGAAAAGAGTGGAGCAAGCCAGTCTGGTAGTGGAGCGCGGCAGTTGCTAAGGGATACGTGCGTGGCCACTAGACAGACCCTGCGCAGTGTAGTGACAGTTGGCGGGGGAGAACGGTCACCGAGGAGTCAGAAGAAGAGGTGCTCCTGGTTAGAGTTGAGCGCGGTTCGTGGTTCGTGGTTCTCCAGTTCGCGGCTCGAGTGATTTTGGGGCATGTTCTAGATCGAACTAGAACTCGAGCTTTTTGCAAAAGCTCGGTAGTTCTAGAAACGTTCGAGAACGGTTCTAGCAGCCAAAAAACAGCTAAATCATAGCTTGGTTTCTGCTGTAATAGTGTAAGTCACTCTGTGAATCAAACTATTATCACATTTCAGTGTATAGTGTGCGTGAACAGCGCCTTCAGATCACTGCTGTTTCTATAATGGCGATCGCCATTTTTTTTTTTTTTTTTTCTTGTCTTCCTTCCCTAAGCGCGCGCGTCTTGTGGGGCGGGCCAGCATGTCAGCCAATCCCAGACACACACACAGCTAAGTGGACTTTGAGCCAGAGAAGCAACGGCATGTGTGATAGGATCTGCATGTCACATGTCCCTGCATTATAAAACCGGACATTTTCTTCACGGACGCCATTATCTGCCTTCTGCGTCTTTGGTGTCAGACATCACTGTCGCAGCTCCGTCTTCCTGAGTCCTATAGCCGATACAGCTGTATGCGCTGCATACACAGCGTTAGACAGCTTAGGGAGAGCACTTTATAGCAGTCCTTTTAAGGGCTCCAACCGGCAGGGTCAGAGAGCCATAGGTGACAGGTCCTGCAAACAGCAACAGCGTCTGTGTAGCCCAGGTCAGGGATTTCCTACCTGCATTTCACCATTAGGAGGGAATAGAAAGGCAGTCTTCCATTCCTCTACCCAGAGCACCACAATCCTGCCACTGTACCCTCTTGTCCTCTGCACACTCCAACTGATAACTAAGCCATTATACTAGCAAACACTCAGTGTACCTAGTGGCATCCTATACGTGGCTATTGGACTTTGCTATAGTCCCACTAGTGCAAAGACATTTGCAGAGCGCGTCTGCCTGCATTGCACACTACAACTCATTCTAACCAAGCCATTATACTAGCAAACACTCAGTGTACCTAGTGGCATCCTATACGTGGCTATTGGACTTTGCTATAGTCCCACTAGTGCAAAGACATTTGCAGAGCGCGTCTGCCTGCGTTGCACACTACAACTCATTCTAACCAAGCCATTATACTAGCAAACACTCAGTGTACCTAGTGGCATCCTATACGTGGCTATTGGACTTTGCTATAGTCCCACTAGTGCAAAGACATTTGCAGAGCGCGTCTGCCTGCGTTGCACACTACAACTCATTCTAACCAAGCCATTATACTAGCAAACACTCAGTGTACCTAGTGGCATCCTATACGTGGCTATTGGACTTTGCTATAGTCCCACTAGTGCAAAGACATTTGCAGAGCGCGTCTGCCTGCGTTGCACACTACAACTCATTCTAACCAAGCCATTATACTAGCAAACACTCAGTGTACCTAGTGGCATCCTATACGTGGCTATTGGACTTTGCTATAGTCCCACTAGTGCAAAGACATTTGCAGAGCGCGTCTGCCTGCGTTGCACACTACAACTCATTCTAACCAAGCCATTATACTAGCAAACACTCAGTGTACCTAGTGGCATCCTATACGTGGCTATTGGACTTTGCTATAGTCACACTAGTGCAAAGACATTTGCAGAGCGCGTCTGCCTGCGTTGCACACTACAACTCATTCTAACCAAGCCATTATACTAGCAAACACTCAGTGTACCTAGTGGCATCCTATACGTGGCTATTGGACTTTGCTATAGTCCCACTAGTGCAAAGACATTTGCAGAGCGCGTCTGCCTGCGTTGCACACTACAACTCATTCTAACCAAGCCATTATACTAGCAAACACTCAGTGTACCTAGTGGCATCCTATACGTGGCTATTGGACTTTGCTATAGTCCCACTAGTGCAAAGACATTTGCAGAGCGCGTCTGCCTGCGTTGCACACTACAACTCATTCTAACCAAGCCATTATACTAGCAAACACTCAGTGTACCTAGTGGCATCCTATACGTGGCTATTGGACTTTGCTATAGTCCCACTAGTGCAAAGACATTTGCAGAGCGCGTCTGCCTGCGTTGCACACTACAACTCATTCTAACCAAGCCATTATACTAGCAAACACTCAGTGTACCTAGTGGCATCCTATACGTGGCTATTGGACTTTGCTATAGTCCCACTAGTGCAAAGACATTTGCAGAGCGCGTCTGCATGCGTTGCACACTACAACTCATTCTAACCAAGCCATTATACTAGCAAACACTCAGTGTACCTAGTGGCATCCTATACGTGGCTATTGGACTTTGCTATAGTCCCACTAGTGCAAAGACATTTGCAGAGCGCGTCTGCCTGCGTTGCACACTACAACTCATTCTAACCAAGCCATTATACTAGCAAACACTCAGTGTACCTAGTGGCATCCTATACGTGGCTATTGGACTTTGCTATAGTCCCACTAGTGCAAAGACATTTGCAGAGCGCGTCTGCCTGCGTTGCACACTACAACTCATTCTAACCAAGCCATTATACTAGCAAACACTCAGTGTACCTAGTGGCATCCTATACGTGGCTATTGGACTTTGCTATAGTCCCACTAGTGCAAAGACATTTGCAGAGCGCGTCTGCCTGCGTTGCACACTACAACTCATTCTAACCAAGCCATTATACTAGCAAACACTCAGTGTACCTAGTGGCATCCTATACGTGGCTATTGGACTTTGCTATAGTCCCACTAGTGCAAAGACATTTGCAGAGCGCGTCTGCCTGCGTTGCACACTACAACTCATTCTAACCAAGCCATTATACTAGCAAACACTCAGTGTACCTAGTGGCATCCTATACGTGGCTATTGGACTTTGCTATAGTCCCACTAGTGCAAAGACATTTGCAGAGCGCGTCTGCCTGCGTTGCACACTACAACTCATTCTAACCAAGCCATTATACTAGCAAACACTCAGTGTACCTAGTGGCATCCTATACGTGGCTATTGGACTTTGCTATAGTCCCACTAGTGCAAAGACATTTGCAGAGCGCGTCTGCCTGCGTTGCACACTACAACTCATTCTAACCAAGCCATTATACTAGCAAACACTCAGTGTACCTAGTGGCATCCTATACGTGGCTATTGGACTTTGCTATAGTCACACTAGTGCAAAGACATTTGCAGAGCGCGTCTGCCTGCGTTGCACACTACAACTCATTCTAACCAAGCCATTATACTAGCAAACACTCAGTGTACCTAGTGGCATCCTATACGTGGCTATTGGACTTTGCTATAGTCACACTAGTGCAAAGACATTTGCAGAGCGCGTCTGCCTGCGTTGCACACTACAACTCATTCTAACCAAGCCATTATACTAGCAAACACTCAGTGTACCTAGTGGCATCCTATACGTGGCTATTGGACTTTGCTATAGTCCCACTAGTGCAAAGACATTTGCAGAGCGCGTCTGCCTGCGTTGCACACTACAACTCATTCTAACCAAGCCATTATACTAGCAAACACTCAGTGTACCTAGTGGCATCCTATACGTGGCTATTGGACTTTGCTATAGTCCCACTAGTGCAAAGACATTTGCAGAGCGCGTCTGCCTGCGTTGCACACTACAACTCATTCTAACCAAGCCATTATACTAGCAAACACTCAGTGTACCTAGTGGCATCCTATACGTGGCTATTGGACTTTGCTATAGTCACACTAGTGCAAAGACATTTGCAGAGCGCGTCTGCCTGCGTTGCACACTACAACTCATTCTAACCAAGCCATTATACTAGCAAACACTCAGTGTACCTAGTGGCATCCTATACGTGGCTATTGGACTTTGCTATAGTCCCACTAGTGCAAAGACATTTGCAGAGCGCGTCTGCCTGCGTTGCACACTACAACTCATTCTAACCAAGCCATTATACTAGCAAACACTCAGTGTACCTAGTGGCATCCTATACGTGGCTATTGGACTTTGCTATAGTCCCACTAGTGCAAAGACATTTGCAGAGCGCGTCTGCCTGCGTTGCACACTACAACTCATTCTAACCAAGCCATTATACTAGCAAACACTCAGTGTACCTAGTGGCATCCTATACGTGGCTATTGGACTTTGCTATAGTCCCACTAGTGCAAAGACATTTGCAGCACGTCTGCCTGCGTTGCACACTCCAACTAATTATAACTAAGTTGCATTGTCAGGGATATTTATTCTTTATTATTCTGCTGTTAATAAAGCTAGACCACCACTGCAATCTTCACCACCTCTCAATTTTTACTACCACATTTTCAGTCCACAATCTTGTCGCAATCAACATGAGTGGCAAAATGACAGATGCTGGTGGAAAGGGGAAGAGGCGTGGTGGAAAAGGCAAAAAAGGTTTTGTCCGTGGGGAAGGTGGCAAAGCTCCATTATCATCTGCTGAAGATAGACCATCTACCAGCAAAAGTAAGATGTCTACTACTTACCGTGGACAATCCGATGTGCTCCCTTTGTTACGGACACGAACAACAGGAACAAAGGTAGATGATGGGCAAAAAAGGAAAATGCTTGAATGGATCTCAAGTGGTCCAACAAGTGCCCTCTCTGCCACTTCAAGTACCGCATCCAAAAAACACCAGTCCTCTGAGTTGTCATCCCAATCAAACTTGCTTTCTCCCAGCTCTGAAGTCTCCATCAGCCCTGCACAGTATGGTGGAACTGAGATGGCTGAGTCTGCAGAGCTGTTCAGTCACACTATAGCCTGGGAATCAGAGGTCTGCTCCCAAGCTACAGTGAGTACAGAACAGGAAATGGTCTGCAGTGATGCCCAGAACCTTTGTGACTCAGATTCAGGCCGTGAGGACCAAGTTTCTGAGCATAATGTTGACCCTTTGTCACAAACTGTAACACCTGTGGTTATAGACAATGAGGAACATACTGATGAAGATGAGACGCAGATACCCGATTGGGATGACAACTTAAATATTCCGTCAGGGCAAGAAGAGGCTCGGTCTGAGGGGGAGGGGAGTGCAAACACAACAATTGATGATGACGTTCTAGATCCCACCTACTGTCAACCCCCAGTCAGGCACTCGAGGAGGTCAACAGAGGCGGTGGAGGAGGATGCAACCGACGACGAAGTTACCTTGCGCCTTCCTGGACAGAGTCGGAGCACTGGTAGCACGTCTACAACTGCATCCTCAGCCACCACTCTGCCTATGAGCATTATTCGGGGTGGATCAACAGGTCGCATGGCCTCTAAGCCTTGCCTAGCCTGGTCCTTTTTTCACATCGAAAAAGATCGCCCAACTCATGTGATATGTAACATTTGTCATGATTCTCTTAGTAGAGGTCAAAAGCTCAGCAGTTTGACAACTTCTTCCATGAATCGTCACATGAATAAATATCATAAGTCCCGGTGGGAAGCTCACCGTGCTGCAATGCGGCCTAGCGGAGCGAACCATCCACCGCCCGCCCCTTCCACTGCATCCGCGCGCTCTTCATCTTCTAGGACTGTGGGGACAGCTGCCACACCTGTTTTTCCACGCAAAACTTCCACCACTGTAACCGCAACAGGCAGTTTGCTTGTAAGGTCGTCAGTTGGTTTGGAAGGGGAAACAAGTGAGTGTGTACAGCTCTCTCAGACATCGATAGCACCAACGTTGGATGAAGGCAACATCATGTCTCCGCCTGCACTTTCCTCACAAACCTGCATTTTTCAAGGGACACCCTACTCAACACCGTCTACACACAGCAGCCAGATCTCTGTCCCTCAGATGTGGTCAAATAAAAGGCCACTTCCTCCGACCCATGACAAAGCTAAGAGGTTGACTCTATCCCTCTGTAAGCTGTTGGCTACCGAAATGCTGCCTTTCCGCCTAGTGGACACACAGGATTTTAGAGACCTTATGTCTGTCGCTGTGCCCCAGTACCAGATGCCTAGTCGCCACTACTTCTCTAAGAAAGGTGTGCCCGCGCTACACCAGCATGTCGCACACAACATCACCGCTTCCTTGAGAAACTCTGTGTGTGAACGGGTGCATTTCACCACCGATACTTGGACCAGTAAGCATGGACAGGGACGTTACATGTCGCTGACTGGGCACTGGGTAACTATGGTGATAGATGGTGAAGGGTCTGCTGCACAAGTCTTGCCGTCCCCACGACTTGTGTGTCAATCCTCTGTCTGTCCAAGTTCCGCCACTGCTTCTGCATCCTCCACCT
Source organism: Anomaloglossus baeobatrachus (assembly GCF_048569485.1). NCBI lineage: Eukaryota > Metazoa > Chordata > Amphibia > Anura > Aromobatidae > Anomaloglossus > Anomaloglossus baeobatrachus. The sequence continues at coordinate 89,228,915 of NC_134356.1, read as the reverse complement.
CATCTGGGTCCTCCACCTCCGCCCCAAGCCTGCCTGGTCAGGCCACCAGCGTTCTCACTGCGCAGAAGGAATCACGCACCCCTCATTACTATGCTGGCAGCAGAGCGCAACGGCATCAGGCGGTCTTTAGCTTGACATGTCTTGGTAATAAGAGTCACACAGCTGAGGAGTTGTGGTCAGCTTTGCGGTCCGAGTTTAATAAATGGTTGTCTCCACTCAAACTGCAGCCTGGTAAGGCCGTGTGCGACAATGCTGCAAACCTGGGTGCGGCACTTCGCCTGGGCAAGGTGACACACGTACCTTGTATGGCTCACGTGTTGAACCTTGTCGTGCAGCAATTTTTAACACACTATCCCGGCCTAGATGGCCTTCTGAACAGGGCACGAAAACTGTCAGCTCACTTCCGCCGTTCAAGCGCCGCAGCAGAGCGACTTGCATCGCTCCAGAAGTCTTTCGGCCTGCCGGTTCATCGCCTGAAATGCGATGTGGCGACACGCTGGAATTCAACTCTCCACATGTTACAGCGACTGTGGCAGCACCGCAGAGCCCTGGTGCAATACGTCATGACGTATAGCCTGGGCCAACGAGATGCAGAGGTGGGGCAGATCACCCTGATGGAGTGGTCTCAGATCAAGGACCTATGCACCCTTCTGCACAGTTTCGACATGGCGACGAATATGTTTAGCTCTGACAATGCCATTATCAGCATGACGATTCCAGTCATTTACATGCTGGAGCACACGCTAAACACTATTCGGAGTCAGGGGGTGGGACAACATGAAGGGGAGGAACTACAGGAGGATTCATATGCGCAAGGGACAACAACATCACGAAGGTCCAGACGTTCATCATCACCAACGCAGCAGGCATGGGACCATGGGGGACAGGGATCGACAAGGGCGCATAGTAGCAGGCGAAATGTTGAGCAAGGTGCAGGAGAACATGAAGAAATGGAGGACGAACTGTCCATGGACATGGAAGACTCAGCGGATGAGGGAGACCTTGGTCAAATTTCAGTTGAAAGAGGTTGGGGTCAGATGTCAGAGGAAGAAAGAACGGGTAGCACCTCTATGCCACAAACACAGCATGGACTTGGTCCGCATGGCTGCGCAAGACACATGAGTGCCTTTTTGTTGCACTACCTCCAACATGACAGTCGTATTGTCAAAATTAGAAGTGATGATGACTACTGGATTGCCACACTATTAGATCCCCGGTACAAGTCCAAATTTTGTGACATAATTCCAGCCATAGAAAGGGACGCACGTATGCAGGAGTATCAGCAGAAGCTGTTACTAGATCTTAGCTCGGCTTTTCCACCAAACAACCGTGCAGGTGCAGGGAGTGAATCTCCCAGTTGTAACTTGACAAACATGGGACGGTCTCGTCATCTTCAACAGTCTACCCGTACCAGTAGGACCTTTTCTGGTGCCGGTAACAGCAATTTTATGGAATCTTTTCATAATTTTTTTAGACCCTCTTTTGCAAGGCCACCAGAGACAACAAGTCTGACACATAGTCAACGGCTGGAGAGGATGATACAGGAGTATCTCCAAATGAACATCGATGCCATGACTGTGCAACTGGAGCCTTGCTCCTTTTGGGCTTCAAACCTACAAAAATGGCCAGAGCTCGCAACTTACGCCTTGGAGATTTTGTCGTGTCCAGCTGCCAGCGTTGTCTCTGAACGTGTATTCAGTGCTGCTGGGTGTGTGCTGACAGATAAGCGCACGCGTCTGTCCAGTGACAATGTGGACAGACTGACGTTCATCAAAATGAACAAGTCATGGATCCAGAAGGAATTTACTACCCCTGTGTCATCCTGGGGAGAGTAAATGCTTGTGGATTTGGAATGTGCTTGATGCAAATCAAAACATCCTGTTTGCAACTAGGGCCCAAGTGCTGCCACTGATGTGGTGGGTGTCTGTGTGGCCCAATTTTTGGAAAAAAGGGAGACTCCGCTTGGAGTAACCCTTGCTTGCTGTGTTTTTAAAAGAAGCCAAGATGAACAGAGCTGGGATCAGGAAAGACTTTGCTACCTACCCCGGTGTCATCCTGGGGACGGATAAGAATGGCGTATTTTTGAATGTGCTTGATGCAAATCTAGCTGTGAAGTGTACAACTGGGGCACAACTGCTGCCACTGAATGGGTGGGTGTGTGTGGGGCCCAATTTTTGGAAAAAAGGGGAGACTCCGCTTGGAGTAACCCTTGCTTACATTGTTTTTAAAAGAAGCCAAGATGAACAAGTCATGGGTCAGCAAAGACTTTGCTACCTACCCCAGTGTCATCCTGGGGACGGCTAAGAATAGCGTATTTTTGAATGTGCTTGATGCAAATCAAAACATCCTGTTTGCAACTAGGGCCCAAGTGCTGCCACTGATGGGGTGGGTGTCTGTGTGGCCCAATTTTTGGAAAAAAGGGAGACTCCGCTTGGAGTAACCCTTGCTTGCTGTGTTTTTAAAAGAAGCCAAGATGAACAGAGCTGGGATCAGGAAAGACTTTGCTACCTACCCCGGTGTCATCCTGGGGACGGCTAAGAATAGCGTATTTTTGAATGTGCTTGATGCAAATCAAAACATCCTGTTTGCAACTAGGGCCCAAGTGCTGCCACTGATGGGGTGGGTGTCTGTGTGGCCCAATTTTTGGAAAAAAGGGAGACTCCGCTTGGAGTAACCCTTGCTTACATTGTTTTTAAAAGAAGCCAAGATGAACAAGTCATGGGTCAGCAAAGACTTTGCTACCTACCCCGGTGTCATCCTGGGGACGGATAAGAATGGCGTATTTTTGAATGTGCTTGATGCAAATCTAGCTGTGAAGTGTACAACTGGGGCACAACTGCTGCCACTGAAGGGGTGGGTGTGTGGGGCCCAATTTTTGGAAAAAAGGGAGACTCCGCTTGGAGTCACCTTGCGGTGTTTTACATGACTTTAGAAGGGCGTGCCATGCCTATATCTGTGTGTCCTCCTCTTTTTCCTTGTCCAGCTGTTTTGTTTTCGCATGAGTACATGTCCTTGTCACTTTCCCATGTGTTTGTGTTGTGTTGTGAGTTGTTTGTCACCTTTTGGACACCTTTGAGGGTGTTTTCTAGGTGTTTTACTGTGTTTGTGATTGCCTGCCATTGTTTCCTATGGGCTCGAGTTCGGTTCGTCGAACGTTCGACGAGCCGAACTCGAGCCAGACCCCCCGTTCGGCGAACCGCCTCGAGCCGAACCGGGACCGGTTCGCTCATCTCTACTCCTGGTGACTAGGCACGTACGGGGTACAGGTCCCTAGAGCAGACTCTAGTGTAACTATCTGCTAAACCTGCCGGTGAGGGGTACTACAAGTACCTCACCAACCACACAGAGTCCGAGCCTCAGCAGCAACGCAGAGACCCATAAGGAGACAGTGCTTGAAGCCGTGTCACTTGGTCCACGCTGCCGGCAAATGGTCCAAAAAGGGGAGGAAAGGCAGTCGCGACTCCCTGGATAGACCCCACAGTACTTCAAGTCAGGGGTTATCCGAACACAGAAGTGGTAGGAAGGCGAGCTAACTAGTTACCCTCAGACTGGCCTGAAGGAGCTCCTGGTTCTTACCTGGTTAATCACAGTATCGCCCGGGTCAGCTCACCATAACAACACTTGAGTGAATAAAAAGCAGTTGAAAGACTTTTGGATTGAGCCTGAGTTGTGTCTGGACCTGCTATCCTACTCACCTGAGCCCCTGGAGCCTACCTCACTCACGGGAGGCCACACCATCTAACTGCAGACCCCATCAGCCCTAGACGCTCATAAAATCTGGCGGTCATCCATATCCCTAACCGCAAGCCGTGAGTGGCGTCACGACACATACAAAATCTGACATACCTGTTTGCCATATTAAAAGAAGACCCGGTGGCATCCCTGAAGCTGGACCGATGTCCCTGGGGCTACACATATGCTGTTTGTATTTCTCGATATTTGTATTATTCTGTATATGCACCACAGAGTATCACATCTCTTGTGATGTATAGTGGGCAGTAGTGTACCTACAGTAGTGTACCTACCGGGAGGCATAGAGTGTATTTGCCCATGGCTCAAAAATCTCAGGGGCTCAACAATCTCAGGGGCCCACCTGGAGCACACGCTACAGTAAACTGCATTGGCGTGTGCAGCACACCAATACCCTTAAGGCTACTTTACACGCTGCGATATTGGTACCGATATCGCTAGCGTGCGTTCCCGCCCCCATCGGTTGTGCGACACGGGCAAATCGCTGCCCATGTTGCACAGCATTGGCTGGACCCGTCACACATACTTACCTTCTCTGCGACGTTGCTGTGACCGGCGAACCACCTCTAATGGCGCGGTCCGTGCGGCGTCACAGTGACGTCACTGAGCGGCCACCCAATGGAAGCGGAGGGGCAGAGATGAGCGGAACGTAACATCCTGCCCACCTCCTTCCTTCCGCATTGGGGCCGGCGGCAGGTAAGGAGAGGTTCCTCGTTCCTGCGGCGTCACACGGAGCGATGTGTGCTGCCGCAGGAGCGACAAACTACTTCGTACTTGCAGCTCCAACGATATTCGAGAATGGACCCCCATGTCACCGATGAGCGATTTTGCACGTTTTTGCGACGATGCAAAATCGCTCATAGGTGTCACACGCACCGGCATCGCTAATGCGGCCGGATGTGCGTCACAAATTCCGTGACCCCAACGACTTCGAATTAGCGATGTCGTAGCGTGTAAAGCCTGCTTTACTCTGTGGTAGTTCATGAAGCAAGGAAGATAACCTTCATTGCTACATGAGATAAGAAATGCCTCTTATCTCATGGAGGCATCTCTTATTTCATGGATCCAGGAAAGTCCATCTTCCCAGGCCTCCCGATGAACCTGATTGTGAAGGGGAAATATGTCATTGCTATTATTACAAACTAAAGGCCCCGTCACACGCAGCGATATTGCTAGCGATATCGCTAGCGAGCGAACCCACCCCCCGTCGTTTGTGCGTCATGGGCAAATCGCTGCCCGTGGCGCACAATATCGTTCGGAGCCGTCACAAAGACTTACCTGCCTAGCGACGTCACTGTGGCCAGCGAGCCGCCTCCTTTCTAAGAGGGCAGTTCGTGCAGCGTCACGGTGGCGTCACTAAGCAGCCGCCCAATAGAAGCGGAGGGGCGGAGATGAGCTGCCGTAACATTCCGCTTACCTCCTGTCTTCCTCATTGCCGGCTGTTGTTCGTCGTTCCCGGGGTGTCACACGTAGCAATGTGTGCTACCTCGGGAACGGCAAACAACCTGCATCCTGAACAATCAACGATTTTTTGGAAATGAACGACGTGTCAACGTTGGACGATTTGGTGAGTATTTTCCATCGTTAATGGTCGCTCGTTGGTGTCACACGCAACGACGTCACTAACGATGCCGGATGTGCGTCACAGAATCCGTGACCCCGGCGATATATCGTTAGATACGTCGTTGAGTGTGACGGGGCCTTAAAGCTTATTAATCATTCTATAGTCAGTGTAAGGGTAATCAATATTATACACAATTTGCCAAAGGCAATTAGACCCCTAAACTAAAGACTACGTAATGCTTAACCTTTATTTTAATTTTATTAATAGGGAACTGAGGCTCAATTCCTGATGTTGCCAGTATAGGTGAAACATGTCGGAGAGGCCACCAAAAGGTTTTAATTAGGCAATGCAGTGATATCTTTCTATTGATAAATACTGCAGCATGCTGCTTAACCACTTACTATAGTCTCTGAGATTAGTGATGGGCGATTCCCCCCGATGGTCGGGATCGGGGAGACTTGCCTGATCATTTTGTAAAGATCGAGATCGAGATAACATGATCTTGCATCCGATCACCGATCTTAGACTTTACAGTTATGGGATGGGGCAAGGGGGGGCAGTAAAATATCTGAGATATATCAGACTGAGATATATCAGAGGTTTGGAATTCACTTCTAAAAGCATAGCTGTTTAAGGAGTTTATTGAATACTGATCACTGCTCTACTATTTTTAATCACATTTTGAGTGTCTCCCCTATTAATATAATTTAAATAAAGGTTAAGTATTAGGTAGTCTTTAGTTTAGGGGTCTAGTTGCCTTAGGCAAATTGTACATAAGTGTAGCGCCTAGTCCCACCAGACCCCGTGGGGGGCGCGCTCCCTCACATGTGCCCAGTCCCAGCATGGCTCCCACTAGCACTCCCAGTCATAGCCCCAGGCAGCGACGACCTTCCTCTTACCGGTCCCATGGCTCGGCAGGCGCTGCTCCTGCAGCCTCTTCCTATCTCCCTTCCTTACACAGAGCTGCAGTAAGTGACTCTAGGCTGCGCGCAAGGCCACGCCCCCTTTCTTAAAGCGGTATGCCCCGTTTTCTGGAAGTGACCTCAGAGGTCACCTGTTAGCTAATGGGTATTTAGGTTCACCTCCCCCAGCAGCAGGCGCCCGAGCAACGCTTCCATTAGAGCCTTGCCAGTGTCCAGACCCCTTGTGCTATTATCTGTTTTCTGTGCATTGATACCTGGTTCTAATCCCTTGTCTCACCGTAGTGCCATCCGTACCATTCCGGCTGGGGACATCACCGCTCATACCGACAGTGGATGTCACCGTGCCCTATCTGTGCCGTACCTGCTGTGGACGTCACCGCTCATACCGACAGTGGACGTCACCATGCCCTACCTGCCGTGGAAATTATCCGTGCTGTACCTACGGCGGACGTCACCTGCTGTGAACATCTCCGGTGCAGTTTCCGTGTCCTGCCGGCTGTGGACGTCACAACCTTGCTACCCCTGACCCTACAGAGACTCCTACTACCGGTTCCTGGCTGCCGTGCATTTAGGCCTTCTGGGGAGGCGCCGCACAGTCCCTGTATAGGGGTTCGCTGCTGGTTGCCTTCTCAGGGGAGTCCGGTGCACGGTCCAGTGGGTCCACCTCTGGTCGCTCGCCGCTCCTCGGTGAGCGTAACAGTTTGCTCGGGCCATGGACTCTGCCGGGATCAAGGTTAACCCGCTGACTGACCTGCAACAGGAGCTCTCCCGCCAACGCGAGTCCCAAGCAAGATTAGTGGCTCACATGAAGTCTGTGGAATCCCGTCTGGCATCCATGCAAACCTCCGGAGCCTCCGACGGCTCCCAGTTAAGTGAACTACAGAAGGAACTGTCCCGCCAGCATGAGGCCCAGAGACGCATGGCCGAATATATGGCGTCCGTGGATTCCCGTCTATACACCCTGCAGAATCCGGCCTCCTCAACAACCCCCGACTCTGCGGGATTATCGACATGCATGTCTCCTTCATGTACCTGTATCCCTGTCCTGTGGTTCCATCCGGTTGTCAGAGCATGCATTCCTGGATTAAGGCTCTGCCGGGAACTTTATCCAACAAGCCGTGGTGGACCTACACCAGATTACCGTCCGATGTCTTGCCGCCCCCATCAGTCTTTCTTCCGTGGATGGAAAACCGCTATCCGAACCCATCCGGTACATCACGGAGAACTGTACTATGCAAGTGGGGTTGCTACACTCTGAGACCATCGCCTTCCACGTACTCCCTGGCATGACGCATGCCCTACTACTGGGAATACCCTGGCTTCGGTCGCACAAGCCAGTACTGGACTGGGATTCTGGAGACATCCTGCAATGGGGTGCGTATTGCCACAGCAACTGCCTGAAACCAGTGCATCCTCCGCACCGACCCGTTGAACCGGTCACCCTTCCCGGGTTACCCCCTGTCTATTGGGCCTATGCCGATGTCTTTGACAAGAAGGAGGCTGAGACGTTGCCGCCACACAGACCCTACGATTGTCCCATCGACCTGCTCCCCGGGGCAACCCCTTCGCGTGGGCGCATCTACCCTCTGTCCCGAGAAGAGACCCAAGCCATGTCTGACTACATAAAGGAGAATCTAGCACGAGGCTTCATCCAAAAATCCTCCTCTCCTGCCGGAGCAGGCTTCTTCTTTGTGGGGAAAAAGGACGGGGGTCTACGGCCTTGCATTGACTACCGCGGATTGAATAAGATCACAGTGAAGAACAGATACCCGCTACCCCTGATACCGGAACTGTTTGACCGCTTTCAAGGTGCCAAGATCTTCTCCAAATTAGATCTCCCGGGGGCGTACAATGTGGTTCGCATTCGGTCGGGAGACGAATGGAAGACTGCGTTCAACACTCGGGATGGGCACTATGAATATCGAGTGATGCCCTTCGGGCTCAGTAACGCTCCGGCGGTCTAGGGACACTCTTCCCGAATAGCAGGTCATGTGGGTCAAAAGAAATCTCTGCAATTGATATCCCGATATTATTGGTGGCCAGGGCTACGTCAAGACGTCCAGGACTTTGTTTCCTCCTGTGCCCGGAACAAGGTCCCGAAGACTCTTCCGGCGGACCCTTTGCTTCCTTTACCCATACCATCCACTCCATGGCAACATATCGGCATGGATTTCATCACGGACCTGCCAAAATCGTCTGGCTGCACAGCCATCTGGGTGGTGGTGGACCGGTTCTCCAAGATGGCCCTCTTCACACCACTCTCCGGGCTACCGTCCGCTCCGGTTCTTGCTGACTTATTCATTCAACATATCTTCCGGCTTCACGGCTTGCCTCTCCATATCGTGTCCGACAGAGGGGTCCAGTTCAAAGCTCGGTTTTGGAGAGCAGTCTGCAAAATGATGGAGGTACAATTGGACTTTTCTTCTGCCTACCACCCTCAGTCCAATGGGCAAGTGGAGCACATTAACCAAGTCTTGACTAACTATCTCCGCCACTTCGTGGACGAACACCATAGCAACTGGGTCAACCTGCTTCCATGGGCCGAGTTCTCCTACAACAATCATGACAGTGAGTCCTCTGCTAAATCCCTATTCCAGGTGGTGTATGGACAGCGACCCAAAGTGCCGTGCCCTGTGACATATTCTTCCGGCAACCCTGCAGCTGATGACCTTGTGAGGTCCTTCTCCGTCGTCTGGGCTGAGACCAAGTCGGCTCTGGAACATTACTCTGTCCGCATGAAGAAACACGCTGACAAGAAACGTCTGGATGTTCCTTTCTTTCAACCCGGAGATAAAGTCTGGCTCTCATCCAAGTATGTCCACCTGAAGATGCCGTCCTACAAACTGGGTCCCCGCTTTATTGGTCCCTTTGAAGTGCTCCAATGGATCAATGAGGTGTCCTACAAGTTGAAGCTGCCGTCTACACTTCGCATCCCGAACTCCTTCCATGTGTCCCTCCTCAAGCCGGTGGTCCTGAGCCGTTTCCACAGTGATCCTGGTAATACGCGTCCTCCTGTTGGTGATGACGACATCTATGAGGTAAAAGCCATCCTTGCGGCTAAGGAGGTCCGAGGTAGAACCTACTATCTGGTAGATTGGAAGGGGTTCGGTCCTGAGGAGAGTACGTGGGTACCTGCGGAGGACGTGGATGCTCCTCGTCTCCTCCGGAGCTTCCTGAGGAGGGGGGTCTTCAGGGAGGGGTACTGTAGCGCCTGGTCCCACCAGACCCCGTGGGGGGCACGCTCCCTCACATGTGCCCAGTCCCAGCATGGCTCCCACTAGCACTCCCAGTCATAGCCCCAGGCAGCGACGGCCTTCCTCTTACCGGTCCCATGGCTCTGCAGGCGCTGCTCCTGCTTCCAGGCATGCTGCAGCCTCTTCCTGTCTCCCTTCCTTACACAGAGCTGCAGTAAGTGACTCTAGGCTGCGCGCGAGGCCACGCCCCCTTTCTTAAAGCAGTATGCCCCGTTTTCTGGAAGTGACCTCAGAGGTCACCTGTTACCTAATGGGTATTTAGGTTCACCTCCCCCAGCAGCAGGCGCCCGAGCAACGCTTCCATTACAGCCTTGCCAGTGTCCAGACCCCTTGTGCTATTATCTGTTTTCTGTGCATTGATACCTGGTTCTAATCCCTTGTCTCACCGTAGTGCCATCCGTACCATTCCGGCTGGGGACGTCACCGCTCATACCGACAGTGGACGTCACCGTGCCCTACCTACCGTGGACATTATCTGTGCCGTACCTGCTGTGGACGTCACCGCTCATACCGACAGTGGACGTCACCGTGCCCTACCTGCCGTGGACATTATCCGTGCCGTACCTGCGGCGGACGTCACCTGCTGTGAACATCTCCGGTGCAGTTTCCGTGTCCTGCCGGCTGTGGACGTCACAACCTTGCTACACCTGGCCCTACAGAGACTCCTACTACCGGTTCCTGGCTGCCATGCATTTAGGCCTTCTGGGGAGGCGCCGCACAGTCCCTGTATAGGGGTTCGCTGCTGGTCGCCTTTTCAGGAGAGTCCGGTGCACGGTCCAGTGGGTCCACCTCCGGACGCTCGCCGCTCCTCGGTGAGCGTAACAATAAGGGGCCATTATTATGGACACCTTTTAAGAGAAGTACATTGGGAACAATATGTGTGAACTCTTTATATGTAGCTCCTAGTGATGAACGTGTGTGCTTGCCGTGGCTCGATACTCAATGAGCAATGGGATGCTCAGGTAAGTTTGTTATTCAATTGAGTATCATGGCTGCTTGAGCGCCATGCTCGAGTCCCTCCCCTGCATGTTTTGCAGCTGTTAAAGAGGTAATCTACATACGGGGACTGCCTGCTATAAATGGTAATGATGTATCCATGTTAATTACTGTCATTACTGTGATTGGTTGGCCGCATTGCATTATTGGGTCTTATATAAGACCTGGGGGCATGATTTTCGGCAAACGTTACTCTGAAAACAATTTAGGTAAAGTTGATCTAGGAGGGACAGTTTAAATTAGAGAAATAAAATAGATAGTGTTGCTATTTTATTATGTAATGCTCATACAGGCATCCTTATGCTGTCCTGCCACCCTCCCCTGGCAGGGACGTCAATTCTCTTACCTGTTTGTCCATCCTGCAGTGGCTGTCCCATCTTCAGATCATGCTGCTGTCTCTAGTGGCCTGCACAAACCCCACAGGGCTCCTGGAAATGCCCGTAGGGTGTGCGCAGCCACACCTCTTTTCTTAAAGGGTCAGTACACTATGACCTGGAAAGTGCCTCTCAGGTCAGATGAGAGGTTTCAGGTATTTAAGGCACCTTCCTCTTTAGGTAGGTGCCTGAGCAACAAGTTCCTAATGATGCTAGCTTTCACGTCCCATTGTGCTGCTGCAGTCATTGTGCTATATTCTGCTGCTGTTTCATATCTGTGTTTCAGTGCATTACCAGTCTGCCGCTGCAAACATCCACACCGGCCGGATACCACAATAGCAGATGCTGCAAGTATCCACGCCGGCCACCTACCATGATACCCACTGTTGCAAGTATACACATTAGCCGCTGCTACTGCATCCATCCCTCCATCCATCCTGGCTGAATCCATGACACTGGCTGCTGTTGTTACAACTAGAGACTATATTGTATCTATGGCACCAGCTGCAGAGGTACCGCAGATTCCCTGGGGCTTCCCTTTGCTGGTGGCTTACCAGCGTGTGTTCATATTGCCACCACTTGTGGCTTTAGTGAATGCTTGGTGGTCGGTTCAGTTTACTCCTCAAGGCAAGTGAACAGTACCTTTGGTCCAGTGGACCCACTAATCTTGTGCTCTCCCTGCGAGCATAATACAGTAATTGTATACCTCTACTGCACCATTAGAACAAAAGTCCTTTTCAGGGCCACATGCTGTCCTTTTTCTAGTAAAACTGCTGTTTTTGCACAAGTTTGTGACCCATGTATTTTTATCCCAATAAAGGTGGTTGAAAGACGTGAAGTAGAATAAACAGGAAGTTGACCAAAGCAAAGTAATATCCTGCCCCCCCCCTACATATTATACACTTGCACCCTTTAGTGGCTTTCATGTGCTACTAAAGGATGTTTAGCCTGGTTTAACCTACTAAATAAGTAATTTTTAAAAACCTACTTTTTTTCCACAGATAACAATTGAACCTATTACAGTCTATGGGGCTGTTCACATGTGTTTATTTTTTTTTTTGTGAATTTAATTGAAAATAAGTCCTAGTGACATTCAGGGCCAGCGTTAGGGGGAGTCAAACTGCAATTTCTCGGAGCTCCATTCTCGTAGGGAGCCCAGCAGTTAAATTTCAAGGTTCAGATTGTTTAAGGACCTGTGATGACTTCAAAGACATGTGACTTAATGTCTCGTAATTGCAGAAGTCTAAAAGAACTGAACAGGCTAGTATCCAGGACTGGCATTAATGGGATGGGAAAGCAACAGGGAAATTTCATATGACCCCATTCTCCTAGGGTCCCCAGGGTTTATATCCTGATGATAAAACTGCTTAAGAACCTTTGTGACATCACTGCATGTGACCAAAGGTCATTGCAGGAATCTAAAGCTGAAGAGGAGACAGGCAGGTGGGTGTGTGTGTGTGGATGGAGGGAGCGAGGGATAGATAAAAGAGAGATAACAAATAGTTAAATAGATGATAGATAAGAAATATATAAATATGTAGATAATACAGGGTGGGCCATTTATATGGATACACCTAAATAAAGTGGGAATGGTTGGTGATAGCAACTTCCTATTTGTGGCTCATTGCACCACCACATTATGTGTGTCAGGTTCGAGCATTCCTACATTAACAGTGTCCTGGAAAGTGTATTAGTCATCATGGGCCAGTTGAATGGCCATCATAGTCTACCGATCTGACCCCCTTAGACTTTTATCTTTAGGGTCATCTGTTGGCAATTGTCTATGTGTGAAGATACAAGATGTGCAGCATCTGAAATAACGGATACTGGAAGCCTGTGCTAGCATTTTTCTGTGGTGTTGCAATCAGTGTGTCAGGAATTGGAGGAGAGGGTTGCATTAATAATCCAACACAATGGGCAGAACTTTGAACACATTTTATAAGTGGTCATAAAATTGTAAATAACTAATGAACTAATAAAGTTATGTTAAAACCAAACACACTATTGTTTTTCTTGTGAAATTCTCAATACGTTTCATGTGTTACATGACCCTCTTCCCATTGGAAAAAATAAAGTTGGATCCAAAATGGCCCACTTCAAAATGGCCACCATGGTCACCACCCATCTTGAAAAGTTTCCCACTCCCATATACTAATGAGCCACAAACAGGAAGTTGATATCACCAACCATTCCCATTTTATTTAGGTGTATCCATATAAATGGCCCACCCTGTAGATAGGATATATAGAAAGAGGGATAGATAGATAGAGGGATAGATAGATAGATAGATATAGATAGATAGATAAATAATAGATAGATAAATAGATAGATAATAGATGGATAGATAGATAATGGATAGATAGATAATAGATAGATAGATAGATAGATAATAGATAGATTATAGATAGATAGACAGATAATAGATAGATAGATAGATAATAGATAGATGGATAGATAGATAGACAGATAATAGATAGATTATAGATAGATAGATAGATATATAATAGATAGATGGATAGATACATACATACTGTAGATGGATAGATAGAGGGATAGATAGATAGATAGAGAGATAGATAGATAGAGGGATATATAGCTAGATAGCTAGATAGATAGAGGGATAGAGACATAGATAGAGGGATAGATAGATAGATAGATAGATAGATAGAGGGATAGATAGATAGATAGATAGATGATAGATAGATAGATAGATAGATAGATACATGTGTTACACACAAGGTTTGGAGAGTAATGTTGATGTTCCAGAATATAATATAACTGTATTTGAATAAATGTTGATATATTTGTTTAAGAATAAAGACTGTTGTTCATGGGAAAAAATAAGACATCCCCTTAAAATAAGCCCTACTCCATTTTTCGGAGCAAAAAATAAAATAAGACCCTGTCTAATTTTTGGGGACATAGGGTAGTAAATGAAGTCATCATGCATTTTACATATTGAACTACTTTGGCAGAATTCAGTTTCATAGAAGCAGTGATCTACAAATTAAAGAAAATCAATACATTTTTTGGTCGTTTGCAACTCAAATTTGAATAACAAAAAATTGAATTCTCATGATTTAATACAAAAAAGAGGTCTCTCAAAGGACACATTACTTTTCATTTTCTTCCCTGTGACAGTCATAAATTGTTTTCTGTTGAACTCACCAGTGTGTAAACTTTGTTGGCTCGATGTGTATGGGATATTTAAACACACCTTGGACAGGTGGCTTTTTTTCATAAAAGTTCAATGGCCAATAACCAACTGGCATCACATACAAGTCTCACCTGCCAATAGAAAAGCCTTCCCCTGACACCCTGACTTCCTTCAATTTTCACATGCTTGTCGAAGAACCAAGAATTTATTAACTGAGATTCTTTTCTTTATAGGTTGCTCTTGTCCAGTTTTGGCATGTTAAATCTCAAAAGGACAAAATTGAATTTATTTGACAAATCCCTTATCCACTTTAAACAGGCTTTGGGCTGTCAGTTGGACAGTAAAACTATACAAACATTATTTTTCCAGCAGGTACTTCCACTTTGTTTAGATTATAAGGCTTGAGTTGTAACCTATTAACATAGTGCAGATCATTCATAGAACATAATTGTAAATTGTTCTCATTCCATGACTGATTGATATTCGTAGAATTATGTAACATAAAAAAGAAAAGCTTAAAACAGCCACCAGTTGTGTAAGCTTACTCAAGACATTAGAACATGCTCTCATCATGTAATAAAGAGCAATATGTTGCACTTGAAGGAATAAAATACATCTGAGCAGATTTAAAGATCAGTGCCCAATATACAGAAAAAACTATTTTATGGAAAACCAAGTGGCTTTTCTTGTTCATCATATTGCAGTGTTTTTTCTATAAGTAATAACACTATTATCAAAGCTTTCTTTACTTGACTGCTTAAATTTTGTAGCATCCTTCCGTAAAATTCTACATTGTGCAATTAATTGTTATACTTCATGGAAAAGTATGAATTAAGGGGCAGCTGGGTAATACCATTCCACTTTTCAAATAACCTTAACCTCTTCATTATAAAATATTTTCTAATTATTACTTAGAACTCAATAGGAGAGGAAATCGGGTATATGCCACGGAATCCGAAATTAATATAATTCCTTTATTGTTTGTACGGGTCGACGCGTTTCAGAGACATCCGTCTCCTTCATCAGAACATCAAAGGAATAATGTCCTGATGAAGGAGATAGATGTTTCTGAAACACGTCGATCTGTACAAACAATAAAAGAATTATATTAATTTCGGATTCTGTGGTGTTAGCGCAGCATATACCCGATTTCCTCTTCTATTGAGTTCTATGTCTTATACTTCAGGAATGCGGCTGATACCATCATTGCACGTGTTTAAAGGGGTTGTGACTGTCACAACCTGAATAGGTGAGTGCGCCTAATTTTTTGTCTATTTATTTTCCATACCGGGTAAGACCCTATTGCGCTTCTCTGTTCCACAATATTATTACCTCTAATAATTACTTACAATTTTAGGTCTTGAACAAATCCACTTTATTGACTAGAAGAATGGAAATGCCCACTTGTCAATTTGTTAAAACATTTACTGGTGAAACAAGATGAAAGTGTAAAAAGCAGAGTTCTAATACACATTGTTCCAGCACGGATACATTATGCGTATTTTACTACGTCTGTAGAGCCGAGAACTGTATTTTAAAATCTGAAAAGAAAAGAGGAAACCAGCAAAAAAATATTCAGGTTAGCTGTGAAAATAGAATAAGAGCAAAAAATGGCCACTTGATAAAATGTCCTCTAAAATTAATGGCTTGTCCAGTACTTTTATATTGATGGCCTAGACATAGGATGTCATCAACGTCAGATTGGAAGGTTTGTGGCAAACGGTACCTTGGCTAATCAACAGGAGCACAATGGCTGCTTGTAATGAGTTATGGCACTACATAGCACATCTCTGTCAACTATATACTAATGCGGGCGTCACACGGGACGATAAATCGTGTGATCGCATAAGCGATTGCACCCGCCCCCGTCGTTTGTGCGTCACGGGCAATTAGTTGCGCGTGGCGCACAAAGTCGTTAACTCCCCTTCACACGTACTTACCTTCCGAGCGATGTCGCTGTGGGCGGCGAACATCCTTTTCGCAAAGTGGGAGGCACGTTTGGCGTCACAGCGATGTCACACGGCAGCCGGCCAATAGAAGCGGAGGGGCGGGATGAGCAGGACATAAAATTCCCACCCACCTCCTTCTTCTGCATTGCCGGTGGGATGCAGGTAAGCTGTGTTCGTCGCTCCCGGGGTGTCACACGGAGCGATGTGTGCTGCCACGGGAACAATGAACAACCGGAGCACAGAAGGAGGAACGAGATTATGAAAATGAACGACGTGTCAACGATGAACGAGAAGGTGAGTATTTCTGCTCGTTCATAGGTGTCACACCATACGATATCTCTGACGATGCCGGATGTGCGTCACTAACGACGTGACCCCGAAGACATATCGCCAGATATATCGTACCGTGTGACGCCCGCATAAGGCCGAGAAGAGTGCAACTACTTCTATTCAAATGAATAACAGTGGGTCTACAGAATGTGTACAACTGATCAGTCTGACCGCCACTGGCATCAGGAAGAGCTGATTGGTGGGGTTGCCAGGTGCAGCACCCCCATCGATCAGATATCTGATATTGATGACATCCTTTCACTCCGCTTGCCAACCATTGTCAGGTCCATCAAACAATGGACTGTTGATTCATGGATGATGATGGATGTATTTTAGGTCTGTTTTGCCATGCTGTTTTGGCCTCCAAATATGGTGTGTATTCTTGCATCCAAAGAGTTCAATTTTAGTCTCATCTGACCAGACTATACCATTATTTCACATGTTTGTCTAAATGTTGTTGGGTAAACCTTAAACTTGCTTGAACATGCTTATTGTTCAGCAATAGAGTCTTGTAAAGTGAGCATCCATGCAGGCCATAGAGGTTGAGTGCATTTCTTATTGTTTTCTTTGAAATAATCATAGCTGCTGATTACAGTGTACTATGTTCTCTGTCTGCTTGTCTTTAATAAATTGTTTGTGGGCTTTCTTGGACATCATCTTTAAAAGGGGCTTCCTTTTGGGATCACAGCCATGCAGGTCAATGCAATGCAGTGTGCGGCGTATGGTCTGAGCACTTACAGGCTGACCCCGTCACCCCTTAACCTCTGCAGCAATTCTGGCAGCACTCATATGTCTATTTTGAAAAGACAACCTCTAATTATGATGCTGAGCACGTGCACTCAACTTCTTTGGTTGACCATATCCTGAGTGAAACCTGTCTTATTAAAGCAGTTAGAGCAACAATTGTTTTTTTCAGATCTACAGATAATTCTTTTCCATGAGGAGCCATGTTGAATTTCCAGTGATCAATATAAGAGTGTGTGAGTGATAACATCTAGTTTAACATACTTGCTCCCTCATTCACACCTGAGATCTTATAACACTAATGAGCAGGGCCAGATTAAGGTTGGTGGGGGCCCCTGGGCAGAAAATCTGGTGGGGGCCCCATAACGTTAACATTTTTAGCCATAACAGTAGAGCACGAACCGTAGCATTTAGATATAAATCCAATGAACATTTATCTTATCCTGTTCTGCCACATTCAGATTTACAGCACTACAATACAGATACAGTCCAGGATAAATCACAGCTGTCCACTTACACACAGAAAGTAGAGTTAGGGCTGCTTTACACATTTCGATCTCGTATGCGATCGCACACGCCCCCATCGTATGTGCGGAACAGGCAATTTGTTGCCCGTGTCGCACAAACGATTAACCCCCGTCACACGTACTTACCTTCCAAATGACCTCGCTGTGGGCGGCGAACATCCACTTCCTGAAGTGAAAGGGACGTCACACAGCGGCCGGCCAATAGAAGCGGAGGGGTGGAGATGAGCGGGACGTAAACATCCCGCCCACCTCCTTCCTTCCGCATTGCCGGCGGGACGCAGGTAAGCTGCAGTTCATCGTTCCCGGGGTGTCACATGGAGCGATGTGTGCTGCCTCAAGAACGATGAACAAAGAGACGTTCAATTTTTAGAAAATGAACGACGCGTATGCAATCAACGTTTTAACGCACAATCAGGGTCGCACGTAGCTGTCACACACTACAATATCACTAACGATGCCGGATGTGCGTCACTTACGACGTGACCCCGCCGAGACATCGTTAGATATATTGTAGCGTGTAAAGCCCGCTTTTGTCACATATTTTTTATTGATCCCAATGTTAAGGCAGCCCGGGCCGGCTCCAGGTTTTTGTGGCCTCCGGGTGAAAGAGTCTCAGTGGACCCCATCCACACACAGACACGCACACACACATACAGGCATGCGTATATATACATATTTGAAGACAAATTCAGAAAAATACATATAAACAGACAAATATATGCACAGTCATATACACTGACATACATGCAGACACAGACGCATTAGGGCTCGTGCGCACGTTGCGTAATTACATGCATTTACGCTGCGTATAGCACTGCAGTGTAAATGCATGCGTCCTGCGTCCCCTATACAATCTATGTATATTGTGCATGATACGTGCACCCATTGCTTTTATGAACGCAGCGATTTGGGTGCTAAAATGTTGACCCAAATCCGTGCGTTCATAAAATGAGCATGTCAATTATTCCGTGCGCTATGGATGCAGCTCCCGCTCTGTCTATGGTGGGGGCAGCAGCCAGAGCGCATGAAATCGGATTTTCTGTACAGAATAACTACATCCATTATGCAGTGTTTCTGCAGCGATTTGACGCGCACATGTGCTGTCAAATCGCTGCAGAATATTCAGCAGTTACGTGTGCATGAGCCTTTACAGGTATTAATATGGGGAAATCGCCAGCAGCCTCACTCACCTCTCCCGCTTGTTTCCGTCCAGCTCCTTCAGGACATGTGGCTGTGTTTCACGATGGCTGTCACTAACACACATGACTGCACACTGACAGCACTGCTGTATATACATCACAGGAGGGGCTGGGGGCTACGATATATACATTACAGGAGGGGCAGGGGGCATAGACGTTACTGGAGTGGCAAACAGCTCTGGTGGTGTACTCATCACTGCGATGGGTGACATAGCGCTCTGGGGAACCCATATAGTTCGGGGGGGGGGCGCACAGACTTCTCTAATTCATATATACACACACAGTACTGCTTCTTACACACACAGCTCTGACACACACACACACTACAATGCACCCCCCATCACCCCCCCCCCACACACACACACACACACACACACAATACAATGCACCCCCCATTACCCCTACACACACACGCACACACAATACAATGCACCCCCCATTACCCCTACACACACACGCACACACAATGCACCCCCCATTACCCCTACACACACACGCACACACAATACAATGCACCCCCCATTACCCCTACACACAATACAACCCCCATTACCCCTAGACACACACACACAATACACCCCCCATTACCACTACACGCACACACACACACAATACAATGCACCCCCCATTACCCCTACACAGACACACATAATACAATGCACCCCCCATTACCCCCCCCCCACACACACAATACAATGCACCCCCCATTACCCCTACACACACACAATACAATGCACCCCCCATTACCCCTACACACACACACACACACACACAATACAATGCACCCCCATTACCCCTACACACACACACACACAATACAATGCACCCCCCATTACCCCTACACACACACACACACACACACACAATACAATGCACCCCCCATTACCCCTACACACACAATACAATGCACCCCCCATTACCCCTCCCCACACACAATACAATGCACCCCCCATTACCCCTCCCCACACACACACACACAATACACCCCCCATTACCCCTCCCCACACACACACACACACACACACAATACACCCCCCATTACCCCTCCCCACACACACACACACATAATACAATGCACCCCCCATTACCCCTCCCCCCACACACAATACAATGCACCCCCATTACCCCTCCCCCCACACACAATACAATGCACCCCCCATTACCCCTCTCCTCACACACAATACAATGCACCCCCCATTACCCCTCTCCCCACACACAATACAATGCACCCCCCATTACCCCTACACACACACGCACACACAATACAATGCACCCCCCATTACCTCTCCCCACACACAATACAATGCACCCCCCATTACCTCTCCCCACACACAATACAATGCACCCCCCATTACCCCTCCCCACACACAATACAATGCACCCCCCATTACCCCTCCCCACACACACAATACAATGCACCCCCCATTACCCCTCCCCACACACAATACAATGCACCCCCCATTACCCCTCCACACACACAATACACCCCCCATTACCCCTCCCCCTACACACACACACACACACACAATACAATGCACCCTCCCCCACACACAATACAGCCCTCATCACCCCCTACACACACAAATTACACTGCTCCATCCCTACACACTCCTGCCTCCCTCCCCCCCTCCCTCGGAATACAGTGCTCCTCCTCTGCCTGTCACAGAGCTGTGTTTCTTCACAAATGTTCCCCGTTGTGTCCTCTGCCCCTCCTCACTCATCCCCATTAATTACACCTGTCTCTTCAGCTCCTTCATGGAGCGCTCGCTTCCTCATGTCCCCAGTGTGGCGCCGGCAGCACTGTGATGATGTCAGCAAGGTGCTGATCTCATCACGTTGCTGCACGTCAGGGACGGGGCCCAGTCCCGGTGCGCTGTTCAAATGTATTTACGTCTGAAAGATGCAAATACATTTGAATAGGAACGGAAACAGGAAGCTGCGGTCATCGGCTCTGCTGCGCTCCTCTGCAGTGTACATGCCGGCACACAGCAGAGCCGGCACACAGCAGAGCCGGCACACAGCAGAGCCGGCACACAGCAGAGCCGGCACACCGCGCTGCCTCCTGCTCCTGCTAGTGTGCCTGGCATGTAAGGAGCGCAGCGGGGACAGCAGACAGCGGCCCACCACACCGTGCCCCTGCTTCTAGGTACGGCCGCAGCACATAGCAGGGAGCATTAGCACACCTCTGACCCCGGAAGTTCAAGCGGCCGCTGGTACTTCCGAGATCAATCAGCGTCCTGTGCCCGCAGTTTGTTTTTGCGTCTTAAAGACGCAGATGCAAATAAATAGCGGTGCCACCCCCCCCCCCCGAAAACACAGCTGATTTATTAGACTGTCTTTACGGAGGGGGAGAGGGTGTGAAAAAAAAAATGCTGACAGGTGCCTAGTGCTAAGTATGGTGGGGGCCCCCTTAGAAGCTCTTTTGGTGGGGGCCCCTGGGCTCCAGCCCCGCCTGCCCCGCCTATAATCCGGCCCTGCTAATGAGGTATATAACACTGAGGAGGGAAAATGGCTAATTGAGCATAATTTAATAATTTTCACTTTGGGGTGTACTCACCTTTTGGCCAGAGGTTTTGACAGTAATAGCTGTGTTTTGAGTTATTTAGAGGCCACACCAAATTTCACTATTTTCTATAAGCTGTACAGTTGTGCTATACTGTACACCTGTCACCAAGAACCCAATATTCATATCTGGTATCTTGCAACAACAATTCTAAGATCATGAACTATGTTGCTTTGAAGTGAAAGACTTGCCAATATACTATTTCCACTGACTAGTGATGGGAGAAACTGAACTGTAAAGTTTGATGTCCATACTGGGCACCTAGTGTCCGTGCATGGACCCGGAACACAAACTTCTCATTGGAAGTCTGTATTATTGTTCAGGTTCGGCCACCTGGATAAACAAAAAAGTAATTATACTTACCAAGTCTCTGAGCATGCAACTGTCACACTGTTTATAGGTTCGCCCATTAACTCTCATGAGTCATGATTACAAATATCGTAAATAAATAATTACAAAAAAAGGTGTATGGTCCCTGTATATTGATTCGCAGCACAGATAAAGCAGACAGCTGGAGACTGCAGACCCCAGCAGTAGGTGCTATCTTGGCTGTGTATCAAAATACAAGTTGCCCCATGCAGCTTCTTTTTAATTATTTAAATTAATAATTTAAAAAAAACGATGTTGGCTCCCCCCAGTTTTGATATGCAGTCAAGATAAAACAAACAGCTGAGGCTGGTATTCTGAGGTTGGGGAGGCCTATGGTTATTTGGCCCTCCCCAGCCTAAAAATAACAGCCCACAGCTGTTTCACAATTGATGCATCCATTAGATGCTCCAATCCTGGTGATTTTATCTAGCTCATCCTGATTGTCCTGTTGTGGTAGCAGTTGGGGTATTATATAGGGTTAATGAAATCTGTGATTTCTCAAAAAATCACAGCTGTCATCAAATCAGAGATTAGAAATAGGGAGGGGTCTATGAGGCCCCCCATTACTAATTGTGTAAGTAAAAATAAATAAACACAAAACAGAGAAAAATTCTTGATTTTATAGGGAACAGATATGTACAATTTCGTCGTATTGCTCACACACTCTCTCATACTGGTCACTGGAAGTTCATCATGGAAAAGAACTCTCATAGGATCTGAAAAAAGAATTGGTGTTTTACATAACGATGACCTAGGCTATAAGAAGATTGCCAACACCATGAAACTGATCTGCAGCATGGTTGCCATAACCATACAGCGGTTTAACTAGACATGTTCCGCTTAGAATAGGTGTTGCCATGGTTGACCGTAGAAGTTGAGTGCATGTGCTCAGCGTCATAAACAAAGGTTGTCTTTTCAAAATAGACATAAGAGTGCTGCCAGTATTGCTGCAGAAGTTAAAGGGGTTGAGGGTCAGCATGTCAATGCTCAGCCCACATGCCGCATACTGCATCAAATTGGTCTGCGTGGATGTTGTCCCAGAAGGAAACTGTCACAATGTGATCTTCGGGCAATCTGGGATCAGAATGTTATAGTGCATTGTAGATTGCAGATATGCTTTAGTGCCCAACCGCCATTTACCCTGAGTTTTAGCACATTTAATTCCATAAGGTGCTGAAAGGATTAAATGTTCATTTCTATCCTGCAGTGATCTAACAGGTAGTTGAAACTTCAGCTACAGCCACTGCCTTCTGCTATAAATATCCGCTCCTCACTCATCTCTATACCGGCTATAGCTCAATCCTATGCTGACCATGTTGAATGAGCTCATGCTGCATAGCTGTGATGTTGCTTCCATTGCAGCTGTGAAAGTTACTTACTGGAAAAAACTTGGAGTGCTTTTTTTGGTGTTTTGCCCCACCCATTTGTCTTATCTACCTTGTGATGTTATATTATTCGCATTAGACATGGTGAGTTTAGGGTCAGCGAGGGCATAGGCACATGTCTCGCACAAGACCCATCTAGGGACATTAGTGAATGCAATGTTCAGCCTCAGATGAGTGCTAGGAGGTGACACCTCTTGCCTCTCTCTAGCATGAGGGCTTACATTGTATTGTTTTCCTGGTGTACCCTGTGTGTGACGTTGCTTCCCAAGGGTCCTCTCTTCCCCAAGCCTGACACTACCCTGGTGCCTACTGTATCACGCCACAGTACTTCCATGACCAGGTATGAAACCTGTAGTCACAAAACTTCTTCCAAAGATGATGCACAAGAAAGCCTGCAGTTTGTGGAAGACAAGCAGACTAAGGACATTGATTACTGGAACCATGTCCTGTGGTCTGATGAAACCAAGATAAACGTATTTGTTTCACATGGTGTCAAGCATGTGGCAGCAACCAACTGGATAGATAAGATAAGTGTGTCGTGCCCAAAATCAAGCATGGGTTGGGAGTGTCATGATTTGGTTCTGTATGAGTGCTGCCATTTGTGGAGAGCTTTAGGGAACCGTGAATCCCAACTTATACTGTGACATGCTGAAGCAAAGCATGATCACTTTCTTTCAGAAATGGGGCCGCAGGGCATTATTCCAACATGATACTGACCCTCAATACACCTCCAGGATGACTAATGCTTTGCTAAAGAAAATGATAGTAAAGGTGCTAGATCTTAACCCTATTGAGCATCTTTGGGGCATCCTCAAATGGTAGGCGGAGAAGCGAAAGGTTTCCAATATCCACAAACTTCGTGATTTCATCATGGAGGAGTGGAAGTTGATTCCAGTGGCTCCTGTGAAGCTCTAGTGAACTCCAGGTCCAAGAGAGTTAAAGGGAACCTATCACCAGATTTTTCACTATTAAACTAAAAGTATCACTTTCTGAAGCTCCTGGGCTGCATTCTATGAAGGTGCACCTTGTTCCTGACTCCCCTTCTAGGCCCCAAAAATAACTTTATAAAACATGACCGCCATGTATGCTAATTACCTGTGTGGCTCAGATGGGCGTGCTCATTTTCTGCTCCTGTCCTCCCTCCTGCCGCTCTTCGCCATCCTCCTTTCTTGATTGACGTGATGATGCCACCATCATCATCCTCGTTGCATTTTCAAATCTCGTGCCTGTGTAGTTATGTCGGCTCGTGCAGGCGCAGTTCCCCCTGCCATACGCGGGCAGAGTAGAAAACATAGCTGCCCTCACGAGCACCGGTGAGCTATTTGCGCAGGCGCAAGATTATGGTCTGCGCTGTGCATGACCTCACCAGCATCATCATCGTACCACTCTAGCACATGCTGTTTCTCACTCTCATTTTGAAGTTGAAGCGATGTGCGGTTGGCCAAGGAATCTAGTCGAGTAGGCTACTTAATGCAAGTTGTTCTCATTTCTCTCTAGATAGGATGATCTAGTGTTTGCTCAGAAGAGCTTTGACTAACATTAGAACGTTCCACACATACACCTCGAACAGCACGCCTATTCACCCTTCCATCATAACCTCGTTGTTATTTACCACTCATGGTTGATGTACCCTTCCCCTTTGAAACAGATGTTTTGCAATCCTATGCCTATAACTGTCAGACAGCTGACACAAAACATAAATTCTTTATTTCTTGCCTGAGATGGCAATATTGGGAAAGCACTAAAAAGTACCAATACTTAGAAATGTGGTTCACTGGCAAATTTTACGCATTCACTAAAAAGTACTAATACCTAGAAATGTGGTTCACTAGCAAATTTTGAGCAGGCACTAAAAAGTGCTAATACCTATTTAGCTAGTTCATTGGCAAATTTTGAGCAGGCACTAATAAGTACCAATACCTACAAATGTGGTTGACAGGGTAATTTCACTGGGGAAAAAAATTGCATGTCAGTTTTTTTTTTATGTGCAGCTGGTGAAAATGTCATGCTGGGGCCTTCTTAAGATGGACACCACAGGGCTGTCTTTCACCCGTGACACACCCGTGACAGTTATGTGTACTGAGGAAATAATCCAGACCTTTTTAAAAAACTGTTATAGTGTTTGCCGTTACTTCCTGTTGCGGTAGGACATTCCACAGCCTGACTGCTCTAACTGTAAAGAACACTTTCCTATTTAGCTGCTTTCTTCCACTCGCAGTGATTGTCCCCTGGTCCCTAAAATTGTATTCAGAAGGAATAAGTCATGTGACAGTCCTTTGTATTGACCACACATGTATTTATACATATAAATGAGATCTCCTCTTAGATGTTTTTTTAAGCTATACAAACCCAACTCATATATGAGGCCTTCCATTCGTTGTAATAATCGAGTTGACCGCCTTTGAACCAACTCTAACTTTTAAATATACTTTTTAAAATGTAGAGCCCAAAACTGGATTCCATTTTCTAGATGTAGCCTTAAAAGAGGTATATAGAGGGGTAACAATACATTGGGATCTTGTTTGCTTTATTTAGCAGCTGCTGCCTGACATTGAGTGCTGCTGCTCAGCATACTTGTAACTAGAATAGCCAAGTCCTTCTCCTGTTCTGTAGTCCCGAGTTTACACCCATTTAATGTATATGCAGCTATAGGACTACTCCATCCTAGGTGCATTACTTTATATTTATCAACATTAAATCTCATTTGCCAAGTGTTTGCACATTCAGACATCTTATCCAGATCATCATTTTGTAACATTGAAATGTACTAGCAAAGTCAGTTTTTAATATCCTACATAGTTTGGTGTCATCAGCAAAGACTGACACTTTACTATCAATCCCATCCACAAGGTCATTAATAAAGAGATTAAAAAGAATTGGTCCTAGCACAGATCCCTGCGGCAACTCACTGCTGACTATAGCCCATTTGGAGAATGTACCATTTATGACTACTCTTTGTTTCCTATCTTTTAGTCAATTCCTTACCCAGTTGCATATAGTTTCCCCTAGTCCTTGCTTCTGGAGCTTTAGTGTAAGGCTATTATGTGGTACAGTATCAAATGCCTTTGCAAAGTTCAAATAAATCACATCAGCTGCATTACCAATATCCAGATTTGTACTTACCTCTTCATAAAAACCCATGTTGGTTGTAAGTTATTATATTGCTTTCTACAGTATATTTTTACATGTCTTTTCTTAAAATACCTCAAAAACTTTGCACACCACTGATGTCAAACTTTCTGAATGGTAGATGTCTGGATCTACCCTTTTACCTTTTTTAAATATCGGTATCACAGCAGCAATCCTGCCATCCTGAGTCACCAACCCCATTACAAGCATGTCTAAGCAGATGAGATACAGCGGTCTGTCAATTACTGAGCTCAATCTCCTCAATAACTGTGGATTAATGCCATCTGGCCTGGGGAATTGTCAATGTTTACTTTACTCAGATGCAGGCATACTCCTTCTTGTGTTAAATTACCGTAGTTATATCAGGTGGTGAACTTTGATTTTTGCCTTGTTGAAGGATTCCAAGAACAGTCAGTTCCTTGGGGAACACAAATGAAAAGTGGCTCTTTAATATCTCAGCCTTTACTTTGTCCTCTATAATTATCCTGTTATCTTTTAAGTGGCAGCTACTATCCTTTGTTTTCCTTTTGGCATTGATGTTTTTATAAAAAAAATGTGGGATTTATTGTAATGTCATTGGCAATTTCTGTTTCAGCGGCTAACTTTGATAGCATGATTTCGTCTTTTTATTTACTATTGAGATTGTATACTACTGAAATGCTATTTTTTACTCTAAAAAGTAAAAAGATCAGCTCACCCACCTTGAATAATGGAAAATTCCACAGCTAGTGCTCGGAGCCACCCTGGCCTGGGTCGAAGTCTTGCAAGAGGAAAAAGGAAATCTCCAACATTCAAGGAACAGATACTTAAGTGTTGTGAATGTCAGTTATGTTTTTGCTGCTGTGAGGATCCCTTTTGTGGTCAGGAATGGCTTGGACAGAGACCAGGTGTGCTGGAGCAATGGGCGTTGCCATTGCTAATTCTCTGCCTATTTAAACCTTGGTCTGCTGGCAGTCTGAGCCGGTTCTCATTTGTTCTTTAGTTTACCAGCCTTCTCTTGCTCCAGACCACATCTACCCCAGATAAGTGTTTGGTTCTTTCTTATGTTATTTTGTTCATTTGTTCTTAGCTGGGTTTGTCATTTACTGTGGTTATTGTCAGTTTATTTGCATGCAGGAATCTTCCCTCTCTGTTGTTTAGCTGGGAAGCTCCCTGCAGCTATGTTTGGAGTTTTGCTCCTATAAGTCCATGTGTTTGTTGCTTCTTGAATTTGTAATTGTTCCTATTTTCTGTTCATTGGTTTGACAAAAGCACCTGATATAGGACGGAGTTCAGATCGTGCGATCTGAGGACTTTTTGTACTATCAGGTATTTGGATTTTTGTAGGGTTTTTTTCTGGCCACCCTCAGTCCTTTCCTATCCATTCCTATTTAGTCAATGGGGCCTCACCTTTGCTAATCCTATCATCCATCTGTGTATTGTGTTTTCCCATATCACCGTAGTCTTTAAATGTGGGGGGTTTGCTATACCTTTTGCGGTCTAGTTCTGAGGTAGAGAGTTATTCATCCTTCCTTCCTTTAGGATAGCTAGATCTCCGGCTGGGTTCGCGGTGCATAGGATGTTAGTTCACCCCTCAGCTACTTCTAGTGTTGATGGTTAGTAAGGGGGTGACGGCCAGATTAGTTACCAATGGTCTTGTCACCTTTTTGGCAATAATCTATTGTGATCTTCCATGGTTCCGGATCATAACACGTAAGTAGATAAAACCGAGTTTTATTTCAAGCGATATTAAAATTGCGGCACAGAATGTAAACCACCATGATACAGACAGTGGAGGATAATCCTATATGTTTAGGCAAGGAGTCACCTTATTCATGGATATACACTATGGGGTGCTAGCCAGCCATATCTATGATGTTGTCACAATGCTGCTAATTAGCTATTTATAATTACGCAGCCTTACCCCATATCTCTTCCAACGTCCACAAAAATGTTTTTCCTCCTCAATTAGACCTCTTATTTCTGGGATTGGATCAATGGGAGAGAAACTTGTATCATGGGTTGATCATTTTTTGCAACCACTAGTTATTGATCTCCCAGGATATGTGAGATACACTAAGGGGTACTTTGCACACTACGACATCACAGCTGCGATGTCGGAGGGGTCAAATCGAAAGTGACGCACATCCGGCGTCGCTGTCGACATCGGAGTGTGTAAATCGTTTTTGATATGATTAACGAGCGCAAAAGCGTCGAAATCGTATCATCGGTGTAGTGTCGGTCATTTCCATAATGTCGCGGCAGCGACAGGTACGATGTTCCTTTTTCCTGCGCAGCACACATCGCTGTGTATGAAGCCGCAGGAGCGAGGAACATCTCCTTACCTGTGTCCCGCGGTTGACGCCGGCTATGCGGAAGGACGGAGATGGGCGGGATGTTTACGTCCCGCTCATCTCCGTCCCTCTGCTTCTATTGGCCGCCTGCCGTGTGATGTCGCTGTGACGCCGCACGACCCGCCCCCTTAGGAAGGAGGTGGTTTGCCGGCCAGAGCGCCGTCGCAGGGCAGGTAAGTGCATGTGAAGCTGCCGTAGCGATAATGTTCGCTACGGCAGCTATCACAAGATATCGCAGCTGCGACGGGGGCAAGGACTATCGCGCTCGGCATCGCTGCCATCGGCTTGCGATGTCGCAGAGTGCAAAGTACCCCTAAGGCATTAATCAGCAATCTAAACAATGTTTAATGGGATGTGAATTTCTCTTGGCTTACATATGATATCGTCAATCTTTACCCATTCATTCATCACCATATCATACTGGAAATTCTCAGATATTTTATTTACACCCATAGTGCTTATCCAAAAAATATTCAATCATTTATTGTTTTTGCTGTGGGATTTTTGATAACTCAGAATTTATCTGTTAACTGAATACTAATTCATTTAATTTGAAATTCACCCTTATTTATTTTCAGAACATTATTAATTGTTTAGATGTTACATTAATCGGAGATCCGTGTGAAGAAAAAATTCATGTTCAACCATACGGAAAACGACATCCAATAATTCTATATTACAGGCCCCTTCTTATCACCCTTCCCATGTAATCAACAAGATTCCCATTGGAGAATTAACCCCTTCAGACCCCAGCCTATTTTGACCCTAAAGACCAGGCCATTTTTGCAATTTTGACCAGTGTCCCTTTATGAGGTTATAACTCTGGAACGCTTCAACGGATTCCGGTGATTGTGAGATTGTTTTTTCATGACATATTGGGCTTCATGATAGTGGTAAGTTTAGGCCGATATTTTTTGCATTTCTTTGTGAAAAAAAACGAAATTTTGCGAAAATTTTGAAAATTTTGTAATTTTCAAACTTTTAATTTTTATGCTCTAAAACCAATGAGACATATGACACAAAATAATTAATAAATAACATTTCCCACATGCCTAGTTTACATCAGAACAATTTTGGGAAACAAAAAAAATTTAAGGAAGTTATAGGGGTTCAAAGTTTATGAGCAATTTCTCATTTTTACAACAAAATTTACAAAGCCACTTTTTTTAGGGACCACATCACATTTGAAGCGATTTTGAAAGGTCTACATGACACAAAAAAAACAAAAGTGAAACCATTCCAAAAACGGCACTCCTCAGGCTACTCAAAACCACATTTAAGAAGGTTATTAACCCTTCAGGTGCTTCACAGTAACTAAAGCAATATGGAAGGAAAAAATGAACATTTTTTGCAACAAAAATGTTAATTTAGCCTCAAATATTGCATATTCACAAGGGTAGCAGGATTAAATGAACCCCCAAAATTTGTTGAGCAATTTCTTCTGAGCACGCAAATACCTCATATGTGGCGAAAAAACACTGTTTGGGCGCACAGCAGGACTCGGAAGGGAAGGAGCGTCATTTGACTTTTTGAACAGAAAATTAGCTGGAATCGTTAGCCGCACCATGTTGCGTTTGGAGAGCCCCTGAGGTGCCGAAACAGTTGAGCTCCCCCACATGTGACCCCATTTTGGAAACTAGATCCCTAATGGAATTTATCTAGAAGTTTATTGAGCACTTTGAAACTCTGAGGGCTTCACAAAAGTTAATAAAGTTGAGCCGTGAAAATATTTTTTTTTTTTTTTTACCACGAAATTGTTACTTCAACCAGGTAGCTTTTTTTCACAAGGGTATCAGGAAAAATTGCACCATAAAATGTATGGTGCAATTTCTCCTGAGTACACAGATACCTCATATGTGGTGGAAATCAAATGTTTGGGCGCACAGCAGGGCTCGGAATGCAAGGAGCGTCATTTGACTTTTAAAACGCAAAATTGTCTGGGATAATTAGCGTATTCCATGTTGTGTTTGGAGATCCCCTGAGGTGCCAAAACAGTTGAGCTCCCCCACATGTGACCCCACTTTAGAAACTAGACCCCCATGGCAAAAAAAAAAAAAAACCAGGGAGCACGCACGGATGTTCTGCAAAAAGGGGGGGACTAGGTGGGATGGAAAAAAGAAGTCGTGTCTAAAGTCGAGTACGACTGCAGGATAATTGCTGATCAGTTACCTAATTGTTCAAGTTTTTTTTTTTTTTTTATTTGGGGTGCACAAACAAAAGCAAAAACTCGGGCAACAATTACGTACCTGATCAGCCAATCACGTAGCTGATCAGCACTTGGCGGCAAGCGGGTGGGGGAGGAGGGGGGAGAGGAAGTGGGAGATGCGATTGGGGATAGTTATAAAAGAGCCACAAATAATACTTACAGGATGGATCAGAACAGTGGCAGATGGGAGGAGCGGCAGATGTGGGGGCAGCAGATGGGGGGGGCAGCAGATATGGAAGCAGCGGCATATAAAGGGAGCATCTGTGAATGTGAGACGGCAGCGGCTGGAATAGGGTGGTGGTGAATGGGAGAGGGCGCAGTGGATGCAGGAGCGGTGGAGGATGGGGGGAAGGGGGGATGGGGGGATGGGGGTAAGGGGAGTGGGAGGTGAGATTGGGGATAGTTACCTTACAGGATGGATCTAGGCAACAGGATCACAGGAGATGAAGGAGGCAGCAGATCGGGGAGGGTCAGAGGTGGGAGAGGGAGCGCAGATCACGGGGGAGACAGGTGAGCAGAGCACAGATCACGGGGGTGAGAGTTGGGGGGAGAGCGGACAGCAGATCACGGGAGTGACAGGTGAGAGAGTACAGATCATGGGGGTGACAGGTGAGAGAGCACACATCACGGGGGTGACAGGTGAGGGAGCACAGATCACGGGGGTGACAGGTGAGGGAGCCCACATCACGGGAGTGACAGGTGAGAGAGCACACATCATGGGGGTGACAGGTGAGGGAGCACACATCACGGGGGTGAGAGGTGAGGGAGCACACATCACGGGGGTGACAGGTGAGAGAGCACACATCACAGGGGTGACAGGTGAGGGAGCACACATCACGGGGGTGACAGGTGAGGGAGCACACATCACGGGGGTGACAGGTAAGGGAGCACACATCACGGGGGTGACAGATGAGGGAGCACACATCACGGGGGTGACAGGTGAGGGAGCACATCACGGGGGTGACAGGTGAGGGAGCACACATCACGGGGGTGACAGGTGAGGGAGCACACATCACAGGGGTGACAGATGAGGGAGCACACATCACTGGGGTGACAGGTGAGGGAGCACATATCACGGGGGTGACAGGTGAGGGAGCACACATCACGGGGGTGACAGGTGAGGGAGCACACATCATGGGGGTGACAGGTGAGGGAGCGCACATCACGGGGGTGATAGGTGAGGGAGCGCACTTCACAGGGGTGACAGGTGATGGAGTGCACATCACAGGGGAGAGGGGGCGGGCAGCCGATCACGAGTGGGAAGGGGCGGGCAGCCTACCAAGGGGGTGAGAGGTGGTGGTGCGAGCAGCGGATTGGGGAGAGTGGTGGCAGATGGAGGAGGGTGGCGGCGGATTGGGAGGCTTTTTGCCAGTTTGATATAGTACAATGGCAGCGCGGAAACTTCCGGGTCACATAACAGCATGTCGCCCTGCCATTGTATTGTTGCACTCACTGTACTGGCGTACTGAGGACCGACAAGTGAAGCTGAGCAGTGCGGTCACCGGCACCAGGTCCACGGTGATTGGAGAGATCGGTCACAAGGCCGGTCTCTCCAATCAGAGCTGCTGGAGCAGGGGGAGGGTGATCCAGCTGAGGTCACCCAGCTCCAGCCAATGGCCAGTGCTATAGCTGCACTGATCAGGGCTGGATTTCAATGTTTTAGCCACTTTCAATGGTTGAAACATTACAGTGGCTGTGATTGGCTGAGTGACATTCGTCAGCCAATCACAGTCTCCGTAGGTCCGGGGAGGAGGCACCACCCCTCCTGAGATCAGGTATAGGTCCCCTCCTTCCCGAATCTGCGGTTTGTGTGAACCGATTGCAGTCACCGGGGCTCCGGGGCCGCGATTCCGCCATGACGGAAAGATCCGTCATGGGTCTTTAAGTACCAGGGCACCATGGCGGATCTTTCCGTCAAAGGTCGTGAAGGGGTTAATCACATAAAATTGTCCCCAAACTAATTTTTTTTACTCAGAAACCAAAAAAAAACAGAAGATAGAGGTTATTCTCAATACAGCTTAAACAAAGCTTGACATACTGTCAATGAAATTACCAGAGAATCACTTTTAAAACCTAAAAATAAAAATATAGAAAACAATAAAAATTGTATTATTTTCTCGACACAGTATAGCCCTCAATTTCATCTAATTACAAAAATTATAAATAAATATCTTCCCATTCTAAACCAAGACAAAATACCATGCAATATTATCAATAATCATAAATCAGATTTGTAGCGAAAAAGGAAACTACGATAGGTAACATTTAATCTCCCAGTCTTCTAACTATTGACAATAAATTACATAATGCAACATGGCTTTCCTACAAAGGTTTTTTTTTAACCCCTCCATTTTTCATTTTCGTTTTTTCCTTCACTTCTTCCAAGAGCCATATTTTTTTATGTTCCCATTAACATGCCGTATGAAGACTTGATTTTTGCGGGATGAGTTGTACTTTTGAATAACACCATTCATTTTACCATATAGTGTACTGGAAAATGGAAAAAAAAATCAAAAACACACACCCTAGACTTTATATCACTAATGAGTCACATAATATCGAGGAGGGAAAATAGCTAATTGGGCACAATTTGGCTATTTTTCACTTAGGGGTGTGTTCACTTTTGTTGCCAGCGGTTTACACATTAATAGCTGTGTGTTGAGTTATTTAGAGGGCACCAAATGTACGCTGTTATACAAGCTGTACACTGACTACTTTACATTGTATCAAAGTGTCATATCTTCAGTGTTGTCCCATGGAAAGGTATAATAAAATATTTACAGATATGTGATATACTATTGTCACGCTGTACAAAGGGCTAGTAAGTTGTAGTACAGCATGTTCCCCACTAGGTGCCAGCAGAGTAGTGAAGGAGAGTCAAAGTTACACTGTAATGGAAAGACAGCTGAAGTACAGCAGAGTAACTACAGCAGGCAGCTAACAGGCGAACCACCAGGGGGCAATATAGTAGTCAAACAGTCAGGGTCTAGCCAGGAAAGTCAAGTCAGTGCAGAGGGAGGATAAAAATCAAGTTAAAAAACAGAACCGAGTCAGAAGTCGGGAGATCAGGTATGCAGAGGGAAACACAAACAACAGATAGGAGCGGTAAGTCAGGGACTGGGACAGGCAGACGCACGGGGGAGGGTACTGGTCAGGGCATGACAACAGACTGTTGGGGGAGACCTCCAAGAGGACTCTCTCAGGGTCTCGGAGGAGGATTCCAAATCAGAACTGCGCAGATGAATCAGGAGAAATGACCACATAGAACATAGAGACATATCTCTATCCGGGAGAAGCTCAATGCTTTTCTGACCCTTGTATTCAAGACATAGCATACATATACAGCTTACTCAATACATCCACGTTATCTATTAATCAACCAGCTAGCCGGGCATAGTTAATTCCTTGTTGAACAGTCTTAGCAACATTCGTTAGCAAAACATTCAAGTGTATTTAGACATAGATGAGAGTCTATGAATAGAACAATATACGGATAAGGCTGCACATCAAACTTAGATAATGGTATAATGCCTCAAGCATATGGACAAATATTGGAATATACAATGAAAAATGCTACTTGCTAATTTGAACATGTGAATAATGAATTGCATACCTGCCATGAATATTAGGAAAAAGGAGATATTTAGCAATCGCATTGATCAATGTAACTGAGCCCCAAGGCCTCGTCAATGCATATCTCTATATTGGGGTCCCTAGCTCTGTGACCCTAACTGTGTGTCATCTCATTGCAATTAAAAACTGCTATGGGTGGAGAGGGGTAACTAAGGACTTTCTTATATAGGAGATGGAAAAAACATGGCCGAAAGGGGCGGAGCTGTGTTCACATTCAGAAAAAAACTACATATAACTGAATAGGATAACTGAAGTGAGCACTAATATATATATATTATGAGTGCAAGCCAAAAATTACATACTATATACGGATAAGGCTGCACATCAAACTTAGATAATGGTATAATGCCTCAAGCATATGGACAAATATTGGAATATACAATGAAAAATGCTACTTGCTAATTTGAACATGTGAATAATGAATTGCATACCTGCCATGAATATTAGGAAAAAGGAGATATTTAGCAATCGCATTGATCAATGTAACTGAGCCCCAAGGCCTCGTCAAGCCATATCTCTATATTGGGGTCCCTAGCTCTGTGACCCTAACTGTGTGTCATCTCATTGCAATTAAAAACTGCTATGGGTGGAGAGGGGTAACTAAGGACTTTCTTATATAGGAGATGGAAAAAACATGGCCGAAAGGGGCGGAGCTGTGTTCACATTCAGAAAAAAACTACATATAACTGAATAGGATAACTGAAGTGAGCACTAATATATATATTATGAGTGCAAGCCAAAAATTACATACTATATACGGATAAGGCTGCACATCAAACTTAGATAATGGTATAATGCCTCAAGCATATGGACAAATATTGGAATATACAATGAAAAATGCTACTTGCTAATTTGAACATGTGAATAATGAATTGCATACCTGCCATGAATATTAGGAAAAAGGAGATATTTAGCAATCGCATTGATCAATGTAACTGAGCCCCAAGGCCTCGTCAATGCATATCTCTATATTGGGGTCCCTAGCTCTGTGACCCTAACTGTGTGTCATCTCATTGCAATTAAAAACTGCTATGGGTGGAGAGGGGTAACTAAGGACTTTCTTATATAGGAGATGGAAAAAACATGGCCGAAAGGGGCGGAGCTGTGTTCACATTCAGAAAAAAACTACATATAACTGAATAGGATAACTGAAGTGAGCACTAATATATATATTATGAGTGCAAGCCAAAAATTACATACTATATACGGATAAGGCTGCACATCAAACTTAGATAATGGTATAATGCCTCAAGCATATGGACAAATATTGGAATATACAATGAAAAATGCTACTTGCTAATTTGAACATGTGAATAATGAATTGCATACCTGCCATGAATATTAGGAAAAAGGAGATATTTAGCAATCGCATTGATCAATGTAACTGAGCCCCAAGGCCTCGTCAAGCCATATCTCTATATTGGGGTCCCTAGCTCTGTGACCCTAACTGTGTGTCATCTCATTGCAATTAAAAACTGCTATGGGTGGAGAGGGGTAACTAAGGACTTTCTTATATAGGAGATGGAAAAAACATGGCCGAAAGGGGCGGAGCTGTGTTCACATTCAGAAAAAAACTACATATAACTGAATAGGATAACTGAAGTGAGCACTAATATATATATTATGAGTGCAAGCCAAAAATTACATACTATATACGGATAAGGCTGCACATCAAACTTAGATAATGGTATAATGCCTCAAGCATATGGACAAATATTGGAATATACAATGAAAAATGCTACTTGCTAATTTGAACATGTGAATAATGAATTGCATACCTGCCATGAATATTAGGAAAAAGGAGATATTTAGCAATCGCATTGATCAATGTAACTGAGCCCCAAGGCCTCGTCAAGGCATATCTCTATATTGGGGTCCCTAGCTCTGTGACCCTAACTGTGTGTCATCTCATTGCAATTAAAAACTGCTATGGGTGGAGAGGGGTAACTAAGGACTTTCTTATATAGGAGATGGAAAAAACATGGCCGAAAGGGGCGGAGCTGTGTTCACATTCAGAAAAAAACTACATATAACTGAATAGGATAACTGAAGTGAGCACTAATATATATATTATGAGTGCAAGCCAAAAATTACATACTATATACGGATAAGGCTGCACATCAAACTTAGATAATGGTATAATGCCTCAAGCATATGGACAAATATTGGAATATACAATGAAAAATGCTACTTGCTAATTTGAACATGTGAATAATGAATTGCATACCTGCCATGAATATTAGGAAAAAGGAGATATTTAGCAATCGCATTGATCAATGTAACTGAGCCCCAAGGCCTCGTCAAGGCATATCTCTATATTGGGGTCCCTAGCTCTGTGACCCTAACTGTGTGTCATCTCATTGCAATTAAAAACTGCTATGGGTGGAGAGGGGTAACTAAGGACTTTCTTATATAGGAGATGGAAAAAACATGGCCGAAAGGGGCGGAGCTGTGTTCACATTCAGAAAAAAACTACATATAACTGAATAGGATAACTGAAGTGAGCACTAATATATATATTATGAGTGCAAGCCAAAAATTACATACTATATACGGATAAGGCTGCACATCAAACTTAGATAATGGTATAATGCCTCAAGCATATGGACAAATATTGGAATATACAATGAAAAATGCTACTTGCTAATTTGAACATGTGAATAATGAATTGCATACCTGCCATGAATATTAGGAAAAAGGAGATATTTAGCAATCGCATTGATCAATGTAACTGAGCCCCAAGGCCTCGTCAAGGCATATCTCTATATTGGGGTCCCTAGCTCTGTGACCCTAACTGTGTGTCATCTCATTGCAATTAAAAACTGCTATGGGTGGAGAGGGGTAACTAAGGACTTTCTTATATAGGAGATGGAAAAAACATGGCCGAAAGGGGCGGAGCTGTGTTCACATTCAGAAAAAAACTACATAGTAGCATTTTTCATTGTATATTCCAATATTTGTCCATATGCTTGAGGCATTATACCATTATCTAAGTTTGATGTGCAGTCTTATCCGTATATAGTATGTAATTTTTGGCTTGCACTCATAATATATATATTAGTGCTCACTTCAGTTATCCTATTCAGTTATATGTAGTTTTTTTCTGAATGTGAACACAGCTCCGCCCCTTTCGGCCATGTTTTTTCCATCTCCTATATAAGAAAGTCCTTAGTTACCCCTCTCCACCCATAGCAGTTTTTAATTGCAATGAGATGACACACAGTTAGGGTCACAGAGCTAGGGACCCCAATATAGAGATATGCCTTGACGAGGCCTTGGGGCTCAGTTACATTGATCAATGCGATTGCTAAATATCTCCTTTTTCCTAATATTCATGGCAGGTATGCAATTCATTATTCACATGTTCAAATTAGCAAGTAGCATTTTTCATTGTATATTCCAATATTTGTCCATATGCTTGAGGCATTATACCATTATCTAAGTTTGATGTGCAGCCTTATCCGTATATAGTATGTAATTTTTGGCTTGCACTCATAATATATATATTAGTGCTCACTTCAGTTATCCTATTCAGTTATATGAATAGAACAATGTCAGTTACTTATTTGAAACTACAGATAAGCATTCTTCTATGAATAGAAGAATGCTAGTTACCTATCTGAAACCACAGATAAGTATCTCTTTCATTCATGAATGTCAGTTACTTATTCATGAACTAAAACGTATTCTACTTAGCCCTAAGCATAATTTGATTTGGTTATACATTCCGGTAATATTTTAATTAGGTATATATGGAGAAACAATACATAAAGCATTCAAAGGACAGATTATCTTATTATTATATTGGACAAACCATTCATAGCCTAGTCCTTCACAAGATCAAACAGGAATTCTCACCAGAGCCAGTCATAGGCTGCAGAGCCAAACTATAACCAGCAGCGGAATGCAGGTTCAGAGACCATATATAGTGTTTCCTGAAAACAGAATGAGGCTGATGGGAGTTAACCCCTGACTTGACCAGGCCAGTTCTGTGATACTCTGGAGCGGAGAATACTGGTCCTGGATCATGACAACTGTATTAATTTATTTACAGACTTAAATAAGCATCATTGTGTGCTATTAACCTTTGATCTGTTTGAACTTCTTTAGTATACGTTAGCTGCTCAATTTTTATTTTACAATCAAAATAAAATGACCAATGATATCCTCTTGGATATAGTTCTGCTCTGTAGATAATTCTAGGAAATATAATTTTGCAACATGGCTAGTAAATGTTATTACTTTAAGTTAACTTTTTGCGTACAAAAGTGTGTAAAGCTTTAAAATCCATTGGAACACAATGCACGAATGGTTTTCACAAAGTCAGCCTAAGAACATAATCATTTCAAGTCTTCAAAAGGTAGATTTCCTAAGAACCATATTTTTAACTAACATTATTACCTCTCATTTCCTGAAACTCTACAAAGCAATGATTATTTGTTTGTGATTAAGCATGTCCTATTAGTGTGTACAATATTATCCCTCTAATCCCTATCCTTATGAGTTATGCAGCTCATGTGGAACAAGCTGGAGAAGAATGGAATGTTATGTGAGCCCGTAGTGTACACACTGCCACTTTAATTCCTTTTGTTGACTCTACTGATTTATTATGTAGCAGAATTATATATTGCTATTGTTTGTTTGCTTTTATTGTACACAATATACATAGTTGTGAAGTACAGATAGGATTTACTGAATCATGAAAGATAACATTGTATCCACTCCACTGTCTGGTAACAACATTTATAAAACATTAGCATGATGTTTTATATAACTAATGTTAAATGGAACCTAATAGCTGATACATCAGCCAGGTATGTTTGGCTCTAAAATACAACATTTAAGAGCAAAACATGGTATAAAAAGTCACTGGAGTCCATGCCGGTCTACAGGCAAGACTGAAAGGTGGATCCCCAGCAGCTTCTCCCCATCCAATGCCAATAAATGACAGATCTTTCCCTATACATGACTGCAAGGAGATAAAAAATAGTGAATCAGCTCACCACCATGTAGTCATTCCATTAAGGAAAATCCAGACAGTGCTCGTGGGTCAAGAAGGCTGTAGTCAATCAAAAAAGGCGGAAAAAAATAACTCCTCCGATCTACGCATTTCAGACGAAATCATCCTTAATCATGATCATGACTAAGGATGATCGCGTCTGAAACATGTAGATCGGAGGAGTTATGTTTTATTCCTTCTTCCCCTTTTTTAACCATTATTGGAATAAAATGAAATTGTAACTTTATTTCAAGTTTCTATGGATGTTCTTTGTGCTGAGGATCCTCATTTTTTTGAATGATTGCAAGGAGAGTCTTCTCAGTGAAAGGATAGCGGGGATTACCTAGTACCTGATATACCCCCGGAAGATGTTACACCACACAGGGGACACAGGGGTTTCAATACACCAGTGGTCCCTGCTGCTAGGGAGAGGGGTGAGGGGGCACCTCCTGAACTCACCTGAGCTTCTAGAGTCCCTATATAGGTTCTTTAAACCTGTCACGTGCAGGATACCTTATTCCCTCAGCTGGCCCTAAACTCACCCTGCCTAGTGAGTAGGCCGTCGAGTTCACTTCAATACAGAAACACAAGGAAAGGAATACAAACAGGGGAAATAGACATGCAAAGGAAAAGACACTCCAGGCAGCTTCAGTGCAGCAAACACCACAGCTGCACACAACATGACAAACTTCTTTCAGAGCAGACTCCTTCCAAAGTGGGCCACATAGAAATGAGGGTTCAGTTTCTATCACAGGAATCAAGTGATTGGATCACATGATTTAAATAGGGAAGGGGAGTGATGCCAAAGAGGCACACCTGAGATGGCCAGCTAAAACCCGCAGTCAGGCAGGATGTAGCGCCTGGTCCCGCCAGAGTCCGAGGGGGGCGCTCTTCCTCACATCTGCCCAGCACCAGCATGGCTCTCACCTGCACCCCCAGGCCCAGCCTCCGGCAGCGATGTTCCTCCTCTTACCGGTCTCATGACACTGCTCCTGCTCACTCCCGGGTTGGACATCATGCTCCTGGGGCTGCTTCAGCCTCTTCCTGTCTGCAGAGCACACACAGTTCTGCAGTGTCCGATTCTAGGCTGCGCGCGAGGCCACGCCCCCTTTCTTAAAGTGGTAGCACCCAATTACCTGGAAGTGACCTCAAAGGTCACCTGTTGCCATATGGTATTTAAGTTCACCTCCCCTGGCAGCAGGCGCCCAAGCAATGCCTCTATTAGTGCATTGCCAGTGTCCAGACCCGTTTGTGCTATTATTTGATATCCGTGCATTTGATACCTGGTTCTAATCCTTTGTCTCACTGTAGTGCCATCTATACCATTCCGGCTGTGGACGTCACCACTTATACCTACCGTGGACGTCACCGTGCCATACCTGCTGTGGACACTATCTATACATACCCGCAGTGGACGTCACCGGCCATACCCGCAGTGGATGTCACCGGCCATACCCGCAGTGAACGTCTCCGGCGCACCTGCCGTGATCATCTCCGGTGCCACACCCGTGTCCTGCCTGCTGCGGACGTTGTACCCAAGCTACGCCTGGCCGTACAGAGACTCCTACCATCGGTTCCTGGCTGCCGTGCATTTAGGCCTCCTGGGGAGGCGCCGCACAGCCCCTGTATAGGGGTTCGCTGCTGGTCGCCTTCTCAGGGGAGTCCGGGGCACGGTCCAGTGGGTCCACCTCCGGACGCTCTCCGCTCCTCGGTGAGCGTAACACAGGAAAGTGTGCTTAACCCTTACAGCACCACAAGGAAGGAGATGTTATTAAATAACAGCAGCGAGGTGCTGTGACCTTCTGACAACAGATTCCCCCAAACAAGATGACAGCCAGAGACCCACTTATCTGACTAGTCAAGCATGCAGCTTAGTCCCCAGTTTTTAAGCTTTTAAAGTATGCTCTTCCCTGAAAGGTGGCAGTGTTTCATACTCAAACACATATGGCTGAAATCATACAGCCAGTATGTGATAGATGTTGCCTATAAAGGAAATCTGTGAGCAGGTTTTAGCTATTTAATCTGAAGACAGCATGCTGTAATGGTTCACATACATATTTGAGCAATGCATATCTTATCTGCTTATCTGCAATGCTTGTTTTAGCTTCAGGAGGTTATCATTACCGGACTAGGTCAGCTAAAGGTCAGCTAGTCCGTCACGCCCCCCCTGAGAATAGTAGCTCACTGTCTATAGACATTGTATATAGGGAGCTTGGTGTGGGGGGACAGCTTTCTGAGCTCTGCTGCTTTGCTAAATCTAAAAACTCTGCATGTGTCAGAACTGCTGTGCCCAGTAAGCTAAACTATACATCGTTAGAGTCAGGGTCTTTTTGCCTACATCATGCTGCTCTCAGATGAGGTTGTAAAAATCTGATGACAGATTCCCTTTAAATATTTATCAAGTTGGAAACCTGTAAAGATATTATTTTTACAAGCCGTTCTACAAGCTATTAACTCTATAGTTGGTTTAACCCCTAGACCAGTGATGTAATACATTGGGGCTATAGGATTTATAGGCCGGTGGCATGGTCCCAAGAGCTTAATATATGATGTCACCAGCATGTAGTAAATAAGAAGAGCAAGCAGAGTACAGGGTTGGTACCTCAGGATTGAAGAATGGCTGACGTGGTACCAATATTTAAGAAAGGTAAGAGGGTGGATCTAGGCATCTACCGTCCGGTAAGTCTGACATCAGTAATATGCAAGGTTTTTGAGGGCATTTTAAGAGATGACATGCAATGATATATTAGAGAGAATAATATAATAATTGATAACCAGCATGGATTCATGAATGATCATCCTATTTTTGATAACCATCCAAGTTAAATCTGACAGTTGAGGGCTGGTATTATCAGGGTGTAAAGGACCACGGTTATTTGGCCCCTCCCAGCCTAAAAATAGCAGCCCGCAGCCATCCCAGAGGTGGCACATCTATTAGGTGCATCAAATCTGTCTATTTGCCTGGGTTAGTATTGGAGAGGCATCTATCATTGACATCTATAAGTCTGCAGAGGTCACTCCTGGTCACCAGTATGTTCGGAATTTCTCATGCGTGTGAGAAATTCTGGGCTGCCAATGACCGGCAGTGGCCTATGGAGCTTAATTCTGAGAAAGTTCTCAGAACCATGCTTCATGGAAATCAGTGGGCATCGTGGGACATACTCTTTGTATTATGTTAGAACTGGCAGGATTTATTTTGAAATAAAAAACTGGTGAATGAGGGAATGTGGGAGTGCATTT
The DNA here is from genome assembly GCF_048569485.1 of Anomaloglossus baeobatrachus. NCBI lineage: Eukaryota > Metazoa > Chordata > Amphibia > Anura > Aromobatidae > Anomaloglossus > Anomaloglossus baeobatrachus. The sequence continues at coordinate 89,186,291 of NC_134356.1, read as the reverse complement.
ATTCAAATAAACTTTTTTTTCCCTTGCCAGGCTACTAATAGGGGTATCTCATACACATCTCTCCATTACTATCCACTGGGCTTGATGTCAGCTTTCAATTTACAGCTGTCATTAACACCAAATGTTTTGCCCCAATAGCCACAGCACCAAGACAGTTGGGAAAAGCCCATCAAAGCTCAAGAATTGGCGCTTCCAGAATGTACTACTTCTGGGGTAGCTGTGGTCTGCTATTTTTAGTTTGAGAGGAGCAAAATAACCATGGGCCTTCCTACCCTGATAATACCAGCCCTCAGCTGTCTGCTTTACCTTTGCTGGTTATCAAACATTTTTTATTATGTCCTTTGATGAGATATTTTAAGGTGGTTGGACTCATAAGCGTGGGGACCTTTGACGTTTGGGTTACGAGCTTATGTATTCTGGCCAAAACATGACCAATACCTCAAATTTATTATCATTGTTTATCGCACAATTCCGCAGGATGCAGCCTGCCCCCTGGGGATGTCTGTCCTTTGTGTTAGTCCACTTTTGAGGTGCTGAACAGCCAGCCTGATCTAATAGAAGGGCGTGATCAATAGGCTGTGGACTAGGCACTGTGCATTGGACTGTGTGACTGGCGCCCTATGTTAAATTCCTATTAGTGTGCAGTTTTAATGCCAGCAGCCGCCCCCTCCTGACATGTTAGGCTGGGGGTGGTTGTTATATAGGCATTCTGCACGTGTGTAGCTCCAATTTTTTGCATGGGGGGGGCCCGACAGCATCCTGCTTGTACATTAGCCATTATTTTACCATTTCCTTTGGCTGTTGGCTTTATTTCTGGTGAGTTTTTTCTTAAAGTATTCTTTTCTTTAAGTATTTTTTATCAAACATAGGTGAGGCACATATTATTTTTTTTTAATTTTTTATCTAAATATTTTTTTTAAAACTGCATAGGATCACCTTTATTTTTGATAACTTACCAAGGTAAAGCTGATACCTGATTGTTGCAGCCCGTAGCTGACTGTTTAACCTGCACCGGTTATCAAAATAGGAGGCGGGTTTTTTTTGTTTTTTGTCAGTCTTTATTCTTCACATCATCGTGCAGTCATCTTCAGCATGCAATAACCCTCATTGATTGTACCAGCAAACTTTATTAACATACGAACAGTACCTTAAACTAAACTTATACATAGATATTTTTTCAAGTCCTTGTTTGAGTCTGAGTCCTGGACACGGTGTCCCGTATGAGACCCTGACATTTATAATCAGGTTTTCTCATCACTTGTCATTTGTCTCAAGGATAAATTAGAAAATACAGTCGTGTTGCAAAACTAATTCACTGCTATGACCCTCCTGGGTCTTTGTTAACCCCTTCAGCCCCCGGGCACTTTCCGTTTTTGCGTTTTTGTTTTTTGCTCCCCTTCTTCCGAGAGGCGTAACTTTTTTATTTTTCCATCAATCTTGCCATATGAGGGCTTGTTTTTTGCGGGACGAGTTGTACTTTTAAATGAAACCATAAGTTTTACCATATAGTGTACTGGAAAACGGCAAAAAAATTCCAAGTGCGGAAAAATTGCAAAAAAAGTGGGATTGTACAATAGTTTTTGGGATATTTTATTCACCGTGTTCACTATATGGTAAAACTGATGTGTGGGTATGATGCCTCAGGTCGGTGCGAGTTTATAGACACCAAACATGTATAGGTTTACTTGTATCTAAGGGGTTAAAAAAAAATCACAAGCTTGTCCGAAAAACGTGGCGCACGTTTTGCGCCATTTTCCAAAACCCGTAGCGTTCTCATTTTTCAGGATCTGAGACTCAGTGATGGCTTATTTTTTGCGTCTTGACCTGACGTTCTTAACGGTACCATTTTTGCGCAGATGCTACGTTTTGATCGCCTGTTATTGCATTTTGCGCAAAATTTGCGGCGACCAAAAAATGTAATTTTGGCGTTTGGAATTTTTTTGCCGCTACGCCGTTTACTGATCAGATTCATTGATTTTATATTTTGATAGATCGGGCATTTCTGAACGCGGCGATACCAAATATGTGTGTATTTTTTATTTTTTTAACCCTTTAATTTTCAATGGGGTGAAAGGGGGGTGATTTGAACTTTTAGGTTTTTTTATTTTTTTTTCATTTTTTAAAACTTTTTTTTTTACTTTTTTTTTTTATTTTACTAGTCCCCCTAGGGGGCTATTGCGATCAGCAATCCGATCGCTTTGCACAATCTGCAGATCTCAGCTACAGAGCTGAGAACTGCAGATTTGCTGCTTCACTTTCAATGCCGGCTGTATTCCGGCATTGAGAGGAAGTGACTCATGTTAGCCACAGGCGTCATCACATGACCCTGTGCTACCATGGCAACCACCGAAAGTCACGTGATCATGTCACGTGACTTCCGGCGGGGGCGGGGTAAGTCACTGTAATGGCGGCGCCCATATACATATCGCTGCCAAGACTTTGGCAGCGAAATGTAAGGGGTTAATGGCCGCGGGTGGAAGCGATTCCACCCGCGGCTAGCAGGCACACATATCAGCTGTTGATAACAGCTGATATGTGCGCCGATCGCCGCCGCCCGCCGGCGACAGGGGGCGGGGCTTACCGGAACACGATCCATGACGTATCTAGTACGTCATGGGTCGTTAAGGGGTTAAAGGGACTCTTTCAATAGGTTTTTGCCACCTAATCTGAGAGCAGAGTGATGAAGAAAAAGACCCTGATTCCAGCGATATGTCACCTACTGGGCTGCTTGGTGTATTTTTTATAGAATCACTGTTTAATTATTAGAATATTATCATTAGAGTACTACATGGCATGCTGCCAGGTAGTCCAGCAAATATATGAACTCGTTATAACCCTGTATCTGTATCGACATCATGATGATCTCAGATGAGGGAGCAAAAACCTCCTGACATATTCCTTTTAGGCCCATTTCACACGTCAGTGAAAAACACTGACGTTCTTCACTGACGTGTAAAACACGCACATGTCCCTCCATGTTCCGTGATTCACGTGATTCACGGCACACGTGGGTTGTCCATGTGCAATCCGTGATCTGTGATTGCAATTGGACATTACTCACCTGCCTTCGCTCCTGCTGTCCATGGTGCTGAACTCATTGGCTCTGCAGCGTCCGCCCAAAGCTCTTTGCAGCTACTTCCGGGTTGGCTGTTCCTGCTTTCATGAATATTCATGAGCCAGGCAGGAGCTGCAGAGAGAGGAGGCTGCACAGCGATTCGCTGCAAAGGTTACTTGAAAATGTTTATTATTTTATATGTCAGTGTTTTTCTGGTACGTGTTTCACGGTCACACATGTGTACGCTGCACGGAGACACGTTCAGTGAAAAATCACTGATGTTTGAGCAGACCCATTGATTATAATGGATCTGCGTATGTCAGTGATTCTGGTACCTATAAAAAAAAGCACATACGTACCAGAATCACTGACGTGTGAAGGGGGCCTTAAGGTGTTGGAGCAATGATGTGGAAAGAATGCTGAGGTAGAGTTATATAGCACTGGATGGTAGCTCTTATTTGCTATAATTAACACTAAAGCCAGTGAACCAATTCAATAGGTAGTGCTAGTTTTTAGTGCCTGCTAAAAATTGCCAGTGAACCATCTAACTACACTGTGTGTAGAATTATTAGGCACGTTGTATTTTAGAGGAATTAGAGGATTAAGAACTATGTTCTCAATCAACCCAAAAGACTCATAAATATCAAAGCTTAATATTTTTAGAAGTTGGAGTGGGTATTTTTTTAGGTTTGGCCATCTTAGGCGGATATCTGATTTTGCAGGTAACTATTACTGGGCAGAATTATTGGGCAACTTAATAAAAACCAAATATATTCCCATCTCACTTGTTTATTTTCACCAGGTAAAAAAGTATAACTGCACAAAATTTAGAAATAAACATTTCTGACATGAAAAATCAAACCCCTAAAAATTAGTGAGCAATATAGCCACCTTTTATTCTGATGACACTCAGCAGTAGAGTTGAGCGCGGTTCGCGGTTAGTGGTTCTCCAGTTCGCGGTTCGAGTGATTTTGGGGGATGTTCTAGATTGAACTAGAACTCGAGCTTTTTGCTAAAGCTCGATAGCTCTAGTTACGTTCGAGAACGGTTCTAGCAGCAAAAAGCCAAGCTAATTACTAGCTGGCTTTCCGCTGTAATAGTGTAAGTCACTCTGTGACTCACACTATTATGAAATTTCAGCGTATAGTGCACGGGAACAGCGCATTCAGATCACTGCTGCTGGGATAATGGCGATCGCCATTTTTTTTTTTTCCTTGTCTTCTTTCCCTAAGCGCGCGCGTGTAGTGGGGCTGGCCAGCATGTCAGCCAATCCCAGACACACACACAGCTAAGTGGACTTTTAGCCAGAGAAGCAACGGCATGTGTGATAGGATGTCCATGTCACATGTCCCTGCATTATAAAAACGGATATCTGCCCGTCCGGACGCCATTATCTCTTCTGCGTCTGGGTGTCAGTCACCGCTGGCGTAGCTCCTGTCTCCGATACTGCTGTGTACGCTCTACACACAGCGCTATACAGAATAGGGATAGAAGTTTCTATTAGCCCTTGTAAGGGCTAATAATAACAGCAGGCTCAGAGCCATAGGTGACAGTCAGGTCCGTGGAGACAGATTTTAACAGCTACAGATAACAGCGTCTGTGTAGCTAAGGTTAGGGACTTCCTCGCTGCATTTCCCCATTAGGAGGAATAGAAAGTGAGGCTTACTTTCCTGTACACTGACCCACAACCCGGCCATTGTACCCTCCTGCCCTTTGCACACTCAAGCTCATTGTTACTAAGCCACTATACTAGCAAACACTGAGTAAACTTAGTGGCATCCTAAAAGTGGCTGTTGGACTTCCATTAGTGTCCCACTAGTGCAAATCTATTTGCAGCACCTCTGCATTGCACACTCAAACTCATTGTTACTAAGCCATTATACTAGCAAACACTGAGTAAACTTAGTGGCATCCTAAAAGTGGCTGTTGGACTTCCATTATTGTCCCACTGGTGCAAAGCTATTTGCAGCACCACTGCATTGCACACTCAAACTCATTGTTACTAAGCCATTATACTAGCAAACACTGAGTAAACTTAGTGGCATCCTAAAAGTGGCTGTTGGACTTCCATTAGTGTCCCACTGGTGCAAAGCTATTTGCAGCACCACTGCATTGCACACTCAAACTCATTGTTACTAAGCCATTATACTAGCAAACTATGCTGCCAGTTTAAGGGCCGTAGTTGCATTGTCAGGGATAGTTATTGTTGTTTATTCTGCTGTTAATAAAAATAGACCACCGCTGCAATCTACACCATCTCACAAACAAAAAAAAAAATGCTTGAATGGATCTCAAGTGGTCCAACAAGTGCCCTCTCCGCTACCTCAACTACCGCATCCAAAAAACACCAGTCCTCTGAGTTGTCATCCCAATCACACTTGCTTTCTCTCAGCTCTCAAGTCTCCATCTGCCCTGCACAGTATGGTGGAACTGAGATGGCTGAGTCTGCAGAGCTGTTCAGTCACACTATAGCCTGGGAATCAGAGGTCTGCTCCCAAGCTACAGTGAGTACAGACCAGGAAATGGTCTGCAGTGATGCCCAGAACCTTTGTAACTCAGATTCAGGCCATGATGAACAAGTTTCTGAGCATAATGTTGACCCTTATTCACAAACTGAAACACCTGTTGTAATAGACAATGAGGAACATACTGATGATGATGAGACGCAGATACCAGATTGGAATGACAACTTAAATATTCGGTCAGGGCAAGAAGAGGCTCAGTCTGAGGGTGAGGGGAGTGCAAACACAACAATTGATGAGGAAGTTCTAGATCCCACCTACTGTCAACCCACAGTCAGGCACTCAAGGAGGTCAACAGAGGCGGTGGAGGAGGATGCAACTGACGGCGAAGTTACCTTGCGCCTTCCTGGACAGAGTCGGAGTACTGGTAGCATGTCTACAACTGTATCCTCAGCCACCACTGTGCCTCTGAGCACTAGTCGGGGTGGATCAGCAGGTCACATGCCCTCTAAGCTTTGCCTAGCCTGGTCCTTTTTTGACATAGCAAAAGATCGCCCAAATTATGTGATCTGTAAAATTTGTCATGATTCTGTTAGTAGAGGGCAAAACCTCAGCAGTTTGACAACTTCTTCCATGAATCGTCACATCAATAAATATCATATGTCCCAGTGGGAAGCTCACCGTGCTGCAATGTGGCCTAGCGGAGCGAACCATCCACCGCCTGCCCTTTCCAGAGCATCGCGCGCTCTTCATCTTCTAGGACTGTGGGGACAGCTGTCACACCTGGTTTTCCACGCACAACTTCCACCACTGTAACCGCAACAGGTAGTTTGCTTGGTAGGTCGTCAGTTGGTTTGGAAAGCGAAACAAGTGTGTGTGTACAGCTTTCTCAGACATCAATAGCACCAACGTTGGATGAAGGCAACATCATGTCTACGCCTGCACTTTCCTCACAAAAAACAACTAGAGTCCTTAATCATAAGTATTGCATGTATAACAGAACGTTACTAAAATAGACTGGCCCCCAGAATGGGCGGAGGGGAGGGGCGGGAGGTTGTAATTGCATGAGAAAACAGGTGGACATCACCATGTATAAAAACAAAAAAAAACAAAAGAAAACAAAAAAACAAAAAGAAAAAAAAAAAACAAAAAAAAAAAAAAAAAAAAGCCATGTTCACACTGGCCATGAGACAAAGAGAAACCAAGGAAAAAATTGTGAAAACATACCTTGCTGTAACTAAATAAAAGCATAGTGCATATAAACATAGGGTACTTAGTAAACACTGTTTTTGATCAAAAAAAGCATAAAGCTATCCCACCAAACGTCAAGGTGTACCCAGTTGGGATAGTACCTACACTCTCTAATATTAAAACCTTACCATGGGTCTAAAATAGGCCTCAATGTGGCTAAGGGCTGAGAGCGACCGGGTCCCAACAGGACACACACAGTCAGGGGGATTCACAGAATGAAATGTCCAGCTCGCTGAGAAGGGGGCCACTCCCTGTTTGTACTGAATACAAAAAAACTACATAAAAACAAAAAAAGTGAGCTGGAGTATGAGATGGTATACATCACCATGTATGCAGATAGAACAAGACATAACAAAACAAAACAAATCAAATCAAACACCGCAATAAATGGTTATAATCCATGGTGAATAATAAATGGTAAGTGATAGATGGTAACCCCCAAAGCATTCATTCTCCTATCAATGATAATAATAATTGAGTTTAAGGAGCTGGCTTAGGATTAGAGTGAAGCTGTAAACACAAGTCCATGTGTGTAGGAATAGCAGAGATAGAAAAAAGAAAAAAAAAAAGCGAGCCCGTACCATTGGGAACCTCGTAGCACCCAGTCTGGTTACCTCCAGGAAATCTAACAGAACCTGGCTTAGCGTTTCTGGTTCTTATAAGTGTGGATCCAGCCGATGGGGCCTTTTGCAGATTTATGCACAATACTAAATCCCTATCAGGGGATAATGGGGAGAACTTTGAAATCCGTTCGTTTATTAATTGTGCTTCCACACATGTGGTTTATTTGGCATCGTGCACATTATGCTGCAAGGGCTATGTCGGCTGCACTTCCAGAGCGCTTAGGACCAGAATCTCTGAACATGTCCGCATACCTGACAGAACCTGACAGAACCTCCCTGAGCTATGTTGCATTGGTGAAAAAACGCTCCTTATCTGGTCTGACTAGACATTATATTGAATGCCATTCAGCGGATTTTTCGTCCTTAGTAGTCACAGGTATAGAGTATGTTCCCAGACCCCCTCGTGGGGGGGTACTGGTTCCAAGCTTTGCTTTTGACGGTGGCTAAATGGATTTTGAAGCTGAATACAAGATACCCAGGTGGCTTTAATTATCTTCCCGATTTGCGATTCATTTTTTAAATCGGTAGACATAGGAGAACATCCATCCCATTTTCTGATATTTAGCAGGGTGCTCTCATGCCCATGTGTGTGGATTCACTGATTATCATTTGACATAATATATATGTGCCTGTAATAGAAGTTATAATTCAGGGATTAATACAGCATGTGCTCCCTTATTCGATTTTTATATGTGCCTCTCCCCTCCCCCCCCCCTTTTTTTTTTTTCCCCCCCCATATAATCAATGTGTACATACACCCTTATGGTCTTTTTTGCCATCAATAAAAAAGGCACATATTGATTATACCAGGCATATTTTTTGGAGGAGTTACTTCCATATATTTGACACACAGGTACTGTTGGCAATTTCAGAATATATAAAAAAACATACAATTTATATTTTTTTTTTATATATTTAATTTTTTTTTTTTTTTTCCTCCCATATAATCAATGTGTACATACACCCTTATGGTCTTTCTTGCCATTAAGAAAAAAGGCACATATTGATTATATTAGGCATATTTTTTGGTAGGAGTTACCTCCATATATTTGACACACAGGTACTGCTGGCAATTTCAGAATATATATAAAAGAACATACAAAATTGGGTTGGTTTTTTTTTTGTTTTTTTTTTTTTCTTTTTTCCTATCTCTGCTATTCCTACACACATGGACTTGTGTTTACAGCTTCACTCTAATCCTAAGCCAGCTCCTTAAACTCAATTATTATTATCATTGATAGGAGAATGAATGCTTTGGGGGTTACCATCTATCACTTACCATTTATTATTCACCATGGATTATAACCGTTTATTGTGGTGTTTGATTTGATTTGTTTTGTTTTGTTTTGTCTTGTTCTATCTGCATACATGGTGATGTCCACCTGTTTTCTCATGCAATTACAACCTCCCGCCCCGCCCCTCCCCTCCGCCCCGCCCCTCCCCTCCGCCCATTCCGGGGGCCAGTCTATTTTAGTAACGTTCTGTTATACATGGAATACTTATGATTAAGGACTCTAGTTGTTTTTATGGTGTAGTCCGAAACGCGTAAAGTTTCCATGTAAAGATTCATACTCGGCCTTCACGATGTTTTTAATATTTCTAATAAAGACTTTGGAGATTTTATTTTAAAAGGAGAATCAGTGCCGGATCATTTTTCCTATTTCCTTCATCCACTAACCGGTTGGGACTCACCGACGGATCCTAGGCACCCGCAAGATCCAGCAGTCCGGGCAACAGGTGAGCTGAAGAATGTTTCTTTACTTTCCTCACAAACCTGCATTTTTCCAGGGACACCCTTCTCAACACCGTCTACACACAGCAGCCAGATCTCTGTCCCTCAGATGTGGACAAATAAAAGGCCATTTCCTGCAACCCATGACAAAGCTAAGAGGTTGACTTTATCCCTCTGTAAGCTCTTGGCTACCGAAATGCTGCCTTTCCGCCTGGTGGACACACAGGATTTTAGAGACCTTATGTATGTCGCTGTGCCCCAGTACCAGATGCCCAGTCGCCACTACTTGTCTAAGAAAGGTGTGCCTGCGCTACACCAGCATGTCGCACACAACATCACCGCTTCCTTGAGAAACTCTGTGTGTGAACGGGTGCATTTCACCACCGATACTTGGACCAGTAAGCATGGACAGGGATGTTACATGTCGCCGACTGGGCAGTGGGTAAGTATGGTGATAGATGGTGAAGGGTCCGCTGCACAAGTCTTGCCATCCCCACGACTTGTGTGTCAATCCTCTGTCTGTCCAAGTTCCGTTACTGCTTCTGCCTCCTCTACCTCATCTGGATCCTCCACCTCCGCCCCAAGCCTGCCTGGTCAGGCCACCAGCGTTCTAACTACGCAGAAGGAATCACGCACCCCTCATTACTATGCTGGCAGCAGAGCGCAACGGCATCAGGCGGTCTTTAGCTTGAAATTTCTTGGAAATAAGAGTCACACAGCAGCTGAATTGTGGGCAGCTCTGGAGACTGAGTTTAATAAATGGTTGTCTCCACTCAACCTGCAGCCTGGTAAGGCCGTGTGCGACAATGCTGCAAACCTGGGTGCGGCCCTTCGCCTGGGCAAGGTGACACACGTGCCTTGTATGGCTCATGTGTTGAACCTTGTTTTCCAGCAATTTTTAACACACTATCCCGGCCTAGATGGCCTTCTGAACAGGGCACGAAAACTGTCTGCTCACTTCCGCCGTTCAACCCCTGCTGCTGAGTGACTTGCATCGCTCCAGAAGTCTTTCGGCCTGCCGGTTCATCGCCTGAAATGCGATGTGCCGACATGCTGAAATTCGACTCTCCACATGTTACAGCAACTGTGGCAGCACCGTCGAGCATTGGTGCAATACGTCATGACGTATAGCCTGGGCCAAAGAGATGCAGAGGTGGGGCAGATCACCCTGATGGAGTGGTCTCAGATCAAGGACCTATGCACCCTTCTGCACAGTTTCGACATGGCAACGAATATGTTTAGTGCTGACAATGCCATTATCAGCATGACAATTCCAGTCATTTATATGCTGGAGCACGTGCTAAACACTATTCGGAGTCAGGGGGTGGGACAACAGGAAGGGGAGGAACTACAGAAGGATTCATATGCGCAAGACACAACAACATCACCAAGGTCCAGACGTTCATGATCACCAACGCAGCAGGCATGGGACCATGGGGGACAGGGATCAACAAGGGGGAATAGTAGCAGGCAAAATGTTGAGGAAGGTGCAGGAAAACATGAAGAAATGGAGGACGAACTGTCCATGGACATGGAAGACTCAGCGGATGAGGGAGACCTTGGTCAAATTTCTGTTGAAAGAGGTTGGGGGGAGATGTCAGAGGAAGAAAGAACAGTTAGCACCTCTATGCCACAAACACAGCGTGGACTTGGTCCGCATGGCTGCGCAAGACACATGAGCGCCTTCTTGCTGCACTACCTCCAACATGACCCTTGCATTGTCAAAATTAGAAGTGATGATGACTACTGGCTTGCCACACTATTAGATCCCCGGTACAAGTCCAAATTTTGTGACATAATTCCAGCCATAGAAAGGGATGCACGTATGCAGGAGTATCAGCAGAAGCTGTTACTTGATCTTAGCTCGGCTTTTCCACCAAACAACCGTGCAGGTGCAGGGAGTGAATCTCCCAGTTGTAACTTGACAAACATGGGACAGTCTCGTCATCTTCAACAGTCTACCCGTACCAGTAGCACCGTATCTGGTGCTGGTAACAGCAATTTTATTGAATCTTTTCATAATTTTTTTAGACCATCCTTTGCAAGGCCACCTGAGACAACAAGTCTGACACATAGTCAACGGCTGGAGAGGATGATACAGGAGTATCTCCAAATGAACATCGATGCCATTACTTTGCAAATGGAGCCTTGCTCATTTTGGGCTTCAAATCTTGAAAAATGGCCAGAGCTCTCCACTTATGCCTTGGAGATTTTGTGGTGTCTAGCTGCCAGCGTTGTCTCTGAACGTGTCTTCAGTGCTGCTGGGTGTGTGCTGACAGATAAGCGCATGCGTCTGTCCAGTGACAATGTGGACAGACTGACGTTCATCAAAATGAACAAGTCATGGATCCACAAGGAATTTACTACCCCTGTGTCATCCTGGGGAGAGTAAATGCTTGTGGATTTTGAATGTGCTTGATGCAAATCTATCTGTGAAGTGTACAACTGGGGCACAAGTGCTGCCACTGAAGGGGTGGGTATGTGTGTGGCCCAATTTTTGGAAAAAAGGGAGACTCCGCTTGGAGTAACCCTTGCTTGCAGTGTTTCTAACAATGATCCAAGATGAACAGATCTGGGATCAGCAAAGACTTTGCTACCTACCCCGGTGTCATCCTGGGGACAGTTAAGGATGGCGTATTTTTGAATGTGCTTGATGCAAATCTACCTGTGAAGTGTACAACTGGGGCACAAGTGCTGCCACTGAAGGGGTGGGTGTGTGTGGGGCCCAATTTTTGGAAAAAAGGGAGACTCCGCTTGGAGTAACCCTTGCTTGCTGTGTTTTTTAAAAGGAGCCAAGATGAACAAGTCATGGTTCAGCAAAGACTTTGCTACCTACCCCGGTGTCATCCTGGGGACGGTTATGTATGGTGTATTTTTGAATGTGCTTGATGCAAATCTAGCTGTAAAGTGTACAACTGGGGCACAAATGCTGCCACTGAAGGGGTGGGTGTGTGTGGGTCCCAATTTTTGGAAAAAAGGGAGACTCCGCTTGGAGTCACCTTGCGGTGTTTTACATGATTTTAGAAGGGCATGCCATGCCTATATCTGTGTCTCATCCTCTTTTCCTTGTAACGCTGTTTTGTTTTCGCATGAGAATTTGTTCTTGTCACTTTCCCATGTGTTTGTGTTGCTTTTGAGTTGTTTGTCACCTTTTGGACACCTTTTGAGGGTGTTTTCTAGGTGTTTTTATGTGTTTGTGATTGCCTCCCATTGTTTCCTATGCGGTTCGAATGGTTCGCCAAACCAGTTCGCCGAAATGAACTCGAACGAGAACTCCGTTCGGCAAACCGAACTCGAGCCGAACCGCGACCGGTTCGCTCATCTCTACTCAGCAATCTACCATTCATAGATTCTGTCAGTTGCTTAATCTGTTTACGATCAACATTGCATGCAGCAGCCACCACAGCCTCCAGACACTGTTCCGAGAGGTGTACTATTTTCCCTCCCTGTAGCTCTCACATTTTATTAGGGACCACAGGTTCTCTATTGGGTTCAGATCAGGTGAACAAGGGGGCCATGTCATTATTTTTTCATCTTTTAGACCTTTACTGGCCAGCCACGATGTGGAGTAGTTGGATGTATGTGATGGAGCATTGTCCTGCATGAAAATTCTTGAACGATACCGACTTCTTGCTGTACCACTGCTTGAAGAAGTTGTCTTCCAGAAACTGACAGTAGGTCTGGGAGTTGAACTTCACTCCATCCTAAACCCGAAAAGGTCCCACAAGTTCATCTTTGATGATACCAGCTCATACCAGTACCCCACCTCCACCTTGCTGGCATCTGAGTCGGATTGGAGCTCTATGGCCTTTACTGATCCAGCCTCTGGCCCATCCATCTGGCACATCAACAGTCACTCTCATTTTATCAGTCTTTAAAACCTTTGAAAAATCAGTCTTAAGATATTTCTTGACCCAGTCTTAACATTTTATCTTATGTTTCTTGTTCAAAGGTGGTGGTTTTTCAGCCTTTCTTACCTTGGCCATGTCCCTGAGTATGGCAAACCTTGTGCTTTTTGATACTCCAGTAACGTTGCAGCTCTGAAATATGGCCAAACTGGTGGCAAATGGCATCTCGGCAGCTTCACGCTTGATTTTCCTCAATTCGTGGGCAGTTATTTTGCGCCTTTTTTGCCCAACACGCTTCTTGCGTCCCTGTTGGCTATTTACCATGAAACGCTTGATTGTTCAGTGATCACGCTTCAAAAGTTTAGCAATTTCAAGACTGTTGCATCAAATCTCTTTTCTGACCCATTTTGCCAAAGGAAAGGAAGTTGCGTAATAATTTAAGAACACCTTATATAGAGTGTTGATGTCATTACACCACACCCCTCTTCATTACAGAGATGCACATCACCTGAATTACTTAAGTGGTAGTTGGCTCTCAAGCCTATACAGTTTTGGAGTAGGACAACATGTATAAAAAGTATCATGTGATCAAAATACTCATTTGCCTAATAATTCTGCACACAGTGTAGGTATTGGTACTTCTGTGGGCCATCCCAATATTGCCATCTCAGTCAAGAAACATTTCACTTTGTGTCAGGTGTCTGACAGGTGTGGGCCTAGGGTTGCAAAACATCTGTTCAAAGGGAAAGGGTGCATCAAACCTAAATGGTAAATCACGAGGTTTTGGTGGAAGGGGGAATAGATTTGGTGTACGTGGGGTACATTGTAATGTTATTCAAAAATCAACTGAGCAAACACTGGCTCGTCCTGTCCCAAGAGAACTGAAAACTACTTCCTTTACTAGATGGGCTACTCTACTCCATTTTTTTGGCAGTCGCATATCACTTCAACTTCTAAATGAGGGTCATAAACAACAGGTGCTAAAGTGTAAGGCAAGCACTGCATCAAGTGACCGCTCCTCCTCGTCATGCACCTAAACATCACACAGAGTTCATTCCTCAGAGGTGCCACCCTGATTACACTTTTTCCCCCTCTGTCACAACTATCCAACTGGCCAACTGACTGTGGTGAACCACACATGGGTGACTCTGCAGATTTGTTTACACATTCTATCTCATGGGCATCAGAGGTCTGCTCCAAAGATTCACAGATTGAAGAGGAAGAAAGCATCTGCACCGATGTGCAAAATCTTTGTTAGTTGGATCTGGGCCCAGACAAAGTTGGGTCCAAGCAAAACTCGTCAACAAACATTAACCCCCGGGGGTGGAAGTGATGATGATGAGACTCCGATACCTGAGGTGCACACGTACTGTACTGTGATGTCAGTTGAGGAACAGGAGGAGGGTGACTGTCAGGGTGATGAGTAGTACAACGGAGAGGATGACGATGAAGTTGCAGATCCCACTTGGTGTGAACCGAGAGGCACACAGCTGAGTAGCTCAGCAGAGAAGTTAGAGAAGGAGGAAGACGAGGTGGATCCCACCCAGAAGCGGAGTGATGCAATCAGAACAGCCACTACATCTTCAGCCACAACTCTGGCTGTGTCCAGCAGCGGTGGTAGGTCTACATTTCGCATGGGTAGCAACGGTTGCATGACCTTGGCCTTTTTTGTGACCAGAATGGATTACTTAACCCATGTTCTCTGCAAACCTTGTAAAAAAGTCAGAAAGAGTCAGAAATACAAATTATTTGTCAACTTCATTCATGAACCATTGCATGACAAATCAACATGCATTAGTCTGGGAATCTTACTGTCCTTAAATGCAGCCTAGCAGGCGTCCCCACCCACCCAATGCACCATCAACCGCATTGGATGCATCTTCCTCCTCCATCACCCTCAGAACTGTTCTCACCCAGGTCTCTGCCTGCAGAACATCTAGCGGGCTCATGGCAACAGGCAAACTGGTAGTTAAGGTGCAGGAGCCAAGGAACAAATGGAGGAGGAAGAGGTGATGAGTGAAGAAAAGTCAGGAGATGAAGAAGATATTGATTCATTCTCTCTTGTCCATGGTTGGTGGAAGGGGATGGAGGAGACAAACTTAAGTGTTACTTTGCAACCAACATAATTTGGACTTGGACCTCATAGAAGCGTCCGAAACATAAGTACCTTCTTGCTGCACTATCTGAAACATGGTGTCCGTATTGTTAGGATTAGAAATAGTGCTAACTACTGGGTTGCCACTCTGTTAGATTCACAGTACAAGAGCAAGATGGTTCCTCCACCGCATAGGGACGCATGAATGCTGGAATATCTAAACAAGCTTGTAGACCATCTTAACAGTAGTTTTTCACCACACAGCAGTGCCAGTGAGGCACACAGTTCTATAATTCCAACCACTAGAACATTGCATCATCATTGCAGAAACATTAACAGCAGTTCAAGTAGTAGAGGCAATTTCTTTAAGGTTTGGCACACATTTTATAGTCCTTCGCATGCACTATCATAACAGAGTAGAAGTCTGACACATAGTGAATGACTGGAGAGGATGGTGTAGGAATATGTAGAGTTTAATATCTATGCCATAAGGGGGGGATTAGACCCTTTTGCATTTTGGTCTTCAAAAATGGAAGAGTGGCCTGAGCTTGACAGTCACGCCTTGAATGTTTTGGTCTGCCTGTCAACAGTGTTCTCTCAGTACATGTCTTCAGTGCTGCTAGCGGTGTATTGACAGATAAGTGCATCCGGCTGTCCCCTGAAAGTGTAGATTGCCTAACTTTCATAGAGGTGAACAAGTTGAAGCAGTCCAATGACTTTGCCACCCTAGTCCTAGACAGTGCAGACTAGGCGATAGTGAAGTGTGAGGGGTCTGGTAGCATCAGCCCAACAGCTGTCTGTCATTTTGCAGTCTCTGGTGAAGGCAGTAATGCTGGTTCAGCCATTGTTACAGGGCCAGTCCCACCCATCCATATTGCGGCATTCTACTTTTTCTAGTCTGTGCCAATTGTTGCCACTTTTCCACTGTCTGACCTTAATTTTTGGAAATGTGGAGACTCCAAATAGGGTCTCCAAATTGTCTTTTGCCTGTAGTGCCAGGAGTCTGGGAGCACCAGCCCTTTTCAGTCATCTTGCTGTCTCTGGGAAAAGTAAAAATGCTGGTTCAGGCCTTGTTACAAGGCTTGTCCCACGCATCCATGTTGCGGTGTTCTACTATTTGTAATCTCTGCCAATTGTTGCCACTTTTCCTGTTGTCTGACCATAATATCTGGAAATGTGGAGATTCCAATTAAGGTCTCCAAATTATCTTTTGCCTGTAGTGCCAGGGGTCTGGGGGCACCAGCCCTATGCCTGTCTGTCATCTTTTTGTCTCTGGTAAAAGTAGAAATGTTGGTTCATACCATGTTGCAGGGCCGGTCCCATGCATTCATGATGCAGCGTTCAACTATTTGTAGTCCGTTTCAATTGTTGCCACTTTTCCTATTGCCTGACCTTAATTTTTGGAAATGTGAGATTCCAAGTAGGATCTCCAAATTGTCTTTTGCCTGTACTGGCAGGGGCCTGGGAGCAGGAGGCCTAATCCTGTCTCTCATCCACCACCTTGATTTTAGAAAGGGAAATGCCAGGCCCCAGACTGTGTGCTGCATGGATCATACTTAATTGCTGTGCAAAGACACTATGGGGAAATGGGGGGGGGGGATTAATGCCACTGTCTTCTTGTCTGCCTGAAATGTTGTTAAATATCAAGACTCCAAGATGGGTCTCTAAATTGTGTCTTGTCTGTACTGGCAGGGGTGTGGAAGTGCTAGACCTACACCTGTCTCTCATTCACCTTAATATTTCTGATGTAATTTGTCTAGGAAGCTAATGACTATGTCAAATCTGTGGGGCTGCACTATAAAATTTATTTTTGCTGTTTTGGAAGATTTTTGACCCCCCAAAGGTGTTTTCTCTGCCTTAGGTTTGGCCTCCCATTGAATCCAATGGAGTTTGAAAACGATCGATGAACCATTCGACAAACAGTTTGGTAAACATCGGGAAGTTCTCCAAAAATCGGCAAACCAAACTTTGAAAGGTTTGCTCATCTCTAGTGGAGACTCCAAGTTGTGTCTTCATGTTGTCTTTTGCCTGTAGTGGCAGCGGTCTCAGAGCACCGTGGTTCCTGGAGTCTGCTGCTTCCACAGGTAACCCACCGTTTTCTGAAACAATTTCAGGGGTGCCAACATGGCCATAACTGTATGTCTGATTTTGATCCACGGGATCAAATATGCCAATGTAAGCCTTTTGGATCAGTGGAAAAATTCAGACCGCCCTCAAATTTTATCCAAGTACGGTCTGATTTTCACAGATAGAGCAAGTGGAGATTTTTTTTTTATTATTTTTCCATGAACAAGAAAATTGGATGACACAGATACCACACTCTGATGAAACTCTCATAAACTCTTATCAGACACTAATCACAATAGTCGATCTGTTTTTCTCATGCATGTAAAAATCGGAAGTGTGACTGACCACTAAGGAGTTTTCTTGTGCATGTTGTGCTTTAGGAGACAATGTACACTATTTTCCATAAAGTAATGTTAAGGAAACTTGTTGTAAATTGCAATATGTGAAGTTCATTTTAAATCTTAAGATTCATTAATATATTGCATTTTTGCAAATCTGAACTAATGGCAAACGAGAAGGTTCAGTTACCGTCTTTCCTTTATTGTAATAGAAGTGATATCTGCTAAACATTGAATAGGGTGACCCACAATAAATTGCACCAGGTGTTCGTTGACTTTATAATGACTCTATTATAGCTTTACCACAATGTCACAGGGCAGGTCATCAGGTCAAGGTGCTGGGATAATGACAGGTTTGCGCACTGTCCAGAAATTCCAAGGCAGTCCATAAAAATAGGGCACTTTTTTGCCCTGTATGTGAAAAAAATGTAAGGCATCTGTCGCGGGCGGGGAGGACGCCGTCACTGCTGGTCGCTCGCTAACGCTCGGGTCCAGCGCTGCTGCGGCTGCTGCTGCTCGGTGGCTCAAGCGGTGGGCCAGATTGACATGCTGCACACAAAAACGCAGCATGTCAATTATTTTTGCATTTTTCACTGCGTTTTCCACCCATTGAGTTCAATGAGATGTTCAAAAATGCAATGAAAAACGCAAATTGCAAATACAGCTGGATTTTAGTGCGTTTTGTATGACTAAAAATGCAGCTATAAACGCAAGGGGTGGGTAGTAAAGTGACATGTACAGGAAGAGGATTCCTTCTGTCAGTAAACACAGAAGCGTGAATCCTCACGGTACTGCCACTGCTGCTTCAATCTTCCGTGCGGCGCAATGTCAGCTCCCATGCGGCGCCATGGCCAGGCGGAAGATGGAAGCAGCTGCGAAAACAAAAGTGAACAGTAGAAAAAAAAATGTCATGCTCACCTGTCAGCAGACTCCCGGTGCCATGTCCGCTCCCAGCTCCTCTCCCAGTACCGCCGCTCCGGCTGTGTGCAGTCTCTCCGGGCACGTACGATGGCTGCAGGACCTGGCGGTGGATCACCTGATGTGGTCACCTGACGCATCAGCTGATCGTAAGTCTCGCGGTGATGCCGGCGCCCGGCCGGTTTCACCTATCAGCTGATCCTGCCGTCAGGAGACTTCATCAGCTGATTACCGGCAGCTCCTGCAGCGATCGGATGGGATCAGACTTCCGTCCGATAGCTCCAGGAGCTGCCAGTAATCAGCACATAAGTGAGTATTTTTTTTTTTTTGCACTGATGCATCAGCTGATTGTATAAACGGCTTTTATACAATCAGCTGATGTGTGATGTGATTCACGTCCTTTAACCTGACATCATCTGATTGGTATGCCTTCCAGCAAACCGATCAGATGATATTGGATCTGGATTGGATGGCGTGGGACCCTTGACCCAGGATTACTGCGGGGGGGGGGTTCTTTATGTCAATAAAGATGGAGTCACTAATTGTGTTGTCTTTTATTTCTAATAAAAAATATTTTTCTGTGTGTTGTGTTTTTTTTTATCTGTACTAGAAATTCATGGTGGCCATGTCTAATATTGGCGTGACACCATGGATTTCGGGCTTAGGGCCAGCTGATGATATACAGCTATCCCTAACCCCATTATTACCCAGAGAGCCACCCATCACCAGGGCAGCTGGAAGAGTTGGATACAGCGCCAGAAGAGGGCACTTCTATGGAAGCGCCATTTTTTGGGGTGGCTGCGGACCGCAATTCGCAGCGGGGGTGCCCAGAAAGCATGGGCACCCTGCACTGCGGATTCCAATTCACAGCTGCCTAGTTGTACCTGGCTGGACTCAAAAATTGGGCGAAGGCCACGTCATTTTTTTTTAATTATTTCATGAAATTCATGAAATAATTAAAAAAAAGGGCTTCCCTATATTTTTGGTTCCCAGCTGGGTACAAATAGGCAGTTGGGGGTTGGGGGCAGCCCGTACCTGCCTGCTGTACCTGGCTAGCATACAAAAATATGGCGAAGCCCGGGTCATTTTTTTGGGGGGGCAAAAAACTCCTGCATACGGTCCTGGATGGAGGATGCTGAGCCTTGTAGTTCTGCAGCTGCTGTCTGCTCTCCTGCATACACTAGTGGAGAATGAAGAACATATTGAAGAAGGAACAGACCTTTTTTTGTTGTTTTTTTTTTCAACAATCTTTAATGGCATTGTTCACTGATAAAAAACGCATAAAAATGCAGTAAGCAAAAATGCAGCAAAACGCAGCAAAAAATGCACCAAATCGTGATAAAAATGCATGCGTTTTTGCTGCGTTTTTTTGCCGCGGGTGCGAATTTGTGCGTTTTTTGCCGCAAAAAATGCACAAAAACGCAGCGTAAAAAAAAAGCAGTGTGTGAACCTAGCCTTAGGGGTACTTTGCACACTACGACATCGCAAGTGCGATGTTGGTGTGGTCAAATTGAAAGTGACGCACATCCGGCATCGCAGGTGACATCGTAGTGTGTAAAGCCTAGATGATACGATTAACAAGCGCAAAAGCATCGTAATCGTATCATCGGTGTAGCGTCGGCGTAATCCATAATTACGCTGACGCGATGGTCCGATGTTGTTCCTCACTCCTGTGGCAGCACACATCGCTGTGTGTGAAGCCGCAGGAGCAAGTATCATCTCCTACCGGCATCACCGCGGCTTCCATAGGATATGCGGAAGGGAGAAGGTGGGTGGGATGTTTACATCCCGCTCATCTCCGCCCCTCCGCTCCTATTGGCCGCCTGCTGTGTGACGTCGCAGTGATGCCGTACGACCCGCCCCCTTAATAAGGAGGCGGGTCGTTGACCAGAGCGACGTCCCAGGACGGGTGAGTCCATGTGAAGCTGCCGTAGCGATAATGTTTGCTACGGCAGCTATCACAAGGATATCGCAGCTGCGACGGGGGCGGGGACTGTCGCGTGCGACATCGCAGCATCAGCTTGCGATGTCGCAACGTGCAAAGCCTGCCTTAGTCTGCTCTGTTCAACATAGAGGATTACGTCTTAAGGTATATCCACACAATCAGGACCCGCATCATCCAGGACGCGGCGGGTCCTGTCCTGCGGGTCCGTGAGTCTCCTCATCAGGAGACCGCAGCTGCTTGTACTTATGATCAGGGTCCGGGGCAGTTGCGATCTCTTGCTGTGTTTTCCCTGCGGAGAATGCTTGCGTCTCTGTAGCTAAGAATTGACATGCTGCGGCTTGGGGGTTGCTCCGCAGGTCAGTGTTTGCTGGGGGAAAGACAAGCACAGTGAGCACGGGATTTCTAGAAATCCCATCCACTGTTCTTGTACTGTACAACACAGTATTTTGGATGCAGCTGACATGCTGTGTCCAATTCACTGTAAACCCTTATCATGGACACGCAGCTTTAAGCGTGCTTAACATGCTGCGATATCGTTACCGATATCGCTAGCGTGCATACCCGCCCCCATTGGTTGTGTGACATGGGCAAATCACTGCCCGCGGCGCACAACATCGCTAGGAACAGTTACACTACTTACCTGCCTAGCGACGTCACTGTGACCGGCCGAACCGCCTTTTTTCTAAGGGGGCGGTTCGTTCAGCATCACAGCAACGTCACTTAGCGGGCGCCCAATCAAAGCGGAGGGGCGGAGATGAGCGAGATGAACATCCCGCCCACCTCCTTCCTTCCTCATTGCTGGTGGGACGCAGGTATGGAGATGTTCCTCATTCCTGCGGTGTCACACGTAGCGATATGTGCTGCCGCAGGAACGACGAGCAACATCGTACCTGCAGCAGCAACGATAATTGGAATAGGGGGTGATGTCATCGATGAGCGATTTTGAACGTTTTTGCAACGATTCACAATCGCTAATAGGTTTCACACTCAACGACATCGCTAACGCGGCCGGATGTGCGTCACAAAATCCGTGACCCCAACGAAATCGTTTTAGCGATGTTGCAGCGTGTAAAGCCACCTTTAGGGGTTATTTTTCAAACTTTTGCTCTTTACTTATCAAAATATTCTGCATCCAGCGTAAATTATAATATATTTTTGTCTTATAAAACCTACAAACATAGTTCACCAAAAAGCATTCTACTATTAAAGGTTAGTAATTTTTGTGCCTGCAAGAAAATAAATAGTTAAAAGTCAACAGTTGTTTAGCAGAGATCTAGGATTTAACAAAATAAAGCCTTATGCTAGTTTGGGTATTTAACAGATTTCTTCAATAGTTTGCGCTCGCTTAAATATCGAGGGTGTTAATATTTTCTCCTTGAATGTGTCTTGTGTGAAATCATGACGACTAAAAGTGATTTGGAAAAATGCCGACTTCATATGAGCAAGACTTACAATCCACGCTCTAGCTTTGCAGCGCATAAAAAAGTCTAATTTATTCAGGGTGAACCTAAATACAAACACAACTCAACCAATGCAAACATTCTTTTAAAGCCAAACATATAACAGGAATTTATCACCTTATATGACTCAGCCACTTTTTTAAAATGAGCTTTTGTGAGATTTTCTCTTGGCTTTTGCATTTTTAGCAGCTAAACCTTTTTCCTTGTCTCCAACTTAAAAATAAATGTACAATTTTTAGAGAAAAAATACTTCTAATAAGTCAGTTTGATTAAAAAATTCACACAATCAAAATTTTTGTTTGCATAATATGCAATGACAAGATCTATTCCTACAATACAGCAAACCTGTTAGCATGTGTTATTTTACCAATACTGTATGTTAAGAATATTAACATTTTAAGATAGTTTTGTACGCTATAGTAATTGTCCAAATCTGTAAAACTATATGTTCTGTTATTCTTTAGCCAGCTATTGACATTTTCACAATACTCAATTTGATTTTCATCAAAGGAAAATTCCCATACTTAGACCTCATTTAGAATTCTATGTTTAAATACATACATGAAAAAATAACATAATCATTAGGGATGATCGAATACCTCAAATATTTGGCTTTGCAAATATCTGACGAATAGGTCTCCGCTATGCGAATATTCGATGCTCTATGTAAGTCTATGGGAAGCCCGAATAGTTCTGAATAGTTGTTATTTGAGTTTCCCATAGACTTACATTGCGCATCGAATATTCGCATAGCGGCGACCTATTCGGAAAATATTCGCGAAGCTGAATATTTGAGGTATTCGATCATCCCTAATAATTATCAGTGTTTTGGATCAGAGTATCATCAGTGTTTTATCTGTGTGTCTGTTTTTACCGTCAGTGTTTTTCATGTATGGATAAATAAATAAATTACAAAACTTCTCCTTTGCTTTGCAATGTTCATCACAGACACAATGTTTCGACCCACCTAGGTCTTAGTCAAGAGTCGCTTAAGGATGGGTAGCAGGAGTGTAGGAATGGAAGCGCGACAGCGCTGCTGCATGTGTAAGACAAGAGTCCTTGAGGATAAATGGCTGGAGTGTGAATTTGGCAGCTCACACTCCAGCCATTTATCCTCAAGGACACTTGTTTTACACATGCAGCAGTGATGTCAAGCTTAAATTCATACACTCCTGCTGTCCATCCTTAAGCAACCTTGACTAAGACCTAGGTGGGTCGAAACGTTGAATCGAATTGATAGTCACTCCTTTTTTTGTTTTAATAAATATCATTTCTTCTTTTGAGAGTGCAGTGAATTCCTTAAGACATACTAGACCCATTTTCACTGGCACCTCTAGTACTACAGACAGAGTGCAGACCATATTTTTGATACCATCACAGACATGACACGGTGGCACACTGATACCATATACTTTTATTGGTACTTTTCATCCATGACACTAGTAAAAAATAGACATGTCTCCGTGATTTTTCCATGGACATATGGTACATGTTTAAGAAGATGGACATACTTCCCGTTTTCTCCTCTTGAAGTCTCGAGTATTGTTGTGATCTGTTGTGATGCATTATAATGTTTACCTGCTCAACCTTTTTACACTGTCATGTGATGAAGTTGTGTTCTGAAGAGCAAGATATTGTGAGTAGGCATCGATAGAGCTAAGAGATGGGGCCAACCTAGAGAGAGAGAGGCTATGCAGCAAGATCAGAGAGGACTTCCTGGTAGTAAGTCAAATAGGGCTCAACGTGCAGTAGTGATGAACCTAAGGTCTGACTAGTGAGCAGAGCCACATGATGTGAGTGTCCCTGATGCAAGAGGAGACCAAAGTAGACGATAGCGTGATCCAAAGTACCAAGAGAGAGAATTGACTGAAGTACAGAGTGAGTGACTAGACACAGGTCAAGTGATGGGCCAGAATGGACCAGAAAATGTGAAATTATGTGAGTGCCAGGGCGGGATTTCCCCAATCATCAACAAGCTACAGGTTAAGTTCGGCCATATTGGCAAATTAGTTACTTTGAGAGGAAGATAGGACAAGAAATCGCTGGGTGAAGCTATGACTTTCACTACCTAGACTACTGTGTAAGCTAACTTTTCAGTCTGGTGGACTAAGTGATATTGGGGAAACAAAGAGACTGTATAGAAATGCTCTGTGTGGAAGAGGAACCATACGAAATGTTATGTGCCTGCTATATATATACTGCACATAACTGTGGTCAAGTGGCTGTTCAGTAAAAAACTATTTTTAAAAAAATGGTATTCTCCCTCACTGAGATGAACAATATCTTGTCCTGGCCATCCAAAATTATCAGCATCATTCAGCCTTCAAGGGCGTACTGCCCCCTTAGAAAAAGTCCACACACCTAGCCAGGACCTTCAACTTTATGTAACGTGTTGGGTAGTAGGAGACAACTACTTTGCTCGTGAAAATCCCCCCCGCTCCATGTTACACACAAATAAACATGTACATGTGAACAGCTCCATATACTATATGGGTTTGTGTTCTATCCATAAAAAGCATGGATAAAACAATTACGTGCAACACGGACATCAGTCCTGAAAGTTATTCTCAATGGGCCCAGGACCTGTGTGGCTTCTCTGTTTTTACTATTGTGCCCCCCACCAATCTCGGGCAATAATATCCAGGAAACTGGGGGTAACACAACTAATAAAACCGAATAGCAGCCACTGATTGTTAGCAACCTTCACATTCCATCCAAGGATGAAAAAGGCATCCAGATGGAATATTAAGGCTGCAGCCAGATGTTTGAGACCCTAATGCGGGCGTCACATGAGACGAGCTATCGCGCGATGCATCGTCGGGGTCACGGTTTTCGTGACGCACATCCGGCATCGCTTGCGACGTCGTTTCGTTTGACACCTCCGAGCAACGCAGAATCGCTCACAAATCGTGAGTCGTGTACTCGTCGCTTATTTTTAAAAAATTGTTTATTTTTAATGATGCCGGTTGTTCATCGTACCCGGGGCAGCACACATCACTCCGTGGGACACCCCGGGAACGATGAACACAGCTTACCTGCGTCCCACGGCTCCCTCCGGCAATGCGGAAGGAGAGAGGTGGGCGGGATGTTTACGTCCCGCTCATCTCCGCCCCTCCGCTTCCATTGGCTGGCCGCTGTGTGACGTCGCTGTGACGCCGAATGTCCCTCCCCCTTCAGGAAGAGGATGTTCGCCGCCCACAGCGAGGTCGCTCAGCAGGTAAGTACATGTGACGGGAGTTTAACGACTTTGTGTGACACGGGCAACTAAGTGCCCGTGACGCACAAATGACGGGGGCGGGTACGATCGCACGATAGATTGTACCGTGTGACACCCGCATTAGAACTGCTATGGATGCAATATTTCATCCTGAAGGTGTGTGAGATTTTATTAATATTATCTTACAGAGAATAGTTTGAAATGCAAGGGAAACTCCTTTAATACAGTGCCTACAAGTAGTATTCAACCCCCTGCAGATTTAGCAGGTTTACACATTCGGAATTAACTTGGCATTGTGACATTTGGACTGTAGATCAGCCTGGAAGTGTGAAATGCACTGCAGCAAAAAAGAATGTTATTTCTTTTTTTATTTTTTTTTTTTTAAATTGTGAAAATTTTATTCAGAGGGTCATTTATTATTCAACCCCTCAAACCACAAGAATTCTGTTTGGTTCCCCTAAAGTATTAAGAAGTATTTCAGGCACAAAGAACAATGAGCTTCACATGTTTGGATTAATTATTTCTTTTTCCAGCCTTTTCTGACTAATTAGGACCCTCCCCAAACTTGTGAACAGCACTCATACTTGGTCAACATGGGAAAGACAAAGGAGCATTCCAAGGCCATCAGAGACAAGATCGTGGAGGGTCACAAGGCTGGCAAGGGGTACAAAACCCTTTCCAAGGAGTTGGGCCTACCTCTCTCCACTGTTGGGAGCATCATCCGGAAGTGGAAGGCTGTCACGGCCAGGTGTACGGGCAGGCCCAGGAGGTGGATCCACTGGACCGAACTCCTAGATGGTAGGAAAGAGTCCGGCAGCTGGAACACTAGAAACAGCAGAACAGTCCTTGCACACGGGAATAGCGGAGAAGTCCCTGGGACCACGGAGTTAAGGGTGGTGGTCCGGGTGACGCAGCTCAGGTTCGGAAGCCGAGATGATGTCAGGCGGGGTCCGGAACCTTGGGAGCAAGATGACGGGTCACCGCAGGGATCCGAGATGGTGCGGACTGTCAGGATGGCAGAAGGACAGCGTTCGGGGTTCAGGATGCGGCAGACTGGATGGCGAGGCAAGCACGGCTCTACAAAGAGAGATAGGTGAGTACATGCACTGAAACACCAGGAGACCTGACTCCTAGCTTAGGGAACACGAAGATCAGGCCCCGCCCCCTTGGACAATACACCCCTTTATACCCTGTACCTGATTAGCCTCATTACCTGTTAATGGACGCTGGCCCTTTAAGAAAGGGTCAGTGACCGCGCGCGCGCCCTAATGCGCATGCGCGCAGCCCGGGTGCCAGAAGCCAGGGAAGGAGGCTGAGAAGAGGACGCAGGGGAGCCGGCCAGGACCTGGGAAGCCGTCGGGCGCCGCGATCGGGGACCAGGGGGCCTGGGAAGGACGGGGACCGGAGGCTGGAGAGCGGGGAGCGTGGCAGGTGAGCCGGGGAGCGGGGCTGAGGACCCGGGGAGCGGAGCAGAGGACCCGGGGAGGGAAGCCAAGGACCCGGGGAGCGTGACAGTACCCCCCCCCCACGCCCCCCTCCCCGCAACCGGGACATGAAGGCACGGATCAGAGGAGTGCCCACGTTCTCCCTGGGCTCCCAGGACCTATCCTCAGGACCATACCCCTCCCAGTCCACCAGGAAGAACTGACGACCTCGAACGGTCTTCATGGCCACGATATCCCTTACCGCATAGATGTCGTCATCGGCAATAGGTGGAGGAGCCGGACTGGCAGCAGCGGAGAAGGGACCAAGGACGACCGGCTTGAGCAGGGAGACGTGGAAAGAGTTGGGAATCCTCATCGTGGCCGGGAGCTGTAGCTTGTAGGAGACCTCATTGATCTTGCTGAGGACCTTAAACGGCCCGATGTAGCGAGGACCCAGCTTGTAGGAAGGTATCTTCAATCGGATGTACTGGGAAGCAAGCCAGACCAGGTCACCAGGAGAGAAACACGGAGGGTCCAGACGCCTCTTGTCAGCGTGTTTCTTCATCCGCTGGGAAGCGCGTCCAAGGGACGCCTTGACAGAGTCCCAAATGGTAGCGAAGTCACGGGCTACAGTATCAGCCGCAGGGACATCCGAAGAAGGGGATATAGGCAATGGAACGGAGGGCTGAAGTCCGTAAACGACATGGAAGGGAGATTTGGAGGACGACTCACTGATATGGTGGTTATGTGAGAATTCAGCCCAAGGCAGAAGCGTGGACCAGTCGTCGTGATGGGCGTTGACATAGTGACGTAAGAAGGATGTCAAGATTTGATTGACCCTCTCCACTTGGCCATTAGACTGAGGATGGTAAGCAGAAGAAAAGTCCAGAGTCACTCCCAGATGCTTGCAGAGCGCCCTCCAGAAGCGGGAGGTGAACTGAGTTCCTCTGTCGGACACGATGTGGGATGGAAAGCCATGCAAGCGGAAGATGTGATGTATATAGGCTTCCGCGAGTTCCTGAGCAGAGGGCAGTCTGGCCATAGGGACGAAGTGAGCCATTTTGGAGAACCGGTCCACCACGACCCATATGACTGTGTGTCCGGAGGATAATGGCAAGTCCGTAATAAAATCCATCGCTATGTGTTGCCACGGAACTGAGGGTATAGGCAGAGGCAGAAGACGGCCATAGGGCAGGTGTTTGGGCGTCTTGTTCCTGGCACAAGAGGAGCAGGCAGAGACATAAGCAGCGACGTCCGTGCGAAGGGATGGCCACCAGTAATGGCGTACAATCGCACCCCATGTTCTCTTCTGGCCTGCATGACCGGCTGTTTTGGAGGCATGACCCCAGTGTAACACTTTTTGCCTGTCAGTCTCAGAGACATAGGTCTTCCCGGGCGGTATCTGGGCCAGAGTGACAGGGGCCACCGGAATAATCTTGCTAGGAGGGATGATAGGTTGGGTAGTCTCTTCCTCCTGCTCCATGGGCACGAAAGACCTAGACAAGGCATCAGCGCGTACATTCTTGTCCGCGGGTCTGAAATGGAGCTGGAAGTCAAACCTGGCAAAGAATAAGGACCACCTGGCTTGCCGTGGGTTCAGTCGCTGAGCGGACCGCAGGTATTCCAGGTTCTTGTGGTCCGTGTAGATAATCACGGGGTACACTGCTCCTTCCAGGAGGTAGCGCCACTCCTCCAGAGCCAGTTTGACCGCCAATAGTTCTCGGTCACCGATGGTGTAATTACGTTCCGGCGCGGAGAAGCTCTTGGAGAAGAAACCGCAAGTCACCATCTTGCCGGAGGAGGATTTCTGCATGAGCACTGCTCCAGCCCCCGAGGAGGAGGCATCCACTTCCAAGGTGAACTGGCGGTTTAACTCCGGACGGTGGAGTACAGGAGCGGAGGCAAATGCTCGCTTCAGGGAGCAAAACGCGGCGTCGGCCGCAGGTGACCAGTCCTTTGGATTAGCCTCCTTTTTGGTCAAAGCGGAGAGAGGAGCAGTCAGGGCAGAGAAGTGAGGGATAAACTGGCGGTAGTAGTTGGCGAATCCCAGGAACCGTTGGATTGCCTTCAGTCCAGAAGGAGGAGGCCAGTTGAGTATGGAGGAGACCTTCTTTGGATCCATCTGCAGTCCAGTGCCCGAGATGATGTATCCCAGGAAAGGGAGAGAAGACTGCTCAAAGACGCACTTCTCATATTTGGCGTAAAGACGATTCTCCCTCAGTCTTTGCAGAACCAGCTGTACGTTCTCTCTATGGGTCTGGAGGTCCGGAGAGAAGATAAGGATGTCATCCAGATAAACTACGACACAGACGTAGAGGAGGTCCCGGAATATGTCGTTCACCAATTCTTGGAAGACTGCTGGTGCGTTACACAGGCCGAAGGGCATCACGCAGTATTCATAGTGCCCATCGCGAGTATTAAACGCGGTCTTCCATTCGTCCCCAGAGCGGATACGAACTAGGTTGTAGGCACCACGAAGATCCAGCTTGGTGAACACACGGGCTCCTCTGAGCCGGTCGAACAATTCGGGGATGAGCGGCAGAGGGTACTTGTTTTTGACGGTGATCTGATTTAGACCCCGGTAGTCGATGCATGGGCGTAGGTCACCCTCTTTCTTCTTCACGAAGAAGAAGCCTGCTCCCGCAGGAGAGGAGGATCTCCGGATGAATCCCTTTGCCAGGCTTTCCGTGATGTAGGTGGACATGGCCCTGGTTTCGGCCGGAGACAACGGATATATCCGTCCTCGAGGTGGTGTTGTTCCTGGGAGCAGGTCGATGGCACAATCGTAGGGACGGTGTGGCGGAAGTACCTCAGACTCCTTCTTGTCAAAAACGTCTGCGAAGGACCAATAGGCCGAGGGCAGTTCCGGTAGGTTCTCTGGAACCGGAGGTCGTCGGATAGGTTGTATGGACTTCAGACACTTCTCATGACAAGCAGAACCCCATCGGGTGATTTCGCCAGTACCCCAGCTGACTGATGGTTCGTGTGTCCGCAACCAGGGAAGTCCCAGCAGGATCTGGTGGGACATGTGTGGAAGGACGTAGAGAGTGATGTTCTCGGTGTGCAGGGCACCGATACGCAGTTCGACCGGTCTGGTGACCCAGGAGATGGTATCAGAGAGGGGTCTCCCATCCACAGAGGCAATCACTAGGGGCTTCTTGAGTAGAGTAACAGGCAGCTGGTACTTGTCCACCGTGGCCTGCTGGATGAAATTGCCTGCTGCTCCAGAGTCGAGGTATGCCTCAGCCGTGAAGCGCGTCTCTCCCGTTGACACTTGCACAGTCCACATAACCGGGTCTGAGAGAGTCCCAGCCCCTAGGGTGGCCTCTCCTACCAACCCTAGGCTTTGGAGTTTCCCGGCCTTTCCGGACAGGAGCGTAGGAGGTGAGTGTCCTCTCCGCAGTAAAAGCAGAGGCCCTTGGCGAGCCGCTCTGCTCGACGTTGTTCAGATTGCCGTACTCGGTCGATCTGCATGGGCTCGTGGACGGGAATCCCAGCTGTTGATGACTGCGATACGGAGAGCTTCTGTGGAGGAGGGGAATGTCGTACCGGACGTCTCTCCCGAGACAGCTCTTTGGAGCGCTCCTGAAAACGAATGTCCACACGAGTTGCTAGGGCAATCAGGGCATCTAGGGTGGAGGGCACGTCACGACCCGCCAACTCATCTTTGATGCGACTCGAAAGTCCTTCCCAGAAGGCGGCTGTCAGGGCCTCATTATTCCACCCGAGTTCAGAAGCCAAAGTGCGGAAACGGATGGCGTATTGGCCCACCGTCAGTGTTCCTTGACGTAGGCGGAGAAGTGATGAAGCAGACGCAGAGGCGCGTCCCGGCTCGTCAAAGGTACTGCGAAAGGCCTGCAGGAACTCTTGAAGATCCTTGGTCATGGGGTCCTCCTTCTCCCACAAGGGGTTCATCCACGCCAGTGCCTCGCCCTCCAGGTGAGACATTATAAAGGCGACCTTGGCTTGGTTGGAGGCGAACAGATGTGGCAGCTGCGTGAAATGAAGGGAACATTGGTTTATGAAGCCCCTGCAGGTCTTGGGATCTCCAGCATAACGAGGTGGTGACGCCAAACGGAGTCGGGAGGCATCCGACGCGGCTGCCACTGGTGCGGGAGCCGTGGATTGCCTAGTGGGGGACCTGGTTGCCGCAGGCGTCATTGATGCTTGTAACGTGTACAGGCGGGTGTCCACGGAGGTCATAAATTGCAGCATGCGGGTCTGGACTTCACGCTGGCGTTGGAGTTCCTCTTGCAGGGCCAATAGTGCTGCAGCGGGATCCATGGCCTGATCTTACTGTCACGGCCAGGTGTACGGGCAGGCCCAGGAGGTGGATCCACTGGACCGAACTCCTAGATGGTAGGAAAGAGTCCGGCAGCTGGAACACTAGAAAAAGCAGAACAGTCCTTGCACACGGGAATAGCGGAGAAGTCCCTGGGACCACGGAGTTAAGGGTGGTGGTCCGGGTGACGCAGCTCAGGTTCGGAAGCCGAGATGATGTCAGGTGGGGTCCGGAACCTTGGGAGCAAGATGACGGGTCACCGCAGGGATCCGAGATGGTGCGGACTGTCAGGATGGCAGAAGGACAGCGTTCGGGGTTCAGGATGCGGCAGACTGGATGGCGAGGCAAGCACGGCTCTACAAAGAGAGATAGGTGAGTACATGCACTGAAACACCAGGAGACCTGACTCCTAGCTTAGGGAACACGAAGATCAGGCCCCGCCCCCTTGGACAATACACCCCTTTATACCCTGTACCTGATTAGCCTCATTACCTGTTAATGGACGCTGGCCCTTTAAGAAAGGGTCAGTGACCGCGCGCGCACCCTAATGCGCATGCGCGCAGCCCGGGTGCCAGAAGCCAGGGAAGGAGGCTGAGAAGAGGACGCAGGGGAGCCGGCCAGGACCTGGGAAGCCGTCGGGCGCCGCGATCGGGGACCAGGGGGCCTGGGAAGGACGGGGACCGGAGGCTGGAGAGCGGGGAGCGTGGCAGGTGAGCCGGGGAGCGGGGCTGAGGACCCGGGGAGCGGAGCAGAGGACCCGGGGAGGGAAGCCAAGGACCCGGGGAGCGTGACAAAGGCTTATGGAACTACTGTTAGCCTTCCACGGCCTGGACAGCCTTTAAAAGTTTCCACCCGTGCCAAGGCCAGGCTTGTCCGAAGAGTCAAGGCTAACCCAAGGACAACAAGGAAAGAGCTCCAGGAAGATCTCATGGCAGTGGGGACATTGGTTTCAGTCAATACCATAAGCAACGTACTCCACCGCAATGGTCTCCGTTCCAGACGAGCCCGTAAGGTACCTTTACTTTCAAAGTGTCATGTCAAGGCTCGTCTACAGTTTGCTCATGATCACTTGGAGGACTCTGAGACAGACTGGTTCAAGGTTCTCTGGTCTGATGAGACCAAGATCGAGATCTTTGGTGCCAACCACACACGTGACGTTTGGAGACTGGATGGCACTGCATACGACCCCAAGAATACCATCCCTACAGTCAAGCATGGTGGTGGCAGCATCATGCTGTGGGGCTGTTTCTCAGCCAAGGGGCCTGGCCATCTGGTCCGCATCCATGGGAAGATGGATAGCACGGCCTACCTGGAGATTTTGGCCAAGAACCTCCGCTCCTCCATCAAGGATCTTAAGATGGGTTGTCATTTCATCTTCCAACAGACAACGACCCAAAGCACACAGCCAAGAAAACCAAGGCCTGGTTCAAGAGGGAAAAAATCAAGGTGTTGCAGTGGCCTAGTCAGTCTCCTGACCTTAACCCAATTGAAAACTTGTGGAAGGAACTCAAGATTAAAGTCCACATGAGACACCCAAAGAACCTAGATAACTTGGAGAAGATCTGCATGGAGGAGTGGGCCAAGATAACTCCAGAGACCTGTGGCGGCCTGATCAGGTCTTATAAAAGACGATTATTAGCTGTAATTGCAAACAAGGGTTATTCCACAAAATATTAAACCTAGGGGTTGAATAATAATTGACCCACACTTTTATGTTGAAAATTTATTAAAATTTGACTGAGCAACATAACTTGTTTGTTTGTAAGATTTATGTATCTGTTAATAAATCCTGCTCTTGTTTGAAGTTTGCAGGCTCTAACTTATTTGCATCTTATCAAACCTGCTAAATCTGCAGGGGGTTGAATACTACTTGTAGGCACTGTATATCATTAATGTTCTTTGACCTCCATATAAGTATCTATATACTTAATGAAACTTGTAAAGCAAGTAAGAAAGCTAAATCAAAATAAACTGAGGTTGTCTTTGGTTTTATCACACCAATTCTATTTTATTTGTGTCCATCCAAAATATAAATTGTCTACAAGGAAAAGTTCTTAACTTATTTGACCAGCTATCTTGCACATATAGACTTGTATGCTGTAGGTAATAGTGTTAGGTATTATAAGTGGTTTAATCATTTACCCATGGTAAGACTTTCCTCCAGCTATTGACATATTAAAACATAAGTTATGGAGTCTGCGCTTTACTTTTCATCTAAGCCTATTGTTAGTCATGACCTCACTAGCCGAAATGTGACAGTATTTAAAATAAGCTTAGGGCACATGGAGAAAGCAGGTCCTCTTGAAGTCTCACTTTAATCTCTTTAACAGCAGCCATATGTTATGCATAATTTTACTATTGTTGAATATGAATGGCATTACTGTTCTTTCAACAAATTATATCTATTGTTTTTAAAGATAGGAGGAAAAATACACAAAAGAATGTTTCCAACAGATCTCCATGGAGGAAATTTAATTCTTTAAAGACACATATTACACTATTTCTTTGGAGGCCACCAACATATTTTGGGGCTAGACTGATATGGGAAGAAATTAATAACTGTCAGCACCATGTTCTTGAAAGAATTAATATTAGCAATATAATTTGTTTGAGAAACCAATGATTGGTAGTTATTGGAGGAAGGTATGCTTGCTCAAGAAACCATATCACTGTTTAAAACAGAGTTTAGTGTCATATCTTGGCATTAAATTTTCAACATGTCATGTCTGTGAGTTTATCATTAATCAACTTAGATACAGGCGGAGACTGAGAGTTAGCTGGAAGGTCATGGGTACCGTATCAGCCATTTTAACCTTAAAACACTTGGCTTGTGTAAAAAAAGACATAGATTTTGAGGACTTGGATTACATTGAAGTTTGGTGAGCGGTTCACCATCAAAGCTATCGGAGAAATATATTTAAAAACCTTTGAAAGACTCTTCATTTCTTTTGTAAAACCACTTTTCTATATATATCAGTGGGAGGCTTACCACTTGTGCACCTAAACCTGGGCCTGGAAGTGAATGGGGGCCCATGGAGGCATTTAATAGTGAGTCCATTCTGGCCTGTGCTTCAGAGCCTCTGGCTCCAAGAAGGCCATGGTCAGATTGCCCTCATCACAAACGGGCAGTGAGCGATCCCGCATCACCGATGCACAGTGCAGGCAGAGGAGCTGCAGAAATCCGTCCCTCAGCTTCCTCCTGCTCAACGCTTCCTCTGTGACATAGGCACACATGGATTGATGGCATGCCGCATGCCTGTGTCATTTCAGTACCCAGAAAGAGAAGAAGCTGTGGGAAATGTACACTTTTGTTCTAAACACACTGGGGAGAGGACAATGAGAAGGGGGAGGGATCGGATCAGAATAAAGGCCCTATCACACACAGAGATAAATCTGCGGCAGATATGTGGATGCAGTGAAATTGTGGACAATCAGTGCCAGGTTTGTGGCTGTGTACAAATGGAACAATATGTCCATGATTTCACTGCAACCACAGATCTGCCAAAGATTTATCTCTGTGTGTGACGGGGCCTTAAGTGTTGGAAGAGGGACTTCAGGGCTTTATAATTATCAGGGGAAGGAAGACGTTAGATATGAATTTATAATTAATTAGATGGTAGGGGAAGATGCTAAATCCCTCATACCATCCTCCCCACCCAACAATTCATTATATGGCCCTGATAGTATCCTCCCAACAATTTGTTATATAGCCCTCGTCAATTTCCCTCAATCCATAAATCCTAATATGGCCCTAAAAGCTTTCTCCCTTACTTCACAATTCATTATATGGCCCTCAGAGCATTATCACTCCCCCCAATTCATTATAAGGCACTGATTGTGTCTTCTGCCCCCAATTTATTTTGCAGCTATCAGCGACTTATAATAAATTGTGTGGGAGGACACAGGACAGAGATTAATGATTTTAGCAGACATTCAGGATTTGCAATCAGAAAATTCTGTTGCAGATAATGAATGATGTGTTGCCAGAAAGAACACTGTGTAAAATATGCACTTTTTACATGTGTTTTTGTTGTATATTTCTCCCCACTCATTTGTATTGTTGAAATATGCTGCAAAAATGGTAGAAGAATTGACTTGCTACTGATGTAAATCTGCTGCAAATTTGCAAGGAAAAATAAAAAACAACATGTACATGGGACTTTAGCAATCTGATGCCGCGACAAAAACGCAACGTACACATAGCCTTCAAATTAATTGAGAGGAGAGTCACAGAGATGGATTAAATTATATTTTTTGGGCAGCAGAGATTATAGTTAATGAGGGGCACAGTGACAGCTTATTTATCACTTTATATTTTGAATGTTATGCGGTTAATTGTATACAACAGATACAAGTGCATCTCAATAATTTGAATATCATCAAAAAGTTAATTTATTTGATTAATTCAATACAAAAAGGGAAACACATATATTATATAGTCATTACACACAGAGTGATCTATTTCAAGTGCTTGTTTCTGTTAATGTTGATGATTATGGCTTACAGCCAATGAAAACCCAAAAGACATTATCTCGGAAAATTAGAGTATTATATAAGACCAACTGAAATTATTTTAAACTCAGAAATGTTGGTGCCTACTTAAAAGTCTGTACAGTAAATACACTCAATACTTGGTTGTGGCTCCTTTTGCATGAATTACTGCATCAATGTGGTATGGCATGGGGGGGATCAGCCTGTGGCACTGCTGAGGTGTTATGGAAGCCCAGGTTGGTGTGATAGCCTTCAGCTCGTCTGCATTGTTTGTCTGGTGTCTCTCATCTTCCTCTTGACAATACCCCATAGATTCTCTATGGGATTTAGGTCAAGTGAGTTTGCTGGCCAATCAAGTACAGTGATACTGTGGTTACTAAACCAGGTATTGGTACTTTTGACAGTATGGACAGGTGCCAAGTCCTGCTGGAAAATGAAATTTCCATCTCCAAAAAGCTTGTCGGCAGAGGGAAGCATGAAGTGCTCTAAAATTTCGTGGTAGATGGCTGTGCTGACTTTGGTCTCGATAAAACACAGTGGACCTACACCAGCAGATGACATGGCTCCCCAAACCTTCACTAATTGTGGAAACTTCACACTAGACCTCAGCGGCTTAGATTGTGGCCTCTCCACTCTTTCTCCAGACTCTGGGACCTTGATTTCAAAATGAAATGCAAAATTTACTTTCATCTGAAAACACACCTTGGACCACTGAGCAACAGTCCCGTTCTTTTTCTCCTTGGCCCAGGTAAGATGCTTCTGGTATTTTCTATTGGTCATGAGTGGCTTGACACAAGGAATGCGACAGTTGTAGCCCATGTCCTGGATACCTCTGTGTGTGGTGGCTCTTGGTGCACTGACTCCAGCGGCAGTCCACTCCTTGTGAATCTCCCCCAAATTTTTGAATGGCCTTTTCTTAACAATCCTATCAAGGCTGCTGTTATCCCGGTTGCCTGTGAACCTTTTTCTACCACACTTTTTCATTCCATTTCACTTTCCATTAATCCCTACACTTCCGGGCAATTTTCTGTTTTTCTTTTTTTTTTTTTTTTCCTCCCCTTCTTCCGAGAGCCGTAACCTTTTTATTTTCCATCAATCTTGCCATATGAGGGCTTGGTTTTTGCAGGACGAGTTGTTGTTATTTGATGATATTCTAATTTATTGAGATGCAGTTGTAGATCTGTTAGGGTGCTTGAGTGAGGTGGAGTAAAAATACCCTTAAAAATAATCTTGATATTAATCATCACAATCCTTTTTGTATCTAATTCTTTGGTGTCCATCAAACATAATGTGATTTTTTTTAAAATCTTCATCTCTGTATTTAATTTATAATTCTAATAGTAAAAAAGAAAAATGACAACTATTTTGCAAGTCTTGTTTGGGTTCATAGTAAGCAACTTCATTAATTGTCACAAAAAGTTGGTGCGATCTAAGAAAATTCCATATGTCATTTATTGAGGCTTCTGCGTTTAGCCCTCTGAATGGGCACATTGAATATGAGTATGCATTGGATAGATTTGTAAACTGAAAATATTATTGGCAATGAAAATATTATTAATTTGGCTACTATGTCCAAACTCTTGGAGGCAGCTAGATAAAATATTTTACTTTCGCATTACTTTAGGTTATAACATCACATATTCAATAGTTAAAGTGCTGAATTGGTCTTTTAACTATATGCTAAATTTCAAGGGGAAAAACACTTGTGGATTTTTCTTTTACATCATGGAAGTCACTCAAAATAAGCACTAGAGATCTACGACATCATAATAAAATATGCTGAAATGCATAAAATGATTACAGAGTCCCACAGTTTCTAATATGTTTTTCAATTAACCCAGGACCTCAGTTTTACAAAGTGTAATTTGAGGTTTGCCTGATATTCTCATTTTTTAAGTCCTAAAGTTTTCTATAACAGAATTTTGCCCTGAATAATCTTTTATATTAATATATAGAAATTGGTGAATTTATTCAATGCAAATCAAATTTGAGTCTAATTTTATGAAATAAGCAGATTTCGGCAAATTAGAACATTTTGCGATTGTGCAAATCGCAAAAAAAAAAATGCTTGCCTCCTTTTTTTCACATGGAAGAAGATTGCAGAAGTTATCTGAGGCTGACATGACCTCTGGTATCACTATACTGTGTTTAGCATTATAGGTTTTGGAAAGGTGTTTCCTGTCCAGCAACACGTCCAGAGACGGTTTGATTAAAATTTCATTTTATTTTAGAAAAAACATAAAACTAACATGACGTTAAGTGGACATCCAGAGCAGATAAAGAAACGTCTTACGCGTTTCAAGCCAATGTGGCTCTTAATCTTAGACATATGCTGTTTGAATAAGACACAGTATGTATAGAAAATACCTGATCACTCCCTGGGACATCATATACTGTTTGGACACACAGGTTGTACTAATCATTCTCCCAGAGTAGCCACAGCAAAACATTATGGCCCATAGGTCTCTGCAAGTCATTTAACCCATCATAAAGGCCCCGTCACACTAAGCAACATCGCTAGCAACATCGCTGCTAACGAACAACTTTTGTGACGTTGCTAGCGATGTTGCTGTGTGTGACATCCAGCAACAACCTGGCCCCTGCTGTGAGGTCGTTGGTTGTTGCTGAATGTCCTGGGCCATTTTTTAGTTGTTGCTCTCCCGCTGTGAAGCACAGATCGCTGTGTGTGACAGCGAGACAGCAACAACTAAATGTGCAGGCAGCAGGAGCCTGCTTCTGCGGAGGCTGGTAACCACGGTAAACATCGGGTAACCAAGAAGCCCTGTCCTTGGTTACCCGATATTTACCTTTCTTACCAGCCTCCGCCGCTCTCACTGTCAGTGCCGGCTCCTGCTCTGTGCACACGTAGCTGCAGGACACATCGGGTTAATTAACCCGATGTGTGCTGTAGCTAGGAGAGCAGGGAGCCAGCGCTAAGCAGTGTGCGCTGCTCCCTGCTCTGTGCACATGTAGCTGCAGCACACATCGGGTAATTAACCCGATGTGTGCTGTAACTAGGAGAGCAGGGAGCCAGCGCTCAGTGTGCGATGCTCCCTGCTCTCTGCACGTGTAGCTGCGTGCGCTGGTAACCAAGGTAAATATCGGGTTGGTTACCCAATATTTACCTTAGTTACCAAGCGCAGCATCTTCCACGCGGCGCTGGGGGCTGGTCACTGGTTGCTGGTGAGCTCACCAGCAACTCGTGTAGCGACGCTCCAGCGATCCCTGCCAGGTCAGGTTGCTGGTGGGATCGCTGGAGCGTCGCAGTGTGACATCTCACCAGCAACCTCCTAGCAACTTACCAGCGATCCCTATCGTTGTTGGGATCGCTGGTAAGTTGCTTAGTGTGACTGGACCTTAAGCCATTGAACATACCAAATCCTTATGAGATAAAATCTTTTCAATCATGAAATCATCAATTAATTTTCTTATTGTAGGAACAAAAAATAACATAACATATTACTTATCTCAATATCCCAAATATACTGTAAATGGCGTTAAAAACAAAAAAATAAATATATAGTTGATATTTTTGATATATATGATATCAAAATATATTTGATATATATGATATTTTCTGGTATGGTCATTTCATAGATGATATTTTGATAATATGGCG
Organism: Anomaloglossus baeobatrachus; assembly: GCF_048569485.1. Classification (NCBI taxonomy): domain Eukaryota; kingdom Metazoa; phylum Chordata; class Amphibia; order Anura; family Aromobatidae; genus Anomaloglossus; species Anomaloglossus baeobatrachus. The sequence goes on along the minus strand of NC_134356.1, from coordinate 89,147,464 downwards.
TGGAGGTGAAGCGACCATACCTGAATTTTTCAAATACATCAATTCCCATAACTTTAATTTAAAATTTGTTTCCAGTAATGAGAGGAAGTCTATTTCTTTTCTGGATTTAACTCTCACTGGTGATTCTATGAATGGACAGGTTAATTCGGATCTCTATAGAAAAGCTGTGGCAGGAAACTCTCTCCTCCATGCTACCAGCAATCACCCCAAACATATTGTGAGCAATATTCCTATTGGGGAATACATTAGAGCGAAAAGGTCAAGCAGCACAGAGGCGGCTTACACTAAAGAATGTGAACGCATTGATAATAGACTGCACAGTAGAGGTTACGACAAAATTTTGGTTGACAGGGCAAAAAGGAAAGTGGATTCAAAATCTAGAACAGATTATTTGAGACAAAAAAATGCCATGGAAAAAAAGGATCAGAATAGTGCTCTAGTCTTTTTTACTCAATATAGTGGGAGCTTTCATAAAATCACAGAAATAGTTTGTAAATATCTACCCATTTTACATGTGGATGAAACCCTCAAAAATATTTTGGATGTAGGTTGCCGCTATATATCTAGACGTGCACCTACGATCGGTGGTTTGATTTCCCCTAGTGACTTATATCTGAGGAAGCCCGTGCATATTGATGGAAAGAATTGGTTACCCACATGCAGTTCCTTCAAGCGCGGCAAAAAACAATGTGGTATATGCGCCTTTATGTATAATACCAAAGAGAGCGTTAACTCCATCACGGGAAAGCGCCACAGGATTAATTCCTTTATTAACTGTGGCACGGATTATTGTGTCTATGTTATATCATGGGAAAAGTGCCAGAAACAATATATAGGTTGCACGAGCCGCACTTTGAGGAAACGCATAGGGGAGCATCTGTATGATATCCTAAATCCTACCTCCAGGAGTTTGTCAGGAGCATCGAGGCATTTTTTATATGACCACAGTGGTGATGTTAGTTTTTTTCGGGTGAATGCCATAGAACAAATTCCACTCCCTAGAAGAGGGGGAGATCGCATTCACATGCTGCGAGATAAAGAGGCCAAATGGATTTTAACATACAATTCCTGCATGCCAATGGGTATGAATATTACAAGCGATCTTATGTATATATACTAATTGCATTAGCTATAAGTCCATTGAATTTTTTCATTTATTCTAATTTTTTTTTTTTTTAATTTGTTTTTTTAACACCATTTATATTTGGGATATTGAGATAAGTAATATGTTATGTTATGTTATTTTTTGTTCCTCCAGTAAGAAAATTAATTGATGATTTCATGATTGAAAAGATTTTATCTCATAAGGATTTGGTATGCTCAATGGATTATGATGGGTTAAATGACTTGCAGAAACCTATGGGTCATAATGTTTTGCTGCTGCTACTCTGGGAGAGTGATTAGCACAACCTGTGTGTGTCCAAACAGGATATGATGTTCAAGGGAGTGATCAGGTATTTTCTATACATATTGTGTCTTATTCAAACAACATATGTCTAAGATTAAGAGCCACATTGGCTTGAAATGCGTAAGACGTTTTTTTTATCTGCGCTGGATGTCCATCTAACGTCATGTTAGTTTTATGTTTTTTCTAAAATAAAATGAAATATTAATCAAATCATCTCTGGACGTATTACTGGACAGGAAAATCCTTTCCAAAACCTATTGCCATTCCACTCCTGAACACGGAGCCCACCTCCTTGCACCGTCCTGGACATAGGAACCAGTTCTACTGATTACAGGGTGAGCTGAAAAAAACTTTTTTACCTTTATTATGTGTTTAGCATTACGTATTTCAGCTATCACATTTTATGTTAAAGTGTTGCCAATCAGGGGAGAATATCATAACCTGTATAAAAGCCTAAGCAGGGAATGTAGCGACAATTCTAGGCTGACTTAAGCTAGTAAGAGGATGCCAGAGCACACAGCACAGCAATAGATATAGGGTGACAAAACTTTAAACATAGGACCAATAATCCAGAAAGTAATATGTGGTAAACTATAACAGTGAAGTAGATGAGAGCAATAGTCTGTGAATAAAACAGAGAATGATTTGACTGAGAGTGAGAGGATAGTAGAAGTGCTAAGAGCAGCAGGGCCACAGAGCTTAGTGTGATTGATCAGTAATATTGTGTAGCTGTTAGACATGAGCTGCCTTTTTCCCAAAAAGTTGATTTGCAGTGAATACATTTATAAAATTTCAATACTGGAAATCTTGGAATTTCTCAGAAAAGACATGTAGGGGAAAAGAGAGGGTATCCAACTGTCTATAAGAGCTTATATTTTACAGGTTAGAGAGAGGACCCTGCTGACAATAAGACCACATCCTGTGTGCTGCATAGACCATATCTTCCTGCTGTGCAAAGACACTATGGGCAAATGAAGTGTGGGGGGATTGATGCCACTGTCCTGCTGTCTGCCTGAAATGTTTTTAAATATCAACACTCCAATACGGGTCTCCAAGTTGTGTTTTGTCCGTAGTGGCAGAGTTATGGGAGCACCAGCCCTACACCCCTCTCTCACCCACTTCAATATTTCTTATGTCAATAGTCTAGGAAATAATAGCTATGCCAAAACAGTGTGGCTGCACTTTAAAACATATTTTTGCTATTTTGTAAGCCTTTTGGCCCCCCTAAAGGTGTTTTCTCTGCCTGAGGTTTGGCCTCCCCTTAAATGCAATGAGATTTGAAAAGGTTTGACGAACAGTTTGGCGAATGTAGCGTTTGTTCTGTTAGGCTCAGCAAACCAAATTTTGAAAGGTTCGCTCATCTTTATTTATGACTCTTTCATGCTTTCGCCATTTCTGGATAATGACTCTCACTGTGGTTTACTGTAGTCCAAAAGCTTTAAAAATGGCTTTATAACTTTTTCCAGATGGATAGATCTCAATTACTTTGTTTATCATTAGTTCCAGAATTTCTTTGGATCGCGGAATGATGTCTAGCTTTTTAGGATCTTTTGGTCTGCTTCACTTTTTCAGACAAGTCCTATTTATAATAATAATAATAATCTTTATTTCTATAGCGCCAACATATTCTGCAGTGCATTACAATTCAGGAGGATCATATACAAATGAGTAACAGTTATAGAAAATACAATATTTAAAGGGAAAAAAGACAACCCTGCTCGTGAGAGCTTACAATCTACAATGAGATGGGTGGGACAAGGTACAAGTGCTTATTTACAATGACAGTCCAGCCATCTCAAGAAAATGGGGGATAGATAATGGCTTCCTGGATCAGTTGGCCAGAGGCTTGAGATGCATTTGGGTGCAATGGAGTTTGACGTGGGGTAAGTTTCTGAGAAGTTGGAGGTATTAGGTGAAATTAGTTTGGCTAGGGATTGTGATAGGCCACCCTAAAAAGATGCGTTTTTAGGGTGCGTCTGAAGCTGAGTAAGTTGTGATTCGTCCTAACTTCTTGGGTTAGAGCGTTCCAGAGGTTTGGTGCAGCTCGGAAGAAGTCTTGGATTCGGGAGTGGGAGGTTCAAATTAGTGTGGATGTTAGTCGAAAGTCATTTGCAGAGCGTAGAGAATGGATGGGATGATAGACAGAGAGGAGGGTGGCGATGTAGGGGGGTGCCGCATTGTTGAGAGCTTTGTGGGTGAGAACAAGCAGTTTGAATTGGATCCTGTGATATATGGGCAGCCAGTGCAATGACTGGCACAGGCATCCGAGTAGCGGTTGGCCAGATAGGTGACCCTGGCTGTTGCATTAAGGATGGACTGTAGAGGAGAGAGTCTAGTTAGGGGGAGACCAATTAATAGAGAGTTACAGTAGTCAAGGCGAGAGTGGAACAGGGCCACGGTGAGGGTTTTTGTCGTTTCCATTGTGAGAAAGGGGCGGATTCTAGAGATGTTCTTGAGGTGCAAGCGGCAAGAGCTGGCAAGAGATTGTATGTGGGAGGTGAAGGAGAGATCAGTGTCAAGTATAACACCCAGACAGCGGGCTTGCTGCCTAGGACTTATCGTTGTGCCACACACAGAGAGGGAGATGTCAGGTTTAGGAAGATTGGAAGATGGAGGGAAAAGAAGAAGTTCAGTTTTGGAAAGGTTAAGTTTCAGATAGAGAGCAGACATGACATTTCAAACTGCAGTCAGGCAATCACTGGTGTTCTGTAGTACAGCGGGGGTGAGCTCAGGAGATGAGGTGTATAGCTGTGTGTCATCAGCATAAAGATGGTACTGAAAGCCAAATCTGCTGATGGTCATTCCAATATGGGCAGTGTAGAGGGAGAAAAGAAGAGGGCCAAGGACTAAACCTTGAGGGACCCCCAACAGTGAGAGGAAGAGGAGAAGATGTGGAGCCAGCAAATGATACACTGAATGAGTGGCCAGAAAGATAGGAAGAGAACCAGGAATGCACAGTGTCTTTTAGGCCGATAGAATGGAGCAGAGAGAGAAGGAGATGGTGGTCAACAGTGTCGAAGGCAGCAGAGAGGTCAAGAAGGATAGGCAGAGAGTGGTAGCTATTACATTTTGCTGTCAATAAGTCATTGGTCACTTTGACAAGGGCAGTTTCTGTTGAGTGCAAAAGGCGGAAGCCAGAGTGTAAAGGATCTAGAAGACAGTGGGTAGAAAGTTAGTGGGTGAGACGAGAGTAGACCAGGCGCTCTAAGAGTTTGGAGATGAAGGGGAGATTTGAGACTGGTCTGTAGTTGCTTGTGCAGGACGGATCAGGTTTTTTTTAATAATTGAGTAATGACAGAGTGTTTGAGGGAACAGGGAAAGATACCAGAAGAGAGAGAGAGATTGAAGATTTTAGTTAGGTGAGTAGTGACAACCGGAGAGAGGGAGTGGAGTAGGTGTGAGGGAAAGGGATCAGTAGGGCAAGTGGTAGGACGAGAAGAAGAGAGGAGCCTGGAGACTTCCTCCTCTGCGACTGGGTCAAATGTGCAAAGTGAGTTGGATGGGATATGGGGAGGGATGGGATTCACAAAGCTTGGTGGCTGGAAGCTGATCTCTCGGCGGATGTTTTTTATTTTCACTGTGAAATACAAGGCCAGGTCATCAGCATAAAGGTCTGTGATAGGGGTCTGTGCTTTGGGACTGAGGAGGGAGTGAAAGGTGTCAAAGAGCTTTTTTGGATTGTTGGATAGTGAGGAGATAAGGGTGGTGAAGTAGGTCTGTTTGGCGAGGTGAAGGGAAGAGTTGTAGGTCCTTAACATGAACTTGTAGTGGATGAAGTTTTCTGGTGTGCGGGTTTTCCTCCATAGGCGTTCGGCACTCCTAGAGCATCGCTGGAGAAATCGAGTTTGTGATGTGAGCCAAGGCTGTTTTACTCGGTGTTTGGAGGTTCTGCGAGTGAGGGGTGCTACTTGGTCCAGGGTGCTTTTGAGTGTTTCATTGTAGTGGATTAAAGCCAGATCAGGACAGGAAAGTGAGGAGATAGGGGACAGTGATGAATGTAGAGAGTCTGTAAGTGTCTGAGAGTCAATGGCCTGTAGGTTTCTGAATGTGTGATAGGTGGGAGCATGCTGGGGCAGATGAGGGTTTGTGAGCTTGAAGGAGAGGATGTTGTGGTCAGAGAGGGGAAGAGGTGAGTTGTCAAAGTGAGATTGAGCAGAAGCGGAAAAAGACCAGGTCAAGGGTGTTACCATCTTCATGTGTCTCAGTGGATGAGAGCTGTGAGAGGCCAAGGGAGGTGGTTAGAGATAGAAGCTGAGATGCAGATAGGGAGGAGGGGCTGTTCATGGGAAAGTTGAAGTCTCCTAGGATGAGGGTTGGTACTTCAGAGGACATGAAGTGTGGCAGCCAGGCTGAAAAGTGGTCAAGGAACTGGGTGGGTGAGCCTGATGGACGGTATATGACAGCAACTATGAGGGAAAGGGGATGGAAGAGCCTGATCGTGTGGACCTCAAAGGATGGGAATGAGAGTGATAGAGCTGGGGGGATGACCTGGAAAGTGCATTGAGGGGACAGGAGTAAACCGACTCCACCACCATGTCTCTTTTCAGGTCTTGGTGAATGTGAAAAGTGTAAACCACCATGAGAAATGGCAGCAGGGGAAGCAGTGTCAGAATCCTGAATCCAGGTTTCAGTGAGGGCTAAAGAAACAGAAAGAAACATTACCATGGACAATTATTTTACCAATGTTACACTGGGCAATTTTCTGCTTGAAAAAGCTGTTCCACTTGTTGGTACTATGAAGCCAAACCAAAGAGAAATTCCTCAAGCAAAGAAACACAATCCACAGCGAGCATTTTTTGAGAGTGTATTTGGTTTCAACAACAATGCGACACTGGTATCTCACAAAGCAAAGAAGGAGAAATCCGTTATATTACTCAGTACCATGCATCATGATTGCAGTATGGACAGTAATGACAGGAAATTGAAACAGAAACAATTCTGCATTACAATAAAACTAAAGGAGGTGTAGTAAAAATGTATGAAATGGTGGAAAAATGTTCATGCAAGAGGCAAAAGAAACATTGGCTTATAGTAATTCTTTCAAATATGCTTGATGTAGCAGCCCTGAATTCATTCATTATTTGTACAGAAACTCATCCATAATTTCATGCAAGGAGGAAGGATAGGATACACCTATTCTTAAAGGACCTTTGCCATGAACTTGTAATGCCTCACATGATGGAGCAAAGCAACATGAAATGCTTGCCAAAGCAAACTAAAGAAGCAATGAAACGGTGTGGCATCCAATTTCAGGATATTCCAGAGCCAGGAGAAAAAAGAAAATAAAGCGTTGTTCATTTGTCCAAGAAAGTTAGAGAAGAAAACTGAGCGATATTGTACCACTTGTGAGGAAAATGTCTGTAAAGAACATTCTTCAGAAAAGATAACATGTGAAAATTGTTTGGAAGACCAATAAAATTGAAAAGAAAAAGTTAGAAAAGAAATGTAGCTGCAGCTAGTTTAATCGAATTTATATACCTTTGTGTGTTTTTCATATCTTTGTTTGAAATTTGAAAAAAAAATGGTTTTTGGTGTTTTCTGCAAAAAATTATAATTAAAATGTTGTGCATTATTCATATCTTATTTTGCAATTTTGAAATTGCCTAAAAAGCCCCCGTTACATAACAATGTAGATTTGTGACGTCACACATGCTAGGGTTAAGTGATTTCTTGGTTGACAATAGGTGTGGCAGTAATCAGACCTAGGTGTGGCTAGGAAAATTGAATTCAACTTCCCAAAAATGTGAAAAACCACAGTTAATTTTTGTTTTAAGAGGAGGCAATGATTTTTTCACACAGGGCTCTATAGGTTTGGATTTCTTTTTCCCTTAATAATAAAGACCTTCATTATAAACTGCATTTTGTGTTGACTTGTTTTATCTTTGTCTATTTTTTTAAATTTGATTGATGATCTGAAACATTTAAGTGTGACAAACATGAAAAGGAGTAAGATATTGGGAAGAGACAAACAGTTTTTGATACAAGTGTAAGGCTATCTGCGCACTTTGCGTTAAATCACTTGCAGTTCTAAACGCATCCTCTGGCAGAAATTGTCTTTGTCAAATTTGGTTTTGACCACAAAAACGCTAAATATACACTTGCGTTTTTACCGTGTTTTACATGCTTTTTCAATGCATAAAGTCAAATGCGTCTGGAATACAAATACACTACTAAATTAAGTTTAAACATTCAAACACTATGAAAAAAACGGAAAAAAATTATAACAAATATCATGATTAAAATCATACACAAAATAACTAGTTTTATAAAAATTATAACTGTGCTCTAATATTTATGTATAAAATAACGTTAAATTATTGATTTTCATTAATTTAATTGTCAGACTATGTGTGTGTAAAGGGACATATCATGCCCTTAATATAATGTCAAAAACGCATGCATTTATTTTGTCAAAAAAGCATGCTTTCTGCATCAAAAAAAGCATGTAAAATGCTAGGATTTTGATTTAGGATGCGTTTTGATAATTCTCATTGACTCTAATGTTAGCAAAATGCTGCCAAAATGGCAAAAACAATTCACATGCTGCTTCTTTAAACGCAGAGATTTTGACAAATTTTCTGCAACTGAAACGCTGCGTTTTTAACAGCACTGGGCGCACAAGAAAGCTGTATTTCCCATAGACTGTGCTTAAAAATCAAAACGCATGCATTTTTGCATTAAAACGCTGCAGTTCAAAACGCATGAAAAAAGCAAAGTGCGCACATAGCCTAAATGTTCTACAGAGCACCTGTGTACAATTTGTATCTACCACTACCCATCGGTCATTGTACACATTGGCACAAATGACAAAGTTAGAGGTAGGTGGAAGGTCCTTAAAGATGATTTCAGGGAATTAGGTTGTAAGCTTAAAGCATGGACCTCAAAGGTGGTATTTTCGGAAATACTACCTGTGCCACGAGCCACACCAGAGAGGCAAAGAGAGATCAGGGAGGTTAACAGGTGGGTCAGGAATTGGTGTAGGAAAGAGGGTTTTGGGTTCCTGGAGAATTGGGCCGACTTTTCAGTTGGCTACAGATTCTATGCTAGGGATGGGCTGCATCTTAATGGGGAGGGTGCAGCTCTGCTGGGGCAGAAAATGGCTAGAAGGTTGGAGGAGTGTTTAAACTAGGAATGGGGGGGCGAGGGTATTCACTTTATAGAAGGGGAATGTAGTGCAGATAGTAACCAGGGCACAAGTAATGAAATTGGGGGTGGTATGGGGGGAAGGGTTAGGACAGTCAATACAGTAAGCAGGAATATAGGTACAGAGTCATACGTAACGTGCATGTACACTAATGCCCGAAGCCTCACAAATAAGGTGGAGGAATTAGAATTAATATTGTTGGAAGAAAATTATGATATAGTGGGGATATCAGAGACATGGCTGGATGAGAGCTATGACTGGGCTGTTAATTTACAGGGTTATAGCCTATTCAGGAATGACCGTACAAATAAGCGAGGGGGAGGTGTGTGTCTATATGTAAAATCATCCTTAAAACCCATCCTGCGTGACAACATATGTGAGGGTACTGAGAATGTAGAGTCCCTATGGGTGGAGATAAGGGGGGGAGAATGAATAATAAAATACTGATAGGGGTGTGTTATAAGACGCCGAATATTATGGAAGAGGTAGAGAATCTCCTCATAAACCAAATTGATAAAGCAACGAGTCTCGGAGAGGTAATTATTATGGGGGACTTTAACTATCCTGATATAAATTGGGGAACAGAAACTTGCAGTTCCAGCAAAGGAAATAGATTTTTGATAACAATGAAAGATAATTACCTTTCACAAATGGTACAGGACCCCACAAGAGGGGGAGCACTACTAGACCTTGTACTAACCAATAGGCTAGACCGCATATCAAATATACAAGTTGGGGGTTATTTGGGGAATAGTGATCACAAAATAATAAGTTTTCATGTATTCTTTAGTAAGATGTATAGTAGAGGGGCTACAAGGACACTAAACTTCAGGAAAGCAAATTTTAAACGGTTGAGAGATGATCTTAGTGCAATAAACTGGGATGATGTACTAAGTAAAAAAAGTACACAAAGCAAATGGGAGACTTTTATGAGCATCCTGAATAGGGCTTGTGCAGAAAATATACCCTATGGGAACAAACATGCTAGAAATAGGAGGAAACTCCTATGGCTAAATAGAGCTATAAGGGAAGCAATAAAAGAAAAACAGAAAGCCTTAAAAGAATTAAAGAGGGTAGGTAGTGATGAGGCATTATATAATTATAGAAAATTAAATAAAATATGTAAAAAGCAAATTAAGTTAGCTAAGTTTGAGACAGAGAGACTCATTGCGAGAGAAAGTAAAAATAATCCTAAAATATTCTTTAACTACATAAACAGTAAAAAACTGAAAAGCGATAGTGTTGCCCCCCTTAAAAATAGTCTTGGTGAAATGGTGGAAGGGGATGAGGGTAAAGCCAACCTGCTGAATGACTTTTTTTCTACAGTTTTTATACAAGAAAATGCCATGGCAGATGACATGACCAGTGATACCATAAATTCACCCTTGAATATTACCTGCTTAACCCAGCAGGAAGTACGCCGCCGCCTCGAAATCACTAAGGTTGACAAATCTCCGGGCCCGGATGGCATACACCCCAGAGTACTACAGGTATTGAGTTCTGTGATAGATAGACCATTATTTTTAATCTTCTCAGATTCCTTAATAACAGGGTCGGTACCGCAGGACTGGCGCATAGCAAATGTGGTGCCAATATTCAAAAAGGGGACAAAAACTGAGCCGAGAAATTATAGGCCGGTAAGTTTAACCTCTACGGTTGGTAAAATCCTTGAGGGTTTCTTGAGAGATGCTATACTGGAGTATCTCAAGAAAAATAACCTTATGACAGAGTATCAACATGGGTTTATGAGGGATCGATCCTGTCAAACTAATTTGATCAGCTTCTATGAAGAGGTAAGTTCAAGCCTGGACCAGGCAAATGCAGTGGATGTTGTGTATATGGACTTTTCAAAAGCTTTTGATACGGTGCCACACAAAAGGTTGGTACATAAAATGAGAATAATGGGGATAGGGGAAATTATGTGTAACTGGGTTAAAAACTGGCTCAGTGATAGGAAACAAAGGGTGGTTATTAATGGTACGTACTCGGACTGGGTCTCAGTTCATAGTGGGGTACCACAGGGGTCAGTATTGGGCCCGCTTCTTTTCAACATATTTATAAATGACCTTGTTGGGGACATGCGGAGTAGAATTTCAATATTTGCAGATGATACTAAACTCTGCAGGGTAATCAATACAGAGGAGGATAATTTTATATTACAGGGAGATTTATGTAAATTGGAGGATTGGGCTGAGAAGTGGCAATTGAAGTTTAATGTAGATAAATGTAAGGTCATGCACTTGGGTAGAGGAAATAACATTTATGATTATGTACTTAATTGTAGAACACTGGGTAAAACAGACACAGAAAAAGACTTGGGTGTATGGGTGGATGGTAAACTTCACTTTAGTGGACAGTGTCAGGCAACTGCTGCCAGGGCTAATAAAATAATGGGATGTATTAAAAGAGGTATAAGTGTTCATGAAAAAAATATAGTTCTACCTCTGTACAAGTCACTAGTGCGACCGCACTTAGAATACTGTGTACAATTCTGGTCACCGATATATAAGAAGGACATAGCTGAACTGGAGAGGGTGCAGAGAAGAGCCACCAAGATTATTAGAGGAATGGGTGGGCTGCAATACCAAGACAGGTTATTAAACTTGGGGTTATTTAGTTTGGAAAAACGAAGGCTTAGGGGGGATCTAATCACAATGTATAAATATATGAGGGGACAGTACAGAGACCTTTCCAAAGATCTTTTTACACCTAGGCCTGCGACTGGAACACGGGGGCATCCGCTACGTCTTGAGGAAAGAAGGTTTAATCATAATCACAGACGAGGATTCTTTACTGTACGAGCAGTGAGACTATGGAACTCTCTGCCGCATGATGTTGTAATGAGTGATTCACTACTAACATTTAAGCAGAGCTTGGACGCCTTTCTTGAAAAATTTAATATTACCAGTTATGTATATTAGATTTTATGACAGGGTATTGATCCAGGGAACTAGTCTGATTGCCGGATGTGGAGTCAGGAAGGAAATTTTTTCCCCATTGGAACTTGTTTGCCACATTGGGGTTTTTTTGCCTTCCTCTGGATCAACATGTTAGGCTACGGGTTGAACTAGATGGACTTAGAGTCTCCCTTCAACCTTAAAAACTATGATACTATGATACTATGATACTATATGGTGATTATTAGGGATGAGCGAACCCGAACTGTAAAGTTCGGGGTTCATGCCAAACACTTGGTGTTCAGATCTCGGACCGGAACACAGACTTTTATCTTTATATCCAGTTGCTGTTCAGGATTGTCATCCAAATAGAACTTGTTGAAAGATTGCATTGCAGCTAATCAGCAATGAGAAACCCCCATTACTAACCATGTACCTCAAAAAAATAAACACACATAAAAATCATTATTTGAAATATAAAACACATACACATACCTTCTTTCACCCCTTTATTAACTGCAAAAACACCCATGCAGGTCCAATGTACCCACATGATGTCCCACAATGATCCTGGCTCTGCTACATTCTGAGTATGCTGTGATGGAAAATACAACTGATCACTGCAGACTCTGGGACACACTGATGGCAGCAGGGGAACCTGACTCTGAGAACATGTGAAGTCAGTCAAATTAGATCACAGCCGGGGACTCCCACGGTGCCAAGTGTGACCGCCAATGAATCCACTGCCGGATTGCCAAACTGCAGGATTGTGGGACACTTTCCAGCAATCCGGCAGTCAGGTCACCGGAGTTCACACTCATGACTCCCCCACTGTCCTCAGTGAACTCAGTTGAACCCACTGCTGGATTGACGGACTGCTGTGTACCCGTGTCCTACAATCCAACAGTTCGGCAATCTGGCAGCATGTAAACCGTAGTTCAAACTCAAGGGCTTCTCCGCTGCCCTTAGTGAACTCAGTTGAACCAGCTGCCAGATTGCTGGACTGTTAAATTGAGAGACACTGCGGCACAGTAGTCTGGCAATTCTCACTCGGGGCTCCCGCACTGCCCTCAGTGAACTCATTAATCATCACAAATCTCACACTTTTTTTGTTCTGACAAAAACTGAACTATAGAATCAAAATAATGTCCTCAAAACAGAGGAATTGATGAGGCACAACTTCACTGAATTAAAAACATAATTTTTATTTACCAAACAAAAATCCAGCATACAAAAATATTAATTTACTGGTTCATTTTGACAGAGTGCTTACCTATGCAATCAAGGACACTAAAAACCCAAGCAAGAATAAATAACCCCTAAAACGTGTAAATAACGTACAAGTGACTTAAATAGATGCAAAAAATTATTACTCGACTGCAATAGAAATCAATTAAATATGAAATTATTAAATTATCAATATATATCCATAAAAGATTAAACCACAATATACTGCCATTTTAAAATTCTCTATAAAAATGACAATAAATTACCAGTATGTGACTATACAACATTTAATAAATTGATATATTTTTAAAGGGAACCATCACCAGGATTTTCGTATACAACCTAAAGCCAGTGCTATACTGGCGCTATCAGGCTGATTCTCTACATACCTGTAGTAATCAGCTCGGATGTATAGATTTTGAAACCCAAGAAAGTAAAGTTCATAAAATTGGCAGCTTCTTGAGTGACAGCAGCTGAGGATCAGATAATATTCTAGCATATGTATTATAGAAACAATTGTCTTTTTCCCTTGCAGGACCTGTGTGAGGTCATACCCATGTGACCAGAAGGGGCAAGGCCTCAGCCAACAGAAAAATATTGCTTGGTCAGCTTTGTTAGCTGAGGCCCCGCCCCTCTAGTCACATGGGTATCACCTCACCCAGGTCCTGCAAGGGACAAAGTGAATCGTTTGTATAATACTTATGCTAATTCTAACAGGGGGAGGGGATAACTATGAATACCCCTCAGATATTATTTGATCTGTTGTTGCTGTCACTCAAGAAGCTGCAGATTTTATAAACTTTACTTTTTTGGATTTCAAAACCTAAACATCCGAGCTGACCACTAGTGGTATGTAGATAATCAGTCTGATAGTGCCAGTATACCACTGGCTTTAGGTTATATACGAAAATCCTGATGATTGGTTACCTTTAACAGTTCAATATAACACTGGTCTACAAAAAAAAATAAAACAAAATTCTGGCACGGACTTTAAGAACAGTTTTAGAGTAATTTGAGGGTTCTGAATTAAAATCTGATCCTATAATTTTTCTATCACATCACGTTTTTGCGCTATAGGTATATATCCCATTTTCATGAATTCCATGAAAAATATAAGTAGTGTATCAAAAGTGCCGGTTTATACGGTTCACTAAGGTAAACTTAGTTTTCATTTAGTCTCCCAATAAATGTGAGAATATCTCTGTTTTCTTTGAACATTCATAATTTCCATTTGTTATGATAAGAAAGTAAACAAACAGTTTTCAATGTACACAACAGTTTTGTGCAGGTACTGTTTTATTTATTGAAATTCAATGAATTTTGATATTTATATTTTTATCCTGCTGTTTTTCTGTTTTTTGTTTGTGAATCAATACCTAAAGTGGGGGGGGGACAAAATCAATAAACAACTCAGGTAGCTAACAATTTTTATCTTGTATTTCTCTGCAGGATGTTTTGGGGATCTTACAATGGCCTCTATATCTCGCAGAAGACAGTGCTCAAATGATCCAAATATTTTTTGTTACATCTGTGGAAACTTTACTGTGAAGACTCAGAGGCACAACATTACTGACTTTGTTAAGAGGGTGTATTTTGCATACTTCAAAGTAAAACTTGGAGAGCAAGACAAGCATTGGGCTCCTCACAAAGTGTGCAAAACCTGTATTAAGAGCTTGAGATCATGGTCTCAAGGAAAGAATGCTAAACTTCAGTTTGGAGTTCCTATGGTTTGGAGAGAACCAAGCAATCATTTAGAAGACTGCTATTTCTGCCTTGGGGATGTAAAAGGTTTCGATAAGAAAAACAAGAAATATTTGCAATACCCGAGTATTCCCTCAGCTATTCGACCAGTTGCCCATAGTGAAGACATACCTGTTCCAAAATTTACTGCACCTCCCAGAAAACGTTGACACAGATCTCTCCTCACATTGTTATACTGATGAAGAAGACAGTCCAGATATTTTTCAGCCATGTGATGAAGATTGTGACAAACCAATTCTGTTTACTCAGTCTGCTTTGAATAATCTGGTTAGAGATCTTTATCTACCAAAAGAGTCTGCTGAACTATTGGCTTCAAGACTACAAGAGAATCGAACGCTGAAACCAACAACAAGTGTCTCATTTTATCGTAACAGGGAAGCAGAACTCCGTAAGTACTTCCATTCAGATGGCCAGCTTGTCTATTGTACTGATGTTGTAGGGCTACTTCTCTTTATGGGACTTCCAGCTTATGATTCAAGGGATTGGAGGCTTTTTATTGATAGTTCCAAAAGAAGTTTAAAATGTGTTCTGTTACACAATGCAAATAAGTATGGCTCTGTACTAATAGGTCATTCTGTAAAACTTAAAAAAGAATATAAAAACATCAAGATTGTTCTAGAAAGGTTACAATATAATGTTCATGGGTGGTTAATTTGTGTTGATTTGAAAATGGTTAACTTTCTTTTGGGTCTGCAAGGAGGGTACACAAAACACCCTTGTTTTCTGTGCTACTGGGACAGTAGAGGTACAGCAAAGCATTGGGTGAAAACTGAATGGCCTCAGCGACAGAGTTTGGCATCTGGCAATAAGAATGTCATCCATAATCCTCTAGTGGATAGGAAGAACATTGTCTTTCCTCCCTTGCACATAAAACTTGGATTGATGAAGCAGTTCATCAAAGCTCTCAATCACAGTGGAGAATGCTTTAACTATATATGTTCAACGTTTCCTGGACTTAGTGAAGAGAAGAAAAAGGCTGGAATATTTGATGGACCTCAAATTTGGCACAAATGACAAAGTTAGAGGTAGGTGGAAGGTCCTTAAAGATGATTTCAGGGAATTAGGTTGTAAGCTTAAAGCATGGACCTCAAAGGTGGTATTTTCGGAAATACTACCTGTGCCACGAGCCACACCAGAGAGGCAAAGAGAGATCAGGGAGGTTAACAGGTGGCTCAGGAATTGGTGTAGGAAAGAGGGTTTTGGGTTCCTGGAGAATTGGGCCGACTTTTCAGTTGGCTACAGATTCTATGCTAGGGATGGGCTGCATCTTAATGGGGAGGGTGCAGCTCTGCTGGGGCAGAAAATGGCTAGAAGGTTGGAGGAGTGTTTAAACTAGGAATGGGGGGGCGAGGGTATTCACTTTATAGAAGGGGAATGTAGTGCAGATAGTAACCAGGGCACAAGTAATGAAATTGGGGGTGGTATGGGGGGAAGGGTTAGGACAGTCAATACAGTAAGCAGGAATATAGGTACAGAGTCATACGTAACGTGCATGTACACTAATGCCCGAAGCCTCACAAATAAGGTGGAGGAATTAGAATTAATATTGTTGGAAGAAAATTATGATATAGTGGGGATATCAGAGACATGGCTGGATGAGAGCTATGACTGGGCTGTTAATTTACAGGGTTATAGCCTATTCAGGAATGACCGTACAAATAAGCGAGGGGGAGGTGTGTGTCTATATGTAAAATCATCCTTAAAACCCATCCTGCGTGACAACATATGTGAGGGTACTGAGAATGTAGAGTCCCTATGGGTGGAGATAAGGGGGGGAGAATGAATAATAAAATACTGATAGGGGTGTGTTATAAGACGCCGAATATTATGGAAGAGGTAGAGAATCTCCTCATAAACCAAATTGATAAAGCAACGAGTCTCGGAGAGGTAATTATTATGGGGGACTTTAACTATCCTGATATAAATTGGGGAACAGAAACTTGCAGTTCCAGCAAAGGAAATAGATTTTTGATAACAATGAAAGATAATTACCTTTCACAAATGGTACAGGACCCCACAAGAGGGGGAGCACTACTAGACCTTGTACTAACCAATAGGCTAGACCGCATATCAAATATACAAGTTGGGGGTTATTTGGGGAATAGTGATCACAAAATAATAAGTTTTCATGTATTCTTTAGTAAGATGTATAGTAGAGGGGCTACAAGGACACTAAACTTCAGGAAAGCAAATTTTAAACGGTTGAGAGATGATCTTAGTGCAATAAACTGGGATGATGTACTAAGTAATAAAAGTACACAAAGCAAATGGGAGACTTTTATGAGCATCCTGAATAGGGCTTGTGCAGAAAATATACCCTATGGGAACAAACATGCTAGAAATAGGAGGAAACTCCTATGGCTAAATAGAGCTGTAAGGGAAGCAATAAAAGAAAAACAGAAAGCCTTAAAAGAATTAAAGAGGGTAGGTAGTGATGAGGCATTATATAATTATAGAAAATTAAATAAAATATGTAAAAAGCCAATTAAGTTAGCTAAGTTTGAGACAGAGAGACTCATTGCGAGAGAAAGTAAAAATAATCCTAAAATATTCTTTAACTACATAAACAGTAAAAAACTGAAAAGCGATAGTGTTGCCCCCCTTAAAAATAGTCTTGGTGAAATGGTGGAAGGGGATGAGGGTAAAGCCAACCTGCTGAATGACTTTTTTTCTACAGTTTTTATACAAGAAAATGCCATGGCAGATGACATGACCAGTGATACCATAAATTCACCCTTGAATATTACCTGCTTAACCCAGCAGGAAGTACGCCGCCGCCTCGAAATCACTAAGGTTGACAAATCTCCGGGCCCGGATGGCATACACCCCAGAGTACTACAGGTATTGAGTTCTGTGATAGATAGACCATTATTTTTAATCTTCTCAGATTCCTTAATAACAGGGTCGGTACCGCAGGACTGGCGCATAGCAAATGTGGTGCCAATATTCAAAAAGGGGACAAAAACTGAGCCGAGAAATTATAGGCCGGTAAGTTTAACCTCTACGGTTGGTAAAATCCTTGAGGGTTTCTTGAGAGATGCTATACTGGAGTATCTCAAGAAAAATAACCTTATGACAGAGTATCAACATGGGTTTATGAGGGATCGATCCTGTCAAACTAATTTGATCAGCTTCTATGAAGAGGTAAGTTCAAGCCTGGACCAGGCAAATGCAGTGGATGTTGTGTATATGGACTTTTCAAAAGCTTTTGATACGGTGCCACACAAAAGGTTGGTACATAAAATGAGAATAATGGGGATAGGGGAAATTATGTGTAACTGGGTTAAAAACTGGCTCAGTGATAGGAAACAAAGGGTGGTTATTAATGGTACGTACTCGGACTGGGTCTCAGTTCATAGTGGGGTACCACAGGGGTCAGTATTGGGCCCGCTTCTTTTCAACATATTTATAAATGACCTTGTTGGGGACATGCGGAGTAGAATTTCAATATTTGCAGATGATACTAAACTCTGCAGGGTAATCAATACAGAGGAGGATAATTTTATATTACAGGGAGATTTATGTAAATTGGAGGATTGGGCTGAGAAGTGGCAATTGAAGTTTAATGTAGATAAATGTAAGGTCATGCACTTGGGTAGAGGAAATAACATTTATGATTATGTACTTAATTGTAGAACACTGGGTAAAACAGACACAGAAAAAGACTTGGGTGTATGGGTGGATGGTAAACTTCACTTTAGTGGACAGTGTCAGGCAACTGCTGCCAGGGCTAATAAAATAATGGGATGTATTAAAAGAGGTATAAGTGTTCATGAAAAAAATATAGTTCTACCTCTGTACAAGTCACTAGTGCGACCGCACTTAGAATACTGTGTACAATTCTGGTCACCGATATATAAGAAGGACATAGCTGAACTGGAGAGGGTGCAAAGAAGAGCCACCAAGATTATTAGAGGAATGGGTGGGCTGCAATACCAAGACAGGTTATTAAACTTGGGGTTATTTAGTTTGGAAAAACGAAGGCTTAGGGGGGATCTAATCACAATGTATAAATATATGAGGGGACAGTACAGAGACCTTTCCAAAGATCTTTTTACACCTAGGCCTGCGACTGGAACACGGGGGCATCCGCTACGTCTTGAGGAAAGAAGGTTTAATCATAATCACAGACGAGGATTCTTTACTGTACGAGCAGTGAGACTATGGAACTCTCTGCCGCATGATGTTGTAATGAGTGATTCACTACTAACATTTAAGCAGAGCCTGGATGCCTTTCTTGAAAAATTTAATATTACCAGTTATGTATATTAGATTTTATGACAGGGTATTGATCCAGGGAACTAGTCTGATTGCCGGATGTGGAGTCAGGACGGAAATTTTTTCCCCATTGGAACTTGTTTGCCACATTGGGGTTTTCTTGCCTTCCTCTGGATCAACATGTTAGGCTACGGGTTGAAATAGATGGACTTAGAGTCTCCCTTCAACCTTAAAAACTATGATACTATGATACTATGATACTATATGGTGATTATTAGGGATGAGCGAACCCGAACTGTAAAGTTCGGGGTTCATGCCAAACACTTGGTGTTCAGATCTCGGACCGGAACACAGACTTTTATCTTTATATCCAGTTGCTGTTCAGGATTGTCATCCAAATAGAACTTGTTGAAAGATTGCATTGCAGCTAATCAGCAATGAGAAACCCCCATTACTAACCATGTACCTCAAAAAAATAAACACACATAAAAATCATTATTTGAAATATAAAACACATACACATACCTTCTTTCACCCCTTTATTAATTGCAAAAACACCCATGCAGGTCCAATGTAACCACATGATGTCCCACAATGATCCTGGCTCTGCTACATTCTGAGTATGCTGTGATGGAAAATACAACTGATCACTGCAGACTCTGGGACACACTGATGGCAGCAGGGGAACCTGACTCTGAGAACATGTGAAGTCAGTCAAATTAGATCACAGCCGGGGACTCCCACGGTGCCAAGTGTGACCGCCAGTGAATCCACTGCCGGATTGCCAAACTGCAGGATTGCGGGGCACTTTCCAGCAATCCGGCAGTCAGGTCACCGGAGTTCACACTCATGACTCCCCCACTGTCCTCAGTGAACTCAGTTGAACCAACTGCTGGATTGACGGACTGCTGTGTACCCGTGTCCTACAATCCAACAGTTCGGCAATCTGGCAGCATGTAAACCGTAGTTCAAACTCAAGGGCTTCTCCGCTGCCCTTAGTGAACTCAGTTGAACCAGCTGCCAGATTGCTGGACTGTTGAATTGAGGGACACTGCGGCACAGTAGTCTGGCAATTCTCACTCGGGGTTCCCGCACTGCCCTCAGTGAACTCATTAATCATCACAAATCTCACACTTTTTTTGTTCTGACAAAAACTGAACTATAGAATCAAAATAATGTCCCCAAAACAGAGGAATTGATGAGGCACAACTTCACTGAATTAAAAACATATATTTTTTTTTACCAAACAAAAATCCAGCACACAAAAATATTAATTTACTGGTTCATTTTGACAGAGTGCTTACCTATGCAATCAAGGACACTAAAAACCCACGCAAGAATAAATAACCCCTAAAACGTGTAAATAACGTACAAGTGACTTAAATAGATGCAAAAAATTATTACTCGACTGCAATAGAAATCAATTAAATATGAAATTATTAAATTATCAATATATATCCATAAAAGATTAAACCACAATATACTGCCCTTTTAAAATTCTCTATAAAAATGACAATAAATTACCAGTATGTGACTATACAACATTTAATAAATTGATATATTTTTAAAGGGAACCATCACCAGGATTTTCGTATACAACCTAAAGCCAGTGCTATACTGGCGCTATCAGGCTGATTCTCTACATACCTGTAGTAATCAGCTCGGATGTAAGGATTTTGAAACCCAAGAAAGTAAAGTTCATAAAATTGGCAGCTTCTTGAGTGACAGCAGCTGAGGATCAGATAATATTCTAGCATATGTATTATAGAAACAATTGTCTTTTTCCCTTGCAGGACCTGTGTGAGGTCATACCCATGTGACCAGAAGGGGCAAGGCCTCAGCCAACAGAAAAATATTGCTTTGTCAGCTGAGGCCCCGCCCCTCTAGTCACATGGGTGTTACATCTCGTGGCTCTCCTCTTGCAAGGAATGAGGTGGTCCCCCATTCCTTGTCTGCCGCGAGCCCTCCTGCTCAGCAGCGCCAAAGGCCTGGGAGATTGCAGAAGTTTCCTCCTCCGAGATGCAGCAGAAGGGTGACACCTAGTGGTTTACTCCTTGTAAGGAATGGAGTGGTCTCCCATTCATTGCCTGCCACATGCCCTCCTGCTCAGCATCGCAGAGGGTCGGAGTGGTTGCACAGTGTGCAAAGGATAGATGCTCAGGGAAGCAGCAAGACATCCCTTAGCTCTGCACATTGTGATACCGAAGATCCCGCCTTTATGACCCAGAGGCAGGAGGTTGAGCATGTGCCCCACGTGACGTCTTCTGATTCGCTCACTGGTATCACACTGCCAGATAACGAGGCTGGTGATGTGCTGAATCCTGACTGGCCGGGCCAGGACGTCACAGATCATGATTGGGTCACATCCGTCTCGCGCCCGCCCTTGGCTGGAGCTACATCACCTTAAAAACCCCTCCTGCCATCATGGCGGCGCGCGACCGTCCTTCTATGTTTGGATGTCTGGCAGCGTGCTGCCACGCCACTGCTCAGGCATTATTGTCTTTCGTGGGCTTTGCCCTTGCTGCTCAGGCAGCACCTGGTTTGCAGGCCGTGTTCCTGCCTTGCTGCTCCGGCAGTATCTCCTTTAACAGGCTGTGTTCCTGTCCCAGGTGAGCTCCTTGAATCTCTGTCAGACTCACCTGGTTTCTGAAGCACACGTGCGTGGGCACCTCTGTGCTACCCTCGTGCCATATTCCTGTGACTCCTGCTGGCACACGTGCGTAGGCACCTCTGTGCGTCCCCGTGCAACAGGTACACCGAGTTGTGAGCCCCGTGCCATACAACCCTCACGGGTTAGGGCGGACAGGTGTACGCAGATCGTCTGTGACATTCCAGACGATCGCTAGCAGCAACCCGCTCACTCTTCTCCCACCATAGGAGCGGTCCCTTACACCGCACAGTGGACCTTGACCGGCGGAAGCTGTCCATATACCATCTTGGCACGCTTCCCCGGGTCCCCCTCGTAACATTACGGTCGCGCCAAAGGTCTGGCTATGGCAGAAGAGCAGCAGCAGTTGCTGCGTTATGTGCAGCAGTTGGAGTCACGATTGGCAGCTGTGGAGCGGTCTTCCCCCGATAAGGCTGCTCTAGCGACAATTGCCACCCAAGCGGCTACTCAGGCTGTGGAATTGAGCGGAAAGTCGCCTCGCCTTTCGCTCCCAGAGCGCTTCAACGGGGACAGCTCCGAGTGCCGTAGTTTCATAAACCAGGTTACCACCTACTTGGAGATGTCCGCCACTCTTTATGCTACTGAGAAGGCGAAAGTAGCATTCGTCCAGTCCCTGCTCACAGGGAGAGCGCTAAAATGGTCCACGCCGTTGTGGGAGCGTGGAGATCGGGTGGTGAATCACCTTTCAGTTTATCTTGAGGCCATGAGAAAGGTGTTCCTCGGGCCTCAAGTCACCCACGACTCCGCGCTGCGACTCCTACGCCTTCGGCAAAAGTCCACTTCAGTCGGGGACTTTGCGGTGCAGTTCAGGACACTCGCCGCAGAGCTGGACTGGCCAGATAAAGTCCTTGTCCCTGTGTTCTGGGAGGGTCTGGCAGGGTTCGTCAAAGACGCGCTGGCCACGCGTGATGTGCCGACCACCTTAGAGGCCTTGATACGGCTTGCTTCTCGCATAGACATCCGCCACGCGGAGCGGAGGCTCGAGGTCTCTTCGGCACCCACGTCTACCTGGCCTACAGAGCCTCTGACTCTCCTTCCCCACCAGATCAGTCTCCCAGCCAGTTCTGTTGATGACTCTGTGGAGCCCATGGAAGTCTCCAAGGTGGTCTCCTCTACCACAGGCTCTTGGCCGCCGGTCGTTTGCTTTGCCTGTGGGCAGAGGGGACATGTAGCTACCCAATGTTCAAAACCATCGGAAAAGAGACAGTGTCTGGTTTCCATCAGAGGAGGAACCCTAGACGCTGCCTCTCCTTCTAAATTAACCCTCAGCGCCCAGTTGCAGTTCGGCACCACTGTCTTCCCTGCCCTGGCTTGCTTAGACACTGGCGCTGACGGCAATTTCATTTCAGCCTCCCTGGCAACTAGGTACTCTGTTCCCCTGGTCCTGTTGCCTAAACCAATCAGTGTCCAGGTAGTCAACGGGTCCCTACTTGTCAAACCCATTACCCAGATCACCGTCCCTCTCAGGATGGCTGTACCACCAGGCCACCATGAGCAGGTGTCCTTTCTGGTGCTTCCAGAAGGGACGGATGAGATCCTACTAGGACTCCCCTGGTTGAAACGGCATGCTCCGATACTCAACTGGACAACAGGGGAGATCTCGTCCTGGGCAGGGTCATGTAAAGAACACCTCGGGACCACCGGGTCACCCACTCCCCTAGACCTGGTGCCACCTGGCCAGACCCTCGTTCCCCCTAGGTTACGGAACGATGTACTTTCCTGGGACCATACCTCCAAGGTCGTGGGCCTCTGCAGGTCCAAAAGGACCAGAGTTCTAGAGGCCAGGCATGATTGGTGGCCGACGGCCGACTCCTCGTCCGACAACCCTGAAGTAGCGAGGTTGGTTAAAACAAAAATCGTTCAGGGCAAGAGGTACTTCCTCGTGGAGTGGGTCGGTCGTGGACCGAAGCATAGGACCTGGGAATTAGAGGATCATGTCCACGCTCCGGGTTTGGTAGCAGCCTTTGAGCACAGGCGGCGGGGGGGCCCTAGACGGGGGGGTAATGTTACATCTCGTGGCTCTCCTCTTGCAAGGAATGAGGTGGTCCCCCATTCCTTGTCTGCCGCGAGCCCTCCTGCTCAGCAGCGCCAAAGGCCTGGGAGACTGCAGGAGTTTCCTCCTCCGAGATGCAGCAGAAGGGTGACACCTAGTGGTTTACTCCTTGTAAGGAATGGAGTGGTCTCCCATCCCTTGCCTGCCACATGCCCTCCTGCTCAGCATCGCAGAGGGTCGGAGTGGTTGCACAGTGTGCAAAGGATAGATGCTCAGGGAAGCAGCAAGACATCCCTTAGCTCTGCACATTGTGATACCGAAGATCCCGCCTTTATGACCCAGAGGCAGGAGGTTGAGCATGTGCCCCACGTGACGTCTTCTGATTCGCTCACTGGTATCACACGGCCAGATAACGAGGCTGGTGATGTGCTGAATCCTGACTGGCCGGGCCAGGACGTCACAGATCATGATTGGGTCACATCCGTCTCGCGCCCGCCCTTGGCTGGAGCTACATCACCTTAAAAACCCCTCCTGCCATCATGGCGGCGCGCGACCGTCCTTCTATGTTTGGATGTCTGGCAGGGTGCTGCCACGCCACTGCTCAGGCATTATTGTCTTTCGTGGGCTTTGCCCTTGCTGCTCAGGCAGCACCTGGTTTGCAGGCCGTGTTCCTGCCTTGCTGCTCCGGCAGTATCTCCTTTAACAGGCTGTGTTCCTGTCCCAGGTGAGCTCCTTGAATCTCTGTCAGACTCACCTGGTTTCTGAAGCACACGTGCGTGGGCACCTCTGTGCTACCCTCGTGCCATATTCCTGTGACTCCTGCTGGCACACGTGCGTAGGCACCTCTGTACGTCCCCGTGCAACAGGTACACCGAGTTGTGAGCCCCGTGCCATACAACCCTCACGGGTTAGGGCGGACAGGTGTACGCAGATCGTCTGTGACATTCCAGACGATCGCTAGCAGCAACCCGCTCACTCTTCTCCCACCATAGCAGCGGTCCCTTACACCGCACAGTGGACCTTGACCGGCGGAAGCTGTCCATATACCATCTTGGCACGCTTCCCCGGGTCCCCCTCGTAACACATGGGTATCACCTCACCCAGGTCCTGCAAGGGACAAAGTGAATCGTTTGTATAATACTTATGCTAATTCTAACAGGGGGAGGGGATAACTATGAATACCCCTCAGATATTATTTGATCTGTTGTTGCTGTCACTCAAGAAGCTGCAGATTTTATAAACTTTACTTTTTTGGATTTCAAAACCTAAACATCCAAGCTGACCACTAGTGGTATGTAGATAATCAGTCTGATAGTGCCAGTATAGCACTGGCTTTAGGTTATATACGAAAATCCTGATGATTGGTTACCTTTAACAGTTCAATATAACACTGGTCTACAAAAAAAATAAAACAAAATTCTGGCACGGACTTTAAGAACAGTTTTAGAGTAATTTGAGGGTGCTGAATTCAAATCTGAGCTTATAATTTCTCTATCACATCACGTTTTTGCGCTATAGGTATATATCCCATTTTCATGAATTCCATGAAAAATATAAGTAGTGTATCAAAAGTCCTGGTTTATACGGTTCACTAAGGTAAACTTAGTTTTCATTTAGTCTCCCAATAAATGTGAGAATATCTCTGTTTTCTTTGAACATTCATAATTTCCATTTGTTATGATAAGAAAGTACACAAACAGTTTTAAATGTACACAACAGTTGTGTGCAGGTACTGTTTTATTTATTGAAATTTTTACTGAATTTTGATATTTATTATTTTTATCCTGCTGTTTTTTTGTTTTTTGTTTGTGAATAAATACCTAAAGTGTGTGGGGGGGGGCAAAATCAATAAACAACTCAGGTAGCTAACAACTTTTATCTAGTATTTCTCTGCAGGATGTTTTGGTGATCTAACAATGGCCTCTACATCTCGCAGAAGACAGTGCTCAAATGATCCGAATATTTTTTGTTACATCTGTGGAAACTTTACTGTGAAGACTCAGAGGCGCAACATTACTGACTTTGTTAAGAGGGTGTATTTTGCATACTTCAAAGTAAAACTTGGAGAGCAAGACAAGCATTGGGCTCCTCACAAAGTGTGCAAAACCTGTATTAAGAGCTTGAGATCATGGTCTCAATGAAAGAATGCTAAACTTCAGTTTGGAGTTCCTATGGTTTGGAGAGAACCAAGCAATCATTTAGAAGACTGCTATTTCTGCCTTGGGGATGTAAAAGGTTTCAATAAGAAAAACAAGCAATATTTGCAATACCCGAGTATCCCTTCAGCCATTCGACCAGTTGCCCATAGTGAAGACATACCTGTTCCAAAATTTACTGCACCTCCCAGAAAACGTTGACACAGATCTCTCCTCACATTGTTATACTGATGAAGAAGACAGTCGAGATATTTTTCAGCCATGTGATGAAGATTGTGACAAACCAATTCTGTTTACTCAGTCTACTTTGAATAATCTGGTTAGAGATCTTTATCTACCAAAAGAGTCTGCTGAACTATTGGCTGCAAGACTACAAGAGAATCGAATGTTGAAACCCGGAAGAAGTGTCTCATTTTATCGTAACAGGGAAGCAGAACTCCGTAAGTACTTCCATTCAGATGGCCAGCTTGTCTATTGTACTGATGTTGAAGGGCTACTTCTCTTTATGGGACTTCCAGCTTATGATTCAAGGGATTGGAGGCTTTTTTGATAGTTCCAAAAGAAGTTTAAAATGTGTTCTGTTAGACAATGCAAATAAGTATGGCTCTGTACTAATAGGTCATTCTGTAAAACTTAAAAAAGAATATAAAAACATCAAGATTGTTCTACAGAGATTACAATATAATGTTCATGGGTGGTTAATTTGTGTTGATTTGAAAATGGTTAACTTTCTTTTGGGTCTGCAAGGAGGGTACACAAAACACCCTTGTTTTCTGTGCTACTGGGACAGTAGAGGTACGGCAAAGCATTGGGTGAAAACTGAATGGCCTCAGCGACAGAGTTTGGCATCTGGCGATAAGAATGTCATCCATGATCCTCTAGTGGATAGGAAGAACATTGTCTTTCCTCCCTTCCGCATAAAACTTGGATTGATGAAGCAGTTCGTCAAAGCTCTCAATCACAGTGGAGAATGCTTTAACTATATATGTTCAACTTTTCCTGGTCTTAGTGAAGAGAAGAAAAAGGCTGGAATATTTGATGGACCTCAAATTAGAACACTTATGAGAGACCCAAATTTTATTTCATCAATGAATGAGACAGAAGAAAGAGCTTGGAATGCATCTTGTAATGTGGTGCAGATTTTTCTAGGGAATAAGAAAGCAGACAACTATGAAGAGATTGTGGAAGAGCTACGAATGAGTCTGCGAAATCTTGGATGTAGAATAAGTATCAAGATTCACCATTTACACAGCCATTTGGACTTTTTTCCAAGAACCTTTTGGATGTGAGTGAGGAACAAGGGAAGCGTTTTCATCAGGACATTAAAATAATGGAAGAACTGTATCAAGGCCGGTGGGATATATGATGGCTGACTATTGCTGGAGCTTGATGAGAGACAACCCAGAAGCTGTACATCACAGATCAGCCAAGAAAAGAAAGTTCTAATAACTGCCATTTGCCATTCATCTGTGTGCCATATATATGTGTTTTTATATTTTGTAGTTTAATTCTGTAAGTATATTTGATTTGCTGTACATGGAGTTTATAATCTTTGTAATTCCTTGATTAAAAATATACAAAATGTAGTACCTAAAATCATGTGTTTTTATCATAAAACATTCGATATGAGTAATTTTCATCAAAAATTGAAAATATCTAGAAATCCTGATGTGATAGCCAAAAACGGAGTTCATATTCGTAATGAGCAGGCAAAATTGACTTAAAATATGTTTTAAAACCTTTTGCCAGAAAAATTGTGTTGACCAGTGTAATAAATCAATTCATATTTTTACACATCTAATTAGGAGATAAATAGCACAGGATTCAATATTGCGCTTTTTCCACAATAAATGAGGTACCTACTTATGTGCTAGTGTACCAATGTCCAAAGTAACCAGCTAGGCAGATAATAAATAAATAAATAAATACTTCTTAATACCTGTGTATTCTTGTTTCTGTGTGCTTTGCGCTCCGACACACGTTTTGTACATCACTTCATCAGGGAGCAGTGAGAATGAGGGAAATTAGCTAGTTTAAATAATGACGCCGCCGATCAGGGGATGAGTGTTAGGATGAGGCTATGAGTGTGCTAAGTCACATGACCCACTCTTCTTATGCACTAAGTGTTATACAAAGTCATCTGACCACAGGTCCTACTGCTGAGCAGCATACAAGTTGGTCAACTAACCGCAGGTCCTTTAATACGGGTAACTTATTAAAATTACTTAAATACACTCAAAGGCCAAGTAAAAATTGCTGTTCAATGTAATATTAATGTATCTACAGGGAAAAACCACAACTTAATAAGTGAATAAGTGTGAGTGATTATCTCAATATTTGGAGCTGTCATCATGTGATGCCTGTCCTAATAAAGACTGCCAGCTTGCGGCACATTAGTCTGGCAGTCAGGCAGTGGGTTCAACTGAGTTCACTGAGGGCAGCAGAGAAGCCCTTCAGTTTGAACTACAGTTAACACGCTGCTAGATTGGGGGAACCCTTGAGTGTAAACTCTGTTGAAGCTGCTGTTGGATTGCTGGACTGTCAGATTGCAGAACAGAGCATCACAACAGTCCAGCAGTCAGATCACTGAAATTCTCACTTGGGGGTCCTGCGCTGCCCTCAGTTGAACCTGCTAAAAGATTTCCAGACAGCTGTGCAGCTGCGTGCCTAAGGGGTACTTTGCACGCTGCGACATCGCAAGCCGATGCTGCGATGTCGAGCGCGATAGTCCCCGCCCCCGTCGCAGCAGAGATATCTTGTGATTTCTGCTATAGCGAACATTATTACTACGGCAGCTTCACATGCACTCACCTGCTCTGCGACGTCGCTCTGGCTGGCGATCCGTCTACTTCCTAAGGGGGCGGGTCGTGAGGCGTCACAGCGACGTCACACGGCAGGCGGCCAATAGAAGCGGAGGGGCGGAGATGAGCAGGATGTAAACATCCCGCGCACCTCCGTCCTTTCCCATTGCAGCCGGGACGAAGGTAGGAGATGTTCCTCGCTCCTGCGGCTTCATACACAGCGATGTGTGCTACCGCAGGAACGAGGAACAACATCGTACCTGTCGCTACACCGGCATTATGGAAATGTCGGACCCTACACCGATGATACGATAACAAAGCTTTTGCGCTCGTTAATCGTATCAAAAAAGATTTGCACACTACGATATCGACTGTGACGCCAGATGTGCGTCACTTTCGATTTGACCCCACCGACATTGCACCTGCGATGTCGTAGTGTGCAAAGCCTGCCTTAATCCGACAGTCCAGCAATCTGGCAGCAAGTTCAACTGAGTTCACTGAGTGTTTCCCTGCTGCCCTGATTGTGAACTCCGGTGACCTAACTGACGTTGGACTGCTGTGGTGCCATGTCCCGCAATCCGGCAGTCCGACAATTCGGCAGTGGGTTCACTGGCGGTAGCAGTTGGTGCCATGGAAGTCCCCGTCTGTGGCCTCTAATGACCTGAATGATGTCAGTGTTTCTCACAGCTGAGGGGTCCCTGTTGCCGTCAGTGTCCCAGAGTTTTTCAGTGTTCCATCACTGCAGCTTTTGGATCTAGCAAAGCCGGGATTATCTTGGGAGATTGTGTAGATTACATTGGCCCTGCAGGGATGTTTTGGGGGTTAGTAAAGGGGTAAAAGAGGGTGTTTTTGTATTTTAGTTTAAATAAAGGATTTTTCTGTGTTTGTGTTTATTTATTTTGACTTACAGGTAATTTCTCAGACAACTCCCCATTACTAATCTAGGGCTTGATGGCAGCTGTGATTTTTGACAAATCAATCACAGCTTTCATCAACCCCATATAGTACCCCAACTATACATAACTCTGTTAATATCCCACCAGAGCATTTACTTTGAATTGAGGTCTGGACTTTGACTGGGCCATTGTAACACATTAATTCTTTTCCTTTTTAGCCATCCAGATGGAGATGGTGCATATGAGAAAATTGTCCTATTGCATAAGCCGCTTTCATCAAAGCTTTAGATTTGCTTCACATTCGACTCTAGAATACCTTGGAAATCATATGAGATAGATACTATTTAAAATACTTTCTTAAATCAATATTTTAGCACTACACTATAAAATAAAATTCTAGATTAAAAGTAAATTTAAATTAATAAGAATCCCTGAAAGTAACTTTATTAATAATAAACATTTGTATTTATGAGCAGATGTCCAATTGTTGTGTGATACAGCTGCGGTAACGCCTTATGAACAAAGGAAGCAGCAATCATTTATTAAAGTCCAAACTAAACACATATTACTCACTTCCTCTTTAAATGTGAAAGGTTAAAGCCTTAACATCCAAGACACTCAGTAAAACTAACGCTTACACAAGATGCTTACTGTTCACTGATTTACATTATTTGTATTCTATAATAGCAATCTAAGAAACAATATTCAGAATTGTTATTTTTAATTTCAATATTTCTTGGCTCTATGTAAAACAGAACATGAAACAGCAAAAAGAGTGTGAAGAAAATGTTTATAACTATATACATACATTTATTTTCTCAGTGGTCAATAAAAGATGATTTATCATTTTCAATAAAGGCTAAATTATCACAAAACAATTTCCCACTTATTGCAAAAAAAAGTTGTGTTGAAAGTGTCCGCGGCAATTATATTATAAGAGAGTGCCTCGCTGACTTAATCATTTGTAACTTGTATAGACACACAAAGCGAAGTGTTTTTGTTTTGTTTTTTTTTTCATTAAAAAAACAATCAATGTCCATACAAAGCTTGACTGGGCGATGTGAGTGATCCAAAGGAAGCTGCCCTGTCACGAGGGTACCACAATGGAGAGTGGTCCCACTGATTTCTGGTGTCAGGAGATCTCAGAGCAGGACTTCATACACACTTGCTCAGGTTACTACTGCTGGCTGTGCAGGTTCTCCTTTATCCAGCACTGCTAAGGTTAAGTAGATCCTCTGGTTCCTGAAACTCTGAATGAAAGGTATGAGCAGCTGTTCTCTATTGCTAATTAGCTTTGCTATGAAGACTTCCCTCCTAGTCCAGGTTAATCACTGGGGATAGTTTCTGCTATTCTATCTCTAGAGGGAACCTGTGAGCTGTGGACCAGAAAGCCATTCAGACAACACTTGATGAGTGAAAGTTGTGTTGATTTCCCTTCCTTTGTCCTCTTCGGTTTTTCCCCTCTGGTCCATTCCTCATTATTACCTCTTGTTATATGGAGTGCTTTATATGATTGCTGTTTATTTTACCCTTGTCTGTCTATGCTCTCTGAGTCTTTAATCTAGAGCAGTGTTTCTCAACTCCAGTCCTCAAGACCCACCAACAGATCATGTGTTCAGGTTTTCCTCAATCAGGTTTTCAGGCTTTCATTAATGGAGGTGATGCAATTATTCCCTGTCTAATTTTGAGTAAAACCTGAATACATGATCTGTTGCTGGGTCTTGAGGACTGGAGTTGAGAAACACTGATCTAAAGTGAGACTAAAGTTCCCATTGCCTTGCGTACTATACAGAGCTGAGTCCACGAAAAGACAGGGATAGGCACGTGATTGACAACAGGGTGAAAGGACCCGTATAGAGACGTTAGCGAGTGAAGGAATCAGCCTCAGGTGAGTTTAGCAGGTGACCCTACTCTGCTTTCCTTAGCAGCAGAGGTCACCTTCATATCGTGGCCCTGTGTGTTGCGGCGTTCGCCGGGAGTTCGCGTGTTCCTGGCAGAAACACGTTAGTCACTGGCGATGTGAGAGGTTCCCTTGGACATTGTTTTCCTTTTTCATGAACTAGTAAACATATTTCATGATGATATCTATTTTCTCAATGATTTTTAAATCAACAATTATAAATTATATTTCATTATTTATTTTTATCTGTTGTCCTTTAAATTTTTGTGGTTTTGCTATGTAATTATGATGCTTTTACTCTATTTTTGCCAGCATACTTTTTTTAATGATGTTTTCACCATACAAAGCTCTATTCACTTTTGCATTTTCCATCTATCAGTTATTTTCTAGCATTTCCTACGGAATCTAAATACTCTTACTATATGCTGGAAATTGTGTATTACACTTTGAAGATCCTGGGCGTAATAAATATGCTTTCAGCCACAGTGGATCGTTTTAACCCCTTAACGACCGCGGGCAGTAATATTACGTCCTAGCAGTCATAGTGTTAATCCTCCTGGGCTGCTGCTGCGGCGATCAGAGCACATCTCAGCTGATTTATACTGTACAGCTGACATGTGTGCCTGTTAGGCACGAACAGAATAGCTATCAACCTGTGCCGTTTAACCCCTTAAATGGCGCTGTCAATATGTGACATTATAATAGTGATCGCGCTATAACTTTACTCACAGGCCAATACTGGAAGTCACGTGACGTGATCACGTGGATCCGGTAGATGTCATGGTAGCACAGGGTCATGTGATTACTCCTATGCTCACATGACTCAAGTCCTCTAAGAAACAGCCGAGTAATGGCTGTTACAAGAGATGATCATTTTTCCTGGTCTGAGCGGTGCTGCTCTGATCGGGAGAAATGAATGAGCGATCAGACTGCTGATGGTTATAGTCCCCTAGGGGAACTAGTAAAATAAAAAACGTTTAAAAGAGTTTTAAAAAAATTAAAAAAATTAAAAAACCTAAAAGTTCAAATCACCCCCTTTCGCCCCATGGAAAATTAAAGGGTTAAAAAAAAAAATATATATATATACACAAATTTGGTATCGCCGCGTTCAGAAATGTCTGATCCATGAAAATATAAAATCAATTAACCTGATCGGTACATAGTGTAGCGGCAAAAAAATTCCAAACGCCAAAATTACATTTTTTGGTCTCCACAAATTTTGCGCTAAATGCAATAATAGGTGATCACAAGGTAGCATCTGCGTAAAAATGGTACCGTTAAAAACGTCAGCTTGAGATGCAAAAACATAAGCCATCACTGAGCCATAAATCCCACAAAATGGGAACGCTATGGGTCGTGGGAAATGGCGCAAAACGTACACCATTTTTTTCAGACAAACTTCAGATGTTTTTTAACCCCTTAGATAAAAGTAAACCTATACACGTTTGGTGTATACGAACTAGCGCTGACCTCATCACACCGACACATCAGTTTTACCTGATAGGGAACACAGTGATTAAAATATCTCAAAACCAATTGTGCAATGTCACTTTTTTTGCAATTTTTCAACATTTGGAATTTTTTTCCCGTTTTCCAGTACGCTATATGGTAAAACGCATAATTTCATTTAAAAGTACAACTTGTTCTGCAAATAGCGAGCCCTTCTATGACCATATTGACTGAAAAATAAAAAAGTTACGTCTCTCGGAAGAAGAATGGCGAAAAAAAAAACGGAAAGCGAAAAATCGGTCGGACGTTAAGCTTATTCTATGTGCAAATAAAATGCAATCTCATTTCCTAGATAAGTTGGGATGTTGCACAAAGTGTAAAGAAATTAATGCCATGATTTGGAAATCTCTTATAGTCTTATTTTATTCAGAACAAATAAATTTTACAATTTTCAGAATTTTATTCGGTACGAGTACACAAGTAGTAGACAGAACTACTCGCTCAACTCTACAAAGCATCCCAACTGTTTTGGAATTGAGTAGGGATGAGCAAACCTGACCTGTAAAGTTTAGAGTTTATACTGAATATCGAGTGTTTGGGTCCTGGACTTAAACACACACTTTTATTTATATATCCAGTTCCTGTTCAAGTTTGTCATCCATATAAAGCTTATTGAAAGGCTGCAGAGGAGCGAGTCAGCATGCTTTTCCAGTGTGGCCACATACAGCACCATTACAACCAAGTTAAGTATTGGCATGGCTGTGATTGGCTGACACACCACTGTGGAAAAATAATAATAAAAAAACGACTTAGGATCCTGCCCAATTTTTGATAATCAGCGCAGATAAAACAGACGGTTATGGGATGCAACACCCAGCGGTCTGCATAACAGTGGCTGGTTATTAAAAATAGAGAGGATCCCAAGCTGTTTTTTAATTATTTAAATAAAGAATTTTTAAAAATGGCATGGATTCCCCTCTATTTGTTATATTCAGCCAAGGTAAAGTGGATATCTGGAGGTTGCTATTATCAGGGAGTGAAGAGCCATGGTTATTTGCCCCCTCCCAGCTTGAAAAAAGCAGACTGCAGCCTTCCCAGAATTAGCAAATCCATTGGGTGTTCCAATTCTTGTGCTTTAGCCAGATCAACTCAGTTGCTCTGGTGTAGTATCAATATGGGTAATACTGTATATGGGGTTCATGACAGCTGTGAATTGTGAAAAATAATAGCGGACATCAAGTCCTAGCTTAGTAATGGGGAAACATCTAGGAGACACCTGCATTACTAACCTTGTAAATGAACATAAACACACACAGAGAAAGATCCTTTATTTGAAGAAAAAACCACACACACACCATCTTTCACCCTTTTATTAACCCCCAAAACACTTCTGTAGATCTGACGTAATCCACACAATATCCCACAATGATCCCCGTCTCTGCTACATCCAGAGGCTGCAGTAATGGAAAATGTGACTTCTCACTGCAGCATCCGGGACACACTGTGGGCAGCGGGGAAGCCCAGCTGTGAGAAGCAGTGACATCAGTGAGTTTACCAGAGTTTACAGTCGGGCCCCCATGGTACCAAAACTGTCCGCTAGTGAACTCGCTGCCAGATTGCCGGATTGCCAGATTGCATGACACGGTGGCAGAGTAGTTGATCAATCTGGCAGTGAGCACAGCTGAAATCACACAGTAGCGTGGCAACCTCCAGCTGTAGCCTCCAGTGGCCTCAATGATGTCACAACTTTTCATAGCCACTGCCCTCAGTGCGTCCCAGTGGCTGCAGTGAGTAGTCATGTTTTATGTTACTGTAGCATCTGTATGTAGCAGAGCTGAGGATCGGCCAATATCCAGGTCTCTTCCCACCGTGATAATATCAGTCACAAGCTGTCCGCTTTACCTTAGCTGGTTATAAAAATAGGGGAACCCTACACTGTTTTAAATGATTTTTTTTAAATAATGAAAAATAACAGCTTGGGATCCCCTCTACTTTTCATAACCAGCTAATGTAAAACAGACCACTGGGGGCTGCAACCCATAGCCATCTGTTTTACCTATATAGGCATCATAAATAGTGCGGGAGCCCATGCCATTTATTAAAATGTTTTATTGCTTTTTACACTTCAATTCAGCCAACTGACTGGTCTTCAACCAATCACACATGTTGGCACATGGAGAGGAGGGTGTGTATAGTAATCTGTAACTGTGACGCCACTGGACCATCAGGTCGTCACAGGGTACTGCGCAAACTGCCCTTCTGTGCAGTATTCCAAGTCCCTCATGGTTCTGGGTCCCTATCTAAATAGTGTTGCATCCAAAAGCAAGTCAAATCCTAGATACACCCTGCACCACACCCACCAGGCACACCAGTGGACGGCTTGAGTGGAATAGAGCCGCCCACCTGGGGGGTCAGGGAGGGGAGGTGAGGAGTGTAGTCAGTCGGAGTGGGTAGTGAGAGAGTGAGAGGAGGTCGGGAGAGGTGGCTCCTAAAGAGGCTGCCTGGGTTGCAGACAGTGGTCTGTGCCTAAAGGAGTCGGACCCCCGGTCGCAGGGGATTGTGGCAAGGTGCCTGGACCTGTCAAGGAGGACAGCCGGCAGCCTGGCACTATCACCGGTCTGGGACCGAAGGCACAATGGGATACATGGACCCTAGGTCGGGGAGTAGCTTCTGGCAATTCGACAATTCACCTGAGGAGAACGGACCCTTTATGATCTGTTCCCACCCGCACCAGAATCGGGCCGTTAGCGCAACAAGGGAGATACGACTTTCCACTCCAAAACGGTCCAGAAAATCACAATCGTAAGCCCTGAGAGCAAGCTCCCACACTTAGCCGTAGTGGGGAGCGGGGCCCGGCAAGTTCCATGCTACTGGGCCACCACATTGAAGTTAAACTTAGTGCCAGGAGGCAGGTCATGGATCAACAGGCAACACTATAGGGGACAGGACCTGGACGAGCTCCCCTCAGCGGCAGCGGCACCAAGAGATTTGGTTTACCCAGTTGTCAGCGTTTGACTGAGTGAGTACGAGAGTGATCCCTGCATCCCACGGCACCCCCACACCAAGTCCCGGGGCATTCCCCCTACCCGTGGAGGCCTACGACACCTTGCTGACCCACTTCATCACCCTGGGTACTCCCAACGGCAGCGGCGGTACTCCCCAAATTACCGTACACCACGGGTGGCGTCACGAACTATATATCAACTCACCTGTAAATACCCCCTTCATTTGAGTTGACGCACAACCCCGGGTCTGGAGACCCTCGAGCCACAGCGAACCAGGATCCGAGCAGCTCGGCTGCTCCCACGGGGGCGGCACATAACCAATCACAGATTCTGGCACAGAGAGTGGGTGGAGGAAGCAGTGGATATTCATGAAATGTAATGAGCAGGCCCAGAAAAGAGTTTGACTGCTGTGTTATCTTCTGGAAAACACCGGAAAACATGGTATGTAGAACTGTCCTGCTCTTACCCCCATTTTGCTTCCTTTGGCAGACCCCTAGTCCTTACTGCGACTATTTTACTGCACAGAACTTCTCATCCCCATTGACTTTTCTGAGGTTTGTTGTCCGGTGTCAAGTTTAGGTTACGTTTGGGTCCTGAAACAAACTTTTTTTTTCAAATCCGCTTATCTCTAGAATTCAGAGATGCATTAAGCTGCTATTTTGCAGCCTGTCTTTTACTTTTGATAGTCAACTTTATAAACTCTCAATTAATCTCTAATAGTTTTTGTATACCACTGCCAGACACATCTCTCATTTGGAGCACCAGTTTAAAAAAACTTAATAGATTTGTATAGGAAACAAATAATAGCTAGTAATAAATTCTCAAATGTTTTGCATTTCCTATATCCAAGTGATCTGTCTGGTTACAAAAGGTCAATAAACTTTTATTGATATCTAAAAAAAATGCAAGTAGTGCATGTCTTTGGGGCACCAGGAGGACCACTTCGGGGAAGTCAACGGAGCAACACCGTTAGGTTTACAGATGTTATCAGGAGGTGAATCATAGTAGTACAATTGAAATAACTACATTTACTTGATCCCATAAAGTACACATATGTATTAGCCTTCTGTGAGAATACACTGCTGACCCAGGCTCAGTTTATAACATGGCAAATTAAATGATATTTTAAAACAGGATATGACCCACAGCATTCTCCCTATATATTTACCATTTACATCTGTCCATGCTACTTTTTATTACATAAAGAAAAATTCTATGATTTCACATGTGTTAACACAAGTAACAGCAAACGCCCTATTTGTATTAAATAACATGTTAAACCTTACACAACAAGTTCACAAATACCATGGGTGCTTTTCTAAAATTCACATCTCCTAAGTGTATAAGGAAATGGAGCTAATAGAATTTGAAGGTTGATCTTTATTACAAAGGATAAAGTTCTGAAATATATCCAAGCATGCACTACTTTAGCAGTAACAGTTATGTCATCTGCACATTATCGTGCTTCATATATATATTTATGAATTGTACAGTAATTGCCAGGACTGTATTGTTAGTTTATGCTGCCCTAGACTCAGTCTAAAGGCCCATTTACACACAGCGACATCGCTAGCGATGTCGCTGCCGATCGCACCCACCCCCGTCGTTTGTGCGTCACGGGCAAAACGCACAATATCGTTAGTCCCCATCACACATACTGACCTGCCTAGCGACGTCACTGTGGTCGGCGAGCTGCCTCTTTTCCAAGGGGGTGGTTTGTGTAGCGTCACAGCGACATCACAGGCAGGCGGCCAATAGAAGCGGAGGGGCGGATAGCAGCCAAAGGAAAGACACACCCACCTCATTGCCGGAGGACGTAGGTACGGTGTTGTTCGTCGTTCCTGGGGTGTCACACGTAGCGATGTGTGTTGCCTCAGGAACGATGAACAACCTGCGTCCAGCACGAGCAACGATATTATGTAAATGAACGACGTGTCAATGATCAGCGATTAGGTGAGTATTTTTGATCGTTAGCGGTCGTTCGTACGTTTCACATGCAATGACGTTGATAACGAGACCGGATGTGCATCACGAATTCTGTGACCGCAACGACATCTCGTTAGCGATGTCGTTGCGTGTAAATGGGCCTTAAGTGTGGCCCCATTAAGGGCACAATTTCCATCTAGTATCATCTATTGTCGTCTTGATTCACTTTTTTTTTTCTTCAGCAATCATAATGATACCAAGATCAATGGTGAAAAGGCTTACCATAACAACATTGGCATTGACAAATGTACATTACTCTTGACATTGTTGCTCAGTGCACAGACAGGACATGCAGTTCAGTACAGTAGAATGGGATACCCAATACCACTATCTGGGATCTGTACAAATAAATTATCTCTGCCACCAAAAAATAATAACCAAATGAGCAGAAGGGGTTAAAAGCCGTGCTGCTGTGCATGGAAGATGAATGCTGCATCTTTGATATGTGACTTTATTCAATACGTTTCGGAGTAATTCTCATTCATCACATGATCATCACATGTGAGGTCACTGAGTTCAATGTGGTCACTTGAGGTTAATTTACCTGCGGTCACAGGTGGATAACTGTTGGAACAACAGATAAACTGGGTGACATCATCAATCACTTCTGCGGTTCAGTCAGTCTCTGGCTGAAGCCACAGCATGCGGACATGTTCTGTGCCCATATGCTGTGATTTCAGAATTCAGCAGAGCTGGAATCGTCATGGGGCCTAGCATGGATTATGTTAGTGTGGGGCCCCGAGGTTCGGTGTCGGTGCAACGGTGCATTACCTTCAGGGACTCCACGCGGCTGGATCTTGTCACAGGTAGGAAATCCTCTATTTTGATTGTCGTGACGCCACTCTCAGAATTGCGGTCAGTGGAGACCGCCACTGCAGGTTAGGGGTGCCTGGGGCTGATAGTAGGTGCAGTCAGTTGTAATAGCCTCCTGAGAGTGAGGCATGCCCCAGGGTCCCGTGTAGGTGTGTGGAACTA
The DNA here is from genome assembly GCF_048569485.1 of Anomaloglossus baeobatrachus. NCBI lineage: Eukaryota > Metazoa > Chordata > Amphibia > Anura > Aromobatidae > Anomaloglossus > Anomaloglossus baeobatrachus. Next base: position 89,108,980 of record NC_134356.1, on the reverse strand, counting down.
CAAGTCGCAGAATGACTCACACGCACAAGCAGGATGTCTTTCAGGGGTTTTACTCACTGATCGTGGCAGGGTGAGTAACCCGGGCGTAGCTGGGATGAACCAGGCTGGAACCAGGTGTCCTTCAGGCTGACTGGTGAGGGTGGCTACCAACTCGCCTTCCTTAGCCCGTTGTGTTTTGGGGTAACCCCTGCTTGAAGCCCTGCTGGGGTCGCCCAGGGAAGTTGCTGGTGCCTCTCTCCCCTTCTTTTTGGCCCGTTTGCTTGTAGCCTGGACCAGGTCACTCCGGCTGCTTGCCTCCTGTGAGCTATGGGCCCTCACTTTGGCTACGTGGCTGCGGACTCTGTGGTGATGTCTTGGGGGTGTGAAGTGCCCCCTCATGCAGGTTTGGCAAAGGACAGGTGGATCTATCCCTGCACTGGGACCTGTTACCCGTTTGGGCCTGGTATCTCCCTGACAGTCTCCTTACTCTCCACTCCGTTGCTATCTCTTTAGTCGTGGGTGGATTTCGGGCAGCACTCCCAGGTGACCGATCTCCCCCGTCGGTAGTCACTGCGCGTACGTTGTCAGAATTGTGTAGAGCTACAGGGTCTGCTTCTGCCCTCCCTGAACTTCACCACTCAACTGTCTTCGGCTCACTCTTCCCTCCTCTCCTGTTCTTGCCTACGTCACCTAGCAACCAGGCTCTCTACCACACCCCTCGAGTGGAGATGGAGGCTTCGCCCCCTCCTGGGATCCCCAGGGGTCCTCTCAAAGGTAAATGTGTGAGACCTGATCACTATGCGCCTGTGTAGTCACACACCTCGGTCAGCCTTCTGGATTACCTGTTTTGTACTGTCCCCAGCATGGGTGCAGTACTCAGTGGTGCCTGACCAGGTCGGGGGCGCCACATTCCCCCTTAGTTATCACCAGCACGTCCTCGGGCTGCAAGACAACATTTCAAAATGCATAAAACAGTAAAACATGGTAAAACGTTTTAAAACCATCAGGTACCATACATCACCACCCTCCACCCACAAGTCCGTTAACCCACCCTAAACCCTCTCAGGCGGCAGGTCACCGGTTTCTTTTGGTAACCAGGTCTGGGCCATCAGCTTCCCCAGACCTTTCTTCCCATCTGCCTCTCCCGTTGGCCGCGCCTTCAGCCACTTCTGGCAGGATGTAGAGGCGGCTTTCATGTTCTGGTGGTTTCAGGGTATACCTGGCCTGGTGGAGCCGCGCCTTCAGCCTCTTCTGGCAGGATGTAGAGGCGGCCTCCACAGTTGGTGCTGACCAGGTACCCACTTTGTGGTGGAGAGCCAGGCCCCATAAACAGGCGTGCTCCCTGGTAGTGGTTGTACCTCTGGGGTAACTATAAACACTGCGAGAGTTTGTGGCTATAGCCAGTTCATAGCCTTAAGGTTCATGGGTTAAAGTGTAAAAGGGTTTCTCACACAAGTTCATGTGGGCACGTGCTTAAACTTGAACGTTGCAAACTTCAAACTGCTGTAGTTCTCTTTACTTTTCTCTACTCCGTTCCACCAGGGCTTTTGCCTATTGGGCTTTGGCACCTGACATTTTCTATGTTTCTGTCGTCTGTTTCTTTTTCTGTATCTTCATCTTCTGTTGTTGAGATAGCAGGTTTACTGTAGGGATTTCTGGGGCAGGGTGTGACATCTAGTGCGTACCATCCGCGTTCTCCTTGGTGCTTTGTGAATTCTACTGAGTCTCCTATCTGTAGGTTTCTTCTTGGATGTCCTCTAGGTAAATGTGCTCTCACATCCCTTCTGTTCACAAAGATGCCCTCTTTTACACCAGGTGCTACTATAAAGCCATATCCAGACCTTAGACTGAAGTCTTCTACAACTCCTCGACAAAGTGGGCCTCTGACCTGCGATTTGGCCCTTCTCAAGGACCGCTTTTCCTCTAAGTCTCTGGCCGTGACCTCGTCCTTCTCCTCGGGAGACTGCTGTGCAGGTGGATCCCTTATCCTGCTGCGGCGCCGTGTCCTGCGGGCTGGGTCCTGCCTGACTGCCACCTCACCGCTTGCAGGCTCCCAGGTGAGGTATCTGGACAAATCTTCCTCAGCGGAGGATGTCGGGCCCTCTTCATCCCAGCGGGAGTACGGCAGCATCTCTGGCTCTTGGACTGGTGCTGCATCCACTGCTGATGGCTCTGGGGTCAGCTTCTCAGCTTCCTGGCCTCCCCTCCCCCTTAGTTCTTCTGGGCACTCCTCTTGTGGCAGCGCTAGGGATGGATTTTCATCAGCAGGCCAGGGCGGGGGACCCTTTGGCATGAATGTTGCAGGAGTCTTCCTGTGAGTATGCGGAGGGAGCAGATACCGGTCCACCATCTCCTTTGGGAAGTGAGCCTCTAGATCAGCCTTCAGCTTCCAGTATTCGGGGTCCTCCCCCAGCAGGGACTTCCTAGCAGGGACTTCCTTGGGCTGGGGAGCGGTGTCTGCTCTGACCTGGCAGGCCGGGGTAAATAATTGTACAGTCTGGTCTTGGCGGGCCGAGCCTGGCGTGGCAGCGGCCTGGTCTTGGCGGGCCGAGCCTGGCGTGGCGGCGGCCTGGGTTGGAGTCGCTGCAGGGACCGGATCTTGGCGGGCCGGGCAGGGCATCGCTGCGGCGGCCTGAATTGGTGTCGCAGCTGTGATGGGATCTGTGCAGGCCGGGCTGGGCATCGCCCCTGCGGCCTGGATTGGCGTCGCAGCTGCAGCCGGTCCTTGGCGGGCCGCACCTGCGGCGTGGAGGAGGGTCGCGGTGGCAGCCGGATCTTTGCGGGCCGGGCTGGGCATCGTTGCGGCGGCCTGGGCTCGGCGGGCCGCACCTGGCGTGGCTGCGGCCTGATTCAGCGTCGCCGCGCCGGGCATCTCCCCAGGGACCGCGGGCATGGCAGCAGGGGTCGGGGCACTCGCGCTGACAGGGGCAACACAGGACTCACCCATCGGTAACATCATCGGGGTCTGAGTCGTCGCCGCTCGGTCTGGCACTCGTCGTGCGGTTCCCCTCTCATAGGCCTGAACCGCTGCAGCCATCTCCAGAAGGTCCGTGCGTCCCTCGCTGATCTGCCATACGACCCTGGCCTCCAGTTGGTCGCAAAACTGGGCAAGTTCCCGATACCACCAGGCAGCGGAGCCTGGCTCTGGGTCTCTGCGTTCAGTCGCCATTTCCTCTGCGTCTCCTTCTTCTAGTAGCAGGCTTCTGGCTCCCTTTCTTTCCCGACGTCTCTGAACGCCTCCGCTCTCATCACTTGCGAGGCCAGGACCCTTCAGGGGATCTCTGGGTAGCCACACCTCTTCGTGGGCGGTAACTTCTCCCAGCGCGGGCTGCTGTTGTTTTTCAGCGCGCTTTTCATGGTGGCAATATGGCGGCGCTTCCAATTTTCCAAGCGGACCGCCCAGGCACATGGTCACCTGTCTGAACAGGTCTAGTCCTTATCCTGTTCGTGATGCCAGATGTGTGGGGCCCCGAGGTTCGGTGTCGGTGCAACGGTGCATTACCTTCAGGGACTCCACGCGGCTGGATCTTGTCACAGGTAGGAAATCCTCTATTTTGATTGTCGTGACGCCACTCTCAGAATTGCGGTCAGTGGAGACCGCCACTGCAGGTTAGGGGTGCCTGGGGCTGATAGTAGGTGCAGTCAGTTGTAATAGCCTCCTGAGAGTGAGGCATGCCCCAGGGTCCCGTGTAGGTGTGTGGAACTACAAGTCGCAGAATGACTCACACGCACAAGCAGGATGTCTTTCAGGGGTTTTACTCACTGATCGTGGCAGGGTGAGTAACCCGGGCGTAGCTGGGATGAACCAGGCTGGAACCAGGTGTCTGACTGGTGAGGGTGGCTACCAACTCGCCTTCCTTAGCCCGTTGTGTTTTGGGGTAACCCCTGCTTGAAGCCCTGCTGGGGTCGCCCAGGGAAGTTGCTGGTGCCTCTCTCCCCTTCTTTTTGGCCCGTTTGCTTGTAGCCTGGACCAGGTCACTCCGGCTGCTTGCCTCCTGTGAGCTATGGGCCCTCACTTTGGCTACGTGGCTGCGGACTCTGTGGTGATGTCGTGGTGGATTTCGGGCAGCACTCCCAGGTGACCGATCTCCCCCGTCGGTAGTCACTGCGCGTACGTTGTCAGAATTGTGTAGAGCTACAGGGTCTGCTTCTGCCCTCCCTGAACTTCACCACTCAACTGTCTTCGGCTCACTCTTCCCTCCTCTCCTGTTCTTGCCTACGTCACCTAGCAACCAGGCTCTCTACCACACCCCTCGAGTGGAGATGGAGGCTTCGCCCCCTCCTGGGATCCCCAGGGGTCCTCTCAAAGGTAAATGTGTGAGACCTGATCACTATGCGCCTGTGTAGTCACACACCTCGGTCAGCCTTCTGGATTACCTGTTTTGTACTGTCCCCAGCATGGGTGCAGTACTCAGTGGTGCCTGACCAGGTCAGGGGCGCCACATTAGAACTGGGTGTTTGTGGTTAATAAATTCCAGAAAGCGGGAGGGTTCATATTTTCTTTCAAATTAATTTTTTTTTTCTCCTTGTGTTAATTTCTTTTTACTTACAGACTAGTAATGACGGGTCTCATAGATGCCTCCCATTACTAATCTAGGGCTTAGTGTCAGCTGTGAGCTGTGACTAACCCCCTATATTAACCAGATTGCCATCACACCAGAACAATCGGGAAGGGCCGGGTAAGTTCTGGGACTGTTGCATCTAATGAATATGACAATCCCAGGCAGCTGCAGGCTGCTTTTTATTAGGTTGGAGGTGCCAATAACCATGGGCCTCCCCAGCCTGAGAATACCAGCCCCCAGCTGTTGGGTTTTACCTTGGTTGGGTATCAAAATTGGTGGACTGCACGCTGTTTTTTTTAAATTATTTATTTAAATAATAAGACTAATAATAATAATAACAATAATAATAATTAATAATAATAATAAAAAAATCAACATGCAGTTCCTCTTATTTTGATACATGGCCAAGATAAGCGCAGGGTTGGGGGCTGCAGCCTGTAGCCATGGGCTTTATCTGTGCTGATATGAATATATAGGGGGACCGCATGGCATTTTTAAATGTATTTATTTATTTTACCCTGGTATAATTCTGTCAGAGAGGGTGGGGGTGCAGTTTGACTGCAGCCAATCAGAGACTCCAGTGGGCAGGGAAAGCAGTTAATATGTATGAGGGCTCCAAAAGGAGCACTGCAGCTGCTGTAAGACTCAGTAAGTATGTCTTTCTTTATTCCTTCCTTATTTTTTTTCTTTTGCAGCCTCTTACACCATTTGCAGCCCCTTATAACATTTTATAACACATAAGTTTTGCCTCCCATTGAATTCAATGGGTTCAGCTAGGATCGTTGATTGGATCGGAAATCTGATCGGCGATCCCAACCTGATCCGATCCTTGGCAGGATTGCTCATCTCTATCAGGGACACTCTGATGTCAGTGAACAGTTAAACCTGCTGCCGGATTGCTAGACTTCTGTTACAGCCTGTTCCACAATATGACAGTCCTGCAATTCGGCAGTCAGGTCACTGGAGTTCCCACTCAGGGGCTTCCCTATTGTCTGAAGTGAACTCTTTTGAATCCGCTGCTTGATTGCTGAACTTTCGGATTGCAGGACACAACCACACAGCAGTTCAGCAATCTGGCAGCAGGCTCATCTGAGTTCACTGAGGGCAGTGGGAGCCCTTGAGTGTGAACTCCAGTGACCGTGTCCAAAAATCCAGCAGTCTGGCAATCTAGTAGTGTTTCCATCACTGCAGTTTAAAGCGGGCTTTACACGCTGCGACATCGCTAGCATTTGCTGGCAATGTCGAGCGTGATAGCACCCGCCCCCCGTCGTATGGCCGATATGTGGTGATCGCTGCCGTAGCGAACATTATCGCTACGGCAGCGTCACATGCACATACCTGCTCTGTGACGATGTCACAGCGACGTCACACGTAACATCCCGCCCACCTCCTTCCTTCCGCATTGCCGGTGGAGGCAGGTAAGGAGATGTTCTGCACTCCTGCGGTGTCACACACAGCGATGTGTGGTGCCGCAGGAACGAGGAACAACATCGATAATAAGCAGAAAACGATTTTTTGTTTCAGGACGACCTCTCCGCGGCAAGCGATTTTGACCGCTTTTGCGATCATTTAAGGTCGCTCATAAGTGTCACACACTGCGATCTCGTTAATAAAGCCGGATGTGCAGCACAAACAACGTGACCCTGACAATAATTCATTAATGATATCGTAGCGTGTAAAGCCCGCTTTTGGGATATAGCAGAGATGGGTTTTACATGGGACGTTGTGCGGATTATGTCATAGCTGTAAGGGTGCTTTGGGGTTAACACAGGGGTGAAAAAGGGGCATGTATATTTTATTTCAAAGAAAGGATTTTTTGCAAGAGGCCAATATGCATGGCATTTCTCACTCTGGCAATACCAGCCAACAGCGGTCAGCTTTACCTTGGTTGGTTATCAAAAATGGGGGGTGGACCTCACACCTTTTTTAAAAATTATTTATTTAATTGACTTAAAAAAACGGTGTGGGATTTCCCCTATTTTTGATGACCAGCCATGGTAAAGCTGACCGCCGGGGGTTGCAGCCTGTAGCTGCTACTTTACCAGCCCTGTTTATCAAAAATACAAAAATAGGGTGGGAGCCCTTGTCTTTCTTTGTTTTACAGTGGTGCACTGGCCAATTACAGCCATGCCAATACTTGACATGGCTGTGTTGGTGATCACACCAGAAGTTCTTGTTGTTTGGCTGGTCTGCAACCTGTCTACATGCTTTATTCGGATACTTTTGCAGCATCATGCTGTGCTCTTTTATTGGAGAATCACAAATATTCCAGTTCAGTGCCCATACATTGTACCCTCATATATTGAAGTGCTCCCATACATTGTGCCCATCTTGTGCTTATGGACACATGTACCGCATACATTTTTCGGTGCATTCTCCCCACTACAATAATGCCACACGTGGTCGCTTATTGCGGTACAAGGGGGGCTCAGAAGGATGGGGCATTTAGTTTTGGGAGCACAGATGTCTTCCAGTAACATTTGACGCCCCTATATTTCCAGTGACAGATGATGGACCTGAGTGAGGGTTGGTTGTGTGGGATTAGTTAGGGGTTTTTATTGTTAACACTTTGGTGTGCAGAACATTTTTGATAGCTTTCAGTATAAGTCTGGGATCAAATTCTTGTGTTCTGGGCTAAGTACTTATGTCGGGGTTTCCACAAAAATGTGATTCAGACGACAGAAGTACTCACACTAATGAGGCAGATGGAAAGACTTTGGATTCCATTTGGTATCTGTTTGGCTGGTGGGCATCTTTTTAGTCATGCACAGAGCTGTGGTCGTCCATAATTGTGCGCTAAAAAGATGCCGAAAATGATGGGAACCCATCAGAACAAAGACCAGACAGAGTCCAAAGTGTGTCCACTTGCCTCATTAACGTGACTGGTTCCAACAGGGGTTTTGTCTGAATCGCGTTTTCGGGAATATACATGGAAGCGCTCAATGGAGAATGCAGGATCAATGACAGCTGCAATTTTTGGAAGGTAGAATGAAGAAATAGACAGTAATATAAGAATAGTCTTTATTTTTATTTTTGCACAGTTCACCGTGCAGTATTAGTGATAGAACCGATATATGTGATATGGTCTGTGGGTCGGTGCGATTACAGCGGGATCAGATTTATATATATATATATCTAATATATAAAGCTGAATATGTGTGTGTATGTGTGTGTGTGTGTGTGTGTGTGTGTGTATATGTGTGTGTGTATGTCCGGGATTGGCATCCGCACCATCGCAGCTACAGCCACAAAATTGTCCACACTCACACGTCTGGACCCCGAGAGCGTCATAGGCTATGTTTTGAGGGGAAATTTTAACCCCGCTCTTTAGTTATTCGCCAAAAAATCTGCCTCCATTAAAGCGAATGGAGCTGGGAGCCACAGTGCAGTCAGAACTTCAGAAGAATGCGCAGCCACGCCCTTATATGGAATGTTGGCGTGTCACAATGCAGCCAAGCTAAGAGACAGACACAGACAGGGAAAGAAGCAGACACAGACAGGGTAAGAAACAGACATAGACAGGGTGAGAGACAGACATGAAGAGACAGACACAGACAAAGAGAGAGACTGACAGGGAAAGAGACAGACAGGGAAAGAGAGGGAAAGAGAGAGACAGGTTAAGAGACAGACACAGACAAAGAGACAGACACAGGGAAACAGTCAGACAGGGAAAGAGAGGGAAAGAAACAGACAAAGACAGGTAAAGGTCAGACAAAGAGACAGACACAGGGAAAGAGACAGACAGGGAAAGAGAGGGAAAGAGACAGAAAGGGAAAGGGAGGGAAAGAGACAGACAGGGAAAGAGACAGATAGGGAAAGTGACAGAGATAGACTATTTTGTTAACAGCAGTTATTAACCCGGGCGAAGCCGGGTAGTACAGCTGGTAATATATAAAGCTGAATGTGTGTATGTATATATGTATGTAGGTGTGTGTGTGTGTGTGTGTGTGTGTCCGGGATTGGCATCTGCACCGTCGCAGCTACAGCCACAACATTTTGCACACTCACACTTCTGGACCCCAAGAGCGTCATAGGCTATGTTGTGAGATGAAATTTTAACCCCGTGTGTTCCAATTTACCAATCAATTTTGCCCCTATCTACATAATGGGGAAAAAGTGAAACGAAAAGTGTATCCGCACTGTCACATTTACAATCACAAAATTTTGCACAGATACCTCATGTGACCCAGGGAACATCGTAGACTATGTTTTGACAGGAAAATGTAACCCCGCGCTTTACAATTACTCTCCAAAAACATGGCTCCATTAAAGTAAATGGAACCTGGAACTACAGGTTATTAGTAGGAGCTGTGATTGGTTGCTATAGGAACAAAAGACATTCATAGTATAAGAAGCTTATGTGTGAGGTAATAAGATGTCGGTGGGGGGACGGATAGAGAGAGATAGACAAAGAGACAGACAGAGAGACAGACAGAGAGACAGACCTGGAAAGAGACAGACCTAGAAAGAGACAGACCTGGAAAGAGACAGACCTGGAAAGAGACAGACCTGGAAAGAGACAGATGGGGAAAGAGACAGATGGGGAAAGAGACAGATGGGGAAAGAGACAGACCTGGAAAGAGACAGATTGGGAAAGAGACAGATGGGGAAAGAGACAGACCTGGAAAGAGACAGATGGGGAAAGAGACAGACAAAAAAGCAGACAGGGATAGAGACAGACAGACAGGGAGGGAGGGGACAACCAGAGAGACAGACAAAGATAGATGGGGAAAGACACAGACCTTGATAGAGACAGATGGGGAAAGAGACAGAGAAATAGAGACAGACAAGGAAAGAGACAGACAGACAGGCAGACAGGGAAAGAAACAGACAGGAAAAGACAGACAAAGAGACGGGGAGACAGACGGGGAAAGAGACAGACCTCGGAAAGAGACAGACCTAGAAAGAGACAGATGGGGAAAGAAACAGAGATAGAGGCAGACAAAAAAAGAGACAGACAGAGACAGGCAGACGGGGAAAGAGACAGATGGGGAAAGAGACAGACCTGGAAAGAGACAGACGGAGCACATTACTTGTCCAATTTAGTTAAATCTGTGTAAAGCGCTGTAGAATTAATAGCGCTATATAAATTAATAAAATTATTATTATCTGTGTGAAATATCTGTGGTGTTGAAATATATGCTGGGAAATGCTTCTATTAGCTTAGTTTTTGCCTTTTAACCCCTTAACGACCGCGGGCCGTAAAATTACGTCCTAAAGGACATAATCTTACTGCCCGCGGTCCTCCGGCGGCAGCATGCCGCGATCGGCACACATCTCAGCTGATTTTCACAGCTGAGATGTGTGCCTGCTAGGCACGAGCAGAATCGTTATCTGCTCGTGCCGATTAACCCCTTATAATGGCGCTGTCAATACATGACAGCGCCATTATAAGCGCAATCGCGGTAAAGTTTTACTTACCGCCGAAACCGGAAGTCACGTGACGCGATCACGTGACTCCCGATAGTTGTCATGGTAGTACAGGGTCATGTGATGACTCCTGTACTACACATGAATTGGTTTCACTTTCGCTGTGCCCGGGGCACAGCAAAAGAGAAAGACAGCGTATCTGCTGTTTACAGCCTTCCAGCTGTGATCAGCAGATACTGCAGAGCGATCGGAATGCTGATCGCAATAGCCCCCTAGGGGGACTAGTAAAATAAAAAAAAAAAGTAAAAAAATAAGTTTTAAAAAATTAAAAAAAACCTAAAAGTTCAAATCACCCCCCATTCGCCCCATTAAAAATTAAAGGGTTAAAAAAATAAAAAATATACACACATTTGGTATCGCCGTGTTCAGAAACGCCTGATCTATCAAAATATAAAATCAATTAATCTGATCAGTAAACGGCGTAGCGGCAAAAAAATTCCAAACGCCAAAACGACGTTTTTTTGTCGCCACAACTTTTGCGCAAAATGCAATAAGAGGCGATCAAAACGTAGCATCTGCGCAAAAATGGTACCGTTAAAAACGTCAGCTCGAGACGCAAAAAATAAGCCGTCATTGAGCCTAAGATCCCGAAAAATGAGAACGCTACGGGTCACGGAATATGGCGTAAAACGTGCGCCACTTTTTTCGGACAAACTTCCGATTTTTTTTTAACCCCTTATATAAAAGTAAACCTATACATGTTTGGTGTCTACGAACTCGCACTGACCTGAGGCATCACACCCACACATCAGTTTTACCATATAGTGAACACAGTGAATAAAATATCTCAAAAACCATAGTGCTATCGCACTTTTTTTGCAATTTTTCAGCATTTGGAATTTTTTTGCCATTTTCTAGTACACAATATGGTAAAACTGATGGTTTCATTTAAAAGTACAGCTCGTTCCGCAAAAAATGAGCCCTCACATGACCATATTGACTGAAAAATAAAAAAGTTACGTCTCTCAGAAAAAGAATGGCGAAAAAAAAAAACGGAAAGCGAAAAATCGGCCGGTCGTGAAAGGGTTAATAATTACATTTCTATCTATTTGTTCTGTGGTTTTTGTGTGCAGAATACATTTTGTTAATATATTCTATTTTGTTAACAACAGTTATTAACCCGGGCGAAGCCGGGTAGTACAGCTAGTATATATATATATATATATATATATATATAGTTTTATTTATATAGTTTTGTATGTTCTGCTTCTATCACACAGTTAAAATGCTTTTTTATAATAATTATTCTGAGAACTGTAACTTTTTAATTTTTTTGGCAAATAGAATTGTATGAGGGCTTATTTTTTCATGCAACGAGTTGGACATTTTTTTGGTACCATTTTAAGGAACAACATTTTTTGATTGCTTTTTATTCAGATTTTTTTTTTTTAGATGAAGAATGAACAAAACACAGCAATTCACTTATCGATTTTTAATGTATTTCTTTGTGCGGTTCACCGCATGATACAAGTGATAAGACCAATTTATTCTTTGGGTCAGAACAGATTTGGTATTACCAGACTTATATTGCTTTTTTATGCTTTGCTACTTTTACCTACTAAAACGATTATTTGACAAAATGTAATTGTTTTTTGAATCACCATATTCTGAGAGCTGTAAGTTTTTAACTTTTTTTTCCAAATGAGACATATTAAGGCTTGTATTTTGAGGGACAGTTTAAAGTTTTTATTTCAAATATTATTTTTACATATGATTTTTTTGATCGCTTTTTATTCACTTTTTTGTTTGTCAGTATGATGAAAGAAATGCCATCATGCGGAAAAAAGTATTGTGTCATTTTTATGGATCGGGTTGTTCCAGAAACGGCGATATAAATTATGTGTACATTTCTCTGTTTATTTTTGTTTTAGCAAAAAAGCTGTGTTTATAGTGGTGGAACGAGCTTTCATGATTCGTGTGAGCTTTTTTTGTGTGTTTTTTTTTTTACTTTTTACACATTTTGTTTAAATTTTAGTAATTGTGGGACATAAAAATTTTTACTTTGATCACTGGTCTCATGGACAGCAGTGCAGGAGACCTGTCAGTGATTCACTGACTCTGCTTATAGCAGGATCTTTCAAGCCACCACACTCTGGGGTCATAAGATTACCCCAGGGTATAATGGCAACAACCGACACCAACTATTATAATTGTGGGGGGCGAGCCTGTCGAATGGGGTCTTTTAACCCCCATTTAACCTTTTTAAAATAGCTGTTGCAAGTGTCAGCAGTATTTAAGGGGTTAATCGGCCCCATTTGGTTCCAAAACCAGGCAGTGTCAGCTGTCACCCTTGTAATTTTCACCAGTGAAGTGTCGCTATTTACTTATTCCTCAGCGTTGCTTTTTAAAGCCCCTGAATGATCACGGGGTTAATTTATGTTATATTTTCATAGCTATTTTTTAATGCATTGATACCAAATTATGTGTATTTTTTATTGCTTTATTTTCAATGGTGCAGAAGGGAGATGATTTAAACTTGTGTTTTTTCTATTTTCTTCATATTTTAAAAACGTTTATTTTAAGTTGTTATTGTATTTTCAAGTCCCCTTAAGCGACTTGAAGCTGCAATTGTCCGATTGCTTGTGCTATACAGAGCATCAAAGGCAGCGACACGAAATTTGACCTAATTATACATCATATGTCATAAATGATAAGGCGGTACTAAGTACTGTATAAAGCAAAAACACGGGTAATAAAAACCTTGAAGGCCAAGAAGTCAGAAATAGCAATCCAGGTATATATAAATTTAAATAGATATCTCAATATGAAATGTAATAAAGAAATCAAGGTAGAAAAGTTATCTACAGAAAAACAAATCGCCAATGACATCAATATATATATTCCCAAAAATAGTTTAACTATAATGCAAAAAAGGAAAAAATGTGACTACACCTGCCCCTTAAAAGATGATCATAGCAATCTAATTATAGAGGACAAAGGGAAGGCTGAGATATTAAACATGTACTTTTCATCCATGTTCACCAATGAACTGCCTGTTCTAGGTACTGGGTCGGGACAAGGTATTTTGGTGCCCTAGGCAGATAAAGTCTATGGCATGCTCCCCCCACATGAACCCTCAGCCCACATGTAAAAGAATGTTTCAGAGCCTAAATTAACTGGACCCCAAACACACATCCCTCCTACTCAAATGTGTTAAGCCAGCTTTACACCTTACAATTAGGTGTGCGATCTCGTATGCGATGTGACACGCCCAAGTCGCATATGCGATTGAATGAGATTGCACGTAGGTCGTTCATTTGCTGTCACACGTGCGTTAGTAGTCTATGTTAAATTGATCAATTTTGTGTGCGATCCTTTAGATCATGTGTTCTGTGACGTATGCATTGGGCACCCTTTTTTTTTATTTATTGACTTGCCAAGCGTGTGTAATGTGTAGGGATGCGTTTTTACTATGTCATCTGCCATTCAGCTCTGCTACATGGCCGCTGACAGCAGACACAGACAGCCATGTAGCAGAGCTGAATGGCCGCTGACAGCAGACACAGACAGAGCCGCACTGTCAGAATGAACTCGGGTGAACTGGGGTAATAAGGAGTTATTGGCAGCCCATAGCTGCCCATAAGTCCTAGATTAATCTTGTCAGGCGTCTCCCCGAGACACCTTCCATGATTAATCTGTAAGTGACAGTAAATAAACACACAAATCAGAAACTAAGGTGGTGGTGTCTGTGGTCTGGGATAAGGAGGGCACGCTGCTAGTGGACTACCTTCAAAAGGGTTCCACCATCAATGCAAAGTATTACAGTGAACTATTGGACCAATTGAAGGCAGCTATAGCAACGGTGATCGCCATTATTGACCGGCTGTGGCAGCCGGTTTATAACGGAACGGGGAAGTAGACCGGGGATCCAACCGTGTGCCAGAGCATGTCGCCGATACACAGGGATGCACAAACGATCACCGTGTACTGAAGTGATGCACTGACAGGTCCTACATGACGCGTCATAGTCATGTGACCAGTCTGTTGCCAATGAGATAACAGACACGTGACTGGTCACATGGCTATTTTGACGTCACGGAAGGTCCTGTCAGTGCTGATTACTTCGAGGACGCAGCGATCATCGGAAGGAATAGCGACATGAGACAGAGTGCAGGACGGATCGCGGGGACCGGTAAGTGTTATGGCAATGTTTATTAACTGTATGTGTACATTTATAATGTGTTTTTCTGTGTTTGTGATTGCCTGCCATTGTTTTCAATGGGGTTCGAGATAAGATAACGGCTCGGCTCGTCGATCGGCTCATCGAACGGGGCACCATTCGACGAACCGAACCGAACTCGAACTCTAGGGGGGTGGCTCATATCTAATGAGGAGCAAATATGTGGAGCCATAGAAATGGAAATGACTGTCACAACCTCTACTGTTTTGGTGGACTGGATTGCACTTGGGACTCACAGGACTACACTGTCTGCAGAATTATTAGGCAAGTTGTATTTTAGAGGATTTTTTTTTATTATTGATCAACAACTATGTTCTCAATCAACCCAAAAGAATCATAAATATCAAAGATTCATATTTTTGGAAGTTGGAGTGGGTTATTTTTTAGATTTGGCTATCTTAGGAGGATATCTGTTTATGCAGCTAACTATTAACACTAGAAGTCCCAGAGAGGGGTCATTTAACATTTCTACCTTTGGAACCCAGAGACGGATCAAATGACCTGAAGGATTTTAGCTAACATCCTATAATCACCATCTTTTGTTCTGTAATTACGGCCATTACTGTCGCACCACAGGAGGTTGTTGTTCTCCATTGAGTTTAGCCATTTAGTTTCTAGTTAGTTCTATTCAGGTTATTGTATGTCATTTGACCCTCTTTCGGGACTTCAGAAATTTCTGGGGCTTCTAGTGTTAATGTGAGGAATTATTATTCAACTTAACAAAAACCAAATATATCCCCATCTCACTTGTTTATTTTCACCAGGTAAACCAATATAACTGCACAAAATTTAGAAATAAACATTTTTGACATGCAAAAACAAAACCCCAAAAAATTAATGACCAATATAGCCACCTTTCCTTATGATGACACTCAACAGCCTACCATCCATAGATTCTGTCAGTTGCTTGATCTGTTTACGATCAACATTGCGTGCAGCAGCCACCACAGCCTCCCAGACACTATTCCGAGAGGTGTACTGTTTTCCCTCCCTGTAGATCTTACATTTTATGAAGGACCTACAGGTTCTCTATGGAGTTCAGATCAGGTGAACAAAGGGGCCATGTCATTATTTCTTCATCTTTTAGACCTTTACTGGCCAGCCACGCTGTGGAGTAGTTGGATGCATGTGATGGAGCATTGTCCTGCATGAAAATCATATTTTTCTTGAACGATACCGACTTCTTCCTGTACCACTGCTTGAAGAAGTTGTCTTCCAGAAACTAGCAGTCGGTCTGGAGTTGAGTTTCACTCCATCCTCAACCCGGAAAGGTCCCACAAGTTCATCTTTGATGATACCAGCCCATACCAGTACCCCACCTCTACCTTGCTGACGTTTGAGTCGGAGTGGAGCTCTCTGCCCTTTACTGATCCAGACTCTGGCCCATCCATTTGGCCCATCAAGAGTCACTCTCATTTTATCAGTCCATAAAACATTTGAAAAATCAGTCTTAAGATATTTCTTGGCTCAGTCTTGATGTTTTATCTTATGAAAGGTGGTCGTTTTTCAGCCTTCCTTACCTTGGCCATGTCCCTGAGTATGGCACACCTTGTGCTTTTTGATACTCCAGTAACGTTTCAGCTCTGCAATATGGCCAAACTGGTGGGAAATGGCATCTTTGCAGCTTCATGCTTGATTTTCCTCAATTCATGGGCAGTTACTTTGCGCCTTTTTTGCCCAACACGCTTCTTGTGACTCTGTTGGCTATTTGCCATGAAATGCTTGATTGTTCGGGGATCACGCTTCAAAAGTTTGGCAATTTCAAGACTGCTGCATCCCTCTGCAAGACATCTGACAATTTTGGACTTTTCAGAGCCCGTCAAATCTCTCTTCTGACCCATTTTACCAAAGCAAAGGAAGTTGCCTAATAATTAAGCACACCTTATATAGGGTGTTGATATCATTACTCTACATCCCTCCTCATTACAGAGATGCACATTACCTGATTTACTTAGTTGGTAGTTGGCTCTCAAGCCTATACAGCTTGGAGTAGGACAACATTTATAAAAAGTATCGTAATCAAAATACTCATTTGCCTAATAATTCTGCACATAGTGTTGTAGTAATGGAGGCATCCCAGTGCACTGTGGACTGCTATTTTTAGAACAATATGACGTGCACACAGTTGTGGAGCGGGGTGCAAGCGGAAGGGGGTTCCTATGTGCCCCTACTATGTCCAAATCAAGAAAATTTTGCTGCACGCTCCTGGTTTTGCGTATTAACAAGTAATTTTAATTAGCTGATCAAGGTATTTAGAAAAAGCCTCCCGTATCAGTTTTAGGCCTCTTTCACACTTCAGTGATTCTGGTACGTATGTGACAGTTTTTATACCTACAAGAATTACAGACATATGCAGACACATTAAAACCAATGGATCTTCGCACACATCAGTGATTTCTCACTGATGTGTTTCTGTGCGGCGTACATGCGTGCCCATGTGTTCCGCAAAGAGACAAGTCCGTTTTTTTCTGGCATCACTGATGTCCCACGCACCACACTATGGTGTGATCCATAAAACACATACCAGAAAATCACGTACATTTAAAATAAAAAGCTTTTGAAACTCACCCGTCTCCAGCGATGCTGTCTTCAGCTGCTGCTGTCTCTGCTTCCAAGCCGGCTAATTATAATTAATTATTATTATTCACTGCACAGCCAGCCTGGAAGTAGATGCAGAGGGGAGACAGTAGCCGGACCCAGGAGAGCCAGAGATATAAGCACCACGGACAGCAGGTGCAAGGACAGGTGAGTAAATCTCCGTGTATTATCACGAATAGCGCACATATATCACACGTGTGCCAAACCCACGGCACTTGGAGGGACATACGTACTTTAACACATCAGTGAAATACAGTGCCTACAAGTAGTATTCAACCCCCTGCAGATTTAGCAGGTTTACACATTCGGAAATAACTTGGCATTGTGACATTTGGACTGTAGATCAGCCTGGAAGTGTGGAATGCACTGCAGCAAAAAAGAATGTTATTTCTTTTTTTTTTTTTTAAATTGTGAAAAGTTTATTCAGAGGGTCATTTATTATTCAACCCCTCAAACCACAAGAATTCTGTTTGGTTCCCCTAAAGTATTAAGAAGTATTTCAGGCACAAAGAACAATGAGCTTCACATGTTTGGATTAATTATCTCTTTTTCCAGCCTTTTCTGACTAATTAAGACCCTCCCCAAACTTGTGAACAGCACCCATACTTGGTCAACATGGGAAAGAAAAAGGAGCATTCCAAGGCCATCAGAGACAAGATCGTGGAGGGTCACAAGGCTGGCAAGGGGTACAAAACCCTTTCCAAGGAGTTGGGCCTACCTGTCTCCACTGTTGGGAGCATCATCCGGAAGTGGAAGGCTTATGGAACTACTGTTAGCCTTCCACGGCCTGGACAGCCTTTGAAAGTTTCCACCCGTGCCGAGGCCAGGCTTGTCCGAAGAGTCAAGGCTAACCCAAGGACAACAAGGAAGGAGCTCCGGGAAGATCTCATGGCAGTGGGGACATTGGTTTCAGTCAATACCATAAGTAACGTACTCCACCGCAATGGTCTCCGTCCCAGACGAGCCCGTAAGGTACCTTTACTTTCAAAGCGTCATGTCAAGGCTCGTCTACAGTTTGCTCATGATCACTTGGAGGACTCTGAGACAGACTGGTTCAAGGTTCTCTGGTCTGATGAGACCAAGATCGAGATCTTTGGTGCCAACCACACACGTGACGTTTGGAGACTGGATGGCACTGCATACGACCCCAAGAATACCATCCCTACAGTCAAGCATGGTGGTGGCAGCATCATGCTGTGGGGCTGTTTCTCAGCCAAGGGGCCTGGCCATCTGGTCCGCATCCATGGGAAGATGGATAGCACGGTCTACCTGGAGATTTTGGACAAGAACCTCCGCTCCTCCATCAAGGATCTTAAGATGGGTCGTCATTTCATCTTCCAACAAGACAACGACCCAAAGCACACAGCCAAGAAAACCAAGGCCTGGTTCAAGAGGGAAAAAATCAAGGTGTTGCAGTGGCCTAGTCAGTCTCCTGACCTTAACCCAATTGAAAACTTGTGGAAGGAGCTCAAGATTAAAGTCCACATGAGACACCCAAAGAACCTAGATAACTTGGAGAAGATCTGCATAGAGGAGTGGGCCAAGATAACTCCAGAGACCTGTGCCGGCCTGATCAGGTCTTATAAAAGATGATTATTAGCTGTAATTGCAAACAAGGGTTATTCCACAAAATATTAAACCTAGGGGTTGAATAATAATTGACCCACACTTTTATGTTGAAAATTTATTAAAATTTAACTGAGCAACATAACTTGTTGGTTTGTAAGATTTATGCATCTGTTAATAAATCCTGCTCTTGTTTGAAGTTTGCAGGCTCTAACTTATTTGCATCTTATCAAACCTGCTAAATCTGCAGGGGGTTGAATACTACTTGTAGGCACTGTATGTCTGTGTTTTTCACTGTTGTGTGAAAGAGGCCTAACAGAGAGGTGGCCACTACTGCAGAGTAGTAAACTGACATGCACCGGGGCCTGGGGGTTACTCATTACCGGGTCGCAGATCTGTTTCTGGGATGCTGCGGTGGCAGCAAGGCCTGGTTCCGTGACCCCGATGGTAGCAATTTAAGTAGGGATGATGATGGGGATGGTAGTTTGTGACGCCACCTGTGGTATGCGGCAAGTTAGGTGCCGCCGCTGCGGGATGGGGACCTCTGGGGCAGATGGTGACGCAGCTTGGTTAGTATAGCTCTCCACAGGCAGAGCTGGGCCCGAGGGCGGATGAGAGTAGTAGTAGATGATTGATGGAGGGACTTAACGTTGGGGTGCAGGACTGAGGACACCGGTAATAACTGGACAACACAAGGGCTGTAGTTTACTTTACCTTTTACTTGGTAGTTGATGGTACAGGCCCGGGAGACTGGTCTAGCAGGTAACGGAGGTCCGGTCAGCCTGGAAGCAATTGAGGGGATCAACCTAGCCAGGTGGGTTGTAGGCCTTAATTTTTGCGCTGTGATGTGTGAGTCTCTGCAGCTTGAAGCTACACTGAAACCCTCTTCCTTATGTTGTTTCTGGTTCAGACCCATATGGCAGGCAGGACAAGTCTTTTACTGGTGTCGCTTCCTCTATCATGGCTCCTGGCTCTAGTATGCTGCTGTGCTCTGGGCACTCTGTGGGCCAGAAGACCTGGAGTCTCCTGCCGGTCGAATTCTGCTGCAGGGACTTTAGTACCCACGCAGCCTCGGACTCCAATATCCGGTTTTATGCACTCAGCCCAGAATGGCGCAGTTCTCTTCTCAGCGCCCGTCTTCTCTTCACTCCTGACTTGTTCTAATCTGTTAGTTTCGCTTTTGTGTTTCTGTGTGTTCCTAACCCCTGCTCCAGGCCAGAATGCATAGGAAAGCTCCCCTCAAACCGAGTTCTCGAGCTCCCCCTTCTGGTCTGTAGTAGGGAGTGTTAAATGCTAGTGTACCTAGCATGGGAGACCCCCCCCTTTGCTTCCAGGCATAGCATCACCCCCTATGAGGAGGGCAATGTTACTGTGACAACCGGACCACCGGGGTGCCACAAAACCACTTCTTTAACTTTCCATATAATGTGCAGAAAAAAAAGTTGTGGGGTGTCATGGAAAAACCACAATTTGCTGGAATTTGTTTTCACATTACTTACTGGTGAAAAAAAGATGTTGATACCAAAAATTTAATTTTTTTGGTCTTATTACTTTAAAAAAATATATTTTATTTTTCTTTGTGCTATTTTTTTTTTTAGATCAGTGATAGATTGTTGTTTTTACATGGTGATCTATAGTTTTTATTAATACCATTTTAAGAAATATATGACTTTAAAATCACTTTTTTTATATTTTCCTGGAAAGTGAAGTCATCAAAATATATCAATTGTACAATTTAAAATGTTTGTTGTTTTCCATTGACCACGCAGGATAAATTACCACTCATAACTCAGCCAGCAACCAACATGCATGGAGCTGGATCAGCTACTGAACCATACATTCAATATCTGAAATAGATAGAAGGGGTTAACTTTTGCCATTTTATACACCAATATTTTTTTCACAATTTTGGCACATGCCCATGTTTCTTTAATAGAAATGAGCGAACCCGAACGGTAAAGTCTGAGGTTCGTATCGGACAGTGGGTGTTTTGGGATGAACACAGACTTTTTTTAAAAAAAGTATAAATGTGGTGTTCGGATACTGTTCTTATGTTAATAAAGTTTGTTGGAAAGATGCAGCGCAGACAATCAATACGCTTTATTGCATACGGAAGTTGCATATCCCTGCTGTGAATAATAAAGATAAAAAATAAATAAATTACGTGTGCTCTTGTCTATTTTTAATAACCACGCATGTAAAACAGACAGCTATGGCCTGCAACCCTCAGTTTTCAGCATTACTTTGGCTGGTGATTTAATATAAATAATTAAAAAAAGACAGCATGGGTTACCCCTAGTTTTTAAAACAAGTCAATGTAAAGCAAACAGCAGGGGGCTGGTATTACCATGGTTTGAAGGGCCATGGTTATTTGGCCCTTTCCAGCCTAAAAATAGCAGCTTGCAACTGTCCCAGAAGTGGTGCATCTATTAGATGCGCTAATTCTGGTGCTTTACCTGGCTCTTCCTATTTCCCTGGTGCGGTGGCAATGAGGGTAATACTTTTGGGGTTCATGTCAGCTATACGTTCAGAGCTGGTATTATCTGCAGGGGTTAGTAATAGGGAGGTGTTTATCGGACACCCCATTACTTATTCAGCAAGTATACAATTTAAAAAAAAACTGAAAAAAAAGGTTATTTGAACAAGCATACCTTTGTTCACCAATTTAATAATAAAAAAAATTCCTGGAAGTTCTGACGTAATCCAATTGGGGATTAAACACTCCCCCACACTCCCTCATTCATCAGTATATTAATAAAATAAATCCTGGAAGTTCTGATTTAATTCAAAGAGTAATGTCCCACAACATTCATTGGTTCCTATGGAGCTGCACCTTGAGAACATTCTCAGAACGCAGATGCATAGGTGAACAGAATTTCTCATAAGTGGTAACATCACTAACTCAGCTGCTGTTAATCGGCAGTAACCTATGAAGCGTCGTTCAGAAAATGTTCTCACAACTAGACTACACAGGGGTTACTGCGGTGAGCGGTAGGTATGTAATTTATCCCGAGCATGAGAAATTCCGGACTGCCACTAACTGGCAGAGGCGTATGGAGCTGCGTTCTGAGAAAGTTCTCAGAATGTATCTCAATAGGAATTGATGGATGTCATGGGACAATGCTCTTTGGATTGCATTGGATTTAATTGGATTTATTGGATTTATTTTATTAATAAATTGGTGAACAAGAGAGTTTGGGAAAGTGTTTATTCCCCAATTGGATAATGTTGCAACTTCTAGGATTTCTTTATTAATAAAATGGTGAATAAGGGCTTGTAAGGGAGTGTTTATTCAAATAAACTTTTTTTTCTGTGTTTTTTTTAACTCTACACTTGCCAAGTTAATAATAGGGGTGCCTGATGGACACCTACCCATTACTAACCCTGGGGCTTGAAACCAGCTGTCAATTCACAGCTGAAATCAAGCCCAAAAGTGATACATTGATTGCCACCACATGATGTTAATCGGGAAGAGCCAGGAAAAGTGCCAGAATAGGCACATTAAATTGATGCAACCCTTCTGAGGTTGCTGTGGGCTACTATTTTCAGGTTTCAAGGGGCCAAATTACCATGGCCATTCCCACCCTGACAATACCAGTCCCCAGCTGTCATCTTTACCTTGGCTGGTCATCAAATATAGGGTAGAGCCCAGGCAATTTTTTAAAATTGTTTATTCAAATATTTTTTAAAAAATGGCATGGGTTCACCTCTATTTTTGATAACCAGCAAAGGTAAAGCTGAAGGTTGAGGGTTGCAACCCGCAGCTGCTGCTTTACCTGCACTGATTATCAAAAATAGGTGGGACCGTACATCTTTCTTTTTTTTTTTAATTTATTCCCTATCCACATTTGTTTGCAGGGCAATCACTCCCATTTTGCTTCTTATCGCAGTACCCTAGCCCTTACTACGACATTTTACATCACACAAGTTCTGGTCTCCATTGCCTTACATGAGGTTTGGCATTCAGGGTCAAGTGTGGGTCCCAAACTGAACTTTTATTTAGGCATCGGTTCCACCTGTGCATAGCTTCCAATGCGAGAGCATCGGAAGTGATATGCTAATCACCCTCTGCTGCCAGTGTGAGCCGAGGATCATGCAACTATGATCTGATCTTGCAATCGGATCACAGCTGCCAAGAAAGGAGGAAGCACTTTCTCCCCATCTCCTCCCTGGCCTGTCTCTGCAAACATCGCACTGCACTCGGATGACATGCGAGTGCAGTGTGATGTTTCACACACACCCATAGACTTGTATGGGGGTGTGTGAGCCGAGACTCGCTGCCAAACGCATCATGCTGCGATTCATTACTCATGCGAGTGCAATCCGATGTTTTATGGGATTGCACTTAGCTATGTTAATCGCAAGTGGAACCGAGCCTTAAAGTCAGGGCAGATCACGGCATACCAGAACTTCCATGGGTCTGCACTTCTCCATTCTTTAATTCAATCCTTTTTTACTAAGCCAAACTTCTCTTTCAATATATTGTCTAATGATGCACAAAACTGATCTAAAATACATACATAAATATGGCGCATGACAAATCCGCCAGTTTTTCTGGCACAAATTGAGACAGAATTCTGGCACATGTAGCTTAACACTGCTTCCCCCCACACTACCACCCTCCATAGTCTACTGGGTATTTTTTATTCTTACTTCTTGAAGTTTCCTCATTTTCCATACAAGTTTGAACATCAGCACATTAAATTTTCCCATCATATTAGAAACATAATTGTGAAAGCTGTATCTGACCTTTAGTTATTGGCCTTCAAAATGACTTATTCTCCATGTTTGGTGGCCATGGAAACTGAATTACACACTCATGTCATCGATTTTCTTAGTCTTAACTCATTTTCAAGATCGGCATTATGTTCTGCAGATGCTTTGTATTTCATTGCTTTTTTTTCCCTACGGCCTACCCATAACTGCAAAACACTACAACTGGAATTGCACATACAAGAGGAATTGCATAAAAGATAGTCTGCGCATGTAACTCGTTGCTGATTAATTGCGCACCATAAATTGAAGGATTTGTAAAGTTACATGCCCCAGCAGGTTTGCTTTATTACTTGCAAAACATAAAGTTTGTTGATTTCACTTACTCGACCCATCGAAAAAGTCAGGGGGGAAATAGAATTCTTTACAAGTATTTTTAGCCATTAGGAAAAAAAAAAAATTTGCTCTACCAGAAACCTAAATTCACATATCAGTAAAAATGAAAGTGAAAATAATTGTCCTAGCAGTTTAAATTACCAGATGTATGCTAACTACATAAACATATGAGCATTTAACCAGACAAGACTTTACACTTAATTGCTCAGTCTGTTACAGCTGCGGTCGCCGTGATTGAGTCTTGTTTTCTGGACAAATCATTTACTGCTGTAATGTTAGCTCTGAAATGCCAGAAAGGTGAGAACACAGAAAGCTAAGAGTATCTGATTATAATAAACCTATACATTGGGAACGTAAAGAGCAGGACCACCAAAAAAAAGTTAATTATCTCATAAAAAAGGGACATATGATTTTTTTTATTTTTTTATAAGATATATCTAATATATAAAGCTGAGCATATGTGTGTGTGTATGTGTGTATGTCCGCTAAAGGAATCCGCACCGTCGCATTTACAATCCCGAAATTTTGCACAGACGCATCATGTGACCCAGGGAGCGTCGTAGACTATGTTTTGACAAAAAAATGTAACCCCGTACTTTACAGTTAGTCTCTAAAATCCTGCCGCCATTAAACTGAATGGTGGTGGGAGCTATAGGTTATTAATAGCAACTGTCAGTGGTTGCTATAGGAAAAAAATAAACTGTTAGTATAACAAGCTTATGTGTGAGGTAATAAGATGTCAGTGGGGAGACAGATAAAGAGAGACAGAAAAAGACAGACAGACAGAGACACAGACAGAGACAAATGGGGAAAGAGACAGACAGACAGACGAGGAAAGAGACAGAGAGAGACACAGACAGAGACAGATAGGGAAAGAGACAGCCCTGTAAAGAGACAGATGGGCAAAGAGACAGACCTGGAAAGAGACAGCCCGGTAAAGAGACAGCCTGGTAAAGAGACAGCCCTGGAAAGAGACAGCCCTGGAAAGAGACAGACCGGGAAAGAGACAGACCGGGAAAGAGGCAGAGACAGACGAGGAAAGAGACAGACGGGGAAAGAGACAGATGGGGTAATTGACAGACCTGGAAAGAGATATCCCTGGAAAGAGACAGACCTAGAAACAGACAGCCAGGCAAAGAGACAGCCGGGCAAAAAGACAGCTGGGCAAAAAGACAGCCGGACAAAGAGACAGACGGGCAAGGAGACATCCCTGGAAAGAGACAGCCCTGGAAAGAGACAGACGGGCAAAGAGACAGACGGGCAAAGAGACAGACGGGCAAAGAGACAGACGGGCAAAGAGACAGACGGGGAAAGAGAGAGACAGAAAGACACACACATAGAGACAGAGATAGAGAGAGACAGACAGATACAGAGATTGAGACAGATAGACTGATGCAAATACAGACAGAAAGATAGAAACAGACAGACAAGGAAAGAAACAGACAGCAAGACAGACAGACAGCGACACACCGACAGAGACTGGGAGAGAGACAGAGAGAAATTACTATGCACTATATATGTGTATATATATATATATATATATATATATATACACACACATATATTTACTTTGTTTTGCTTCTGCTATTATACTTTCCTACGACTTAACTGTTTGGACTTTTCTTGATTTTTGACCATTGTGGCATCTTTTTGGAGTTTCTTGGAATTTTAATTCTCCACATGACTTACAAAGACCTTACAAAGTATTTAAAGGTTTAACAGCATTAGGACATGACCCCAGCTAAGTACTGTAGGGTCCAGCTAAGTACTGTAGGGTCATGTGCACAAATTGAGTATTTGGTAAGTTTTTTTATGTCAGTATTTGTAAGCCAAAACCAGGAGTGGGTAAAAAATGCAGAAGTGGTGCACGTGTTTCTATTAAGGCTGGAGTCACACTTGCGAGCGACCTGTGCAAGTCTCGCATCACGTCACCTGGCATAGCCTGCTGCTCTCCATACAGGAGCGGGTCAGCTGCATAGAAATGCATGCAGCTGACCGGCTCCTGTCTGGAAAGCGACAGGCTGTGCCGGGTGACTCAATGCTAGACTCATGCGAGTCCCTCACAAGTGTGACACCGGCCTTATGCTTTTTCTCTGATTGTTCCACTCCTGGTTTTGGCTACAAATACTGATGTAAAAAACTGGCCAAATGCTGAATGTGTGCACATGGTCTAACAGAACTATGCAGGGCTGCCATCAGGTCATTACAACCATGACTTGTGTATGGGGTCCGGTGAAGAGGAGGGTCCGGTAAGGTAATTACTTAGCTTTATTAAGCCCTGGGCCGGCCGGGCCCACTTCTTCACCAGGCCCCAGTCACAGCCGCAGCATAAAGGCCCTGCAGTGTCACTTTAGCTACTATACATGGCTGATTTGCATCCAAAAAAGGCAGAACATGCAAATTAGCCATGTGCTGGACTGGAGGCAGGGTCAGCGCTGGAGTGTCATCACTTTGCGACCTCATCACACTACTGCAAGTAACAGCTGCAGAGGTGGTGAAGGACGTGGCAGCCAGTGAGGACAGGTAAGTGCTCGGTGAGCTGAAGATGATCGCCGGGGGTGGGGGGGCTGCCGACCCAGCCCCTGCCTTGCTTTAG
The DNA here is from genome assembly GCF_048569485.1 of Anomaloglossus baeobatrachus. Classification (NCBI taxonomy): domain Eukaryota; kingdom Metazoa; phylum Chordata; class Amphibia; order Anura; family Aromobatidae; genus Anomaloglossus; species Anomaloglossus baeobatrachus. Next base: position 89,082,960 of record NC_134356.1, on the reverse strand, counting down.
CTGGATGCAAGTCAGAGGGCGCACATCCAGCTGAAATGCATGGCGGCTCGGAGAGGATGCCGAAGACATAGGATCTGAGGAGGGTGATTAAAATATTTTTTTATTTTTTGCAGCACACAAATATGTCAGGAAGGGGATATATATACCTGGAGAAGAATATATATATACCAGGTGTCACACTGCAATAGGAAGATAATGAAGTTATCAGCAATGTAACTTCAGAGTGCAGTTAGCAGGCAAACCAGCAGATAACAGCAGAATAGTCAACACATGGAGTCATCAGCAGGAGGTCAAGACAGTTCACAGGGATATGCAAATCGTGGTAAAGTCATAGCCAAGGTTCAGAAGCCGAGAGGTCATGGATATAGCAGAAGGGAGAGATGGAGGCCAGAGTCAGGAATGTGTATACAGGTCAGATGTCGTGAAGTCAAAGTACAGACAAGGGAGGAGGGCAGAGAGCTCGGAACCGGGATAAGACAGACAGGGATGAATAGTAAGGAACCCAGATGGGAGGATAAACAAAGGGAGACACAGGTCAGAACTAGGTAGCAAGGGAGCAGGACAGGTCGGGGAACTAACCAGCACCAGAAATACATGCTGCATAGCATAGAATATCACTGGCACTGAGCTGAAGGTGCAGCAGCAAGATATATTGTCGTGGGAACCCGAACGAGCCAGGGAGGGATTAACCCCTAACATGACCAGACTGGAGCTGGGGGAGACCACAGCAGTGGAGGCCGGCATGGACTATGACACCAGAAAGGGGACAGAAACCAGGCTAGGGATTCATATACCCGAATGTGCCCAAGAAAGGGATATATGTATACCAGAAGGCCCCTGGGATAGGTCGTATATGCCAGGAGGAGGACATATACACCAGGAAGGGGGCAGAAACTAGGATGGAGACATATATACCAGAATGTGCCCAGGAGGTGGATATATCATGTGCATATATACCAGGAGGTCCCAAGGATGGGACATATGTACCAGGAGAAGGACATATATACCAGCAACGCGGCAGATACCAGGATGGGGACATACATAATAGAATGGGACCAGGAAGGGGATTTATATACCATGAGGCTACCAGGATGGGACACATATACCAGGATTGTGACAAATAAACCAGGATGGGGACAGATATACCACGCGTGGCCCAGGTAGGGGACATATGACCAGGAGGAGGACATATATACCAGGAAATGGACAAATAAACAAGGATGGGGACATATATACCAGGAGTGGACTAGTAAGGGGACATATATACCAGGAGGAGGACATATATACCAGGAAAGGGACAAATAAAAATGTGGACATATATACCAGGATGGACCCAGGATGGGCCCAGGATGGGGACATATATACCAGGAAGGGGACATATATACCAGGATGGGAATATACAGTGGGTACAGAAAGTATTCAGATCCCTTTCCATTTTTCCTTTTTTGTTTCATTGCAGCCATTTGGTAAATTCAAAAAAGTTAATTTTTTTTCTCAGTAATGTACACTCGTCACCCCATCTTATTTTAAGACTTAAAGTCAGCTGAGTGCCCTAAGATGATTTTCTGAAACCAGGAACTAGTTTATTAAGCAGAAAAACAAACAACAAAATTTAAAAAAATCTCATCCATTCAAGGAAAAAAAAAACCCAAAATAGTCCAACACGTTTCTATACCTACAAGACAACTCATCAGGAGACAAAATCAGCTTAATGAGACAAAAATCCCTTAAAAACAAATAGGTGGGAAATTATCGCCAATGTTTTTCCCTACCTATATGGCACAAATGAATGAGAGTGCCAACCATTTATCCATACAAAAGTGCAAGTGTATATTGCCACTATCACAGCTATATTCTCTTTTCCTACCCTTATGGTTTAAAAGCGAACTTACTATGTAAGGCCCCCCTTCACACGCACGTGTCTCCGGTACGTGTTAGGTCCGTTCCTGCACGTACCGGAGACACGGGCACACGTAGACCCATTAAAATCAATGGGTCTGCGCACACGTGCGTGTTTTGCCATGGAACGTGTGTACGTGTGGAGCATACGCGTGTCCGTGTGTTCCACACGTAGACATGTCCACGTTTTCTCCAGCATCATGGGTGTCACACGTCCCGCATAAGGACCACATGGATGTAGTGTGGATGCGGTCCCGTGTGACACGCACCGGAGAAAACTCACGTGTCAGAGAAAAAAATAACAAATCTTTACTCACCTTCTCCAGCCCTCCTGTCTCTGCCACTGCTGTCACTTGCTGCCGACTGCCGTTCATTATGCTCATTTAATATTCACTTCACTGCGGCCGGAAGCAGCAGCAGCGGGGAGTCGGCAGGACCGGAGACCGAAGATCAGCACCACGGACAGCAACAACAGGGACAGGTGAGTTGAAAGCTCTCGTTCTCTGTGTGTTAACACGGATAACACATGGAGAACACACGTAGTGCCATAAACACGGCACACAGAGGGGAAAACGCACCTTTGACACGTCCGTGAAATACATGCATGATTTTCACGGATGTGTGAAGGGGGCCTAAGGGAAAGGCTGTTATCTTAAAGGCTAGTGTAAATATATTAGCTCTTAGGGCTGGTTCACACTAAGCGACAGCGACAACGAGGTCGCTGTTACGTCACCATTTTCTGTGACGTAACAGCGATCTTGTAAGTCGCTGTTATGATCGCTGCTTAGCTGTCAAACACAGCAGCCGAAGCAGCGATCATAACCGCGAGAGCAGGGAGCCGCGCACACTGCTTAGCGCTGGCTCCTTGCTCTCCTAGCTACAGTACACATCGGGTTAATTAACCCGATGTGTACTGCAGCTACATGTGCAGAGAGCAGGGAGCCGCGCACACTGCTTAGCGCTGGCTCCTTGCTCTCCTAGCTGCAGTACACATCGGGTTAATTAACCCGATGTGTACTGCAGCTACATGTGCAGAGAGCAGGGAGCCGCGCACACTGCTTAGCGCTGGCTCCTTGCTCTCCTAGCTACAGTACACATCGGGTTAATTAACCCGATGTGTACTGCAGCTACATGTGCAGAGAGCCGGAGCCGGCAGCACAGGCAGCGTGAGAGCTGCGGAGGCTGGTAACTAAGGTAAATATCGGGTAACCACCTTGGTTACCCGATGTTTACCCTGGTTACAGCTTACCGCAGGCTGCCAGATGCCGGCTCCTGCTCCCTGCATTTCGTCGCTCTCTCGCTGTCACACACAGCGATCTGTGTGTCACAGCGGGAGAGCGCCTTTGAAGAAAACGAACCAGGGCTGTGTGTAACGAGCAGCGATCTCGCAGCAGGGGCCAGATCGCTGCTCAGTGTCACACACAGCGAGATCGCTAATGAGGTCACTGTTGCGTCACCAAAACCGTGCCGTAGCAGCGATTTCGGTAGCGATCTCGCTATGTGTGAAGCACCCCTTAGTAGCAGTAGTACTATTCAGCACTTACTAATTCCATTTCATCTGTATTATAATGGTTTATTACCCATTCTTAGAAGGCCCTTATCATTTGAACCAGCAGAATGGTGAATTACAGCCAATCACTATTTATTTAGGCACTTCATTGTATTATCAGTCTCTCATTCAACTCCAACTTAGAATATTACTCCCTCAGCAAAGAGGCCAAGCATTTTTAATATAAATCAATGTACTTTTTAACACTACTGTACTGTATATCCAATAAATGTGGTCTGTAGCACTAAAGTCTCTTTGTAAATCAATACACTACCTTCAAATACCTGCTGAAGCTTTTCCCCAAGGGATACAACACTGTCGGACTGAGCAACAGTGATAGGTTCAAGTGTTGCGTACTCATACCAAAGCCTCTGTGTGCTAATTGTACAAAAGGCTTTGTGGGTTTAATCAATGAAAATGCTATTAGTGCACTGAGCAGGACCCTGTGTGGCTAATCAAGCTCTATTTGGCCACTGTGCGCCAGATTCTGTGTGCTTAATCCCCAACAAAGCTCTTTGTGGAAACTGTGCACCAGATTTTGTGGGCTCAATCTCTGAAAAAGCTTTTAGTGCACTGCACCAGGCCATGTGTAGCTAGTCTATAACAAGCTCTATTTGACCTTTGTGAACAACTGTGGGCTTAAGCGGGCTTTAAACGCTACAATATATCTAACGATGTGTCGGCGGGGTCACGTCGTAAGTGACGCACATCCGGCATCGTTAGTGATATTGTAGTGTGTGAAACCTACGTGCGATTGCGATTGAACAAAAAACCGTTGATCGCATACACATCGTTCAATTACTAAACATTGAACATCCGGTTGTTCAATGTTCCTAAAGCAGCACACATCGCAGTTTGTGACACCCCGGGAATGATGAACACATCTTACCTGCGTCCCGCCGGAAATGCTGAAGGAAGGAGGTGAGCGGGATGTTTACGTCCCGCTCATCTCCGCCCCTCCGCTTCAATTGGCTGGCCGCTTTGTGACGTCGCTGTGACGCCGAATGTCCCTCCCCCTTCAGGAAGTGGATGTTCGCCGCCCACAGCGAGGTCGTATGGAAGGTAAGTACGTGTGACGGGATTTAATCGTTTGTGCGACACGATCAACAAATTGACCGTGCCGCACATATGATGGGGGCGTGTGCGATCGCATACGAGATCGCATGTGTAATTGTAAGGTGTAAAGCAGCCTTTAATCTAACAAAAAAAAAGGTCTGTTACTCCACTGCACCAGTGTAATAACCTGCTGTGCAGTCTCTCTCTGTATAGAAGCCATCTACTAATTTCCAAGTTTTGGAGGGGCAAAGAATGAGGAAGACACCAAATAGGGTACATGTCCGTGGTGGTGTCTGCTATATGCCAAAATGAAACACCTTCCTCTGGTGCAGGTCCCAAGCCATTTGCCGTCATTTCTTAGGCCCAAACACCACTGCAGAAATGTCAAAGCCAGAAGATGTTGGGGCAGTTTTAAATTATATGGCTAACAGTGCCTCCAGTTCCTTTGCATTGTCTTCTAACCGGTCCACATCTGAAAGCACAGAGTTGTTGCCTGAGGTCCATGGTCATCTGTCGTCCACCTCCAAAATCAACCTAGCAGTATGAGCCACGAGTCATGCAGCAGTCACTTGTGCTTTTTGATGATACTGTTGGCAGGGGTCTCGCAGTCCATTCACCTGTCCCTGCCTCTCTGAGGCAAGAGTGTGAGTGCACTGATATGCAACCACTTCTTATGCTAGAAGATGAGTCCAGCACAAGAAGGAGGCCTAGGGCACACGGTCAGTGGACTACCACAACACATCTCAGAGGATGACAAAATTCATGTGCCAACCGCTGCTGCTTTCTACAGTAAGCAGACCAGCAAGGAGGACAGGGGTGAGGAGTGGGTGGAAGATGATGTGATGAATGACGAGATGCTACATCCCACCTGGAGCAAAGGCCATGCTACTGACATGTGCAGTTCAGTGGAAGAGTAGGTGCTCATGTGACGCCCTGGCCTATCAGGTCGTCACAGGGTATTGTGCAATCTGCCCTTCAGCACAGTATACAAGTCCATTGATGAAGCGTGAGAGTAGAAAGAGACCGCACTCAGGAGTGCGGTCTCTTTCTACTCTCACGCTTCATCAATGGACTTTGCCTTATGACCAGCACCCCGCTCTTGGATTGTCGGACCCTCCAGGCTCTCCACCCGAGCACAGGCACAGGCGGTACCGCAAGCGATATTGCAGGTAATCTGCGGTGGTGCAGGACTTTGCTTCTCTCCTGCTTTATTACAGTATACAAGTCCTCCTTGGTTACGGATCCCTGTTCTTTGATGTTGCTAAGATCAGAGCCAGTCAAAACCCTAGAAACACTTTGCACCACACCCACCAGACTTACCATTGCGGGGCCTGAAGGGAATAGGGCCGTCCATTTGGGGGGGTTGGTTTGGAAAAGTGAAAAAATGAAAAGGAGAACTGAAAAGGAATGGAAGGAGTAGGAGGTAGAGTGTGTCTCTCTCAGAGGGAGAGGTCACCGGTTCGGAGCAGGACTCCTGAAGTCTACTAGGTGGCACACGTTGGTCTGGGCCTGGCAAAAGCTGGAACCCCGGTCGCAGGGGATCGTGTCAAGGGGCACGGATTGCCGAGGAGGGCAGCCGGCGGCCTTGAGCCATCTCGCGACAGGGGCCAGGGCACGACGGGGTACGCGGACCCTAGGCTGGGAAGTAACTTCAAGCGTCCTGGTAATTTACCCGACGGGGGTGAAGTCTTCAAGATTCATCCTTCACCCGCTCCAAAATCGGGGTACTAGCGCACCGATGGGATAGGACTTTTCCCACAAGACCAGTCAATCAAATCCCAAGCGTGAACCTTGAGAGCAAACTCACTACGTTAGCCATACGGGTGAGCGGGACCCGATTAGTTCCACACTATAGGGTCCAAACAGTGAACAAGGTGCCACGGAAAAGGTCACAGGCTAACAAGCAACACCAAGGACACGGATCCAAGCATGCTCCCTCCTTGCTGCAGCGGTGCTCAGAATTCTGGTTTACAAGCTGTCGGTGTCAGTATTCTTGGACTGAGTGAGTACACAGAGACCCTTTCCTTTCCCAACGGCACACCTCCACTGCATCACCGGGCCCCGGGGCAAAAAACCCCTACCCACGGAGGGGTTAAACACCTTGCTACCATACCACCACCACCGGGCTCCCCAACAGCAGCGGAGGTACTCCACCTTACCACGCACAGTGGGTGGCATCACGAACTTCCTAATCCCCTGTAAATAATCCCCCTTTTTAAATTCGAGTGTCCGCACGAACCCCCGTGTCCGGAGACCCCTCGAGCAACCGCAGTCCCGGATCCGAGCGGCTCGGCTGCTGACACGGGGCGGTACACTCACGCTGACCAAACAGCACAACAGCATAAGAAGGAGCAGGGGACAAAAACACAGAGGTTAGGCCATAGCCAGTGCGTCAGCTGCTACCACCCATCAAGCCCGGAAATAGCTCATACCAAAGCAAGCACCAAAAGAGCTCTATGGTGTGGCATTTCTTCCAGGAATGTTCTGAAGACAAGAGACGGGTGCTTTGCATGCTGTGTGTCAGAGCTTGAAGTGAGGCAAAACTCTTCTGAACCTAAGCACCACCTGAATAATATGTCATCTGACTTCCAAGCATGAGCTGGAGCGGAGTAGTTTCCAGAAAAATCAGGAAATATCTGAAGCTTCTCCTGTACCCTCTTTTGCTGTGGTGTTGACCTTTTCTTCCTACTCACAATCACCAGGGCCATCTGCCTCCCCACAAACACATGATGTGCCAGCAACAACACCAGCGGGACCTACCATCTCCACCCCATTCCATGGAAGCCATCATCCCTCCATCCTCCAAATTCACAATTGAAAGAGCAAATACCCTCCTACCCACCCACAAGCCCTGGCCCTGAATTACAGCATTTCAAAATTTCTTGCCTATCATATGCTGCCATTCCAGCTGGTGGAGATCAACAGTTATAAAAAACTGATGGTGGTGGCTGTCTCGCAGTACATTGTGCCCAGGTGCCACAACTTTTCCATTTGTTCCATCCATGCCATGCACACACAGCTTCTGTGTTAGGCTATGTGCGCACGTTGCGTACAGTTCACTGCAGAAATTTCTGCAGCGATCTGAAGAGCACATGTGTGTGTGAAGCCCCACAGGTGCAGTGTCGGTGCATTACCTTCAGGGACTCCACTCGGCTCGATCTTGTCACAGGTAGGAGATCTTCTTTTAGGATTGTCGTGACGCCACTCTCAGAATTGCGGTCAGTGGGGACCGCCACTGCAGATTAAGGGATGCCTGGGGCTGATGGTGGGTGCAGTCAGTTGTAATAGCCTCCTGAGAGTGAGGCAAGCCCCAGGGCCCTGTGTAGGTGTGTAGAACCACAAGGCGCAGAATAACTCCACACAAGCAGAATGTCTTTCAGGGGTTTTACTCACTGTTGATGGCAGGGTGAGTAACCCGGGCGTAGCTGGGATGAACCAGGCTGGAACCAGGTATCCTTCAGGCTGACTGATGAGGGTGGCTACCGACTCGCCTTCCTTAGCCCTTCTGTGGTTTGTGGTAACCCCGACTTTTAGTCCCTATGGGGGTCACCCAGGGAAGTAACTGCTCCCCTCGTTTGTTTGCCGTTTGCTTGTCGCCTGGACCAGATCACTCCAGCTGCTTGCCTCCTGTGAACTATGGGCCCTAACTGTGGCTACGTGGCTGCGGCTTTTGTGGTGTTGTGGCGTGGGCTTTAAGGGCCCCACACCGGCAGGTTTAGCAAGGAAAGGTGGATCTATCCCCGCATCGGGATCTGCCGCCCGTTTGGGCCTGGTACTCCCTGACAGTCTCCTTACTTTCCACTACACTGCTCTCTCTCCAGCTGTGTGTGGTGTTCGGGCAGCACTACCAGGTGACCGTTCTCCCCCGTCGGTAGTCACTGCGCGGACGCTGTTAGACTGCAACAGCTCCAGGGGTCTGCTTCTGCTCTTCCTGGACTGCTGCACTAAACTGGCTCACTCGTGGGACCTGCACTGCTGCTCCTCTCTGAGCTCCACTTCCATGCTCCTCACTCCTCCACACTCTGCTTCAGACTGTTACTCCTCCTTCTCTTTTCCCCTTGTGCCTGCCTACGCCACCTAGCAACCAGGCTCTCTACCACACCCCTTGAGTGGAGATGGAGGCTTCGCCCCCTCCACTCCTCAAGTGGAGGTGAAGGCTTTTGCCCCCTCCTGGGATCCCCAGGGGTCCTCTCAAAGGTACATGTGTGAGACCTGATCACTATGCGCCTGTGTAGTCACACCTCGGTCAGCCTTCTGGATTACCTGTATTGTACTGTCCCCAGCATGGGTGCAGTACTCAGTGGTGCCTGACCAGGTCAGGGGCGCCACATTCCCCCTTAGTTATCACCAGCACGTCCTCGGGCTGCAAGACAACAGTTTAAAAATGCATAAAACATTAAAACATGGTAAAACATTTTAAAACCACCAGGTACCATACATCACCACCCTCCACCCACAAGTCCGTTAACCCACCCTAAACCCTCTCACGTTGGCCGCGCCTTCAGCCACTTCTGGCAGGATGTAGAGGCGGCTTTCATGGTCTGGTGGTTTCAGGGTATACCTGGCCTGGTGGAGCCGCGCCTTCAGCCTCTTCTGGCAGGATGTAGAGGCGGCCTCCACAGTTGGTGCTGACCAGGTACCCTCTTTGTGGTGGAGAGCCAGGCCCCATAAACAGGCGTGCTCCCTGGTTGCAGGTGAGCCAGGCCCCTAAACAGGCGTGCTCCCTGGTTGCAGGCGAGCCAGGCCCCTAAACAGGCTGGCTCTGGTGGTGGTACCTCTGGGGTAACTATGTACACTGCGAGAGTTTGTGGCTATAGCCAGTTCATAGCCTTAAGGTTCATGGGTTTCTCACATTAGTTCATGTGGGCGCATTTCTTAAACATTAACGTTGCAAACTTTTCAAAACTTGTCAAACTGGTAACTTCTGTACTTCTTTCTTTACTTTACATAGATTCCTCCTTACCAGGGCTTGGGCCTGTAGGGCTGCGGCACCTGTTGTTTTCTTCATTTCTCTCATCATCGGAGGTAGTCTCATCAGTGGGTCCTTTATCTTTCCTTTCTTCTTCTGTATCTGTTTCTTTTTCTTGTGGTATGGAGACAACTGGGTTTCTATAGGAATCTCTGGTACATGGCGTAACATCCAATGCATACCATCCTCTTTCTCCTTGGTGCATGGTGAATTCCACTGTATCTCCCATCTGTAAGTTCCTTCCCGGATGTCCTCTGGGCAAATGGGCTCTAACGTCTCTTCTGTTAACACAGATGCCTTCCTTCATACCAGGAGCTACTATGAAGCCATATCCACTCTTCAAACTGAAATCCTCTACTACACCACGACAAAGTGGACCTCTAACCTGGGATTTGGCCCTTCTCAGGAACCGTTTCTCTTCCAAGTCTCTGGCCATGACTTCGTTTTTGTGCTCTGGAGACTGCTGTGCAGGGGAAAGCTTGGTTCTGCTACGGCGCCGTGTCCTGCGGGCTGGGTTTTGCCGGGCGGTTACTTCAATGCCTGCAGGGCCCCAGGTGAGGTTTCTGGGCTGATCTTCGTCAGCAGACGGTGTCAAGTCCTCCTCATCCCAACGTGAATAGGGTAACATCTCCGGCTCTGAGTATTGCTCCACTGCCGGTGGCTCCGGAGTCAGCTCCTCAGCTTCCTGGCCTCCTCTCCCCCTTAGTTCTTCGCTGCACTCTGGTTGTGGCAGCGCTGGGGATGAGTGGTCCTCAGCTGGTCCGGGCGGTGGACTCTCTGGCGCGGCTGCAGGGGTTGCCTGAATCTCCTTGGGGGTATGCGGAGGGAGCAGATACCGATCCACCATCTCTTGTGGGAACTGGGCCTCTAGGTCAGCCTTCAGCTTCCAATATTCGGGGTCCTCTCCTATCAGGGACTTCCTAGCAGGGACCTCTTTGGACTGGGGAGCGGTGTCTGCTCTGGCCTTGCAGGCCGGGGTAAATGATGAGGTAATCTCTTCTTGGCGGGCCGCGCCTGGCATGGCAGCGGCCTGGTCTTGGCGGGCCGCGCCCTGGATGGCGGCGGCCTGGTCTTGGCGGGCCGCGCCCGGCATGGCGGCGGCCTGGTCTTGGCGGGCCGCGCCCGGCATGGCGGCGGCCTGGTCTTGGCGGGCCGCGCCCGGCATGGCGGCGGCCTGGTCTTGGCGGGCCGCGCCCGGCATGGCGGCGGCCTGGTCTTGGCGGGCCGCGCCCGGCATGGCGGCGGCCTGGTCTTGGCGGGCCGCGCCCGGCATGGCGGCGGCCTGGATCAGTGTCGCTGTTGCAGGGGGCTCTGTGCAAGCTGGGCTGGACGTCGCTGCAGCAGTCTGGGCTTGGCGGGCCGCGCCTGGCGTGGCTGCGGCCTGGTTCAGCACCTCACTTGCGGCGCGGACGAGCGTTGCTGCGGCGGTGGGGTCTCGGCGGGCCGGGCCTAGCAGGGCGGCGGCCTGGGTCAGCGTTACGCCTGCGGCGCGGATGAGGGTCGCTGTGGCAGCCGGTTCTTTGCGGGCCGGACTGGGCGTTGCTGCAGGGACCGGGTCTTGGTGGGCCGAGCAGGGCATCGCTGCGGCCGCTGGGGCTTGGAAGGCCGCACCTGGCGTGGCTGCGGCCTGCTTCAGCGTCGCCGCACCGGACGCCTCTTCGGGGACCGCGGGCGTGGCAGCAGGGGTCGGGGCACTTGCGCTGGCCGGGGCATCACTCGACTCACCCACCGGTGGCAGCATCGGGGTCTGCGTCGTCGCCGTCCTGTCTGGCACTCGGCGCGCGGCTCTCCTTTCATAGGCCCGAACCGCCGCAGTCATCTCCAGCATTTCCATTCGTTCTTCCCGGATCTGCTCCACAACCCGGGTCTCCAGTCGGTCGCAGAACTGGGCCAGCTCCCGATACCACCAGGCAGCGGAGCCCGGTTCTGGGTTTCTGCGGTCAGACGCCATTTCTTCTGCGCCCTCTTCTGCACGACTCTCCAGCTGTGGACTCGCCGTTGCCTCTGATAGCAAGCTGTTCAGTTTCTGCTCTGCCTCTTTCAGCAGCTCCTCTCCCAGCAGCAGGCTTCTGGCTCCCTTTCTGTCCCGACGTCTCTGGACGCTTCCGCTTTCTTCACAAGCGAGGTCAGAACTCTCCAGGGGATCCCTGGGTAGCCACACCTCTTCGTGGGCGGTAACTTCTCCCAGCGCGGGCTGCTGTTGTTTTTCAGCGCGCTTTTCATGGTGGCAATATGGCGGCGCTTCCAATTTTCCAAGCGGACCGCCCAGGCACATGGTCACCTGTCTGGACAGGTCTAGTCCTTATCCTGTTCGTGACGCCAGATGTGAAGCCCCACAGGTGCAGTGTCGGTGCATTACCTTCAGGGACTCCACTCGGCTCGATCTTGTCACAGGTAGGAGATCTTCTTTTAGGATTGTCGTGACGCCACTCTCAGAATTGCGGTCAGTGGGGACCGCCACTGCAGATTAAGGGATGCCTGGGGCTGATGGTGGGTGCAGTCAGTTGTAATAGCCTCCTGAGAGTGAGGCAAGCCCCAGGGCCCTGTGTAGGTGTGTAGAACCACAAGGCGCAGAATAACTCCACACAAGCAGAATGTCTTTCAGGGGTTTTACTCACTGTTGATGGCAGGGTGAGTAACCCGGGCGTAGCTGGGATGAACCAGGCTGGAACCAGGTATCCTTCAGGCTGACTGATGAGGGTGGCTACCGACTCGCCTTCCTTAGCCCTTCTGTGGTTTGTGGTAACCCCGACTTTTAGTCCCTATGGGGGTCACCCAGGGAAGTAACTGCTCCCCTCGTTTGTTTGCCGTTTGCTTGTCGCCTGGACCAGATCACTCCAGCTGCTTGCCTCCTGTGAACTATGGGCCCTAACTGTGGCTACGTGGCTGCGGCTTTTGTGGTGTTGTGGCGTGGGCTTTAAGGGCCCCACACCGGCAGGTTTAGCAAGGAAAGGTGGATCTATCCCCGCATCGGGATCTGCCGCCCGTTTGGGCCTGGTACTCCCTGACAGTCTCCTTACTTTCCACTACACTGCTCTCTCTCCAGCTGTGTGTGGTGTTCGGGCAGCACTACCAGGTGACCGTTCTCCCCCGTCGGTAGTCACTGCGCGGACGCTGTTAGACTGCAACAGCTCCAGGGGTCTGCTTCTGCTCTTCCTGGACTGCTGCACTAAACTGGCTCACTCGTGGGACCTGCACTGCTGCTCCTCTCTGAGCTCCACTTCCATGCTCCTCACTCCTCCACACTCTGCTTCAGACTGTTACTCCTCCTTCTCTTTTCCCCTTGTGCCTGCCTACGCCACCTAGCAACCAGGCTCTCTACCACACCCCTTGAGTGGAGATGGAGGCTTCGCCCCCTCCACTCCTCAAGTGGAGGTGAAGGCTTTTGCCCCCTCCTGGGATCCCCAGGGGTCCTCTCAAAGGTACATGTGTGAGACCTGATCACTATGCGCCTGTGTAGTCACACCTCGGTCAGCCTTCTGGATTACCTGTATTGTACTGTCCCCAGCATGGGTGCAGTACTCAGTGGTGCCTGACCAGGTCAGGGGCGCCACATGTGCTTTAAATCGCTGCAGAAATGTCCGTAGTGAAGCCGATTCCATGCGCTCTGCCTGCAGCTCCTGCCATAGACAGAGCAGGCGCTGCCAGCAAAGCGCATGGAAGAAGTGACATGTCACTTCTTTTTACGCAGCGCTTCGGCAGTAGCCGAAGCGCTGTGCTCTAAAACGCCACATGCGCATGGCCCCTGCACAATCTCCATAGACTGTGCAGGGGACGCAGGACGCATGCAGTTACGCTGCGCTACAAAGCGCAGCGTAACTGCATGTATTTACGCAACGTGCGCACATAGCCTTAGTGTTGCCTCTTACTTCTACTTCACTTATGCACCCCTTCCTCATCTGAGTAAATCCTGCACCACCAAGTTCAGCACAGCAAAGAGAAACTGACAGCAGGCTGTTGTGAAAAGCATCTGACATTGCGCAGGTGCTGTTAACGGGGATCAAACAACAGACAGATGAGTTGCTGTTGCCGGAGAACCTGAAGCCCGACTTGGTGGGGTGCAATAAAAGGTGAAATCTTGTAGCAGTTCTGTGCCAAGTTAGGCTATGTGCACACGCTGCGTTTTTTTGACGCTGCATTTTTGTGCGTTTTTGGCCGCTAAAAACGCACAAAAACGCACCTGCGTCGAAAAAACGCGGCAAAAACGCACGCGTTTTGCCGCGATTTGGTGCGTTTTTTTGCTGCGTTTTGCTGCGTTTTTGCTCACTGCGTCCTTATGCGTTTTTTATCAGTGAACAAAAAAAAAAAAAGGTCTGATGTCATTTCCTTCTTCAATGTGTTCTTCATTCTCCACTAGTGTATGCAGAAGAGCAGACAGCTGCAGAACTACAAGGCTCAGCATCCTCGATCCAATAGTGTATGCAGGACAGCAGCTGTCGAACTACAAGGCTCAGCATCCTCCATCCAATAGTGTATGCAGGAGAGCAGACAGCAGCTGTCGAACTACAAGGCTCAGCATCCTCCTTCCAGGACTGTATGCAGGATTTCTTTGCCCCCCCAAAAAAAAAAAATGACGTGGGCTTCGCCATATTTTTGTATGCTAGCCGGGTACAGCAGGCAGGTACGGGCTGCCCCCAACCCCCAGCTGCCTATTTGTACCCGGCTGGGAACCAAAAATATAGGGAAGCCCTTTTTTTTAAATTATTTCATGAATTTCATGAAATAATTTAAAAAAAAAAATGACGTGAGCTTCGCCCCATTTTTGAGTCCAGCCGGGTACAACTAGGCAGCTGGGGATTGGAATCCACAGTGCAGGGTGCCCATGCTTTCTGGGCACCCCCGCTGTGAATTGCAGTCCCGCAGCCACCCCAGAAAATGGCGCTTTCATAGAAGCGCCATCTTCTGGCGCTGTATCCAACTCTTCCAGCTGCCCTGATGCCGGGTGGCTAGCCAGGTAATAATGGAGTTAGGGCTAGCTGTATATTATCAGCTAGCCCTAAGCCCGAAATTCATGGTGTCACGCCAATATTAGACATGGCCACCATGAATTTCTAGTAAAGATAAAAAAAAAACACAACACAAAGAAAAATATTTTTATTAGAAATAAAACACAACACAATTAGTGACTCCATCTTTATTGAAATAAACCCCCCTCCGCAGTAATCCTGGGTCAGGGTCCCGCGCCGTCCAATCAGGATCCAATATCATCTGATCGGTTTGCTGGAAGGCAAAGCGATCAGATGATGTGTCAGGTTCTAGTGCCTGAATCCCATCACACATCAGCTGATTGTATAAAAGCCGATTATACAATCAGCTGATGCATCAGTAGAAAAAAAAAAAAAAATAATACTCACTTATGTGCTGATTACCGGCAGCTCCCGGAGCGATGGGGCGGGAGTCTGATCCCGTCCGATCGCTGCAGCAGCTGCCGGTAATCAGGGATGAAGTCTCCTGACGCATCAGCTGATACCGGCCGGGCGCCCGCGTCAGCCCGAGACTCGATCAGCTGATGCGTCAGGTGACTGCATCAGGTGATCCATCGCCAGGTCCTGCAAGCAAGGTCCTGCCCCGGGGAGACTGCACACAGCCGGAGCGGCAGCGGCGATACCGTGACAGGAGCTGGGAGCGGGCATGGCACCGGGAGGCTGCAGACAGGTGAGTATAACTTTTTTTTTTTTTATTCTACTGTTAACTTTTGTTTTCACAGCTGCCTCCACCTCCCTCCCAGACATGGCGCCGCACGGCAGCATACATGCACAGGACGGGAGATGGACGCGGCGGTGACGGTACCGGGAGGATTCATGCTTCTGTCTATACTGACAGAAGGAATCCTCTTCCTGTACACGTCACTTTACTACCCACCTCCTGCGCTTATAGCTGCGTTTTTGGTCTTAGAAACGCACCAAAACGCAGCTATTTGCGTTTCTCATTGCGTCTTTCAACATCCCATTGAACTCAATGGATGAAAAGCGCAGTGAAAAACGCGGGAATAATTGACATGCTGCGTTTTTGTGGTCACCACAAAAACGCAGCTGAAAAAAAACGCTGTGTGGGGACAGCAAAAATGAAAACTCATAGACTTTGCTGGGGAAGCAAAGTCATGCAGTTTTGAGGCCAAAAACGCACCCGAAAAACGCGCAAAAACGCCGAGAAAAACGCACCGTGTGCACATAGCCTTAGTTTGACACACATTTCTTTGCTGGCACATATGCTGAATTTGGTGATGCTGAGCTTTCTTAAACATACCTACATATTTCAAAGCAGTTGCATAAAGTTTGAGCAGTCTCTGCGCACTTTCGGCATTCTTACTCTGCTGCTGCTCACTTGGTCTGCGCTACAGAGTCACTTCAGTTTTCCTGCTCACCGCTTCATATGTGATGTACCAAGAAGAAGGAACTCCACCTTGCACATGCTGGAGAGGCTATGCGAGCAGCAGGCAATAGTGGAGTTTCAGCGGCAACAAACACGGCAGATTCATAATTTGAAAGAACATCACTTTACTACCAATGAGTGAGTCTCCATGCAGGACATGTGTGCCGTATTGTGCTTCTTCGAATACTCAGCCAACATGGCTAGCGTTGATGACACCATCATCAGCGTTACTATACAGCTTACATAACTGCTTGAACAAATTCTTGAAGCCATGATGGATGAAGTGATGGGACAGGGGGATGAAAAGCAGAAGCAACAGGTAACATTGAAACCTTTATCCGGGCTGTCGTCCACATAGGGTTTTGAGGTTGGGTTCCTGGCTCAACAGTGGGCATGTCGCCAACTTTACAGCCAGGTGACAGTTTTGGTGGAGGAGGAGAAGAAATTGTCTGCACAGCAGGGTGGTAAGGAAATTTGCTCATGGGCATCATTGCAGCATGGCTGGGGGGATACAGAAGACCCAGGCCACACACCTGTAATTATGGACAGCTTGTCGTTGACTTTGGGCAGCCTGTCACACATGTGCCAATAGATGCTGCTATACCTGCACAATGACTGGCAAATTGCCAGGATTCTGACCAGTACCAATTACTGAGTGGCCACCCTGCTGGATCCATGCTTCAAAGACAACCTAACATCAGCATTTTCGATATTGGAGCAGGATCATAAAATGCATAAATAGAAGTGCACACTTGCAGAGGCATTCCCACCAGACAGTGGGAGCTCAGTGGAAGAGCAAGGCAGAGGAAGAGGCGGAAGTAGTCAATGCTCTCATGGCCGCAATGTGACACCAATTCATCTGCAACACACCTCAACATCCGACAACACCATCTGCTATGGTGTGTATTAGCAGGAGGCAGCGTTTATCCAACACGATGACAGAATACATGTCCACACATCTATCAGTGTTTACTGATGGATATGCAACATTTAACATTTACACCTCGAAAATGAACACATGGCCTTAGCTGGTGTGGCGCCCTGGACAAGCCAGGTCGTCACAGAACTACACCAACACACTCCACACCCCGGTTAGGCACACCGAAGCCAAACACAAAATCCTTGTTGCCTTCCTCCAGGGGCTGATGTCCACACCAGGGGGTGGGCCAGGCCACCGAGGAGTTCACAGTCCTGGAGGCGGGAAAAGGAAGAGAGATGAGTTTTGGAGTTGGAGAAGTGAAGTGGTAGAGGAGCAGTCTGAAGGCGGTCCGGATGTGTGGCCCGAACGGAACAGCAAGGTTGGCAGACGGTGGTGACCGTCTGCAGGAGAGGCTAATTGGAGCAAACCGTATGGACCGTGGGCAGGTAGTGGCCCGGCGGTACCGGATCGGAGAGTAAAGAGAAGCCAGCACCATCCGGCAGGGCTTACGGACCCCGACAAGGCTAGGAGTCGCCGTTAAATTTGTCAAATCCGTTAGCGAAGGGAACCTCCGGGGTTTCCCAGCAGTCAAGACCCGATTGAAGGCAACCGCTCAAACCATAGAGGGAAACCCAGTCACCGCCAAGACTACAGTTCCCAGGGCCAGAGCCTGCGGGCAAAAGGGGCTCCCTCAGCCTCCATCCAAGCTGGGGAGCGGGTTACCGGTGGGAAGCCATTGGAACCGTAACACAACACAGGTGCAGGGAAAGGCAGTCACCATCAACCTGCCGGGAGGAGAAACACCGCAGCCGTCTGTGGGACCCGTCCATCCAGCCATTTGTTTTACCGGAGACTTTGTATTCGTCATTGGCTGAGTGAGTACCACCGTGCCGTGCGGCACAGCGCTGCCCCCGTGACCCTGCACCTCACCAGGCCCCGTAACCCACCTGCCATACATCCCTACCCCCTCACCGGGCCCCGGGACAACCAACCCCCTACCCACGGAGGGGAGAACCAACATCCAAGCTGCTCCCCGTCATCGCTCCCGGGATCCCCGTCCAGAGCAGCGGTGGTGTCACCAATCTCACCACAACCGTGGGTGGCATCACGGACAATATCCCTAAAACCAAACCACCCCCTTTCACTCACGGGCGAGAAACGCCGGTCGAGTCCCCGGGATCCGGCCCACCGCTCGAGCCACCACCGAGCAGCAGCAGCAGCAGCCGGGCCCGAGCAGTGGGTGAGCGCAGCGTCCCCTCCTCCGCCCGCAACAACTTGGCGACACGAACAGGATCTTACCGCTCTGCCGTCTGGTAGAGGTGCGCCTTGTGACCGCCGGAGGTGTCCGGCCGAAAATTTGGAGAAGCCGCCATTTTGGGCGCGAAAAGTCCCCGTTCGAGCGTCTCCTCGAGCAGTGGAGGTGTGAAAATAAAAACCCCGCCCCTGTAGAGGAGGAGCCGGAAAAAGACTAAGGGGGACGGAAACAAGATGTCTGCGCCCGATGAAGCCGCTGGAGGAGCGGCGGTCGCAGTCACAGTGGCACCCACGGACGGGAATGGGCCCGCCCAGGTCCCGGCCGCACTAGCAGGAGGTGCTGTGGCCCCAGCTCTCGCTCAGGTGATGCCGTTCTCCTTGCCCTATGTGCCCGGAGCTACCTGGCTGCCGCAGTATGATGGGAAACCTGATGCGTTGCAGGTCTTCCGGAAGAAGCTTAGCCCGCTGCTGCAATTGTACCCCCTAACTGATAAGCAACGTGCAGCGGTAGTGCTGGGGCAGCTAACCGGAGCGGCTGAGCAGGAGGCGGAGACCTGGGCCGAGGGGGACCGGTCCTCTGTAGCCACCATCTTTGAAAAGTTACAAACTGCCTTTGAGACCCGTACCGAAGCCGAGTTGCGGATGCAGTTTTACCAATGCCGGCAACGGCCCGCGGATAGCATTCGGGACTATGCCTTGCGTCTGCAAACCGCCCTCCGCACACTGAAGCGGGTAGACCCCATCAACGATGCGGACAGCAACAAAATGCTAGTGGAACAGTTTGTACAGGGGATTAGGTCCTCGGAGGACCGCAAACAACTTCGGCTCTGGGCCCTGGAACACCCTGATGTGGGCTTTGCCGTGTTAAAGGAATGGGCCATTAAAGCTCTGCAGCCTCCAGCGTCGGAAGTCCCGGAGGCAGCCCCATGGCCGGCTGAGACGGCTCCCGTTGTGGTGGCCCCTGTCCTCCCAACACCTACTATACCTGCAACCCCAAGCGGCATGATGGAGGAACTGGCTGCCCAAGTCCACCGCATGGATGGGGACCTTGCCAAGATCCTTGCCGCACTCCAGCCTCCAACCAGGTCCCAGCCCCCAGCGAAGATGTAGCTCGCCGACAGCCCCGAGGACGTCCCCTGGATGCAGCGGAGAAGGGCCAATGACCCACGGTATGGACCCCCGATTTGTTACAGGTGCAGCCAGCCCAGCCACTACTCCCGACGGTGTCCGTTAAACGAGCAACCCCTGGGGCCACGGGCCAATCCTCAGGAGTAGAACCCCATGGCCCCCCAGACTGGCGGGGCCGGTACATCGGAACCCGACCCATCATCCCCGTGGCAGTGAACAGTATCCCGCTGATGGCTCTCCTGGACACTGGATCACAGGTAACCACCATACCATACACGCTGTATCAACGGTATTGGGGAAAAGACGAACTAGCCCCCCCAGACGCCAGTATGACATTGATTGCCGCTGACGGACTCCCATTGACCCAGGTAGGGTACAAACAAGTGGCCATGACTGTGGGATGAGCTGAACTGCAGCACCAGGGAATGATTGTGATAATGAATGAATTCAGTGATCATAACCCGAAGGTAGTGCTAGGGACTAATGTGATGGAGCACTGTATGAGTGATGTGCTGAACCTATTGCAGCAGCTGGCCGCCACAGCGGCGGGGAGCCGACAGAGAGCTGTGCAGCATGAGATCTGGGCCCTGATGTATCGCCAGCATGTGAACTCGACAGGAGGGGAGATTGAAGGAGTGAGAGTGATGGATGCAGCCCCTTTGATTGTGCCTCCCAGGAGTGAGATGATGATTTAGTGTAGGGCAGCGGTAGGGCCCCAGGGGCGTGACTACCCCACCATGATAGAGCCCATGCCCTCCGAACACTGACCCACAGTAATCGCCAACCAAGGGGTGGTAGACCTAAAGAAGGGGAGAGTGCCCGTGAGGGTGCTGAACTGCGGAGAAGAAGAGGTCAGGCTTCCCCGGTATGCTACCCTTGCCAAGTTGCTCACTCTAGATCCCCACACCATTCACGAGGCCGTTTCCCCAATCTCACCGCCTACTGCCAGCACTCACCCAGCCCAGGGGAAGTTAGACGAGTGGTGCCGAGAGCTACACGTGGGCACTGACGATACCCCTACACATCACAAAGAAGGGGTACACCGGTCCGGGTGGTACAGGAGTATGAGCGAGTGTTTAGCAAGCATCCTCTAGATTTTGGGCAGATTAAAGGGGTCCAACACCACATCCCCACCGGTAAACACCCCCCTATTAAAGAGAGGTACAGGCCTATTCCCCCTGCACACTACCAATGTGCCAAGGACATGTTGAGGAACATGAATGAGGCGGGGGTTATTAGGGACAGTTGTAGGCCCTGGGCCGCCCCGTTGGTGCTGGTTAAGAAGAAGGATGGCACCATGCGGATGTGTGTGGATTACCGGAAGATTAACCAGATAACGCATAAGGACGCTTACCCTCTGCCCCGCATTGAAGAGTCCCTGGCTGCGTTCAGAACCGCTAATTACTTTTCCACCCTCGACCTCACCAGCGGGTACTGGCAGGTGGCTGTGGCCCCAGAAGACCGAGAGAAGACTGCATTCGCCACTCCTATGGGACTCTGCAAGTTTAACAGCATGCCGATCGGGCTGTGCAATGCCCCCGGCACCTTCCAACAGCTGATGGAATGCTGTCTGGGACACCTAAATTTCGAGACCGTCTTGCTGTACTTGGATGATGTGATTGTGTACTCACAAACATATGAAGCCCACCTGGAGCACCTAGCCGAGGTGTTCGCGTCCCTTGCTAAGTATGGGATGAAGCTGAAGCCCTCCAAGTGTCATCTGCTGAAGCCCAAAGTGCAGTACCTAGGACATGTGGTGGGTGCGGAGGGTGTCGCCCCCGACCCCGAGAAAATCACCGCCATCCAGGACTGGCCGAGGCCGACCACGGTGAGGGAAGTGAGGCAGTTCCTGGGCCTGGTGGGGTACTACCGCCGCTTCATCAAATGGTACACGAAGATGGCTGCCCCCATGCAAGACCTCCTCATGGGACAGACCAAAGGTGGTAGACCCCTAGGAGCCCCACTGGTGTGGGAAGAAAGGCATGAGGAATCCTTCCGCCAGCTGAGAGCAGCCCTGACCGGAGAGGAAATCCTATCGTACCCTGATTACAGCCACCCATTCATCCTCTACACCGATGCCTGCAATGTGGGCTTGGGGGCAGTCCTATCCCAAGTCCAAGACGGAAAGGAGAAGGTGATTGCTTATGCTAGCCGAAAGCTCCGACCAACTGAGAACTACAGCTCTTTCAAGCTTGAGCTCCTGGCACTGGTGTGGGCTATCACCGAGCGGTTTCGCCATTACTTGGCAGCGGCTAAATTCACCACTTTCACAGACAATAACCCGCAGACCCACCTGGACACAGCCAAGCTGGGTGCGTTGGAGCAGCAGTGGGTGGCCAGGCTAACCAACTACGATTTCACCATCAAGTACAGGGCTGGCCGTGCCAACATTAATGCCGATGTACTCTCTCGGATGCCCCACCTGTCGGAAGAGGGGCCCGAGGATGATGACCTCGAAGAGATTTAGTTACCTGCATTTCACCGGCCGTCCACCGACAAGGTGCATGTCCATCAACAACGGGTGAACCTGGACCCGCTGCCCAGTCAGGAGTGGCAGGAAGCTCAGGACCAGGCACCCGCTGTCCGCCTGGTCAAGACCCTGGTGGAACAGGGCGCTGCTGGGATAGACCCTGCCGCCCCTGCCGAAGCCCAACGCCTGTGGCGAGAACGGACCCGGCTGTATCTACACCAGGGGAAGTTGTATCGTGAGCTGATTAATCCGAAGACCCATGAGAAGATCCGCCAACTGGTGATTCCCCAAGCTAACGTGCCCACCGTTCTGCAAGCGTACCATGTTGGTGCTGGGCACTTCGGGTGGAAGAAACTGGAGATGTTGTTAAGAGAGCGGTTCTATTGGAGTGGAATGCGGGAATCTGTGGAGACCTGGTGCCGAGAATGTGGCCCTTGCGCGCTGAAAAGGAAAGACGAGGCCAACCAGAAGGCACCCCTACACCCGATCATTACGCATCAACCGCTGGAGCTGGTTGCCCTGGACCATGTAAAGCTCACCCCCAGCCGAAGTGGGTACACCTACGCTCTAACCATTGTGGACCACTACTCAAGATTCATGGTGGTTGTCCCAGTCAAAGACCTAACCGGCCGTACTGCCGCTAGAGCGTTCCAGGCTTATTTCTGCCGACCACATGGGTACCCTGAGAAGGTGCTTACCGATCAAGATCCGGCCTTTGAAGCAGAAGTATTCCAAGAATTCTGCCAGTTGTACGGCTGCAAGAAAATCCGGACCACAGCTTACCATGCCCAAACCAACGGCATGTGTGAAAAGATGAACCACCTGGTCCTGGGCCTCCTTAAGACGTTGCCGCTGGAAGAGCAGAACCTGTGGCTGGAGAAGCTACCTGACTTGGTCGATATGTATAACAACATCCCTTCCAGCTCGACGAAATGCACTCCAGCATACCTGATGAGTGCTCGCCCCAGCAGGCTACCAGTGGATTTAGAAATGGGGTTGGAAGCCCCGGAAGCGCTCCCTTCGACAGCTGAATGGGACACTCGGCGGAGGGTGCAGTACCGACAGATCCAGGAATATGTTGAAAAGAACTTGTGTCGGAGTCGGGGACAACAGGAGCAGCGCTTCAACAAGAAGGCGTCTGCTGGTCCCTTCCAGCCTGGAGATGTAGTGCTGAAGCGAAAAAGGAGGACCAACAAGCTGGATGATCAATGGGAACAAACCCCGTATGTAATACAGCCCACCGGATGGGAGAATGGGAAGGCTTACCAGATCAGTCGTGACCAAGGAGGAACTCTGGCCACGGTTTCCCGGGACCATCTAAAGAGGTGCCCCCCCGCGTTGAGGGTAGCGGCTGAAACTCCAGTTCCCAGACCGGCGGAGAACGAAAAGGAGGTGATCCATACTATAATGGGTGATTTTCCGGCAGACTGGCCTACGCAGAACGGCGCGGTGATTCTTCCAGTGATACTGTTCCCACAACTCATAGATGAGGAAGTGATGGAAGTGATCAACCATGAGCCAGTGCCCAGGGATGAACCTGTACCCAGCTCCCCTACGCCTCCGCCTATCTCATATGATAGCAGGGAGGAGGAACTGGTTATTCCCCCTGCCCCATCACCTCTTACCACTGATACCGGGCCCCGAAGGTCCACTCGGCCCAACCTAGGTAGACCCCCACTTAGGTACAGGGAAACTACTCTTTAGAGAGGGGCTTTGTGTGTTGAAAGTACAGTTTAAAAGTTTGTGAATGATAAGTGAAAATGATCAACCGAAAGTTTACCTGATTAACAACCGTGATTCAACCGGTCGTTGCCGGCAACTGTTGTCCCCGTGGGGACTGTCTGTATCTTTGCGTAAGGAACTGCTTACGGACAAGCCCGAGAACTTGCAGGGCAACCACGAACTAGTGGAATGTAAATAAAAATGTTGTTGGCTTGAAATCGTGACCGCCTCCGGAGAGGCTGATTTGGAGGATGGGCCTGGAGGAAAGAGATGGCCCAGGCCCGCCACTATCGTAACCGGTGGCGATCCTCCGGGGGGTTCAGGGGTCCCCATGGACGCGGGTCCCCTGAAAGAGACAGAAACCGGTCGGGCAACTTGGTGCTGGACTGGGGTCAAGGGGTGCTGCCCATTTGCTTAGGGGCAGCATCAGGGCCAGGTTGCTTGGGTGGGAGAAGAGTGGAAGCCGTAACCGTGTTTATTAAAAATGTTGGTAACATTTAAGAAATGTGCCTCCCGATGTGGGAAGATTGAAAAATGCTTGTTTACATGTTTACTTTTTTTTATCTTTTACAGTTAAAATAAAACCGGTGATGGACGGGCAGCCCGCGGACGGTCTGCATTTTACTAAGGGGGAATGTGGCACCCTGGACAAGCCAGGTCGTCACAGAACTACACCAACACACCCCACACCCCGGTTAGGCACACCGAAGCCAAACACAAAATCCTTGTTGCCTTCCTCCAGGGGCTGATGTCCACACCAGGGGGTGGGCCAGGCGGTTGGTCCCGCCCACCGAGGAGTTCACAGTCCTGGAGGCGGGAAAAGGATAAGAGATGAGTATTGGAGTTGGAGAAGTGAAGTGGTAGAGGAGCAGTCTGAAGGCGGTCCGGGTGTGTGGCCCGGACGGAACAGCAAGGTTGGCAGACGGTGGTGACCGTCTGCAGGAGAGGCTAATTGGAGCAAACCGTATGGACCGTGGGCGGGCGGTGGCCCAGCGGTACCGGATCGGAGAGTAAAGAGAAGCCAGCACCATCCGGCAGGGCTTACGGACCCCGACAAGGCTAGGAGTCGCCGTTAAATTTGTCAAATAGATTAGCGAAGGGAACCTCCGGGGTTTCCCAGCAGTCAAGACCTGATTGAAGGCAACCGCTCAAAGCATAGAGGGAAACACAGTCACCGCCAAGGCTACAGTTCCCAGGGCGCCTGCCATACATCCCTACCCCCCACCGGGCCCCGGGACAACCAACCCCCTACCCACGGAGGGGAGAACCAACATCCAAGCTCGACATTCACTCACATATTCTGTGATGTTTCCTGCAGAATAGCCTTCACGGCCGGTGTTCATTTCTCCTCTTTGTTACCACTCCTCTTCCTCCCCTGGCTTTGGGTGTTGTGACAGGAATCTTTCTGCTCTGCTTATACTTAAACTAATTGAAATAAATAATTATCTTTTCTTGAATTCTGGTCTCCCTAGGAATTTTAAACCCACAACCTATATCACTCAAGGAAGCAGCAAAAACCTGTGAGCCACATATATACATTTCTACATGCAAGTGCATTTCTATGTGTCTGTATTTTAGGGTCAGAGATTTTTTTATTACTATAAAATTACTACATAAAAATAAAAACAATTGGAATCATGACTTTTTTTTACAAACATCACAAATCAGCAAATAGACAAATTTAATATGCTTGTAACTGTAAAAAGCCAAGCAACACAATCATCAGATTGGTAAAATGTAGCGCCAGGTTACATCGTGGCCCCCCACACGCTCCTTCTCCCAGGCCTTGGCAGAGTACTGCTTTCCTCACCTGCCTGCCGGTCCCGTGCACCCTGCTCCTGCCCCAGAGTCTATCTTGGCCTCCTCCTGCTTCCAGGCCACACTCAGACCTTCTGGGAGCGCTCATGGGGTGCGCGACAGCCATGCCCACTTTCTTAAAGGGCCGACATTTCATTATCCAGGAGTGATCCTTGAGGTCAGCTATCAGCTTGAAGGTATTTAAGACTGCCTCCCTTTAGGGGAGGCGCCTGAGCAATGTTGCCAATCCGTAGTACATTGCTAGTTCTCAGGTCCCGTATCCGTCACTGTGTCTAGTCCTGCATGTTGTGTTCTAGTACTGTGAAGCCCCACAAGTGCTGTGTCGGTGCATTACCTTCAGGGACTCCACGCAGCTGGATCTTGTCACAGGTAGGAGATCTTCTTTTAGGATTGTCGTGACGCCACTCTCAGAATTGCGGTCAGTGGGGACCGCCACTGCAGGTTAAGGGACGCCTGGGGCTGATGGTGGGTGCAGTCAGTTGTAATAGCCTCCTGAGAGTGAGGCAAGCCCCAGGGCCCTGTGTAGGTGTGTAGAACCACAAGGCGCAGAATAACTCCACACAAGCAGAATGTCTTTCAGGGGTTTTACTCACTGTTGATGGCAGGATGAGTAACCCGGGCGTAGCTGGGATGAACCAGGCTGGAACCAGGTATCCTTCAGGCTGACTGATGAGGGTGGCTACCGACTCGCCTTCCTTAGCCCTTCTGTGGTTTGTGGTAACCCCGACTTTTAGTCCCTATGGGGGTTACCCAGGGAAGTAACTGCTCCCCTCGTTTGTTTGCCGTTTGCTTGTCGCCTGGACCAGATCACTCCAGCTGCTTGCCTCCTGTGAACTATGGGCCCTAACTGTGGCTACGTGGCTGCGGCTTTTGTGGTGTTGTGGCGTGGGCTTTAAGGGCCCCACACCGGCAGGTTTAGCAAGGAAAGGTGGATCTATCCCCGCATCGGGATCTGCCGCCCGTTTGGGCCTGGTACTCCCTGACAGTCTCCTTACTTTCCACTACACTGCTCTCTCTCCAGCTGTGTGTGGTGTTCGGGCAGCACTACCAGGTGACCGTTCTCCCCCGTCGGTAGTCACTGCGCGGACGCTGTTAGACTGCAACAGCTCCAGGGTCTGCTTCTGCTCTTCCTGAGCTGCACACTAAACTGGCTCACTCGTGGGACCTGCACTGCTGCTCCTGTCTGAGCTCCACTTCCATGCTCCTCACTCCTCCACACTCTGCTTCAGACTGTTTACTCCTCCTTCTCTTTTCCCTTTTGTGCCTGCCTACGCCACCTAGCAACCAGGCTCTCTACCACACCCCTTGAGTGGAGATGGAGGCTTCGCCCCCTCCACTCCTCAAGTGGAGGTGAAGGCTTTTACCCCCTCCTGGGATCCCCAGGGGTCCTCCCAAAGGTACATGTGTGAGACCTGATCACTATGCGCCTGTGTAGTCACACCTCGGTCAGCCTTCTGGATTACCTGTATTGTACTGTCCCCAGCATGGGTGCAGTACTCAGTGGTGCCTGACCAGGTCAGGGGCGCCACATTACCAGTTACCTGTACCCGCTCTCTGTGTCTCTTAGTAGAGTAGGAGACCTATCATAGTCACCTCCACTCTTTTTAAGATGGTAGAACCTGGTCTCCCATGCCGATGATAGCTTTTGCAATTCCAGTCCTTGTGCTTTTTAGAACGAATCCATCTTTTTCCCTATCAGCTAACCCCTCCCATTGAGGACTAGTTCTAACTCCTAACTGTTTCATATCCTACAGTCTGTTAACCACCTATAGAGAATTACTGTACATTGTACACCACATTTCAATTATTAAATTATTTGCAAAGATGCAGAAAACAATTCACATGACATCAAAATAAAGAGATTGGTGTCTTTAGGGAAAGGAAAGCAACAGCAACTAGTCTTCCTCCTCACATAAGCAAAACGTATAAATCTCAGAGATCACAACAAGGATCTGCAACAAGGAATATAAAGAAGTATATTGTGGACATATCACAAAATATGAGCATACTGTATATAGTCAGGAGCCTGTGGAAAGAGAATACGTAAATATGCTATAATGATGAAATTTAGCTTGAGAAACCAAATGGAGAAAACGGAATCAAAGTAAACAGTGGAGGAACAAAAATAAATACATTTATATAAATGTATATAATATGTGAGTAAGAGTGATCTCCAATAGTCAGCCACTAAAATAAGCCTTAAGAGTAGGATAGGATCACTGAAAAGGTTAGTCTAATATATAAAGCTGAGTGTATGTATATGTCTGTGTGTATGTATGTGTGTGTATGTCTGCTAAAGGAATCCGCACTGTCGCATTTACAATCAGAAAATTTGCACAGACTCCTCATGTGACTCAGGGAACGTCACAGACTATGTTTTGACAGGAAAATTTAACCCCGCGCTTTACAGTTACTCTCCAAAAAACCTGCCTCCATTAAAGTGAATGGAGCCTGGAACTACAAGTTTGTTGCTACAGGAACAAAGGACATTGTTAGTATAAGAAGCTTATGTGTGAGGTAATATGATGTCAGTGGGGAGATGATAGAGAGAGAGACAGACAGAAAGAGAAGGACAGACAGAGACAGACGGTGAAAGAGACAGACAGAGACAGACGGTGAAAGAGACAGACGGTGAAAGAGACAGACAGAGACAGACGGTGAAAGAGACAGACCTGGAAAGAGACAGACCTGGAAAGAGACACATGGGGAAAGAGACAGACAGAGACAGGCAGACAGGGACAGAAAAAGGCAGACAGGCAAAGAGACAGGAAAAGAGACGGGAAGGCAGACGGGGAAAGAGACAGACCTGGAAAGAGACAGACCTGGGAAGAGACAGACCTTGGAAGAGACAGACCTTGGAAGAGACAGACCTGGAAAGAGACAGACCTGGAAAGAGACAGACCTGGAAAGAGACAGATGGGGAAAGAGAGAGACAGACAGACATAGAGATAGAGAGACAGAAAGACACATCAGATAGACTGATACAAAGACAGACAGAGACATAGACACAGACAGACAAGGAAAGAGACAGACAGAGAGACAGCAACATGCAGACAGAGACTGGGAGAGAGACAGAGAGACAGTTACTATCCCGGGCAACGCCAGGGTACTATAGCTAGTATGAAATAAATGTAAGAAATCCATGACAGGTAATGGAGAGGTCAAAGTGTAAAGTGAAAACAATGAGCAAAATGACATCCAAATTTAAATGTCCAGTGAGATACAATGGGAAGCAAGGAGTCAGTACCTGAACGTGTGCTGTCAAGGTGGTAATTGGTGTTGCGGTACTTTTTCAATCTGCGGTGCATGTCCAGATCCAGATGCAGTGCCTTATATGGCGAAATAGAGGTACTAGGGCGGGTGTCATACTGACATGCGGCAAATTAAACCAAGGAGGAAAAAGATACTGCACATAAAATCAGGGGTACACCTATAATAAGTTTCAATATCAAAAACACCTTTATTAAGTACAAAACAGGAAATTTTTATAAACATTTAAAAAACATAGAGGACAACACACACAAAGCGGAGCCTATGCCAAATAATTACACATATATGCAAATGAATACATAGTAGTAGCCACAATAAGCCCAGTGTTTACACAGTGTCAATGACCTAATATCATCATCAGGGAAAAGCTTGTCAAGTCGCCCACTCTGAGCGGTATCCTCTACCTTCCCATCCACACATGATGTGTGACTGACCCTGTGTCCTATTTGGTGACCACCTTGCTTATATCTATTTGAATCTAGCTTGCACTTTTCAGGCTTATATATAATATTTTCTTTTTCCATCTGGCTGTGTATTTATATTTAGGATTTACCAATACTAGACACACATGCATTTTGTAACCGTGTTTTGGAGGTGTCCATTGCTTGGTTCATCATTCTCTTTTTGGGGTTTGTTGTTTCTATACTCTATTGTCCCTATTACTGCATTATTTTGATATTGAATAATTCTATTGTATCTATAACCATCTTGCAATCTTACAATATCGCTTTGTGATTTGCATTATTTTCCTCTTATATGCCCAGCATTTATATAGGTGATCTATCAGTTTGTGCATGTAATTTATTTATACATCTCGCTCTCCGTCTATCCGGTCCTTCCTGGTCTGTACCAGGTCACATCACTTTCATGTGACCAGACACTTGCACTCTCAGGGGACCTATTTTGCAGCCTTGATTTATATAGTTTTATAGGTGGTTCAATGATATTAACTACTTGACACGGTATAAACACTGGGCTTATTGTGGCTACTCCTATGTGCTCATTTGCATATATGTGTAATTATTTGGGATAGGCTGCGCTCTGTGTGGGTTGTCCTCTATGTTTTTTAAATGTTTTTAAAAATGTCCTGTTTTGTACTTAATAAAGGTGTTTTTTATATTTAAACTTATAATAGGTGTGCCCCTGATTTTATGTGCAGTGTCTTTTTCCTCCTTGGTTTGATTCTACCCCTCCACTGCACCAGGGTGCACCCAATCATATTGACTATTGTTGATAGTGGTGCACCCCAACTCTCCTCTCTCAATACTGACGTGCGGTGTTACGGTTGCTGCGAGCACTGGAGACTATGTCCAGATTTCTTGCTACTGCACATGTGCGAGCGCTGGAGACTAAGTCCAGCTTTCTTGCTACTGCACATGTGCGAGCGCCGGAGACTAAGTCCTATATTGGAGCCATTGCACATGTGCGGGTGACATCATCGCTGACACAAGGTCACATGTCTCTGACACCTTCTATGCCGATTGGTCGCTGGTCATGTGCTTGTGATGCCTTGCTCGGTGATAGGCCAGCATGACGTCACTCCTGTCGTTCTGGCAGCGGATTGGCTCTGGTGTCCTCCATCTTGGATGAGGCACAGAGTCTATATAAGACCCTGACACATGCCGCATGGCGCTCAGTCCTCTTGGTTCATGCATAAGAGTAGACGCTCTGTGCGCGTTCCTCTAGGCATTCCTCTGTCTATGCTAGGTGAGCGCTACCGGCAGGGTAGCGTTCTTATACCTTATAGCTTCGGCTGCTGTCCGTATCCTTACCTCTTAGGGGAGCGGACATAGGCAGGTGCCTGAGGCACATGGTCTGGCTGGGCCTTGTGGTTCGACTTGTAGGTGGACGTTGCCGCTAGGGTAACGTTCCTTATACTGCGTCTGGCAGTTGTTCGTATCCTCGCACACTAGGGGAGCGAACAGAGGTAGGAGCTTTGTGCGGCTTACGCTGCTGTTCGTCTCTTTTGCACCACTAGAAGAGCGGACCTAGGCAGGTGCCATATCTAGTGGTTCGTGTCCTCGCACACTAGCGGAGCGAACGCAGGTAGGAGCTTTGTGCGGCTTACGCTGCTGTTCGTCTCTTTTGCACCACTAGAAGAGCGGACCTAGGTAGGTGCCATTTCGCACACATTGCCTTTGTCTCTGTGGTTATTAACAGAGATCATTCCACACACCCTCCAAGTAAGGGAGGAATTGCTTTACTTACTTATTATATCCTTCTGTGAGTTAACAGAGGTATTGCACTCTGCCATAGTCTGCAGCAGAGTCTTTGCACGGTGGACCCTGACTGTCTGATACTCCTTTAGGTTATTATCAGACAGCCCCCCGTAACATTAGGACTGAGCCAAGGGTCTGGCAGTTATGGCAGAATATCAGCAGTTACACCGTTACATACAAGTACTTGAGTCACGGCTCAAGAGTATAGAGGATAAACCTCAGACCATGGTGACATCTGCACATGATCCTCGACTTGCTCTGCCAAACAGATATTCTGGCGATGCCAGATCATGTCGTGGTTTCATTAGTCAGTGTCAGATACACCTAGAGGTCAACTCTTCTCGCTTCTCTACGGAGAGGTCCAGAGTAGGCTTTATCATCTCCTTACTTCAGGACAAAGCCTTAGAATGGGCGACTCCCCTATGGGAGCGCTCTGATGTGGTTACTTTGAGACATCAAGACTTTCTTGATGCTCTTAAGGTGGTATTCATGGGTCCGCAGGTTACCCATGATGCGGCCCTGAGACTGTTAGATCTATCTCAGGGTTCGGTATCCACTAGTTCTTATGCCATTGCTTTTAGAACTCTAGTGGCAGAACTAGATTGGCCAGAGAAGGTGTTGATTCCTATCTTCTGGAGAGGGTTGGCAGGCTATGTCAAGGATGCTCTTGCTACTCGTGAGGTCCCTGCTTCTCTGGAGGACTTGATCACCGTAGCAACGAGGATCGATGTACGCCATATGGAACGTAGACTCGAGGTCTCTTCCTCACGCCCTAAGCATCGGGCTATTCCAGTTGTTGAGGGTCCGCTACCATCTTCCTCAGCATCTGAAACATCTCCCACTCCTATGGAGTTAGGTCATACGTCTTCCAGACTACGCAAGTCTGGTCCTCCTATAGGTTACGTATGTCGTCAGGCTGGGCACTATGCCAACAAGTGTCCTAGTCGTCAGGGAAACTCCCTGGCCTAGTAACCATTAGAGGGGGGTTACTAGAGACGTCTTCTGCACCCTCTAAGTGTTGTATCCCAGGTCAGCTCTCGTTATCTGAGAATACATGGCCTATTATGGCTTTTGTGGATTCCGGAGCTGACGGGACTTTTGTGTCTTCAGGATTTGTAAAGGGACACAATATTCCCTCTATCATGTTAGAGGCGACTATTCCTGTCCGTGTTGTTAATGGAACTATGTTGTCTGACTTCATTACATTGAGGACAGTTCCCTTGCGCCTTTCCCTGTCTCAGGGTCACATAGAGGAGATTTCTTTTCTTGTTTTGCCTGAGGGTATAGACGATGTCCTTCTGGGTCTCCCATGGCTTCGGACTCATGCTCCTCACATTGACTGGGAGTCTGACAGCATTATTAGTTGGGGTTCGAAATGTCAGTCCCGATGTCTTCCCTTACCACCTAAGGTCATTGCGGTTGCATCTACTGATCTCTCTCCCATACCTACACCCTATCTTGATTTCGCTGACGTGTTCTCCAAACAGGGTGCTGAGGTTCTTCCACCCCATAGGCCGTATGACTGTGCCATAGACCTTATCCCAGGTTCGGTTCCACCTAAAGGCAGGGTTTACCCCCTGTCGATACCTGAGTCGGAGGCCATGTCGACCTATATAAGAGAGAGTTTAGAGAAGAGGTTCATTCGTAAGTCTGTCTCTCCCGCGGGAGCTGGGTTTTTCTTTGTTCGGAAGAAAGAGGGTGATTTGCGTCCCTGCATAGATTACAGAGGTCTCAACGCAATCACAATAAAGAACAAATACCCATTACCTTTAATTTCGGAGCTCTTTGACAGACTGAGAGGAGCTCAAGTTTTTACGAAGTTGGATCTGCGGGGTGCGTATAACTTGGTACGAATTCGAAAGGGTGACGAATGGAAGACCGCTTTTAACACCCGAGACGGTCACTATGAATACCTCGTCATGCCTTTTGGGTTATGTAATGCACCCGCAGTATTTCAGGACTTCGTAAACGATGTGTTCAGGGATTTACTGTTATCCTCAGTAGTGGTGTATCTGGACGACATCCTGATTTTTTCTCCTGATCTGGAGACTCATCGTCAGGATGTCGTTCGTGTCCTTTCCCGTTTAAGGGAGCACTCATTGTTTGCTAAACTCGAGAAATGTGTATTCGAGCAGTCCTCATTGCCTTTTTTGGGTTACATTATCTCACAAGAGGGCCTGGCTATGGATCCTGCGAAGCTCTCTGCTGTCCTGCAATGGTCCGAACCTCATTCCTTGAAGGCGGTGCAACGCTTCTTAGGATTCATAAATTACTACAGGCAGTTCATACCCCATTTTTCTACTTTGGTGGCCCCTTTGGTGGCCTTGACTAAGAAAGGTGCTAATCCCAAAGCCTGGTCTACTGAGACATCTCAGGCTTTTGAGGCAGTAAAAAGACACTTTTCAACTGCTCCCGTTCTTCAAAGACCCGATGAGAGTAAGCCCTTCCTCTTAGAGGTTGATGCCTCTTCAGTGGGTGCTGGTGCGGTCTTGTATCAAAAGAACGGGGCAGGTAGAAAAAGGCCGTGTTTCTTCTTTGCGAAAACCTTTTCACCGGCAGAGAGAAACTATACCATTGGGGATAGGGAACTGCTCGCCTTGAGATTAGCCTTGGAGGAGTGGCGTCACTTGCTGGAAAGAGCGAAACATCCTTTCCAGGTCTATACAGACCATAAGAATCTGACGTACTTACAAACCGCTCAGCGTCTGAATCCTCGCCAAGCCCGCTGGTCCTTGTTTTTCTCCCGCTTTCACTTCTCCATCAACTATCTGTCTGGGAGTAAGAATAACAAGGCAGACGCCCTGTCTCGCTCTATGCTTTCTACCCAGGAAGAGATTGACGAACCTCGTCTTATCCTTCCCTCCAGGGTTTTTCATACGCTCTCCCCTGTGACGTTAGACCAAATCCCACCGGGCAAGACCTTTGTTCCGCCTGATCGACAGAATGATATACTGTCATGGGCCCACACCTCAAAGGTGGGTGGGCATTTTGGTATTACGCGGACACGAGAGTTACTGGAGAGGTGGTATTGGTGGCCACACTTAGCCAGCCACGTCAAGAGATATGTCGGTTCCTGCTACTCGTGTGCTCGCAACCGTCCATTACGGCAGAGACCGGCTGGGCTCTTACATCCTTTACCAGTGCCAGATAGGCCATGGGAGGTGGTAGGCATGGACTTTGTGGGTGATCTTCCATGTTCACAGGGACATAGATTTGTGTGGGTCATTACGGACCATTTCTCCCGGATGGTTCATCTCGTACCGTTATCGAGAATCCCATCTTCCAGGGTACTAGCCAAACTATTCCTCAAGCATGTCTTTAGGCTTCACGGGATGCCAGATCGTATCATTTGTGATAGAGGCCCTCAATTTACTTCCCGTTTCTGGCGAGATCTTTGTAGCCTTCTGCAAATTGAGTTGAATCTCTCTTCGGCATACCATCCGGAGACCAATGGTTTGGTTGAGCGTACCAATCAATCTATGATTATATACCTTCGACACTTTGTTGCTGAGAACCACGATAACTGGTCCTCCCTCCTACCCTGGGCAGAATTTGCCCTTAACAATTCGCTGGCTGAGGCCACTGGGCAGACACCATTCGTACTCAATAATGGGCAACACCCTAGGGTACCGGTACCGTTTCCCGCTGCTGCACCTCCTCCTCTTGTGGCCGACTGGGCAACTAATGCCAGAGAGGTTTGGGATCGGACTCAAGAGTCGATCCAAGCAGCTAAGGACCGTATGAAGACGGTGTCCGATCGGTTTCGTCGCCCGGCTCCTGTCTTTTCTCCAGGGGACTTTGTGTGGCTCTCTGCAAAACACGTGAGACTTAGAGTGAGCTCTGTCAAATTTGCTCCTCGCTTCCTGGGTCCTTATGAGGTTCTTAGACAGGTAAATCCTGTAGTCTACCAATTGAAGTTACCCGTCCATCTTAGGATTCATGACAAATTCCATGTCTCACTGCTAAAGCCGGCTATTTTACCTCACGCTCGTGAAGTGCACTCTCCTGCCTCTGATTCCTCTCGCTCTAGCTATGAGGTACGAGCCATAGTTGGTTCTAAGATGGTTAGAGGGCGCAGGTTCTTCTTGATAGATTGGGAGGGTTACGGCCCGGAACATAGCTCTTGGGAGCCTGAGGAGGCTGTCCATGCTCCCGACTTAGTTGCCGATTACCTGCGTCGCCGGGAGGGGGGCCCTTGAGGGGGAGGTACTGTTACGGTTGCTGCGAGCACTGGAGACTATGTCCAGATTTCTTGCTACTGCACATGTGCGAGCGCTGGAGACTAAGTCCAGATTTCTTGCTACTGCACATGTGCGAGCGCCGGAGACTAAGTCCAGATTTCTTGCTACTGCACATGTGCGAGCGCCGGAGACTAAGTCCTATATTGGAGCCATTGCACATGTGCGGGTGACATCATCGCTGACACAAGGTCACATGTCTCTGACACCTTCTATGCCGATTGGTCGCTGGTCATGTGCTTGTGATGCCTTGCTCGGTGATAGGCCAGCATGACGTCACTCCTGTCGTTCTGGCAGCGGATTGGCTCTGGTGTCCTCCATCTTGGATGAGGCACAGAGTCTATATAAGACCCTGACACATGCCGCATGGCGCTCAGTCCTCTTGGTTCATGCATAAGAGTAGACGCTCTGTGCGC
Source organism: Anomaloglossus baeobatrachus (assembly GCF_048569485.1). Classification (NCBI taxonomy): domain Eukaryota; kingdom Metazoa; phylum Chordata; class Amphibia; order Anura; family Aromobatidae; genus Anomaloglossus; species Anomaloglossus baeobatrachus. The sequence continues at coordinate 89,047,661 of NC_134356.1, read as the reverse complement.
GTTCCTCTAGGCATTCCTCTGTCTATGCTAGGTGAGCGCTACCGGCAGGGTAGCGTTCTTATACCTTATAACTTCGGCTGCTGTCCGTATCTTTACCTCTTAGGGGAGCGGACATAGGCAGGTGCCTGAGGCACATGGTCTGGCTGGGCCTTGTGGTTCGACTCGTAGGTGGACGTTGCCGCTAGGGTAACGTTCCTTATACTGCGTCTGGCAGTTGTTCGTATCCTCGCACACTAGGGGAGCGAACAGAGGTAGGAGCTTTGTGCGGCTTACGCTGCTGTTCGTCTCTTTTGCAACACTAGAAGAGCGGACCTAGGCAGGTGCCATATCTAGTGGTTCGTGTCCTCGCACACTACTGGAGCGAACGCAGGTAGGAGCTTTGTGCGGCTTATGCTGCTGTTCGTCTCTTTTGCACCACTAGAAGAGTGGACCTAAGTAGGTGCCATTTCGCACACATTGCCTTTGTCTCTGTGGTTATTAACAGAGATCATTCCACACACCCTCCAAGTAAGGGAGGAATTGCTTTACTTACTTATTATATCCTTCTGTGAGTTAACAGAGGTATTGCACTCTGCCATAGTCTGCAGCAGAGTCTTTGCACGGTGGACCCTGACTGTCTGATACTCCTTTAGGTTATTATCAGACAGCCCCCCGTAACATGCGGCATGACATAGAAGGAATATTCCCTCAGTCCCGCACATCTGCACCAAGCGGGACAGTCAGAGCAAGGTAGAAAAAGTCGAGGGAAAGCGAAAAACTCCCTTGGTCCGTGTGGTGATCTACGCATGCGCGGCAAGCGGGACAGTTGGGAAAAACCAAGGGAAAGTAAGAACAATGCAAAGGCTAGGACACATAAGAATAACACCAAGGGGAACCAGAACAAAAAGAAAAAAAAAATAATAGCAGAAAGGGCACTGTGAATAAGATCTTTGGCAGAGATAAGATGAAAATAGGGCATGAAACAGAGAAAGAGGAAATAAAAGAAGGAAAAGTCATGAAATGAGGATGGAAGTGAACAAAAAGGGGGAGAAAAAAAAGAGAAAAGGGAGGGGAAAATGTAAAAGAAGAGGGAAAAGGGCAAAAGAGGAAAAAAGCAAACAGAAAGAGGGAAAAGAAATAATCGGACGATATTTGGAATCACTATCTGTGGTCATTATTGGATCTAAAAGAAAAATAAAATGGGTTAAAATGAAATATAAAGACAGTACCTCATTAGAATATCAGGTGAAGATTAAAAAATAAAAGTGAAATAAAATAACCTCAAATAAATGTAAAATCCACAGGACCTCAATGATTACATCAGTGTATTAATATAAAATTCCAATGACTGTAAGGTGTGGATACAGTAGGCCTAGGGGTTTCTTAATTTTCTTAACTCAATCGCCACCTCTTCTAGCCATTGTTACATGTTCTAAAACCTGATATATAAGTTGTGATACAGAATGTCCAAGTGATATAAAATGGGCAGGAATTGGCAACATTCTACATTTGGAATGGATAGTAAATTTATGTTGTGAGATGCAGTCACAGATATGTGGCTAGTTTTCACGATATATCTGTGACTGCAAGGACATTTGATTAGATATATCACATATACTGAACAAAACTATAAATGCAACACTTTTATTTTTTCTCCCATTTTTCGTGAGCTGAACTCCAAAATCTAATACTTTTTCTATCTACACAAAAGGCCTTTTTTTCTCTCAAACATTGTTCACAAATTTGTCATAATCTTTTGCACATTTCATTTGCCAAGATAATCAATCCACCTCACAAATGTGGCATATCAAGATGCTGATTAGTTAGCATGATTATTGCACAAATGTGTCTTAAGGCCCTGTCACACACAGAGATAAATCTGCGGCAGATCTGTGGTTGCAGTGAAATTGTGGACAATCAGTGCCAGGTTTGTGGCTGTGTACAAATGGAACAATATGTCCATGATTTCACTGCAACCACAGATCTGCCAAAGATTTACCTCTGTGTGTGACAGGGCCTTTAGGCTGGTCACAATAAAAGGCCACTCTAAAATGTGCAGTTTTATCACACAGCACAATGTCACATATATCGCACATTTTGAGGGAGTGTGCAGTTGGCATGCTGACTGCAGCAATGTCCACTAGAGATGTTGTCTGTAGAGATGACTGATCCCAAACTGTAAAGTTCAGTGTCCATACCAAACACCTTGTGTTCGGTACTGAACACCAAACACAGACTTTTCATTGTACGTACGATTCCTGATTGAGTTTGTCACCTGAATAACGCTTGTGGAAAGCTTGCAAAGCAGTCATTCAGGAAGCTTTTAGGCTGTGAGCAGTTCCGGAACCATCGCAGCCATGCTAAGTATTGGCATGGCTGTGATTGGCCACAGAAATCACTGTAAAAAAAAAAGTAAGCTAAATGGTTAAAGCAAAACATACTTTCTAGTCTCTGCAGCCTGGCTGTAACACTGCTTACGGGTGCGCACATTACATCTCATACATGTTCACTGCTTCCCCTGCTCACCATCTCTGACATCATCTGTGGTTGGCTGCAGTGAGACAGCCAATGTGCCGTTGTGGTGCCCCTGTGACTTCAGGTGCCACAGGGTAATGCACCTCACCAGAGGTGCAGTATTCATCTCGGATATGGAGGAGGTCATGACTGGTAAACCACACACAACACACCAACACACATAACACAGGAGCTCTTCCACTGGGACTTTGCTAGGGTAAGTGCTGGTGTGGCCATCATGAGGTATGGGACCTCTTGCCCACTAGTTCAGGAATCTGGGATGTAGGGCACCAACGAGGGAGTTAGGAGCCATCATACATGATAGACAGTCGGTTCCGGGTGCAGCCAGTGACAGTACTCAGGAGGAACTAAGCAGACAGAAAACAGTTCAGGGCCCGTGGTCTGGAGCCGGAGGCTCGACCCGAGTTCTTAGGAAAGAAGGGGGACCCAGGGTTTGTGGGGAGTGCGGAAGGCACCCGTGACTCGTTTCATTTCCCAGGAGCTCGGAGTGGAGGGAAACCAAGGGAAGGAGACACACAGAAGGAAATACCGGCCGCGACCTCCAAAGTATCCGGGATTGGCTGAAGCCCATCACAGCGTAGCTCGGTGCTCCAAAGGCGGTGTGCTTCCAGTGAGCAAAGATCTTGAACTGCAACCTCTGTCATCCCGTTACTGCCAGCGCTTCCAACATCGCACCCCATCGCCATCGGCAATTACTACCATCACTATCATCCTCCCTGGGGCCAAGCTCTGCCTGTGGAGAGCTGTGACACCCAAGCTGCGTTACCATCCATGCAAAAAGAGAGAAGTCCCACAGCGGCAGCTAATAATTGGCCGCAGACCACAGATGGCATCACAAACAACTACCCTCATCGTCCCCATCCCTATCTTTATTGACACCACCAAGTAGAGTTGAGCGATGTTCGAGTCGAACGGTTCGCCAATTTCAAATTTGAGTGATTTTGGGCGGTGTTCGAGTTGTTCGACGAACTCGAACGATTTGCTTCCAGTTCAGCAATTGGAGTTACCTTTCGATAACAGTTCGATCACCAAAAGCGTGGCTTTTCACAGTAAGTATGTGCGCACGTTGTGTATTTGCATGCGTCCTGCATTCCCAGCACAATCCCTCTCTCTTTTCTACTCACTGATCACGGGCGCGAGGCTGCACGGCTGTCACAAAGCTCCGGCGGCTTTTCCTCTTTTGAAAATGGCTGCCGCTTCATAGGTATTCCCTGCTTTCCCCGCCCACCGGCGCCCATGATTAGTTGCAGTCAGACACGCCCCCACGATGAGTGACAGCTGTCTCACTGCAACTAATCACAGCCGCCGGTGAGCAGGTCTATATCGTGCAGTAAAATAAATAAATAAATAATAAAAATTTTTTTAAAAAAATGCGGTTCCCCCCAATTTTGATACCAGCCAGGATAAAGCCACACGGCTGGAGGCTGGTATTGTCAGGATGGGGAGCGCCACGTTATGGGGATCTCCCCACCCTAATAATATCCGCAGGCAGCCGCCCGGAATTGCCGCATCCATTAGATGTGACAGTCCCGGGAATCTACCCAGCTCATCCCGAATTGCCCTAGTGCGGTGGCAAACGGGGTAATAACGGGGTTAATCATGACTGGCGTCTCCCCGAGATACCTTCCATTATTAACCTGTAAGTGAAAGTAAATAAACACATACACCCGAAAAAATTCTTTATTTGGAATAAAAGACAAAAAAACCCCTCTTTCACCATTTTATTAAATTCCCCAAATACCTCTCCAGGTCCGACGTAATCCACAGAGGTCCTGCGACGCATCCAGCTCTGCTACATGAAGCTGACAGGAGCGCTGTAGAGCACGAGCGCTCTTTGTCAGATCCATGGAGCAATGAAGTGAGCCGCGCTGTCACCGAGGACGTCACTGAGGTAATGCCTGCGTGTGCGGTGATGATGGGGGTTGTAGTGCCTGCATGTGTGCAAGGATGAGTGCCGTAGTGCCTGCATGTGCGGTGATGATGGGGGTTGTAGTGCCTGCGTGTGCGGTGATGATGGAGGTTGTAGTGCCTGCATGTATGTGGTGATGAGTGCGGTACTGCTTGTGTTTGCCTGCCATCCGCCCATCCTTCCGCCCATCCGCCCATCCATCCATCCATCCACCCATCCATTCATCCGCCCATCCAACCACCCATCCATTCATCCGCCCATCCATCCGCTCATCCATCCATCCATCCGCTCATCCATCCATCCATACGCCCATCAATCCATCCATCCATCCAGCCATCCATCCGCCCATCCATCCGCCCATCCATCCATCCGCCCATCCATCCATCCGCCCATCCATCCATCCACCCATCCATCCATCCATGCATCCGCCCATCCATCTATCCATTCGCCCATCCATCCATCCGCCCAACCATCCATCCATCCATCCGCCCATCCATCCATCCATCCACCCATCCATCCATTCATCCATCCACCCAACTATCCATCCATTCATCCACCCATCCATCCATCCGCCCATGCATCCATCCACCCATCCATCCACCCATCCATCCATCCGCCCATCCATACACCCATACATCCATCCATCCGCCCATCCAGTCCATGTGAAAAGAGACGGAAGGCACTCACCAAATATGTGGTAAAAAAAAAGCTGTTTTATTCGACCATCAGGTCAGGGAGAAAGACGTGGCCTTTCATTAGAATGAGCACCGTGGCCAGAATGCAAGAAAATTTACAAGCCATATAATGCGTGTATACACCTGAAATAGGAAGATTTAGCGGTTAGCTCGCTGAATGGTAACAGTGTTTCCTCCTTTCACCATCCATCCTTCCATCCTTGCAGCTGAACAATCTGCTTCTAGACTCTCTACTGCAATAGAGAGGTCAAGATTACCAAATCTTCCTATCCTTTTCATTAGAGGCAGTGGCTCAATGGACATACAGTGCCTACAAGTAGTCTTCAACCCCCTGCAGATTTAGCAGGTTTGATAAGATGCAAATAAGTTAGAGCCTGCAAACTTCAAACAAGAGCAGGATTTATTAACAGATGCATAAATCTTACAAACCAACAAGTTATGTTGCTCAGTTAAATTTTAATAAATTTTCAACATAAAAGTGTGGGTCAATTATTATTCAACCCCTAGGTTTAATATTTTGTGGAATAACCCTTGTTTGCAATTACAGCTAATAATCGTCTTTTATAAGACCTGATCAGGCCGGCACAGGTCTCTGGAGATATCTTGGCCCACTCCTCCATGCAGATCTTCTCCAAGTTATCTAGGTTCTTTGGGTGTCTCATGTGGACTTTAATCTTGAGCTCCTTCCACAAGTTTTCAATTGGGTTAAGGTCAGAAGACTGACTAGGCCACTGCAACACCTTGATTTTTTCCCTCTTGAACCAGGCCTTGGTTTTCTTGGCTGTGTGCTTTGGGTCATTGTCTTGTTGGAAGATGAAATGACGACCCATCTTAAGATCCTTGTGGAGGAGTGGAGGTTCTTGGCCAAAATCTCCTGGTAGGCCGTGCTATCCATCTTCCCATGGATGCGGACCAGATGGCCAGGCCCCTTGGCTGAGAAACAGCCCCACAGCATGATGCTGCCACCATCATGCTTGACTGTAGGGATGGTATTCTTGGGGTCGTATGCAGTGCCATCCAGTCTCCAAACGTCACGTGTGTGGTTGGCACCAAAGATCTCGATCTTGGTCTCATCAGACCAGAGAACCTTGAACCAGTCTGTCTCAGAGTCCTCCAAGTGATCATGAGCAAACTGTAGACGAGCCTTGACATGACGCTTTGAAAGTAAAGGTACCTTACGGGCTCGTCTGGAACGGAGACCATTGCAGTGGAGTACGTTACTTATGGTATTGACTGAAACCAATGTCCCCACTGCCATGAGATCTTCCCGGAGCTCCTTCCTTGTTGTCCTTGGGTTAGCCTTGACTCTTCGGACAAGCCTGGCCTCAGCACGGGTGGAAACTTTCAAAGGCTGTCCAGGCCGTGAAAGGCTAACAGTTGTTCCATAAGCCTTCCACTTCCGGATGATGCTCCCAACAGTGGAGAGAGGTAGGCCCAACTCCTTGGAAAGGGTTTTGTACCCCTTGCCAGCCTTGTGACCCTCCACGATCTTGTCTCTGATGGCCTTGGAATGCTCCTTTGTCTTTCCCATGTTGACCAAGTATGAGTGCTGTTCACAAGTTTGGGGAGGGTCTTAATTAGTCAGAAAAGGCTGGAAAAAGAGATAATTAATCCAAACATGTGAAGCTCATTGTTCTTTGTGCCTGAAATACTTCTTAATACTTTAGAGGAACCAAACAGAATTCTTGTGGTTTGAGGGGTTGAATAATAAATGACCCTCTGAATAAACTTTTCACAATTTAAAAAAAAAAAAAAAAAAAAAAAAAAAAAGAAATAACATTCTTTTTTGCTGCAGTGCATTTCACACTTCCAGGCTGATCTACAGTCCAAATGTCACAATGCCAAGTTAATTCCGAATGTGTAAACCTGCTAAATCTGCAGGGGGTTGAATACTACTTGTAGGCACTGTAGCTACTGCCTAAGGAGAGTTAATTCATGAGTTCTACTCCCAGCCGTCCCAGTAAAGAATTTATATTATAATTATTATTTATTTATAATTATAATTTAATTATGCACTGAGGGGAGGAGCCGGGCATCAGCTGTGAGCCGCGAGACACACCTCTAAAATCGGAGCAGTTCACGGAATGAGGCTCTCTCCTCTCTCTCTTCTCTCTCTCTCTCTTTTTCTCTCTCACTCTTTTTCTCTCTCTCTTTCTCTCTCTCTTTCTCTCTCTCTCTCTTTCACTGTCTCTCTTTCTCTCTCTTTCTCTCTCTTTTTTCTCTCTTTCTCTCTCGCTCTTTTTCTCTCTTTTTCTCTCTCTCTCTTTCTCTCTTTTTCCCTCTCTCTCTCTATTGTTTCTCTCTTTTACTTTCTCTCTCTCATTCTCTCTCTTTTTCTCCCTCTCTTTTTCTCTATCTCTTTTTCTCTCTTTTACCCTCTCTCTCTTTTTCTCTCTCTTTCTTTTTCTCTCCCCCTCTCTCTCTCTCTTTTTCTCTCTCTGTTTCTCTCTCTCTCTTTTTCTCTATCTCTTTTTCTCTCCCTCTTTTTCTCTCTTTTTCCCTCTCTCTCATTTTCTCTCCCTCTCTTTTTTCTTTTTCCCTCTCTCTCTTTTTCTCTCTTTTTCTCACTCTCTCTTTTTCTCTCTTTCTCTTTTTGTCTCTTTCTCACTCTCTCTTTTTCTCTCTTTCTCTCTCTCTCTTCTCTTTTCTCTCTCTTTTCTCTCTCTTAGACCTGGCGATGATCAGCTGATGCGGTCACCTGACGGAATCAGCAGACACTAAAAGTCGAGCAGTGAGGCCGGCTTTTTACCGCCCAGCTGGCTAAACTATCAGCTGCTGCTGTCGGACAGGAGTCTGCTCAAAAGTGTGTAGTTTGTTTTTTCTTTTTTTTGCACTGATTTATCAGCTGATTGTATAAAAGCCATTTATACAATCAGCTGCTGTGTCATGTGATTCAGGCCCTTGAACCTAACACATGATCTGATCACTTTGCCTTCCAGCAAACCGAGCAGATAATATTGGATTTGGACTGGACGTCGCGGGATCCTTGACCCAGGATTACTGCGGAGGGGGGAGGGCGGTTCTTTATTTTAATAAAGATGGAGTCACTAATTGTGTTGTGTTTTATTTCTAATAAAAATATTTTTTTGTGTATTGTGTTTTTTTTTATCTGTACTAGAAATTCATGGTGGCCATGTTTAATATTGCCGTGACACCATGAATTTCGGGCTTAGGGCCAGTTGATAATATACAGCTAGCCATAACTCCATTATTACCCAGCGAGCCACCCGTCACCAGAGCAGCTGGAAGAGTTGGATACAGCGCCAGAAGATGGCGCTTCTATGAAAGCGCCATTTTCTGGGGTGGCTGTGGACTTCAATTCTCAGCAGGGGTGCCCAGAAAGCTTGGGCACCCGGCGCTGCAGATTCCAATCTCCAGCTGCCTAGTTGTACCTGGCTAGATACAAAAATTGGGCGAAGCCCACGTCATTTTGTTTTTTTAATTATTTCATGAAATTCATGAAATAATTAAAAAAAAAGGGCTTCCCTATATTTTTGGTTCTCAGCCGGGTACAAATAGGCAGCTGGGGGTTGGGGCAACCCGTAGCTGCCTGCTGTACCTGGTAGCATACAAAAACATGGCGAACGCCACGATGTAATTTTTTGAGGGGGGCAAAAAACTCCTGCATACAGTCCTGGATGGAGTATGCTGGGCCTTGTAGTTCTGAAGCTGCTGTCTGTCTGTATGGAGAGCAGACAGCAGCTGCAGAACTACAAGGCTCAGCATCCTCCATCAAGGACTGTATGCTGGAGGGAGAGGCAGGGGGAGCAGAACTGCAAGGCTCAGCATACTTCATCCACTAGTGTATGCAGGAGAGCAGACAGCAGCTGCAGAACTACAAGGCTCAGCAAGCTGCATCCAGGACTGTATGCTGGAGGGAGACACAGGGGGAGCAGAACTACAAGGCTCATCATTCTTCATTCACTAGTGTACTACAAAGCTCAGCATACTCGATCCAGGACTGTATGCAGGAGTTTCCCCCCCCAAAAAAATGACGTGGGCTTCGCCATATTTTTGTATGCTAGCCAGGTACAGCAGGCAGGTACGGCTGTCCCCAAGCCCCAGCTGCCTATTTGTACCCGGCTTCGCCCCATTTTTGTGTCCAGCCAGGTACAATTAGGCAGCCGGGGATTGGAATCCGCAGCACAGGTTGGCCCGAGCTTTCTGGGCCCCTCTGCTGCGAATTGCAGTCCACAGCCACCCCAGAAAATGGCGCTTTCATCTGGTGCTGTATCCAACTCTTCCAGCTGCCCTGGTGATGGATGGCTCGCTGGGTAATAATGGGTTAATACTAGCTTTGTTTTACTAGCTAGTATTAAGCCAGAGATTCTTAATGTCCGGCAAGTTTGACCCGGCCATTAAGAATCTCCAATAAAGGGTTAAAAAAAGACACCACACAGAGAAAAAATACTTTAATAGAAATAAATTCACAGACACACTTAGAGACTCCATGTTTATTACTCCCTCTCAGCCCTCCATGATCCTGGTCTTCTGTCTTCTTTCTCCTTCAACCCATGCAGCTCTGCTACATCAGACAGCACTGCATGGGAGGAACACGCTGCTGCTCCCATGCAGTCCAATCACTCAGTGAGTGAGCAGAAGCTGCGGGCTGTAAGCGGTGACATCACTGCTGCCACCATTGCTAAAGTAATCTGACAGGCGGGTTGCTATAGCAACGGTGCTCCGATCACGTGATTCCCAGTGCCTCAATTCACCGGCTGTGACAGCCAGTCCCTGCATGTGGGCTGACTCTGTAAAGAGCGCCGACATGCAGGAACGGGGAAGCCAACCATGTGCCAGAGCACCTTGCCGGTACACAGAGATGCTGAAACGAGCACCGCGTACCGGAGAGATGCACTGACAGGACCTAGCATGACATCTAGCCATGTGACCAGTCTGTAGCCAATGAAATAATAAACACGTGACTGGTCACATGCTATGACGACATCACGGAAGGTCCTATCATCAGTGCTGGTTACCGGGAGGGCGCAGCGAATATCAGAAGGAAATGCGGCAGGAGACAGAGTGCAGGACACATCGTGGGGACCTGTAAGTGTAATGGCAATGTTTATTAACTGTATGTGTATATGTATAATATGTTTTTTTGTGTTTGCCTGCCATTGTTTTCAATGAGATTTGAAGGTGTTCGTCGAATGGCGAGCTGCAAGTTTCAGGATTCCGGCGACGGAACGGAAAGTAAGGTGAGCATAATATGTGTGTGTGTGTGTGTGTATGTGCGTGTATGTTTGTGTATGTTTGTGTATGTTTGTGTGTGTTTGTGTGTGTTTGTGCATCTTTGGAATGGCACAATAGGGGACCAGGATGGGACATTTAACAAGTTGTGGAAGGAATTGTTTGCTAAACGAGTAACTTGGTTAACAAGCACACTCCCAGAACAGATTGTTCTCGTTAACCAAGGTTCCACTGTATTAACATTGAATGATAGTATTACTGTGAAAAGCCAGTTATGCTTTTGGTGATCGAACCGTTATCGAACATAACCTCGAACTGTCGAATTTGAAGCTAATTGTTCGCGTTCGTCGAACGACTTGAACATCGCCAAGAAAAGGTCATACTTGAGATTGGCGAACAGTTCAATTCGAACACCGCTCATCTCTAATCCCAAGTAGCTTTTTTTAATTATTTACATAAAAAATTTGAAAAAACAGCGTGCAGTCCTCCAATTTTGATACTCAGCCAAGAATAAACTGACAGCTGGTATTCTCAGCTTGGGGAGACTCATGATTATTGGACCCCCTCACCCAGCCTAAAAGTAGCAGCCCGCAGCCGTCCAGAATTGTTGCATCCATATTGATGTGATAATGTTGGCGCTGTACCTGGCTCATCCTGATTGCCCTGGTGCGGTGGCAATCGAGGCAATATTAGAGATTAATTATAGCTGTGATTTGTCGAAAGCTGCCATCAAGCCTTAGATTAGTAATGGGAGGCGTCTATGAAACCCCCATTACCACTACTGCACTCTGGTAGCCACTTTCACTTTCAAAGTGCATGCAGAGTGTGAAGCATGGCCGCGACTCACACTCCGTTAGTCAGGTTATAGGAGGTCATACTGTGGGAACCCAGCTGTCACCTCCGGTGAACTGAGGGACATCACTGCTCACAGCCAGGCTCCTTCTTGGCTGTCAGTGATTCCCGGAGCCTGAAGAGAGGTGTGACGGGGTGTACATCAGAGCAAAGAGAGACAACAGGCCGAGGATGATCCAACAGGTTTACTAACAGGAATACAGGAACAGCACACGACAAGTCCAAATAAAACAGATTCGGGGGCACCTCCCGATAATCCAAAGTGCCAGATCACGACGAAATAGTCCTCTTCAGAGTCCCAGAAATCCCACACAATCCACTGGACGGCGAGATCTGTCCGCAGAATCAGATCTCGCTCCCTTCCTCTTCAAAACTCAGCCATAGGTCCTCATCCTTCTCCAGCCGATATCCAACTAACTGAACTAACATGTTCTTCTCTCCTGGGATCAGCCCCTTAGGTGGGCACTCCTCCCCCTGGCCATTTGATGCATGAATGGACTTTAGACTGCTGGCTCTGTTCTGTTTACCAAGTTGTAGATTGGAGAAGTCCCATGCTGAGAAGAACAATATATATATGCAACCCCCACCAAATCAATGACAATAGCTACTGCTGAAGCCTGATTGCAATATGATACAGGCTGGGGGGAAGGTATGGTCACTTACATCCCAAGACATAGTACTACAGCAAATACAGAGAGAAGGTAAAATACATCACATGGCATCTTATACAAAAATATGGGATGGAGAAAACTACATGCATCATGACAATTCCTTCCCCTCCCAACCTGTGTACATACTAGGGACCTCTACAGGTCGCTGGTTAAGTACACGCAGGCATGGCTGACAGGACTCAAGGCTCCTCTTGCCTGGACAGTCCATCTGCATTTTGGGTGTTGGCTCCAGGTTCTTTAGTGTATGATGAAGATGTAGGGTTGAATGTTCGGGTCCAGTTTATATCCTCCTTCACTTAAACTCTGCTTCCTGCACCCACAAATCGGCATTGTATATCTCCCACATCATTGCCTAGGAGTATGTCTGCAGGAAGGCCGCTCATCACACCGATTATGCATTGTTTTGCCCCAAAGCCATAATCCAGGGTCACACTCGCTCTTGGAATGTATCTTTGAGTACCTCCAGCCAATTCAATGGCAATTCCTGGTCCCTGTTGAATTGCTTCTGGTTGAATTACTCGGGGATCTGCGATGGTGAGAAAAGCCCCAGTGTCACGAAAGCCAACAACTTTTTGGCCATCCAGCACAACCTCCTGTAGATGTTTATGCTGAAGATCAGAAGAACGGGCGGCTGTGGCTCGCACCCCATAGACTCCTGGTAGGGAAGTCAACATATCAGAGTCACTTGGCAAATCATCAGGGCCTGAATCCAGCTCTTCTCCTGCTGAGGGTGTCTGTAGATAATGGACAGGCAAAGGTGGTCTGCAGCTGTTCTGCCTTTGAACACCTGGACAGTGAGCTTGCAGATGCCCAGGATGCCCACAACCATAACATCTGCGCTGCGTCTCACTCCTTCCAGTTTGCCTTCTGGAGAAGTAGGTAGGAGACCTTGGTGACTGATAGGGAGGTGCAGGTGCTGGAGGTGGTTGTCGATTTGGAGGATGACTCCACGGGATAGATGGGCATGTGGCCCGCAGATGCCCGGGATGCCCACAGCTATAACATCTTCGCTCTTCTACTTTCTCTCCTCGTCGCATTCCAGAAAATGTGGTCGAAGCAACTGGAGGCACATACACACGGGTATCCACATGAGGTGGTGATCTAGGAGGTTGAGGAACATTGGGCACTGAAGGACAAGGAACCTCTGGAGTTGAGGTGCTGGTCATTTTTGCTCCCTCTGCTAGCAGCTTCTTCCACTGAGGCTTGATAGTGAGCACCTCATCAGCTAGAGCAGCAGCTTGTTCCACTGTCTCTGGTCTCCTCTCACGCATCCATTCCCGGATCTCAGTAGGGCACTTGGCATAAAACTGTTCTTTTAGGATGACCTGGAGGAAGGTCTGCCAAGTTAAGGCCCCCTCTCCCTCCAGCCAGCGATGGCATACTTGCTTCAGTCTGTGGGCATACATTTTGAAACACACTTCCCCATCACAGGCTAACGTACGGAACTGAGTCCTGTAAGTGTCTGGCATTACAGCATAATGTTCTAGAATAGTCTGTTTAATATCCGCATACTCACAGTTCCACCGAGGGTCCATAGCTCTATAGGCTGCAGCAGCTCCACCCTCTAAGAGCCCAACCAGACGCCGGACGCGCTCCCTTTCTGGGACTTCCATTAATCGACACTGATGCTCAAAGTCCTGGAAGAAGCCCTCAATGTCACCAGCAGTCTCATTAAACTGCTTGAAGTCTTTGCGGGACACCCTGGGAAGTTCCCTCATGATGGGTGCTGGGGTTACAGTCTGTCTGGAACCTCTCGCGGCTCCCACAACGAGCTGCTTATCCAGCAATGCCATCTCCTCCATCCTGCGCTCCTTCTCTTTAGCTCCACGCATGACCTCCATCTTATATTCTATGGTGGTCTCCTCTCCCAGCAAGGCCATCTCCTCCTCGTACCACACAACCCATTGACTTTTTTGGGTATTCACCTCCGGCACCCGTCTTTGCTCCCCTTGCTGTGGAAATTGTTCCTCGGTGCCATCTTGCAGGCAAGCGTTTTCCAATGCCTCAATTAGTTGCTCCTTAGAGAGTCCTTTGTAGCCGACACCTAATTCACGGGCCTTTGTTTGTAGGCTCACCACAGTCCAGTTCCTGTATCCTGAGGTTCTGGTTTCAGACGTTGATTGGCCGTTGTCCTCCATTTCTTCTGCTCTGATCCCACCGCTGCCACCAGTTTGTGACGGGGTGTACATCAGAGCAAAGAGAGACAACAGGCCGAGGATGATCCAACAGGTTTACTAACAGGAATACAGGAACAGCACACGACAAGTCCAAATAAAACAGATTCGGGGGCACCTCCCGATAATCCAAAGTGCCAGATCATGACGAAATAGTCCTCTTCAGAGTCCCAGAAATCCCACACAATCCACTGGACGGCGAGATCTGTCCGCAGAATCAGATCTCGCTCCCTTCCTCTTCAAAACTCAGCCATAGGTCCTCATCCTTCTCCAGCCAATAACCAACTAACCGAACTAACATGTTCTTCTCTCCTGGGATCAGCCCCTTAGGTGGGCACACCTCCCCCTGGCCATTTGATGCATGAATGGACTTTAGACTGCTGGCTCTGTTCTGTTTACCAAGTTGTAGATTGGAGAAGTCCCATGCTGAGAAGAACAATATATATATGCAACCCCCACCAAATCAATGACAATAGCTACTGCTGAAGCCTGATTGCAATATGATACAGGCTTGGGGAAGGTATGGTCACTTACATCCCAAGACATAGTACTACAGCAAATACAGAGAGAAGGTAAAATACATCACATGGCATCTTATACAAAAATATGGGATGGAGAAAACTACATACATCATGACAAGAGGGGACATGTTTTCCACTCTCTGCAGGCTCTGGATATAGCAGAGCTGAGGATCGTTGTGGGACTTTGTATGGATTATGTTGGATCTTCAAGAGTGTTTTGGGGGTTAGTATAGGGGGGAAAGAAGGTGTGTGTATTTTATTTCAAATAAAGGATTTTTATGGTATTTGTGTTTTATTTCTTTTGACTTGCCCAATTAATAATGGAGTGGTCTCATTGATCCCTCCCCATTACTAATCCAGAGGTTGATAACAGCTCTGATTTTTGCCAAATTACAGCTGTCATAAATCTCTTATATTACCCCGATTGCCACCGCACCAGGACAATTGGGATCAGCCGAGTAAAGTGCCAGGATTGGCACATCTAATGTACTTCTGGCTTGATTCCAAATTCAACTACGAGCTTTTCAAATGCAGCACCTAGACTGTCCACTGGAGCAGAAAATTGCCTCCTGTGTGGGAATTGTTTAAACAGGCAGTTTAAAGCTTGCTTTACACCTTACAATTAAGCATACGATATCGTATGCAATGTGCCCCCCCCCATCGTATGTGCGGCACGTTCAATTTTTTGAACGTGTCGCACAAATGATTAATTGCTGTCACACGTACTTACCTACCATACGACCTCGATGTGGGCGGCAAACATCCACTTCCTGGAGTGGGAGGGACGTTCGGCGTCACAGCAACGTCACACGGCAGCCGGCCAATAGAAGCGGAGGGGCGGAGATGAGTGGGACGTAAACATCCCGCCCACCTCCTTCCTTCCGAATAGCCGGTGGGAGCCGTGGGATGCAGGTAAGCTGCAGTTCATTGTTCCCGGGGTGTCACACACTGCGATGTGTGCTGCCTCGGGAACATTGAACAACCCGACGTTCAATTTTTAGGTTTTGAACGACGTGTATGCGATCAACGTTTATTCGTTCAATCGCAATCGCACGTAGGTTTCACACACTCCAATATCACTAACGATGCCGGATGTGCGTCACTTACGACGTGACCCCGCTGACACATCGTTAGATATATTGTAGCGTGTAAAGCCCGCTTAAGAATACTGAAAGTGCAGAGCTGGCATCTGAGGAGCATGGGCATCTTTTATGTCAATGTCACCTCTTTGAAAACGAGCAAAGCAGTGAAAACCAGGTGCATTGTGATGGATCTTTGGCAATGATAGCTGTGAAAATCAACTGGGTAAACAGACTGTTTCTTTTTTACAATTCGGTGGTCTGTGAGGGAACTTTGTTAATCTTGGCTGAGTTTTTAAACTGGGAATACAGGCTATATAGGGGACTTTATTTGTTAATTCTGCCAATGTTATATGTCTGCCTGCTTTGAACAATTTCTTTTTAAAATAAATGCTTTGAATTCCCGGGATAGACACTGAACAGCATGGGAGAGCCGCTTCAAGTCTGAATGGCTGGGACTGGCAGTAGCAAGTCTAGCTGGTGTAACTCCATCTCAAATCCAAATCCAACAACAAACTACAACAGCTATACTGTGTGCAACAGAAGCTGAAAATTAGACTCTGTAGTGGGAACTTGGAAAACAGGTTCTCTTGGTGCCTTTTTTACAAAATGTTGTTCTGGCTGTGATGGTGAAATGTGAAAACAGGGTCAACAGGGTGTAATATAATGTGGGCTGCGCCTTAGGTGGAAACCGTTTTAGCACATGTCCTAATACCCCCGAGGATTGGTGCACATTTCTCTGTCCGTGTTTCCTGCTACTACTCCGCTTCATCCACCTACTCCTCATCCGGTCAGAGTAACATCTGCACAACCAACCTCAGCTCAGCACAGCCAGGAGGAAACAATGGCAGGCTGTTCTGAGACTCAGCTGTTTGGGATAGAAATTCCCCACCGAGATAGAGCTGTGGGCAGACTCCATATGGACCTTTTTAAAATTGTTGTTTTGTGGGGCAACTTTGTCTATCTTGACTGTGAGGGTGAAAAGGGAATATAGAGTACATAGAGGAAATTTGTTAAACTTGTTGCTGTGTGGGGGAAGTCTGGCAATCTTGACTGTGTGGGGTAACTGGTAATACAGCCTTTGTAAGGGACCTTTTTAAATTGTTCATCTGAATAGAATATCTGAAATTCATCTCTGTGGGGGTCACTTAAAATTTTTAGTTTCTTCATTTACTTTCTATGTAACCATAATTGCTAATGTGACAGAACCCTTTATGTCATTTACCTATCCACATTTGTTTGCAAGGCAATTGACATGCTTATACCCAATTTAGTCTAATTTTGCAGCTCCTTTGCTCTTACTGCAACTATTTTACAGCCCGAACTTGGGCATCCTATTGACTTATATGGGGTTCGTTGCTCAGGGTCAAGTTCAAGGTCAGGTTCGGCTGCTGAATCTAATTTTTTTATACCGTGCTGGTTTGGCGAACCCGAATATCCATGGGTTTACTCATCACTAATTATGAACTCGAAAAAAACAAGTTCTTGCTATTGTAACTGCCAATGCTTCAAACATGATGAGTTCAATTAAACTAATGAATGAAAATAATGAAGGTGAACAGCAGCTAGAAGAAAATTTCAAACTCAGTATGTGTGAGATGGAGCCACAGTCCTGTTCCTGTAACTGAGGAACAAACAGATATTACTGCAGAAGGACAGAAAAATGATATTTTATAATTAGATGATCTTTTTGAAGCTGCTTCACATTGCTCTCCTGTTTATCACATGTGCTGTGCTATGCACATGCTGCAGCTGGAAATAAGAGATAGTCTGCAAGACTATGCTGAACCTCTAATGGGCAAAGTGAGGAAATTGGTTATTGCTTCCAGAACCCCTAAAATTCATTACATCTTCAAGAGACATGTTAGAAAAGGAGCAATTGTCTATCAAGCCACTCGGTGAGGCAGCACTTATTTAATCATTAGGTGATTGCTTTAGCTGAAAGTCTTTCTTGTAGACATGGCCGACCCTCAAGTAACACTAAATAAAGAAAAATGGACACAGGTGACTGAATTGAAGGAATTGCTTGATCACCCATCTACAATGAATAAAACATTACAAGCTGAGTAATTAGCTCCAGGCATTTTCATAAAAGAGTGGAAAAACTTGCTGTTTTGCCTGTCTCAAAGAGGATGTTTAATCACACATGGTATTGCTGTTTGAAACTGAGAGACATTGCTATTAGAAAATAATATTCTTTTATGTGGACCCAAGTCATTGTGTATTACAGCTTACTAAAGGAAAAGAAGCTCTGACAGCAGTCAAGATGAGTGGCTACAGGACGGCTGAGAGCAAGGGTAGTTGTGTCATCCAGTGCTACTGCTGCCGTATCTTCATCCTTATCAGATGAATAGTTTAATTTTGAGAAGTATTTGGATGACATGGAGCAGCAAAGTGCTGCCGCAGGGAAAAGGATTTCACTCCCATAGCAGATTGAATGTATTTCAGCTAAATTTTTCACTAGCTCTCAAAATAGTATAAGGGTTTAACCCGTTCATCAAAACTGACTGTGCATCAGGCTGAAGTGGTCCCCGCTTTGCCACCAACCCAAGTTAGTGTAGAAGTTGTTCTGTAGCCTTAAAACAATTAGATCAGATAAGAGCTCATCTATGAAGGAGGATCTGATGGAGGTGATACTATTTCTCAGAACAAATTCATAGACTTCACAAATGTTATTCAGTACTTTTCTGTTGAAAACTGTTTTTTTTCCACTTACTGCATAGTGTATTGAATATTTACAATGTTTTTGTGTTCTGAAGTTATATTTCAATAAATATATTTTATGTTCTAAGCAGCTTGATTATTGCATTATAATAATGATTAAAAGTCTGATGTTACCATTTTACTACAGTAAACTTATCACTTAAACATGAGCCATGTATGAGGGAGTCGGATTCAGAGTCAGGGAAATTGAGGAGTCAGAGTTGGAGGTTTGGCTTACCGACTCCACAGCCCTGCATTTTACAATATAGTGCACTGGACAAAAGGAAAAAATTACAGGTGCAGTGAAATTGCAAAAGATGCAATTCCACAACTGTTTTTTGATTCTCCAGATCAGTGCGTAGATACATGTAAAGTTTTTTTTTAATTTATTTGCTGTAAAAAAATTCAGAAGTTTGTGAAAAAATAAATTAAACTTTTGGCACCATTTTTAAAGAACTGTAACACTTTTATCTTTTGAATCCATGGCTACCGGATGACATATTTGCTGCACCCTGAGCTGACATTTTTACTGATACTATTTTTGAGAAGATATAATGCTTTGATTGCCACTTATTTTACTTTATTGCAATGTTGTTGTGGCAAACATAATTCTGACGTTTAATTTTTTTGTTTACAAATCGAATTTATTTTATATTTTGATAGATCGGATATTTCTGAAAGTGATTCCAAATATGTTTATTTATTTTTTTTTAATCTGTTTTATTTTCAATGGGACAAAAGGGAGTGGGATTTGAAAGTTTTTTTTTTTCTCATATTTTTTAAAACTGTATTATTTTTTATTGTATTTACTATTTCCATTAGGGGACTTAAAGCTGCAATCTTCCGATCTATTGTGCTAAACAGAGAAATGCATATGCAATGCTCTGTATGCTATACCGAGAAGTACATATGCAATGCTCTGTATGCTATACCAAGAAGTACATATGCAATGCTCTGTATGCTATACCGAGAAGTACATATGCAATGCTCTGTATGCTATACAGAGAAGTACATATGCAATGCTCTGTATGCTATACCGAGAAGTACATATGCAATGCTCTGTATGCTATACCAAGAAGTACATATGCAATGCTCTGTATGCTATACCGAGAAGTACATATGCAATGCTCTGTATGCTGTACCGAGAAGTACATATGCAATGCTCTGTATGCTATACCGAGAAGTACATATGCAATGCTCTGTATGCTATACCGAGAAGTACATATGCAATGCTCTGTATGCTATACCGAGAAGTACATATGCAATGCTCTGTATGCTATACCGAGAAGTACATATGCAATGCTCTGTATGCTATACCGAGAAGTACATATGCAATGCTCTGTATGCTGTACCGAGAAGTACATATGCAATGCTCTGTATGCTATACCGAGAAGTACATATGCAATGATCTGTATGCTATACCGAGAAGTACATATGCAATGCTCTGTATGCTATACCGAGAAGTACATATGCAATGTTCTGTATGCTATACCGAGAAGTACATATGTAATGCTCTGTATGCTGTACCGAGAAGTACATATGCAATGCTCTGTATGCTATACCGAGAAGTACATATGCAATGCTCTGTATGCTATACCGAGAAGTACATATGCAATGCTCTGTATGCTGTACCGAGAAGTACATATGCAATGTTCTGTATGCTATACCGAGAAGTACATATGTAATGCTCTGTATGCTATACCGAGAAGTACATATGTAATGCTCTGTATGCTGTACCGAGAAGTACATATGCAATGCTCTGTATGCTATACCGAGAAGTACATATGCAATGCTCTGTATGCTATACCGAGAAGTACATATGCAATGCTCTGTATGCTGTACCGAGAAGTACATATGCAATGCTCTGTATGCTATACCGAGAAGTACATATGCAATGCTCTGTATGCTATACCGAGAAGTACATATGCAATGCTCTGTATGCTATACCGAGAAGTACATATGCAATGTTCTGTATGCTATACCGAGAAGTACATATGCAATGCTCTGTATGCTATACCGAGAAGTACATATGCAATGCTCTGTATGCTATACCGAGAAGTACATATGCAATGCTCTGTATACTATACCGAGAAGTACATATGCAATGCTCTGTATGCTATACCGAGAAGTACATATGCAATGCTCTGTATGCTATACCGAGAAGTACATATGCAATGCTCTGTATGCTATACCGAGAAGTACATATGCAATGCTCTGTATGCTGTACCGAGAAGTACATATGCAATGCTCTGTATGCTGTACCGAGAAGTACATATGCAATGTTCTGTATGCTGTACCGAGAAGTACATATGCAATGCTCTGTATGCTGTACCGAGAAGTACATATGCAATGCTCTGTATGCTATACCGAGAAGTGCATATGCACTGCTCTGTATGCTATACCGAGAAGTACATATGCAATGCTCTGTATGCTATACCGAGAAGTACATATGCACTGCTCTGTATGCTATACCGAGAAGTACATATGCAATGCTCTGTATGCTGTACCGAGAAGTACATATGCAATGCTCTGTATGCTATACCGAGAAGTACATATGCAATGCTCTGTATGCTATACCGAGAAGTACATATGCAATGCTCTGTATGCTATACCGAGAAGTACATATGCAATGCTCTGTATGCTGTACCGAGAAGTACATATGCAATGCTCTGTATGCTATACCGAGAAGTACATATGCAATGCTCTGTATGCTATACCGAGAAGTACATATGCAATGCTCTGTATGCTATACCGAGAAGTACATATGCAATGCTCTGTATGCTATACCGAGAAGTACATATGCAATGCTCTGTATGCTGTACCGAGAAGTACATATGCAATGCTCTGTATGCTATACCGAGAAGTACATATGCAATGCTCTGTATGCTGTACCGAGAAGTACATATGCAATGCTCTGTATGCTATACCGAGAAGTACATATGCAATGCTCTGTATGCTATACCGAGAAGTACATATGCAATGCTCTGTATGCTGTACCGAGAAGTACATATGCAATGCTCTGTATGCTGTACCGAGAAGTACATATGTAATGCTCTGTATGCTATACCGAGAAGTACATATGCAATGCTCTGTATGCTGTACCGAGAAGTACATATGTAATGCTCTGTATGCTATACCGAGAAGTACATATGCAATGTTCTGTATGCTATACCGAGAAGTACATATGCAATGCTCTGTATGCTATACCGAGAAGTACATATGCAATGCTCTGTATGCTATACCGAGAAGTACATATGTAATGCTCTGTATGCTGTACCGAGAAGTACATATGCAATGCTCTGTATACTGTACCGAGAAGTACATATGTAATGCTCTGTATGCTATACCGAGAAGTACATATGCAATGCTCTGTATGCTATACCGAGAAGTACATATGCAATGCTCTGTATGCTATACCGAGAAGTACATATGCACTGCTCTGTATGCTATACCGAGAAGTACATATGCAATGCTCTGTATGCTATACCGAGAAGTACATATGCAATGCTCTGTATGCTATACCGAGAAGTACATATGCAATGCTCTGTATGCTATACCGAGAAGTACATATGCAATGCTCTGTATGCTGTACCGAGAAGTACATATGCAATGCTCTGTATGCTATACCGAGAAGTACATATGCAATGCTCTGTATGCTGTACCGAGAAGTACATATGCAATGCTCTGTATGCTGTACCGAGAAGTACATATGTAATGCTCTGTATGCTATACCGAGAAGTACATATGCAATGCTCTGTATGCTATACCGAGAAGTACATATGTAATGCTCTGTATGCTATACCGAGAAGTACATATGCAATGTTCTGTATGCTATACCGAGAAGTACATATGCAATGCTCTGTATGCTATACCGAGAAGTACATATGTAATGCTCTGTATGCTGTACCGAGAAGTACATATGCAATGCTCTGTATACTGTACCGAGAAGTACATATGTAATGCTCTGTATGCTATACCGAGAAGTACATATGCAATGCTCTGTATGCTATACCGAGAAGTACATATGTAATGCTCTGTATGCTGTACCGAGAAGTACATATGCAATGCTCTGTATGCTATACCGAGAAGTACATATGTAATGCTCTGTATGCTATACCGAGAAGTACATATGCAATGCTCTGTATGCTGTACCGAGAAGTACATATGCAATGCTCTGTATGCTATACCGAGAAGTACATATGCAATGCTCTGTATGCTGTACCGAGAAGTACATATGCAATGCTCTGTATGCTATACCGAGAAGTACATATGCAATGCTCTGTATGCTGTACCGAGAAGTACATATGCAATGCTCTGTATGCTATACCGAGAAGTACATATGCAATGCTCTGTATGCTATACCGAGAAGTACATATGCAATGCTCTGTATGCTATACCGAGAAGTACATATGCAATGCTCTGTATGCTGTACAGAGTAGTACATATGCAATGTTCTGTATGCTATACCGAGAAGTACATATGCAATGCTCTGTATGCTATACCGAGAAGTACATATGCAATGCTCTGTATGCTATACCGAGAAGTACATATGCAATGCTCTGTATGCTATACAGAGAAGTACATATGCAATGCTCTGTATGCTGTACCGAGAAGTACATATGCAATGCTCTGTATGCTATACCGAGAAGTACATATGTAATGCTCTGTATGCTATACCGAGAAGTACATATGCAATGCTCTGTATGCTATACCGAGAAGTACATATGCAATGCTCTGTATGCTGTACCGAGAAGTACATATGCAATGCTCTGTATGCTATACCGAGAAGTACATATGTAATGCTCTGTATGCTATACCGAGAAGTACATATGCAATGTTCTGTATGCTATACAGAGAAGTACATATGCAATGCTCTGTATGCTATACCGAGAAGTACATATGTAATGCTCTGTATGCTATACCGAGAAGTACATATGTCGCGGGCGGGGAGGAGGGTGTCAGCACACCGCGCTCACCCCTTCTGCTCGGGTCCGGCAGCTGCTCAGTGGTGGCTCGAGCGGTGGGCCGGATCCCGGGGTTTCTCGAGCGACACTCCTCGCCCGTGAGTGAAAGGGGGTGTTTGTTGGGTGAAGGGATTGTTATAGTTCGTGACGCCACCCACGGTTGTGGTGATTGCACCACCGCTGCTCAGTGTGGGGGTCCCGGGGATGGTGATGCGGAGCAGCCAGGTGTTGTGTTGCCCCTCCGTGGGTAGGGGTTGGTGATCCCGGGGCCCGGTGATGAGATGTAAAGTGTAGGGCCTGGAGGGCGCAGGGACGCGGGGGCAGCGCTGTGCCTTGCGGCACTATGGTACTCACTCAGCCTGACACACGGACACAGTTTGTACGGTAAACCAACGGCTGGTAGGACGGTCCCACAGACGGCTGCACCTGCACTCCCGGTAGGTGACGGTGATGTCCCTCTTCCTTGTACCTGTGTTGACTGATGGTAGCGGTGGATTCCCTCCGGTTACCCGCTCCCCGACTGCAATCTGGGCCGGAGGAGCTCTACACTTTGCCCGCAGGCGCTGGCCCTGAGAAACTGGTGCCGTGGCGGTGGCGGTGTCTCTCAAATACGGGTTGGGCTGTTGCCTTCAATCGGGACTTGGTTGTTGGGGGATCTGCGTCCCCGTCACTGACGGATTTGGCAAATCTGGCGACTCCTAGCCTTGCCGGGGTCCGAGAGGCCCCTACCCTGGTGCTGACTGTCCTTCGGAACACTGCTCCAGACCACCGGGCACACAGCCAACGGGGTCCTTCCAGGAACTTCCAAACGGTCCCCCTCCAGACAGTCACCGCCGTTGCTGACCTTGCTGTTCTGGCCCTCACAAAGCTGGACCCTTCAGGCTGTCTTTCTCTTCTGTCACTTTACTTGCTTTTTCCTCCTTTTCCACTTCTCTACTTTCACTTTCACTTTCCTTAACTCCTACACTGAACTCTGTTGTTCACTCAAGCTCGTCCCTGAGCTATCTGCCTGGTTACTTCCTGCCTCCAAAGCTGTGAGCTCCTTGGTGGGCAGAGCCAACCGCCTGGCCAACCCCCTGGTGTGCATCATCAGACTCCTGGAGGAAGGCAACAAGGATTTCTGGTTAGCTGTGATGTGCCTACCTGGAGTGTGGGGTGTGGTGGTGTGTGACCTGTGTCCCCTGGCTTGCCCAGGGCGACACATTCCCCCTTAGCAAAATGCAGACCGTCCGCGGGCTGCCGTCCTACACCGGTTTTATTTTTCTGTAAAAAGGGGGTAACAGTGTTAAGCAAACATAAATACATTTTAAATCAAAAACTCTTCCCAAGACGGGAGGCACATTTACTTAAACGTTGCAACGGTATACGGTCACGGTTTCCGCTCTCTCCCACCCAAGCAACCTGGCCCTGATGCTGCCCCTAAAACCCAGGCAGCACCCCTTGACCCACAGTCCAGCACAAGTTACCCGAGCGGGATCTGTCCTTCCCCTCCAGAGGGTGGCCACCGGTTCCTTTGGTGGCTGGGCCCCAGCCTGCTCTGCTGAGGGCCCTCCCTCCAACCTGCCTCTCCGGAGACGGTATTGCGGAAACGGTAACGGTACCCAACATATTTACAAGCCACTTAACGTTTGTGGTGCCCTGCAAGTTCACGGGCTTGTCCATGGATAGTTCCCATGCAAAACTTAAACGGTCCCCACGGGGACAACGGTGCCAGCTGCTGCCGGTTCAATCACAAAAGCAAATCTGGTTACTGTTCGGTAATCATTTTTCATCATTTTCTTATCATTCTTTTTCAAACTTTCAAACAAACAACAACACTCTTACATTTGCGGACCCCTTTCACTCATAGAACGGTCTCCCTGTACCTAAGTGGGGGTCTACCTAGGTTGGAACGGGTGGACCTTCGGGGCCCGGTGTCAGTGGTGCTAGACAGTGGGGTAGAGGGAACAATCGGTTCCTCCTCCCCGCTATAGTGTGGTGCAGGCGGAGGTGCAGGGGGGCTGGGTACAGGTTCATCCCTGGGCACTGGCACTAGTTCTGGCTCACGGTTAACCGCTTCCACTACTTCTTCATCCACGGGTTGTGGGAACAGTATCACTGGAAGTATCACCGCGCCGTTCTGTGTAGGCCAGTCTGCTGGGAAGTCACCCATTACAGTGTGGATTACCTCTGCTGCCTTCTCCACTGGTGGAGGAACCGGTACTTCAGCCTCTGCCTTCAGCGCTAGGGGGCATTTTTTTAGATGGTCCCGGGAAACTGTGGCTAGGGTGTCCCCTTGGTCACGACTGATCTGGTAAGTCTTCCCATCTTCCCATTCTGTGGGTTGTATGACATAAGGGACTTGCTCCCACTGATCATCCAGCTTGTGGGTTTTTCTCTTCCGTTTCAGCACCACATCTCCTGGCTGGAAAGGACCTGCGGGCGCCTTCTGGTTGAACCGGTGCCCCTGCTGGTCTCGGCTTCGACTGAGGTTTTTCTCCACATACTCCTGGATTTGCCGGTACTGTGCCCTCCTCCGACTTTCCCACTCTGCCGTTGAGGGGAGTGCTTCCGGGGCTTCCAACCCCATCTCCAGATCCACCGGCAGGCGGCCAGGCCGAGCCCTCATCAGATACGCCGGGGTGCACTTCGTTGAGCTGGACGGGATATTATTATACATGTCGACCAAGTCAGGTAGCTTGTCCGGCCACATGTTCCGTTCTTCCAGCGGTAGCGTCTTGAGGAGCCCCAGGACCAAGTGATTCATTTTCTCGCACATGCCGTTGGTTTGGGCGTGGTACGGAGTGGTCCGGATCTTCTTGCAGCCGTACAACTGGCAGAATTCGTGAAACACCTCTGCTTCAAAAGCCGGGCCTTGGTCAGTCAGCACCTTCTCGGGGTACCCATGGGGTCGGCAGAAATAAGCCTGGAACGCTCGAGCAGCGGTTCGACCAGTTAGGTCCTTAACGGGGACTACCACCATAAATCTTGAGTAGTGGTCTACCATGGTCAATGCATAGGTGTACCCACTTCGGCTAGGGGTGAGCTTGACATGGTCCAGGGCAACCAGCTCCAGCGGCTGATGGGTGACTATGGGATGTAACGGTGCCCTCTGGCTAGTCTCGTCCTTTCTCCTCAGTGTACAAGGACCACACTCTCGACACCAGGCTTCCACTGATTCACGCATCCCACTCCAATAGAACCGCTCCCTCAACAGCATCTCCAGCTTCTTCCACCCGAAGTGGCCAGCACCATCATGGTATGCCCGCAGGACAGTAGCGACCTCAGCTTGAGGAACGATCAACTGGCATATCTTCTCATGGGTCTTCGGGTTGATCAGCTCACGGTACAGCCTCCCTTGGTGTAGGTAAAGCCGTTTTCGTTCTTTCCACAAGCGTTGAGCTTCGGCTGGAGCGGCAGGGTCTATTCCCATAGCACCTTGTTCCACCAGAGTCTTGACAAGGCGTACAGCCGGCGCTTGGTCCTGGGCGTCCTGCCACTCTTGGCTGGGCCGCGGGTCCAGATCCACCCTTTTGCTGACAGACTTGTACCCTCTCAGTAGGCAGCTGGTGAAACGCAGGCAACTCTATCTCCTCGAGGTCGTCATCCTCGCACCCCTATTCTGACAAATGGGGCATCCGGGAGAGTGCATCAGCATTTATGTTGACACGACCAGCTCGGTACTTTATGGTGAAATCATAGTTGGCCAGCCGGGCTACCCACCGCTGCTCCAGCGCGCCCAACTTGGCCGTGTTCAGGTGAGTCAGCGGGTTGTTGTCCGTAAACGCGGTGAATTTGGCTGCCGCCAAGTAGTGGCGGAACCGCTCCGTGATAGCCCACACCAACGCCAATAGCTCAAGCTTGAAGGAGCTATAGTTCTCAGGGTTCCTTTCGGTCGGCCGGAGTTTTCGGCTAGCGTAGGCAATCACCTTCTCCTTTCCATCCTGGACCTGGGATAGGACCGCTCCTAGCCCCACGTTACTGGCGTCCGTGTGGAGGATGAACGGGCTCCCATAGTCAGGGTACAATCATATATGAAAATAGAAAAACGGGTTTTAGCCGCGCTAAAAAACCACTGGTGCAGGATTAATGAAGAAGTTTCTTTTTTATTGTAGCATTTCCAACGCGTTTCAGAGACTGGAACCGTCTCCTTCCTCAGGGAAAAAAGAAATTTCTTTTTTCCCTGAGGAAGGAGACGGTTCCAGTCTCTGAAACGCGTTGGAAATGCTACAATAAAAAAGAAACTTCTTCATTAATCCTGCACCAGTGGTTTTTTAGCGCGGCTAAAACCCGTTTTTCTATTTTCATATATGATTTTTGCTGTTTCACGGGGCCGCTGCTTTCTAACCAAGCTGACACTCACATGCGATTTCAGGAGTTGTGACTGGCACAACCTGATCAGGTGAGTGTTACCATACCTTTCCGTCATTTCTGGTTTACCGGATAAGACCCTATTTGCGCCTTTTGTCTCCCCACCTCCAGCACCTGTATAGTCAGGGTACGCCAGGACCTCTTCTCCGGTCAAGGCCGCCTTCAACTGGCAAAAGGACTCCTCATGCTTGTCCTCCCACGACAGTGGGGCCCCAATGGGTCTACCACCTTTGGTCTGTCCCACGAGGAGATCTTGCATGGGGGCAGCCATATTCGTGTATCCCTTTATAAAGCGCCGATAGTACCCCACCAGACCCAGGAACTGCCTTACTTCCCTCACTGTAGTTGGTCTCGGCCAGCTCTGGATGGCAGTAATCTTCTCAGGGTCGGGGGCGACACCATCCGCACTCACCACATGCCCTAGATACTGCACTCTGGGTTTCAGCAGGTGGCATTTTGAGGGCTTCAACTTCATCCCGTACTTGGCAAGGGACGCGAACACCTCGGCCAGGTGCTCCAGATGGGCTTCATACGTCTGGGAATAAACAATCACATCATCCAAATACAGCAGGACGGTCTCGAAGTTTAAATGTCCCAGACAGCACTCCATCAACCGTTGGAAGGTCCCAGGGGCATTGCACAGCCCAAACGGCATGCTATTGAATTCGCAGAGCCCCATCGGGGTGGTGAAGGCGGTCTTCTCCCGGTCCTCTGGGGCCACGGCCACTTGCCAGTATCCACTGGTGAGGTCAAGGGTCGAGAAGTAGTTTGCAGTTCTCAGTGCAGCCAAAGACTCTTCAATACGAGGTAAGGGATAGGCATCTTTATGGGTTATCTGGTTGATCTTCCGGTAGTCCACACACATCCGCATGGTACCATCCTTCTTCTTGACCAGTACCAACGGAGCGGCCCAGGGACTACAGCTGTCCCGAATAACCCCTGCCTCCTTCATATTCCTCAACATATCTTTGGCACACTGGTAATGTGTGGGGGGAATAGGTCTATACCTCTCTTTGATAGGGGGATGTTCACCTGTGGGAATGTGGTGTTGGACCCCCTTGATCCGCCCAAAGTCTAGGGGGTGCTTACTGAAAACCTGTTCGTACTCCTGCACCACCCTGTGTACCCCGGCCCTGTGATGTGTAGGGGTATCATCAGTGCCTACATGTAGCTGTTGGTGCCACTCCTTTGTGTCCCCCTGGGGTGGGGAAGTGCTGGGGGTAGGTGGGAGTGTGGATGGACTGGCTTCATGGATAGTGTGGGGGTCCAGGGTGAGCAGCTTGGCAATGGTGGCATACCGGGGGAGCCTGACTTCTTCCTCCCCACAGTTCAACACTCTCACGGGCACTCTCCCTTTCTTCACATCTACCACCCCTCGGGCGGCCACTACAGTGGGCCAGTGTTCGGAGGGCATGGGCTCCATCATCGCAGGGTAGTCACGCCCCTGAGGCCCTACTGCTGCCCTACACCAGATCATCATCTCACTCCTAGGGGGCACAGTCAATGGAGCAACATCCATCACTCTCACTCCACCAATCTCCCCTCCTGTTGAGCTTACATGCTGGCGGTACATCAGGGCGCGGATCTCACGCTGCACAGCCCTCTGCCGGCTCCCCGCCGCTGTGGCGGCTAGCTGTTGCAATAGGTTCAACACATCAGCCATGCAGTGTTCCATCACATTGGTTCCCAGCACTATTTTCGGGTTATGATCACTGGGTTCATTCAAGATCACAATCATACCCTGGTGTTGCAGTTCAGCCTGCCCCACTGTCATAGCCACTTGTTTATACCCCACCTGGGTCAATGGAAGTCCATTAGCGGCAATCAAATTTATACTATTGTCTGGAGGCGCCAGCTCGTCTGTGGCCCAATATTGCTGATACAACGTGTACGGTATGGTAGTTACCTGTGATCCAGTGTCCAAGAGAGCCATCACTGGTATGCCGTCCACAGCCACGGGGATGATAGGGCGGGCCACGACATATCGGTCTCGCCAGTCCGGGGGGCCACGGTGTTCTACTCCTGAGGATTGGCCCGGGGCCCCAGGGGTTGCTCGTTTAACGGGCACTGTCGGTAATAATGGCCCGGCTTACGGCACTTGTAGCAGATTGGAGGTCTGCTCCGCGGGTTGTTAGCGCTTCTCCGCTGCATCCAGGGAACATCTTCACTAGAGTTGAGCGCGGTTCGTGGTTCGTGGTTCTCCAGTTCTAGGCTCGAGTGATTTTTGGGCTGTTCGAGATCGAACTAGAACTCGAGCTTTTTGCTAAAAGCTCGATAGTTCTAGATACGTTCGAGAACGGTTCTAGCAGCAAAAAGCAGGGCTTTTTACAGCTACAGTGAGCAGGAGCATTCGCTGGCAGCCTGCCACAAGCTGGTAACCAAGATAAACATCGGGTATCCAAGCAAAGCGCTTTGGTTAGTAACCAGATGTTTATCTTAGTTACGTGCAGGAAGCCCACACTTTCCCGCTCAGCTCGCTCCACCCCCTCCTGCCCGCGGCATGTACACATACATACACATACACAAACACACACACACACATCCACCCCCCCCCCCCGCCCGCCCGCTCGCTCGCTCGCTCGGCTTACCTGCGGTGATGAAGTCCCGCCATCCCGACCTCAGCGCTGTCACTGTCCTCCATGGCCGCCGCTTGTCACATCACCTATCGCTTCCGACCCGAGACTGACACTGGCGGTGACGTCACGGACCTCTCGCGATACTTGATGTGAAGGCGCCGGTCATTGACCTCAGTGACAGGGGCTGTCAGTGTGCTGGAGATCAGCGCAGGTAATGTACCTCACTGACAGCAGCACTTGTCACCCCCCTGCAGTGACCTGGGCTGACCCATTGATGTTAGCTCAGGTCACTGCACTGCTCTCCCAGCCAATGGGGAACATCCTGCTCTTCATTGACTGGGACAGTGTGCATCGTCATGGCAACCCCTTGGATTACACCAGACCTGGATTTGTTTTTCAATCTAATAAATTGGTTAAAGAGGGAATGTTTTGGGGAGTGTTTTTTCAAATAAAAATGTGTTTGTCGTGTATTTTTTTTTTATTACTGACTGGGTTGGTGATGTCGGGTATCTGATAGACGCCTGACCTCACCAACCCCAGGGCTTGATGCCAGGTGACATTACACATCTGGTATTAACCCCAAATATTACCCCGTTTGCCACCGCACCAGGGCGCGGGATGAGCTGGGGCGAAGCACCAGGATTGGCGCATCTAATGGATGCGCCACTTCTGGGGCGGCTGCGGCCTGCTATTTTTAGACTGGGGAGATTCCAATAACCATGGACCTCCCTAGTCTGAGAATATCAGGCCCCAGCTGTCTGCTTTACCTTGGCTGGTGATCCAATTTTGGGGGACCCCTACGTGTTTTTTTTTTTAATTATTTATTTAATTTAAAATAACAGCGTGGGGTGCCCTCAGTTTTGGATTACCAGCCAAGGTGAGGTTGCCAGCTGTGGTCTGCAGGCTGCAGCCGTCTGCTTTACCCTAGCTGGCTACAAAACTAGGGGGAACCCTATGTCATTTTTTTTTCATTTTTTTGGCTAAATACAAAGCTAAGCACCCCTTAGTGCCACATGAAAGGTACCAAAGGGTGTTCCACTTTTTCTCCATTTTTTTCTCCACTTTCTCTCCACTTTTTCTCCACTTTTTCTCCATTTTTTTCTCCACTTATTCTCCACTTTTTCTCCTCTTATTCTCCACTTTTTCTCCACTTTTTCTCCACTTTTTCTCCTCTTATTCTCCACTTTTTCTCCACTTTTTCTCCACTTTTTCTCCATTTTTTTCTCCACTTTCTCCACTTTTTCTCCACTTTTTTCTCCACTTTTTCTCCTCTTATGCTCCACTTTTTCTCCTCTTAATCTCCACTTTTTCTCCACTTTTTCTCCACTTTTTCTCCACTTTTTTCTCCACTTTTTCTCCTCTTATGCTCCACTTTTTCTCCACTTTTTCTCCACTTTTTCTCCACTTTTTCTCCACTTTTTCTCCTCTTAATCTCCACTTTTTCTCCTCTTATGCTCCACTTTTTCTCCACTTTTTCTCCACTTTTTCTCCACGTTTTCTCCACGTTTTCTCCACTTTTTTCTCCACTTTTTCTCCTCTTATGCTCCACTTTTTCTCCACTTTTTCTCCACTTTTTCTCCTCTTAATCTCCACTTTTTCTCCACTTTTTCTCCACTTTTTCTCCACTTTTTCTCCACTTTTTCTCCACTTTTTTCTCCACTTTTTCTCCACTTTTTCTCCTCTTATGCTCCACTTTTTCTCCACTTTTTCTCCACTTTTTCTCCTCTTATGCTCCACTTTTTCTCCACTTTTTCTCCTCTTATGCTCCACTTTTTCTCCACTTTTTCTCCACTTTTTTCTCCACTTTTTCTCCTCTTATGCTCCACTTTTTCTCCACTTTTTCTCCACTTTTTCTCCACTTTTTCTCCTCTTATGCTCCACTTTTTCTCCACTTTTTCTCCACTTTTTCTCCATTTTTTTCTCCACTTATTCTCCACTTTTTCTCCTCTTATTCTCCACTTTTTCTCCACTTTTTCTCCACTTTTTCTCCTCTTATTCTCCACTTTTTCTCCACTTTTTCTCCACTTTTTCTCCATTTTTTTCTCCACTTTCTCCACTTTTTCTCCTCTTATGCTCCACTTTTTCTCCTCTTAATCTCCACTTTTTCTCCACTTTTTCTCCACTTTTTCTCCACTTTTTTCTCCACTTTTTCTCCTCTTATGCTCCACTTTTTCTCCACTTTTTCTCCACTTTTTCTCCACTTTTTCTCCTCTTAATCTCCACTTTTTCTCCTCTTATGCTCCACTTTTTCTCCACTTTTTCTCCACGTTTTCTCCACTTTTTTCTCCACTTTTTCTCCTCTTATGCTCCACTTTTTCTCCACTTTTTCTCCACTTTTTCTCCACGTTTTCTCCACGTTTTCTCCACTTTTTTCTCCACTTTTTCTCCTCTTATGCTCCACTTTTTCTCCACTTTTTCTCCTCTTAATCTCCACTTTTTCTCCACTTTTTCTCCACTTTTTCTCCACTTTTTCTCCACTTTTTCTCCACTTTTTTCTCCACTTTTTCTCCACTTTTTCTCCTCTTATGCTCCACTTTTTCTCCACTTTTTCTCCACTTTTTCTCCACGTTTTCTCCACGTTTTCTCCACTTTTTTCTCCACTTTTTCTCCTCTTATGCTCCACTTTTTCTCCACTTTTTCTCCACTTTTTCTCCTCTTAATCTCCACTTTTTCTCCACTTTTTCTCCACTTTTTCTCCACTTTTTTCTCCACTTTTTCTCCACTTTTTCTCCTCTTATGCTCCACTTTTTCTCCACTTTTTCTCCACTTTTTCTCCACTTTTTCTCCACTTTTTCTCCTCTTATGCTCCACTTTTTCTCCACTTTTTCTCCACTTTTTCTCCTCTTATGCTCCACTTTTTCTCCACTTTTTCTCCACTTTTTTCTCCACTTTTTCTCCTCTTATGCTCCACTTTTTCTCCACTTTTTCTCCACTTTTTCTCCACTTTTTCTCCTCTTATGCTCCACTTTTTCTCCACTTTTTCTCCACTTTTTCTCCATTTTTTTCTCCACTTATTCTCCACTTTTTCTCCTCTTATTCTCCACTTTTTCTCCACTTTTTCTCCACTTTTTCTCCTCTTATTCTCCACTTTTTCTCCACTTTTTCTCCACTTTTTCTCCATTTTTTTCTCCACTTTCTCCACTTTTTCTCCACTTTTTTCTCCACTTTTTCTCCTCTTATGCTCCACTTTTTCTCCTCTTAATCTCCACTTTTTCTCCACTTTTTCTCCACTTTTTCTCCACTTTTTTCTCCACTTTTTCTCCTCTTATGCTCCACTTTTTCTCCACTTTTTCTCCACTTTTTCTCCACTTTTTCTCCACTTTTTCTCCTCTTAATCTCCACTTTTTCTCCTCTTATGCTCCACTTTTTCTCCACTTTTTCTCCACTTTTTCTCCACTTTTTCTCCACTTTTTCTCCTCTTATGCTCCACTTTTTCTCCACTTTTTCTCCTCTTAATCTCCACTTTTTCTCCTCTTATGCTCCACTTTTTCTCCACTTTTTCTCCTCTTATGCTCCACTTTTTCTCCACTTTTTCTCCACTTTTTCTCCTCTTATGCTCCACTTTTTCTCCACTTTTTCTCCACTTTTTTCTCCACTTTTTCTCCTCTTATGCTCCACTTTTTCTCCACTTTTTCTCCACTTTTTCTCCACTTATGCTCCACTTTTTCTCCACTTTTTCTCCACTTTTTTCTCCACTTTTTCTCCTCTTAATCTCCACTTTTTCTCCACTTTTTCTCCACTTTTTCTCCACTTTTTCTCCACTTTTTCTCCACTTTTTTCTCCACTTTTTCTCCACTTTTTCTCCTCTTATGTTCCACTTATTCTCCACTTTTTCTCCACTTTTTCTCTACTTTTTCTATGGTCGGTCTACCCATTAGCTCTGCCATGCATAGTGTAGCTCTACACCTACTGCACATGTTACTTTATGATTGACATCTCTTTCGTACCAGAGCTGTCTAAGTCTACTCTGACCCCATATTTGTCATTACTATATTGTCCTTGTACTGTATTATGACATTTGTATCATGTGTTTCATTTCTTGCTGTGTTGCAATTTTTTTGCTGCATCCCAATTGTACCTCTACATTGTTCGAGTTTATGTTATTGTTCTCTCACTCTTATGTGATACTGATTATTGTCATTTTTCATGATTACATGCAGATAAGTCCAATCTGACGAAGGCTCAGGCCGAAACGTCATTTGTAACTTGTTTTGGACAAAAACATATATGCTTATGAAAAAAAAAATTTCTTAATACGGACCAATAAAGAGTGATTTTGCATTACTATCCGTTGTGACTTACTGACTTAGTCTGGGAGATATAGAGTGCCGAGGTTACTCACTAATTTTATCTATTATTACCTCTGAGCACCTATATACCAGTGAGCAGAGCTTCCTCTAAAGTAGTTCTCCTGATTAGGCATGCCCTTACCTCATGAGCAGGGCATTGCAGCTTTGGTAGCAACCATT
Source organism: Anomaloglossus baeobatrachus (assembly GCF_048569485.1). Classification (NCBI taxonomy): domain Eukaryota; kingdom Metazoa; phylum Chordata; class Amphibia; order Anura; family Aromobatidae; genus Anomaloglossus; species Anomaloglossus baeobatrachus. Next base: position 89,012,991 of record NC_134356.1, on the reverse strand, counting down.
ACGACATGGACTCTGCTGCTGTGGACCCGGGGAGAGTGAGTGCAGATTCATTGCACCCACACTCCTCACATGAAGGGTCCGCACTCCTAGAAAATGGGGGATACGTTCCCTGAGTGTCTCCCCCCCATATTCTAGACGGTCCAGAGTCGTCGTGGGACCCCTTTATTTTTTTTCTTACAATAAATTGGTGAAAGAGGAAATGTTTTGGGGACTGTTTTTTCAAATAAATTTCTTTTGTCGATTTTTTGTTTTTGTTAGTACTGACAGTTTATGATGTTGGGTATCTAATAGACGCCATGACATCACAAACTGCTGGGCTTGATCTCAGGTGACTTTACAGCTAGTATCAACCCGATTTATTACCCCGTTTGCCACTGCACCAGGGCACGGGATGAGCTGGGGTGAAGCGCCAGGATTGGCGCATCTAGTGGATGCGCCACGTCTGGGGTGCCTGCGGCCTGCTATGTTTAGGCTGTGAAGGCCCAATAACTATGGACCTTCCCACCCTGAGAATACCAGACCACAGCTGTCCGCTTTACCTTGGCTGGTGATCCAATTTGGGGGGTCCCCTACTTTTATTGTGTAATTATTAATATTTATAAAATAATTATAAAAAAGAGCCTGAGGGGACCTCCACATTGGATCCCCAACCACGGTAAAGCTGCCAGCTGTGGTTTTCAGGCTACAGCCGTCTGCTTTACCCTAGCTGGCTATCAAAAATGGGGGGACCCAACGTAATTTTTTTTTTTTAACTATTTTTTAAATAGAAAAAATTAATGGGCTTCCCTGTATTTTGATTGCCAACCAAGGTAACGGCAGGCAGATGGGGGTAGCAACCCATAGCTGTCTGCTTTATCTGCGCTGAGAATCAAAAATACCGCGGAGCGCTACGTCATTTTTTTAAAGATTTATTTTTACAGCACTGTGATGTCCAGCAATCAAAATACAGGGAAGCCCATTTTATTTTTAGTTATTTAAATAAATAATTAAAAAAAATATATGTTAGCTCCCACTGCATTTTTTGTATTGCTAGCTAAGGGTAATCCAAGCAGCTACTGGCTGCTAACCCCCACTGCTTGGTGTTACCTTCACTGGCAATGGAAAATCCAGGGAAGCATTTTTTTTTTTTTTGCCAAAAAGCTACAAAAAAAGGACGTGAGCTTCGCCATATTTTTGTATGCTAGCCAGGTATAGCAGGCAGGTGCTGGAAGAGTTGGATACAGCGCCAGAAGATGGCGCTTCTATGAAAATGCCATTTTCTGAGGTGGCTGCAGACTGCAATTCGCAGCAGTGGGGCCCAGAAAGCTCAGGCCAACCGGTGGTGCGGATTCCAATCCCAGCTGCCTAGTTGTACCTGGCTGGACACAAAAATGGGGCAAAGCCTACGTCATTTGTTTTCTAATTATTTCATGAAATTCATGAAATAATAAAAAAAGGGCTTCCCTTTATTTTTGGTTCCCAGCCGGGTACAAATAGGCAACTGGGGGTTGGGGGCAGCCGTACCTGCCTGCTGTACCTGGCTAGCATACAAAAATATGGCGAAGCCACATAATTTTTTCAGGGGGCAAAAAACTTCTGCATACAGTCCTGGATGGAGTATGCTGAGCCTTGTAGTTCTGCAGCTGCTGTCTGTCTGTATGGAGAAGAGCAGACAGCAGCTGCAGAACTACAAGGCTCAGCATACTCCATCCAGGACTGTATGCAGAAGTTTTTTGCCCACCAAAAAAATGACGTGGGCTTCGCCATATTTTTGTATGCTAGCCAGGTACAGCTGGCAGCCACGGGCTGCCTCCAACCCCCAGTTGCCTATTTGTACCCGGCTGGGAACCAAAAATATAGGGAAGCCCGTTTTTTTTAATTATTTCACTTATTTCATGAAATAATTAAAAAACAAATGACGTGGGCTTCGCCCTATTTTTGTGTCCAGCCGGGTACAACTAGGCAGCTGGGGATTGGAATCCGCAGCACAGGTTAGCCCGAGGTTTGTGGGCGCCTCTGCTGCGGATTTCAGTCCGCAGCCGTCCCAGAAAATGGCGCTCTCATAGAAGCGCCATCATCTGGCGCTGTATCCAACTCTTCCAACAGCCCTGGAGCCGGGTGGCTTGTTGGGTAATCATGAGTTAATACTGGCTTTGTTTTACCAGCCAGTATTAAGCCAGAGATTCTTAATGTCAGGCACGTTTGACCCGGCCATTAAGAATCTCCAATAAAGGGTTAAAAAAAGACACCACACAGAGAAAAAATACTTTAATAGAAATAAATACACAGACACATTAGAGACTCCATCTTTATTACCCCTGTCAGCCCTCCACGATCCTGCTCTTCTGTCTTCTTTCTTTCTAGTGTAGTAGTAGTGACGATTGTAGTGAGGGGCATCACTTGGGGCTGGGGAACCTCCATCCTAACTACAATGCTCACTACAATCGGGAAGCAGCGTGCAGCCTTCACTCCGTGAGTGATCACTGCTGGCTGCTAGCGGTAACGCTGACAGACGCGTTACCATAGCAACGGTGCTCCCGGAGCCGCGGTTAGCGGTGACGTCACCGCTAACTGCGTTGCTATGGCAACGGTGATCTCCGTTAATGACCGGCTGTGTCAGCCGGTCCCTAACGGAACGGGGAGTCGACCGTGTGCTAGAGCATGTCGCCGGTACACGGCGATACACATATGTGCACCGTGTACCGGAGAGATGCACTCGCAGGTCCTACATGACGTGTCATAGTCATGTGACCAGTCTGTAGCCAATGAGATAATAGCCACGTGACTGGTCACATGGCTATTTTGACGTCACGATAGGTCCTGCTTCTCTGCTGGCAGTGCAGGTCACCGGGAGGATTCAGCGATCATCGGATGGAATAGCGGCAGGAGACAGAGTGCAGAAGGGATCGCGAGGACCGGTAAGTGTTATGGCAATGTTTATTAACTGTTTGTGTACATTTATAATGCATTTTTATGTGTTTGTGATTGCCTCCCATTATAGCCTATACGTTCGAGTTCGGTTCGTCGAACGTTCGACGAACCGAACTCGAACGGGACCCCCGTTCGGCGAACCGGCCTCGAGCCGAACCGGGACCGGTTCGCTCATCTCTAATCTTCACGACTGTCAGCAAGCTGTATCTGCACTGGAGGCTGAGATATGGTCAGAAGTTGTAGCGCAGCAAGGATCTTGGCAAGGTCTCCGTCCATGCGACGGACCTGGGCTGCCAGTTCTTCCACTGTGCTGCTCTGGGCTGCAGGCATTAAAGAGGTTGGTTTGGCTGAGGCCGCCACAACAGGAGCTGTCTCGACGGGCCACGGGACGGGTTCCAGAACTTCAGCAGCTGGGGGCTGTAGTGCTTTGATAGCCCGCTCCTTTAGCACAGCAAAGTCCACATCAGGGTGTTCCAGGGCCCACAGCCGAAGTTGTTTGCGATCCTCAGGGGACCTCATCCCCTGCGCAAATTGCTCCACTAACATCTTGTTGCTATCCGCCTCATTAATAGAGTTCACCCGCTTCAGCGTGCGGAGGGCGGTCTGCAGACGTAGAGCATAGTCCCGAATGCTATCTCCAGCTCGTTGCCGGCACTGGTAAAACTGCATCCTCAGCTCAGCTTCAGTCCGGGTCTCGAAGGCAGTCTGTAGCTTCTCGAAGATGGTGGCTACAGAGAGCCGGTCCCCCTCGGCCCAGGTCTCCGCTTCCTGCTCCGCCGCACCGGTTAACTGGCCTAGCACTATCGCTGCACGTTGCTTATCAGTCAGGGGGTACAGCTCTAGCAACGGGTTAAGCTTTTTCCGGAAGGCCTGTAGGGCATCCGGTTTCCCGTCATACCGCGGTAGCCAGGCAGCTCCGGGCGCATAGGGCAAGGAAAACGGCATGACCTGAGCAAGCTCGGGGGCCGCGGCACCTCCCGCCGGTACGACCGGGGCCTGGGCAGGCCCATTCCCATCCGCGGGTGCCGCTGCGGCTGCGACCACCGCTCCTCCAGCGGCTCCGTCGGGCGCAGACATCTTGTTTCCGTTCCCCTTAGCTCTTTCCGGCCCCTCCTCTCTCGGGGCGGGGTTTTGGCCTTCGCGCCTCTACTGCTCGAGAAGACGCTCGAGCGGGAACTTTTCGCGCCAAAGATGGCGGCTTCTGAAATTTTTCTGCCGGATGCCTCCGGTGGTAACAAGGCGCACCTCTACCTGACGGCAGAGCGGTAAGATCCTGTTCGTGACGCCAAGTTGTCGCGGGCGGGGAGGAGGGTGTCAGCACACCGCGCTCACCCCTTCTGCTCGGGTCCGGCAGCTGCTCAGTGGTGGCTCGAGCGGTGGGCCGGATCCCGGGGTTTCTCGAGCGACACTCCTCGCCCGTGAGTGAAAGGGGGTGTTTGTTGGGTGAAGGGATTGTTATAGTTCGTGACGCCACCCACTGTTGTGGTGATTGCACCACCGCTGCTCAGTGTGGGGGTCCCGGGGATGGTGATGCGGAGCAGCCAGGTGTTGTGTTGCCCCTCCGTGGGTAGGGGTTGGTGATCCCGGGGCCCGGTGATGAGATGTAAAGTGTAGGGCCTGGAGGGCGCAGGGACGCGGGGGCAGCGCTGTGCCTTGCGGCACTATGGTACTCACTCAGCCTGACACACGGACACAGTTTGTACGGTAAACCAACGGCAGGTAGGACGGTCCCACAGACGGCTGCACATGCACTCCCGGTAGGTGACGGTGATGTCCCTCTTCCTTGCACCTGTGTTGACTGATGGTAGCGGTGGATTCCCTCCGGTTACCCGCTCCCCGACTGCAATCTGGGCCGGAGGAGCTCTACACTTTGCCCGCAGGCGCTGGCCCTGAGAAACTGGTGCCGTGGCGGTGGCGGTGTCTCTCCAATACGGGTTGGGCTGTTGCCTTCAATCGGGACTTGGTTGTTGGGGGATCTGCGTCCCCGTCACTGACGGATTTGGCAAATCTGGCGACTCCTAGCCTTGCCGGGGTCCGAGAGGCCCCTGCCCTGGTGCTGACTGTCCTTCGGAACACTGCTCCAGACCACCGGGCACACAGCCAACGGGGTCCTTCCAGGAACTTCCAAACGGTCCCCCTCCAGACAGTCACCGCCGTTGCTGACCTTGCTGTTCTGGCCCTCACAAAGCTGGACCCTTCAGGCTGTCTTTCTCTTCTGTCACTTTACTTGCTTTTTCCTCCTTTTCCACTTCTCTACTTTCACTTTCACTTTCCTTAACTCCTACACTGAACTCTGTTGTTCACTCAAGCTCGTCCCTGAGCTATCTGCCTGGTTACTTCCTGCCTCCAGAGCTGTGAGCTCCTTGGTGGGCAGAGCCAACCGCCTGGCCCACCCCCTGGTGTGCATCATCAGACTCCTGGAGGAAGGCAACAAGGATTTCTGGTTAGCTGTGATGTGCCTACCTGGAGTGTGGGGTGTGGTGGTGTGTGACCTGTGTCCCCTGGCTTGCCCAGGGCGACACACATATGCAATGTTCTGTATGCTATACAGAGAAGTACATATGCAATGCTCTGTATACTATACCGAGAAGTACATATGCAATGTTCTGTATGCTATACAGAGAAGTACATATGTAATGTTCTGTATGCTATACAGAGAAGTACATATGTAATGCTCTGTATGCTGTACCGAGAAGTACATATGTAATGCTCTGTATGCTATACCGAGAAGTACATATGCAATGCTCTGTATGCTGTACCGAGAAGTACATATGTAATGCTCTGTATGCTATACCGAGAAGTACATATGCAATGCTCTGTATGCTATACCGAGAAGTACATATGCAATGCTCTGTATGCTATACCGAGAAGTACATATGCAATGCTCTGTATGCTATACCGAGAAGTACATATGCAATGCTCTGTATGCTATTCCGAGAAGTACATATGCAATGCTCTGTATGCTATACAGAGAAGTACATATGCAATACTCTGTATGCTATACCGAGAAGTACATATGCAATGCTCTGTATGCTATACCGAGAAGTACATATGTAATGCTCTGTATGCTGTACAGAGAAGTACATATGTAATGCTCTGTATGCTATACAGAGATGTACATATGCAGTGCTCTGTATGCTATACCGAGAAGTACATATGCAGTGCTCTGTATGCTATATAGAGAAATACATATGCAATGCTCTGTATGATATACCGAGAAGTACATATGCAATGCTCTGTATGCTATACAGAGAAGTACATATGCAATGCTCTGTATGCTATACCGAGAAGCAGGGCCGTATTTGCCACTAGGCACCCGTGGTCCCGTGCCTAGGGCGGCACGTTGCGGGGGGCGGCACTTTCTGGCAGCAAAAAAAAAAAAAAAATATATATATTGGGGGGTTGGGAGGGAGGAGAGGCGCACTTCTGCTGTCTATTTAAATACATGGCGGGCGCCAGGCATAGTGAGCTGACTAACCCCGGAAGTTCCATGGCCTGCACTTCCGGGGTCAGAGGCGCGCGGGCGCGACAATCAGCTCACTGCCCCGTGCTGCAGCGTCCAATGCTGCAGATGACACACGCCGCGGAGGAGGACGCGTCTGCAGCTGGAGCAAGCCAGAAGAGGAGCCAGCCAGAGCAGGGTGGCGGGCACCGGAGCAGGTAAGGCAGAGCCTAGAATGTATGGGCACCTTACAGGTTAGTTGATGATCGTTGCAAATTGCGATGCCTCTTTTTGTCCACTGTAATCATGCAAGGGGAGGCTGGGGGGAGAGAGGCTGAGGCTGGGGGAGGCTGGGAAGAGAGGGAGGCTGGGGGGAGGCTGGGAAGAGAGAGAGGCTGGGGTGAGACTGGGAAGAGAGGGAGGCTGGGAAGAGAGAGAGGCTGGGGGGAGGCTGGGAAAAGAGAGAGAGAGGCTGAGGCTGGGAAGAGAGAGAGGCTGGGAAGAGAGAGGCTGAGGGGAGGCTGGGAAGAGAGAGAGAGAGGCTGAGGCTGGGAAGAGAGAGAGACTGAGACTGGGGGGAGGCTGGGAAGAGAGAGACTGAGGCTGGGGGGAGGCTTGGAAGAGAGAGAGACTGGGAAGAGAAAGAGGCTGAGGCTGGGGGGAGGCTGGGAAGAGAGAGGCTGGGAAGAGAAAGAGGCTGAGGCTGGGGGGAGTCTGGGAAGAGAGAGAGAGGCTGAGGCTGGGAAGACAGAGAGGCTTAGGCTGGGGGGAGGCTGGGAAGAGAGAGAGGCTGAGGCTGGGGGGAGAGAGGCTGAGGCTGGGGGGGAGGCTGGGGGGAGAGAGAGGCTAAGGCTGGGGGGAGAGAGAGGCTGGGGGGAGAGAGAGGCTGAGGCTGGGGGGAGAGAGAGGCTGAAGCTGGGGGGGAGGCTGGGAGAAGAGAGGCTGATTCTGGGGGAGTCTGGGAGGGGGAGGCTGATGCTGAGGGAGGCTGATGCTGAGGGAGGCTGGGAGGGGGAGGGTGAGGCTTGGAGGAGGGAAGCTGATGCTGAGGGAGACTTGGAGGAGGGAGGCTGATGCTGGGGGAGGCTGGGAGGGGGAAGATGAGGCTTGGAGGAGGGAGGCTGATGCTGAGGGAGGCTGGGAGGAGGGAGGCTGATGCTGGGGGAAGCTGGGAGGGTGAGGCTTGGAGGAGGGAAGCTGATGCTGAGGGAGGCTTGGAGGAGGGAGGGTGATGCTGAGGGAGGAGGGAGGCTGATGCTGAGGGAGGCTGATGCTGGGGGAGGCTGGGAGGAGGAAGGCTGATGCTGGGGTAGGCTGGGAGGAGGGAGGCTGATGCTGGGGGAGGCTGGGAGGAGGGAGGCTGATGCTGGGGGAGGCTGGGAGGAGGGAGGCTGATGCTTGGGGAGGTTGGGAGGAGGGAGGCTGAGGCTGGGGGAGGCTGGGAGGAGGGAGGCTGAACCTGGGGGAGGCTGGGAGGAGGGAGGCTGAGGCTGGGGGAGGCTGGGAGGAGGGAGGCTGGGAGGAGAGAGGCTGATGCTGGGAGGAGGAAGGTGAGGCTTGGAGGAGGGAGGCTGATGCTGGGGGAGGCTGGGAGGAGGAAGGCTGATGCTGGGGGAGGCTGAAAGGAGGAAGGCTGATGCTGGGGGAGGCTGGGAGGAGGGAGGCTGATGCTTGGGGAGGTTGGGAGGAGGGAGGCTGAGGCTAGGGGAGGCTGGGAGGAGGGAGGCTGAGGCTGGGGGAGGCTGGGAGGAGGGAGGCTGAGGCTGGGGAGGCTGGGAGGAGGGAGGCTGAGGCTGGGAGGGGGAAGGTGAGGCTTGGAGGAGGGAGGCTGATGCTGGGGGAGGCTGGGAGGAGGGAGGCTGATGCTGGGAGGAGGGAGGCTGATGCTGGGGGAAGCTGGGAGCAGGGAGGCTGATGCTGGGGGAGGCTGATGCTGGGGGAGGCTGGAAGGAGAGAGGCTGATGCTGGAGGAGGCTGATGCTGGGGGAGGCTGGGAGGAGAGAGGCTGATGCTGGAGGAGGCTGATGCTGGGGGAGGCTGGGAGGAGAGAGGCTGATGCTGGAGGAGGCTGATGCTGGGGGAGGCTGGGAGGAGAGAGGCTGATGCTGGAGGAGGCTGATGCTGGGGGAGGCTGGGAGGAGAGAGGCTGATGCTGGAGGAGGCTCATGCTGGGGGAGACTGGGAGGAGAGAGGCTGATGCTGGGGGAGGCTGGGAGGAGAGAGGCTGATGCTGGGGGAGGCTGGGAGGAGAGAGGCTGATGCTGGGGGAAGCTGAAGGAGAGAGACTGAAGCTGGGGGAGGCTGTGGGGAGAGAGGCTGATGCTGGGGGAGGCTGGGGAGAGAGAGGCTGATGCTGGGGGAGAGGCTGCTGGTGAAGGCGGGAGAGAGCGGCTGCTGCTGGGGGAATGGGAGAGAGGGGCCAATGCTAGAGACAGAGGACAAGGGTTGAGGGATAGAGCAATGGCAATATCGATGGGGGGGAGTGTAAGGACTCAGAATAAGAGGGGGCCAGCATTGGGAGCTCATTATGGAGAAGGGGCAGCATGTCTGGGCTCAGTATGGAGTGGAACAATGTAGGGGAGTCAATATCAAGAGTGGGGTAGTGTGTGTGGGGGGGGTCTCAGCATAAGCGTTAGTATGGTGGTCTTAGGATGAATGGGGCAGCATGGAGGTGTCATTATGGAAAAGAGGAAGGCAGCATTAGGAGCTCATGGAGAGGGGCAGCATGCACGGGACACTGAGGAGGGGGCAGCATGCATGGGACATTGTGAGGAGGGGGCAGCATGCATGGGACACTGTCAGGAGGGGGCAGCATGCATGGGACACTGTGAGGAGGGAGCAGCATGCATGGGACATTGTCAGGAGGGGGCAGCATGCATGGGACATTGTGAGGAGGGGGCAGCATGCATGGGACACTCTGAGGAGGGAGCAGCATGCATGGGACATTGTCAGGAGGGGGCAGCATGCATGGGACATTGTGAGGAGGGGGCAGCATGCATGGGACACTGTGAGGAGGGGGCAGCATGCATGGGACACTGTGAGGAGGGGGCAGCATGCATGGGACACTGTGAGGAGGGGGCAGCATGCATGGGACATTGTGAGGAGGGAGCAGCATGCATGGGACACTGTCAGGAGGGGGCAGCATGCATGGGACATTGTGAGGAGGGGGCAGCATGCATGGGACATTGTGAGGAGGGGGCAGCATGCATGGGACACTGTGAGGAGGGAGCAGCATGCATGGGACATTGTCAGGAGGGGGCAGCATGCATGGGACATTGTGAGGAGGGAGCAGCATGCATGGGACACTGTGAGGAGGGGCAGCATGCATGGGACACTGTGAGGAGGGGGCAGCATGCATGGGACACTGTGAGGAGGGGGCAGCATGCATGGGACACTGTGAGGAGGGGGCAGCATGCATGGGACACTGAGGAGGGGGCAGCATGCATGGGACATTGTGAGGAGGGGGCAGCATGCATGGGACACTGTGAGGAGGGGGCAGCATGCATGGGACACTGTGAGGAGGGGGCAGCATGCATGGGACACTGTGAGGAGGGAGCAGCATGCATGGGACACTGTGAGGAGGGGGCAGCATGCATGGGACACTGTGAGGAGGGGGCAGCATGCATGGGACACTGTGAGGAGGGGGCAGCATGCATGGGACACTGTGAGGAGGGGGCAGCATGCATGGGACACTGTGAGGAGGGGGGCAGCCTGATGTGAGGACAATGTGCAGATCATATTTCATAATTGAGGAAGGTGTGGTGGATATAATTTATAAGGGAGGGCAGTATGTAGTTTATTAGGGGCAGTGTGACAGTCACAGTATATAAGTGGGGATGGTGTGGTGGGAATATTTTATACTCATGCTATGTTTTGATGTGCCCGTGGTGATTCCCATTGGGGGGGGTTAGTGCCCTTCGTTTCTCATTGATACTTTTTCAAGTGTTTTACAGAGTAGATCTGCCTTAAACAGATGTCGTGTGCGAAAACTCAGTTTTACGTTGTCAATAAGGGGCGCGACCACTTAAAGTGCCTAGGGCAGCACGAAGGCAAAATACAGCCCTGCCGAGAAGTACATATGTAATGCTCTGTATGCTATACCGAGAAGTACATATGCAATGCTCTGTATGCTATACCGAGAAGTACATATGCAATGCTCTGTATGCTGTACCGAGAAGTACATATGCAATGCTCTGTATGCTGTACCGAGAAGTACATATGCAATGCTCTGTATGCTGTACCGAGAAGTACATATGCAATGCTCTGTATGCTATACCGAGAAGTACATATGCAATGCTCTGTATGCTGTACCGAGAAGTACATATGCAATGCTCTGTATGCTATACCGAGAAGTACATATGCAATGATCTGTATGCTATACAGAGAAGTACATATGCAATGCTCTGTATACTATACCGAGAAGTACATATGCAATGCTCTGTATGCTATACCAAGAAGTACATATGCAATGCTCTGTATGCTATACCGAGAAGTACATATGTAATGCTCTGTATGCTATACCGAGAAGTACATATGTAATGCTCTGTATGCTGTACCGAGAAGTACATATGCAATGCTCTGTATGCTATACCGAGAAGTACATATGCATTGCTCTGTATGCTATACCGAGAAGTACATATGCAATGATCTGTATGCTATACAGAGAAGTACATATGCAATGCTCTGTATGCTATACCGAGAAGTACATATGCACTGCTCTGTACAGCAAAAATCATGATCTCTTATGAATGCCAGCTTGGCAATCACAAAAAGCTCATCATGATAGATACAGGAGTCATCAGCTGACCTCCGGCTGTCATGAGAACCGATCGGTGCCCCGCAATCACATCACAGGTGAGCCACTGAGAGCAGGCAAAGACGGGCTCCGAGCCAACACATGTTAAATCCCGCTGTCAGAGATTGAGCAGGATTGATCTAGTTAACAGTCATGAGAAATCAGATCAGCTGTCATGTGCAAGGTAACGATGCGATCTTAGTGTGTGAGTCTGCATCAAAGGCAGGGACACGACCTTTGATGTAAATATATGTCAGAGTTTCTGATGGGGTTAAAAAAATGTTTAAATGGTATCCTACACTTTTTTTTAAATAAATTATTTATAATATATTTATTGCAATGATAATGAAATATAAATTGTTATTAGTTATGTAAAATAATTTGTATTATAAGAAGTGGTGAAAATATGATATAACGAAATTAAATTCACTTTAGATTTCTTTACAGAAACTCCATTTGGCCATAAAACATAATTTATTTTGTTGTCATGTCCTAAAACAGGAAGTAGAATAGGCATTTTCCTAATCACAATTTATATTACATGCACATTTTTCTAAACAAGCGCTGTAGATGGAGGGATTGGAAGTAATAATATTTATGAACAGCACTTTTAGCAAGCAAAGGAAAATGTGTGACCTCTTTTATATTGTTTGACATTTCAGTGTAGTATTCTGCGCTCCTGACATGTATGATGAATGCTTATGAGCCTGATGTTTAAACAGGAAATGCTTCTAAGCTGAACATTTATGAGGACAGTGTATGGCGCTATTTTAAATGTGACTTTATCATCTTAATAAAATCTTGTATTAGTTCTATTTCTGCCACAGGCATCCAAACCTACATCCTATCAAACATATCATATAAGTGAGAGACATGAAACTCTGTGATACACGTTATCATTATGGGATTATTGCATTTACAAGGTTTCCTGGTTAAATAAAAGGACAGTAATTACATTCTAAGGACTTTCAGGACAGCAGGTTAGAGAAAACAACAGCTGATCTTTTCACACACTTAAAGAGGACCTATCACCTCCTGGGAAAACTCATGAAGTTAAAGAAGACCAAATATAAACCTTTGTCAACTATATAGAATTAGGAAATGCAAACATTTCCTTGGTAATTTTTGTGATAGATGCTCTGGCCCTTTAAAAGAAGGAAACTGAAGTCAGGTCAAGTCATGGATTTCCACTATTATTATGATTACTATTATTATTTATTACTAGCTGTACTACCCGGCTTTGCCCGGGTTAATAACTGCTGTTAACAAAATAGAATGTATTAACAAAAATGTATTCTGCACACAAAAACCACAAAGCAAATAGATAGAAATGTAATTATTAAAAGGCAAAAACTAAGCTAATAGAAGCATTTCACAACATATATTTCAACACCACAGATATTTCACACAGATTTAACTAAATTGGCCAAGTAATGTGCTCCGTCTGCCTCTTTCCAGGTCTGTCTCTTTCCCCGTCTGTCTCTTTCCCCATCTGTCTCTTTCCAAGTCTGTCTCTTTCCAGGCCTGTCTCTTTCCAGGTCTGTCTCTTTCCAGGTCTGTCTCTTTCCAGGTCTTTCTCTGTCTGTCTCTTTCACCGTTTGTCTCTGTCTGTCTCTCTCTGTCTCTCTCTGTCTGTCTCCCCACCGACATCTTATTACCTCACACATAAGCTTCATATACTATGAATGTCTTTTGTTCCTATAGCAACCAATCACAGCTCCTACTAATAACCTGTAGTTCCAGGCTCCATTTACTTTAATGGAGGCATGTTTTTGGAGAGTAACTGTAAAGCGCGGGGTTACATTTTCCTGTAAAAACATAGTCTACGACGTTCCCTGGGTCACATGAGGTGTCTGTGCAAAATTTTGTGATTGTAAATACAACGGTGCAGATACACTTTTAGTTTCACTTTTTCCGCATTATGTAGATAGGGGCAAAATTGATTGGTAAATTGGAACGTGCGGGGTTAAAATTTCGCCTCACAACATAGCCTATGACACTATCGGGGTCCAGCACCCGGCGCTGATCGAGATAGTAACTGTCTCTCTGTTCCTCTCCCATTCTCTGTCTGTCTCCCCCTCTGTATATCTCTCTCTGTCTCTCTCTATATCTTTGTCTGTCTGTCTCTTTCCCTGTCTGTCTCTGACTGTCTCTGTCTCTTTCTCCGTCTGTCTCAATCTCTTTCCCTGTCTTTCTGTCTATCTCTTTCCCTGTCTGTCTGTGTCTCTCTGTCATTTTCCCTGTCTGTCTCTTTCCCTGTCTGTCTCTTTCCCTCTCTTTCCCTCTCTTTCCCTGTCTGTCTCTTTCCCTCTCTTTCCCTGCCTGTCTCTTTCCCTCTTTCCCTCTGTCACTTTCCCTGTGTCTGTCTCTTTACCTGTCTTTGTCTGTCTCTTACCCTGTCTGTCTCTTTCCCTCACTTTCCCTGTCTGTCTTTTTCCCTGTGTCTGTCTCTATCTCTTTGTCTGTGTCTGTCTCTTTACCTGTCTGTGTCTGTCTCTTAACCTGTCTCTCTCTTTCCCTCTCTTTCCCTGTCTGTCTCTTTCCCTGCCAGTCTGTCTCTTTGTCTGTGTCTGTCTCCTTGTCTGTGTCTGTCTCTTTGTGTCTGTCTCTTACCCTGTCTATGTCTGTCTCTTACCCTGTCTGTGTCTGTCTCTTTCCCTGGCTGCATTGTGACATGCCAACATTCCATTTAAGGGAGTGGCTGCGCATTCTTCTGAAGTTCTGGCTGCACTGTGGCTCCCAGCTCCATTCGCTTTAATGGAGGCAGGTTTTTTGGTGAATAACTGTAAAGCGTGGGGTTAAAATTTCCCCTCAAAACATAGCCTATGATGCTCTCGGGGTCCAGACGTGTGAGTGTGCAAAAGTTTGTGGCTGTAGCTGCGACAGTGCAGATGCCAATCCCGGATATACACACAGACACATATACACACATACATACACACATTCAGCTTTATATATTAAACTAGCTGTACTACCCGGCTTCGCCCAGGTTAATAACAGTTGTTAACAAAATAGAATGTATTAACAAAAGTGTATTCTGCACACAAACACCACAGAACAAATAGATAGAAATGTAATTATTAAAAGGCAAAAACTAAGCTAATAGAAGCATTTCACAACATATATTTCAACACCACAGATATTTCACACAGATTTAACTAAATTGGTCAAGTAATGTGCTCCGTCTGTCTCTTTCCAGATTTGTCTCTTTCCCCGTCTGTCTCTTTCCCCGTCTGTCTCTTTCCAGGTCTGTCTCTTTCCAGGTCTGTCTCTTTCCCCATCTGTCTCTTTCCAGGTCTGTCTCTTTCCAGGTCTGTCTCTTTCACCGTCTGTCTCTGTCTGTCTCTTTCCCCATCTGTCTCTTTCCTCGTCTGTCTCTTTTCCCGTCTGCCTGTCTCTGTCTGTCTCTTTTTTTGGCTGTCTCTATCTCTTTGTTTCTTTCCCCATCTGTCTCTTTCCCCGTCTGTCTCTTTCCCCATCTGTCTCTTTCCCCGTCTGTCTCTATCCCCGTCTGTCTCTATCCCCGTCTGTCTCTTTCGCCGTCTGTCTCTTTCCAGGTCTGTCTCTTTCCAGGTCTGTCTCTTTACAGGTCTGTCTCTTTCACCGTCTGTCTCTTTCACCATTTGTCTCTGTCTGTCTCTTTCACCGTCTGTCTCTGTCTGTCTCTTTCACCGTCTGTTTCTGTCTGTCTCTTTCACCATCTGTCTCTGTCTGTCTCTCTCACCGTTTGTCTCTATCTCTCTGTCTCTTTCCCTGTCTGTCTCTATCTCTCTGTCTCTTTCCCTGTCTGTCTCTATCTCTGTCTCTTTCCCTGTCTGTTTCTATCTCTCTGTCTCTTTCCCTGTCTGTCTCTATCTGTCTGTCTCTATCTGTCTGTCTCTCTGTCTGTCTCTGTCTGTCTGTCTTTCTGTCTGTCTCTGTCTGTCTGTCTGTCTCTCTCTATCTGTCTCCCCACCGACATCTTATTACCTCACACATAAGCTTCTTATACTATCAATGTCTTTTGTTCCTATAGCAACCAATCACAGCTCTTACTAATAACCTGTAGTTCCAGGCTCCATTTACTTTAATGGAGGCATGTTTTTTGGAGAATAACTGTAAAGCACGGAATTACATTTTCCTGTCAAAACGTAGTCTACGATGTTCCCTGGATCACATGATTTGTCTGTGCAAAATTTTGTGATTGTAAATGTGACAGTGCGGATACACTTTTCGTTTCACTTTTTCCCCATTATGTAGATAAGGGCAAAATTGATTGGTAAATTGGAACGCGTGGGGTTAAAATTTCACCTCATAACATAGCCTATGATGCTCTCAGGGTCTAGAAGTGTGAGTGTGCAAAATTTTGTGGCTGTAGCTTCGACGGTGCAGATGCCAATCCCGGACATACACACACACACACATACATACACACATTCAGCTTTATATATTAGACTAGCTGTACTACCTGGCTTCACCCGGGTTAATAACTGCTGTTAACAAAATAGAATGTATTAACAAAAATGTATTCTGCACACAAAAACCACAAAACAAATAGATAAAAATGTAATTATTATAAGGCAAAAACTAAGCTAATAGAAGCATTTCACAACATATGTTTCAACACCACAGATATTCCACACAGATTTAACTAATTGGCCTACTAATGTGCTCCGTCTGTCTCTTTCCAGATCTGTCTCTTTCCCTGTCTGTCGCTGTCTGTCTCTTTCTCCGTCTGTCTCTTTCCAGGTCTGTCTCTTTCTAGGTTTGTCTCTTTCCAGGTCTGTCTCTTTCCAAATCTATCTCTTTCCTCGTCTACCTCTTTCCTCCTCTGTCTTTTTCCCCGTCTGTCTCTTTCCCCATCTGTCTCTTTCCCCATCTGTCTCTTTCGCCATCTGTCCCTTTCCCCGTCTGTCTCTTTCCCTGTCTGTCTCTGTCTGTCTCTTTCCCCATCTGTCTCTTTCCCCATCTGTCTCTTTCGCCATCTGTCCCTTTCCCCGTCTGTCTCTTTCCCTGTCTGTCTCTGTCTGTCTCTTTCCCCATCTGTTTCTTTCCCCGTCTGTCCCTTTCCCCGTCTGTCTCTTTCCCTGTCTGTCTCTGTCTGTCTCTTTCTTTGTCTGTCTCTCTCTGTTTCTTTCCCCATCTGTCTCTTTCCAGGTCTGTCTCTTTCCCAGCTCTGTTTCTTTCCCGCATGTCTTCCCGTCTCTTTGTCTGTGTCTTTTCTTGTCTGTCTCTTTCCCTGTCTGCCTGTCTTTGTCTGTCTCTATTTCTCTGTCTCTTTCCCCATCTGTCTCTATCAAGGTCTGTGTCTTTCCCCATCTATCTTTGTCTCTCTGGCTGTCTCCTCCTTCCCTGGCTGCCTGTCTCTGTCCCTGTCTGCATGTCTGTCTGTCTCTTTCCCCATCTGTCTCTTTCCAGGTTTGTCTCTTTCCAGGTCTGTCTCTGTCTGTCTCTTTCCCTGTCTGTCTCTATCTCTCTGTCCCTTTCCCTGTCTGTCTCTGTCTGTCTCTGTCTCTGTCTCTGTCTGTCTTTCTCTGTCTCTCTATCCGTTTCCCCTCCAACATCTTATTACCTCACATATAAGCTTCTTATGCTATGAATGTCTTTTGTTCCTATAGCAACCAATCACAGATCCTACTAATAACCTGTAGTTCCAGGCTCCATTTACTTTAATGGAGGCATGTTTTTTGGAGAGTAACTGTAAGGCGCGGGGTTACATTTTCCTGTCAAAACATAGTCTACAACGTTCCCTGGGTCACATGAGGTGTCTGTGCAAAATTTTGTGATTGTAAATGTGACGGAGCGGATACACTTTTCGTTTCACTTTTTCCCCATTATGTAGATAGGGGCAAAATTGCTTGGTAAATTGGAATGCGTGGGGTTAAAATTTCACCTCACAACATAACCTATGACGCTCCCTGGGTCCAGACGTGTGAGTGTGCAAAATTTTGTGATTGTAAATGCGACGGTGCGGATACACTTTTCG
Organism: Anomaloglossus baeobatrachus; assembly: GCF_048569485.1. Classification (NCBI taxonomy): domain Eukaryota; kingdom Metazoa; phylum Chordata; class Amphibia; order Anura; family Aromobatidae; genus Anomaloglossus; species Anomaloglossus baeobatrachus. The sequence continues at coordinate 88,995,879 of NC_134356.1, read as the reverse complement.
TTTCACTTTTTCCCCATTATGTAGATAGGGGCAAAATTGCTTGGTAAATTGGAATGCGCGGGGTTAAAATTTCGCCTCACAACATTGCCTTTGATGCTTTCAGGGTCCAGAAGTGTGAGTGTGCAAAATTCTGTGGCTGTAGCTGCGATGGTGCAGATGCCATTCCTGGACATACACACACTACACACACACATACACACACACACACACACACACAGCTTTATATATTAGATAGCTGTAGTACCCGGCGTTGCCCAGGATAGTAACTGTATCTCTCTCTATCTCTTTGTCTGTCTCTCTCTTTCTCTTTGTCTGTCTCTCTCTTTCCCTATGTTTCTCTCTCATTCCCTGCCTGTCTCTCTATCTTTTTCCCTGCCTGTCTGTTCCCCTGCCTGTCTCTTTCCCTGCCTGTCTCTTTTCCTGCCTGTCTCTTTCCCTGCCTGTTTCTTTCCCTGCCTGTTTATTTCCCTGCCTGTCTCCTTCCCTGCCTGTCTCTTTCCCGGCCTGTCTCCTTCCCTGACTATCTCCTTCCCTGCCTGTCTTTTTGTCTGTTTCCTAGCTACATTGTGACATGCCAACATTCCATTTAAGGGCGTGGCTGCGCATTCTTCTGAAGTTCTGGCTGCATTGTGGCTCCCAACTCCATTTGCTTTAATGGAGGCAGGTATTTTGGCGAATTAATGTAAAGCGTGGGGTTAAAATTTCCCCTCAAAACATAGTCTATGACGTTCCCTGAGTCAAATGGAGTGTCTGTGCAAAATTTCGTGATTGTACATGCGACAGTGCAGATGCCAATCCCAGACACACACACACACACACACACATACACACATACACACATACACACATTCAGCTTTATATATTAGATTATAGCGCCATTTACTCCATGGCGCTTTACACGTGAAAGAAGGTATACGTACAACAATCATTAACAATACAAAACAGACCGGTATAGGAGGAGAGAGGATCCTGCCCACGAGGGCTCACAGTCTACATGGGATGGGTGAGGATACAGTAGGTGAGGTGAGGACAGAGCTGGTTGCGCAGTGGTGTACTGGACTGAGGGTTATTGTAGGTTGTAGGCTTGTTGGAAGATGTGGGTCTTCAGGTTCCTCTTGAAGCTTTCCACGGTAGGGGAGAGTCTGATATGCTGCGGTAGAGTGTTCCAGAGTACAGGGGAGGCACGGGAGAAGTCTTGTATGCAATTGTGGGAAGAGGAGATAAGAGAGGAGTAGAGAAGGAGATCTTGTGAGAATCTGAGGTTGCGTGCAGGTAGGTACCGGGAGACTAGACACTATCTCACTATTTTGGGATAGGACACTATCTCACTATTTTGACATTTTTATGAGACTTTCTGTCTCTTACCTGGAAGATACTACTGTGCATGGTTAGACTGGGAAAGTGCAGCATGTGAACACAGGATAATCACTTATTCCATGCTGAATGTAGTTATACATGTGGAAATATAAGTTGGACCCCTGTCTATTATGGAGAAACAGGAAGAGGAGAAGGATAGAAGCGGTGGTGTATAGAAATCATAGTCTTCTCTGTGTGGTTTGACTGCTGCAGACTCTGTACAGTATACAGTACAATTTTTGCCTGAAAATAAGCCATGCCGCAAAAATAAGCCCTAGCAGGAATTATTGGCTATTTTGGAGTAAGGCTTAAATATAAGCCTAACTCTGAAAATAAGCCCTTGTTGTGGTTCAATAATGAAGAGTTCATGCAGCTAAACATGTTAAAGATTACTGCAGGACACTACATTAAAGAAAACAGGTATTCCCAAAAGAGAAAAGACAGACCCCAAATTTGGTGCTGTGGAATGCTACGACCTGCAGTGGAAAGCATCGAGGACCTGCGGTGGAACACACACACACACACACACACCTAATGATACTGTACTGTTCCGGGGATCTGGGACTCAGTAGAATGTGATGACTTGAAGTGGAACGCATCAAGGACCTGTGGTGGAACACATTGATGCTTTCCACCACAGGTCCTCAATGCGTTCCACCGCTGGTCCTCGCATTCCAAAGTATCTCAGGTCCCCTTGTCCGCCAGAAGCAGTACGGTATCACCAGATGTTTATGTATGTGATGTTACTGTGATCTGATGTGTGTGTGCCTGTCGGAAGCAGGGGAGAACCTCTGTGGAGCACACAAAGACCTGCTGGAAGTGCCTGCTGTGCATCGCAGGAGAATCGCAGGAGGACCTGGGAGTGAGGCAAATGTCCAGGGTTTGGTAAATATGATTCTCCTGGGGGTTTCTGAATTTTTTGGGGGGTAAACTTACCCACAACCCGTGCTTCCCCAAAAACAAGTTCTACCCAAAAAACAAGCCAAAGCGCATTTTTCAGGGCAAAAAATTATATAAGACAGTGTCTTATTTTCGGGGAAACATGGTTTAAGACTCCGATTAGAACCATTCTTTTTGTCAGAATAACATTGTATAAACAGCTATGTTCTCACAGAGACATCTTATTAAATGTCTGGTTAACAATAGTAAAAGATTCTCCAGCACACAAGAGAAAAATGTAGGCTCAGTCTTGGAACAGTATTTTATTGAATTTGACCTGTGTAGAGTAGAATTGGAAACTGTGACTTCTCTGATGTATAGCAAGATGTGTCTAACCCAGAAATCACAACTTGTTAGAGATCAGAGAAGTCACAAGGTTTTAATTTCTGTTCTACACTGTTCGGATTCAATAAAATACCATTGCAAGACTTAACCTACGCTTTTCCCTTGTGTGCCGGAGTTGGGGATTTTGATGGGAAATAAAGCGGTGAATGAGGATGTCTCTTGTCTTTATTTTTTTAATAATTATCTCATTTTATATCTTTCAGGTTTCTTTTGTGGACTATGTCGGATTAGGTTGATTACATACAGGGCTGTATTTTGCCTTCGTGCTGCCCTAGGCACTTTAATTGGTCGCGCCCCTTAGTGACAACGTAAAACTGAGTTTTCGCACACGACATCTGTTTAAGGCAGATCTACTCTGTAGCACACTTTAAAAAGTATCAATAAGAAACGAACCCCCCCCCCCAATGGGAATCACCACAGGCACATCAAAACATAGCATGAGTATAAAATATTCCCACCACACCATCCCCACTTATATACTGTGACTGTGACACTGCCCCTAATAAACACCACACTGCCCTCCCTTATAAACTACTGTATATCCACCACACCTTCCTCGATTATGAAATATGATCTGTACATTGTGAGGAGGGAGCAGCATGATGTGAGGACAATGTCCCATTCATGCTGCCCCCTCCTCACAATGTCCCATGCATGCTGCCCCCTCCTCACAATGTCCCATGCATGCTGCCCCCTCCTCACAATGTCCCATGCATGCTGCCCCCTCCTCACAATGTCCCATGCATGCTGCCCCCTCCTCACAATGTCCCATGCATGCTGCTCCCTCGTCACAATGTCCCATGCATGCTGCTCCCTCCTCACAATGTCCCATGCTTGCTGCCCCCTCCCCACAATGTCCCATGCATGCTGCCCCCTCCTCACAATGTCCCATGAATGCTGCCCCCTCCTCACAATGTCCCTTGCATGCTGCCCCCTCCTCACAATGTCCCATGCATGCTGCCCCCTCCTCACAATGTCCCATGCATGCTGCTCCCTCCTCACAATGTCCCTTGCATGCTGCCCCCTCCTCACAATGTCCCTTGCATGCTGCCCCCTCCTCACAATGTCTTATGCATGCTGCCCCCTCCTCACAATGTCCCATGCATGCTGCCCCCTCCTCACAATGTCCCATGCATGCTGCCCCCTCCTCACAATGTCCCATGCATGCTGCTCTCTCCTCACAATGTCCCATGCATGCTGCCCCCTCTTCACAATGTCCCATGCATGCTGCTCCCTCCTCACAATGTCCCATGCATGCTGCCCCTCCTCACAATGTCCCATGCATGCTGCTCCCTCCTCACAATGTCCCATGAATGCTGCTCCCTCCTCACAATGTCTCATGCATGCTGCCCCCTCCTCACAATGTCTCATGTATGCTGCTCCCGCCTCACAATGTCCCATGCATGCTGCTCCCTCCTCACAATGTCCCATGAATGCTGCTCCCTCCTCACAATGTCTCATGCATGCTGCCCCCTCCTCACAATGTCTCATGTATGCTGCTCCCGCCTCACAATGTCCCATGCATGCTGCTCCCTCCTCACAATGTCCCATGCATGCTGCTCCCTCCTCACAATGTCCCATGCATGCTGCTCCCTCCTCACAATGTCTCATGCTTGATGCTCCCTCCTCACAATGTCCCATGCATGCTGCTCCTTCCTCACAATGTCCCATGCATGCTGCTCCCTCCTCACAATGTCTCATGCATGCTGCCCCCTCCTCAGTGTCCCATGCATGCTGCCCCCTTCTCACAATGTCTCATGCATGCTGCCCCCTCCTCAGTGTCCCATGCATGCTGCCCCCTTCTCACAATGTCCCATGCATGCTGTCCCTCTCCATGAGCTCCTAATGCTGCCTTCCTCTTTTCCATAATGAGACCTTCATGTTGCCCCACTCATGCTAAGACCACCACACTAACGCTTATGCTGAGACCCCCCCCACACACACTACCCCACTCTTGATATTGACTCCCCTACATTGCTCCACTCCATACTGATCCCACACATGCTGCCCCTTCTTCACAATGAGCTCCCAATGCTGCCCTCTCTTATTCTGAGTCCTTACACTCCCCCCACCCAATCGATTTTGTCATTGCACTATCCCTCATCCCTTGTCCTCTGTCTCTAGCATTAGCCCCTCTCTCCCACTCCCCCAGCATCAGCCTCTCTCCCCCAGCATCAGCCTCTATCTTCCGTCAGCATCAGCCTCTCTTCCCCTGTCTCAGCCTTTGCCTCCCCCCCAGCCTCAGCCTGCCCCAGTCTCCGCCTCAGCCTCCCTCCAGCCTCCCTCCAGTCTCAGCCTCAGCCTCCCTCAAGTCTCAGCCTCAGCCTCCCTCCAGTCTCAGCCTCAGCCTCCCTCCAGCCTCCCCCCAGTCTCTGCCTCTGCCTCCCTCCAGCCTCCCCCCAGTCTCTGCCTCCCTCCAGCCTCCCCCCAGTCTCAGCCTCAGCCTCCCTTCAGTCTCAGCCTCAGCCTCCCTCCAGCCTCCCCCCAGTCTCAGCCTCAGTCTCCCTCCAGCCTCCCCCCAGTCTCAGCCTCCCTCCAGTCTCAGCCTCTGCCTCCCTCCAGCCTCCCCCCAGTCTCTGCCTCTGCCTCCCTCCAGCCTGCCCCCAGTCTCTGACTCTGCCTCCCTCCAGCCTCCCCCCAGTCTCTGCCTCTGCCTCCCTCCAGCCTCCCCCCCAGTCTCTGCCTCTGCCTCCCTCCAGCCTCCCCCCAGTCTCTGCCTCTGCCTCCCTCCAGCTTCCCCCCAGTCTCAGCCTCTGCCTCTCTCCAGCCTCCCCCCAGTCTCAGCCTCTGCCTCCCTCCAGCCTCCCCCCAGTCTCTGCCTCTGCCTCCCTCCAGCCTCCCCCCAGTCTCTGCCTCAGTCTCCCTCCAGCCTCCCCCCAGTCTCAGCCTCTGCCTCCCTTCAGCCTCCCCACAGTCTCAGCCTCTGCCTCCCTCCAGCCTCCCCCCAGTCTCTGCCTCTGCCTCCCTCCAGCCTCCCCCCAGTCTCTGCCTCTGCCTCCCTCCAGCCTCCCCCCAGTCTCTGCCTCTGCCTCCCTCCAGCCTCCCCCAGTCTCAGCCTCTGCCTCTCTCCAGCCTCCCCCCAGTCTCAGCCTCTGCCTCCCTTCAGCCTCTTCCCAGTCTCTGCCTCCCTCCAGCCTCCCCCCAGTCTCTGCCTCTGCCTCCCTCCAGCCTCCCCCAGTCTCAGCCTCTGCCTCCCTCCAGCCTCCCCACAGTCTCAGCCTCTGCCTCCCTCCAGTCTCAGCCTCTGCCTCCCAACAACCTCCCCCCAGTCTCAGCCTCTGCCTCTCTCCAGTCTCAGCATCTGCCTCCCTCCAGCCTCCCCCCAGTCTCAGCCTCTGCCTCTCTCCAGTCTCAGCCTCTGCCTCCCTCCAGTCTCAGCCTCAGCCTCCCTCCAGCCTCCCCCCAGTCTCTGCCTCCCTCCAGCCTCCCCCCAGTCTCTGCCTCCCTCCAGCCTCCCCCCAGTCTCAGCCTCAGCCTCCCTCCAGTCTCAGCCTCAGCCTCCCTCCAGCCTCCCCCCAGTCTCAGCCTCAGTCTCCCTCCAGCCTCCCCCCAGTCTCAGCCTCCCTCCAGTCTCAGCCTCTGCCTCCCTCCAGCCTCCCCCCAGTCTCTGCCTCTGCCTCCCTCCAGCCTGCCCCCAGTCTCTGACTCTGCCTCCCTCCAGCCTCCCCCCAGTCTCTGCCTCTGCCTCCCTCCAGCCTCCCCCCAGTCTCAGCCTCTGCCTCCCTCCAGCCTCCCCCCAGTCTCTGCCTCTGCCTCCCTCCAGCCCCCCCCCAGTCTCTGCCTCTGCCTCCCTCCAGCCTCCCCCAGTCTCAGCCTCTGCCTCCCTCCAGTCTCAGCCTCTGCCTCCCTCCAGCCTCCCCCCAGTCTCAGCCTCTGCCTCTCTCCAGTCTCAGCCTCTGACTCCCTCCAGCCTCCCCCCAGTCTCAGCCACTGCCTCCCTCCAGTCTCAGCCTCTGCCTCCCTCCAGCCTCCCCCCAGTCTCAGCCTCTGCCTCCCTCCAGTATCTGCCTTTGCCGCCTCCCCCCCCCGCATGCGCAGATCTCTGGTCTGCATTAGAGACACTCCCACGCTCCTTATGAATCCACTTACCTGCTCCAGTGCCCGCCGCCATCTTCCTGGCTCACGTGAGTATCCTCTTCTGACACCGGCTTCAATCACGGCGTCCTCCGCGGCGTCCTGCTGTGAGCACTGCATGTGACGTCCACACAGCAGTGGACGCAGCACAGAGGAAGGAGCTGATTGGCGCGCGCCTGTGACCCCGGAAGTGCAGGCGCCGGCAGTTCCGGGGTCAATCAGCTCCCTGTGCTCGGCGGCCACAAAAAAAAAAAATGTAAAAAAAAAAAAAAAAAAAAAAAATTTTTTTTTTTTTTTTTTTTTTTTGCTGCCAGAAGGTGCCGCCCCTCACAATCTGCCGCCCTAGGCACCGGACCACGGGTGCCTAATGGTAAATACGGCCCTGATTACATAGCAACTTCAAGGCTTTTTTTGTAAATAAATTGGTGAATGGAGGATAGTGTTGGGGAGGGGGGTGGTTTTTTTTTATATATAAAAGGTTTTTGCGTGTTTTGGAGAGTATGTACTCATGATCTTCATTGGAACCCCTAATTCTGAAGAAATCAATGATCCCCTATGTTTTTTTCACAGTCTTACCCAGACAAAAACTGGTGGTAATACATGTGTGTTTCTCTCACTGGAGAAGGAAACATGCAAAGATGGACATACCATTTGTGCAGCCTGTAAAACCACACAGGGGGCTAGGAGATAAGAGTGCGCATTTCCAGCTACAAAGATGTAAGCAACTACAATCAGACATATAAAGGCGTGCATTGGGCAATTGGATTAAAAATGGCCAAAATACTGTTCTTGGACAGGGGCCCTCTTCTCTCTGTGTTCCCTGTTTGGAAACATGCATAGGCAACCAACATTCCTATATGTGGCTGTGAATGGGAAATAAGTTGCAGTATTGAGAGCAGATGTGCTGCACTACTACTCTCCTTTGATAAATTTTCAGTTTGTAAAGGTACCGTCACACTAAGCAATGCTCCAGCGATCCCACCAGTAACCTGACCTGGCAGGGATCGCTGGAGCGTCGCTACATGGGTTGCTGGTGAGCTGTCACACAGGCAGATCTCACCAGCGACCAGTGACCAGCCCCCAGCCAGCAGCGATGCGTGGAAGCAATGCTGAACTTGGTAACTAAGGTAAATATCGGGTAACCAACCCGATATTTACCTTGGTTACCAGCGCACACCGCTTAGCGCTGGCTCCCTGTGTAGTCTGGCTATGTGTGCAGGGAGCAGGGAGCCGGCACTGACAGCGTGAGAGCGGCGGACGCTGGTAACGAAGGTAAATATCGGGTAACCAAGGAAAGGGCTTCTTGGTTACCCGATATTTACATTGGTTACCAGCATCCTCAGAAGCCGGCTCCTGCTGCCTGCACATTTAGTTGTTGCTCTGTCGCTGTCACACACAGCGATGTGCGCTTCACAGCGGGAGAGCAACAACTAAAAAATGGCCCAGGACATTCAGCAACAACCAACGACCTCACAGCAGGGGTCAGGTTGTTGCTGGATGTCACACACAGCAACATCACTAGCAAGTTGTGCCTCAGCAGCGATGTTGCTATTGATGTTGCTTAGTGTGACGGTACCTTAAGTCCCGATAGTGGCATGACCAATGGTGTAACTAGTGAGATGGGCCTTCATGCAAAATTTGGGCCTCCCCCTGTATGTTGGTCAGATGTATAAGCTCTTGTAGCATTCTATATCCTATAAGACATGTTTCCCCCCCTTTCATTATCTAGTATTGTATAAGAAAAAATTAGGGGAAAAGCCAGCTTACCATTGTAGTCTCATTATGTAATATTGTCTCTCATCCTGGTCCCCATCCAGTTATACAGTATATGTCCCCCATCTTAGAGCCCTTCCAGGTATATATGTCCCCCATCCTAGTATATACAGTGGGTAAGGAAAGTATTCAGACCCCTTTAAATGTTTCACTCTTTGTTTCATTGCAGCTATTTGGTAAATTCAAATAAGTTCAATTTTTTTCTCAGTAATGTACACTCTGCACCCCATCTTGACAGAAAAAAAACAGAAATGTAGAAATTTTTGCACATTTTTTAAACAAGAAAAACTGAAATATCACATGGTCATAAGTATTCAGACCCTTTCCTCAGGCACTCATAATTAAGTCACATGCTGTCCATTTCCTTGTGATCCTCCTTGAAATTGTTCTAATCCATCATTGTAGTCCAGCTGTGTTTAATTAACTTGACTTGACTTGGTAAGGCACACACCTAACACCTAACTATATAAGGCTAGGGACCCACTTTGCATTTTTACCTGCGTTTCTGCAGCGTTTTCAGAAGCACCTTTTTCATGCCGAATGGCCTGCGTTTTGCGTTTCCATGATATTCTATGGATAAATATGATTTCCAGACCCCACTTTGCGTTTTAAAATGCTGCATTTCATTTGCATATTTTGTGGCAAAAACCATGCGTTCAAAGAAGCACCTTGTCAGTTGTTTTTGCCATTTTGGGTGCGTTTTGCTAACATTGAAGTCAATGAGAAATGGCAAAAACCAAGATTCCTTCAAATTCCTGCGTTTTACCTGCTTTTTCAGTGCAGAAAACATGCATTTTGGACTACCAAAACGCATGCTTTTTCCCCATCAAAAAAATGATTTCATATGTCCCTTTACACACACACATAATCCGACAATTAAAATTAAGGAAAATATACATTTATTGCTATTTTACCAATAAAATGTATATTACCGCTATAATTTCATGAAATATATCCATTTTAATTATTTATTCCATTAATATAGATCTGATTCTTTTTTTTCTCTTTTTTCAGTCTGTTTGACAGTTTCAACTTTATTTATCAGTGTCTTGATGTTCAAAACGCATCTGTCAAAACGCAGGTGAAAAAGCATGCAAAAAGCGCTGAAAACGCATCAAAAACACGGTAAATACGAATGCATTTTCAGCGCTAAATTTCTGGAAAAGGCAACTTTGGTCAAATCAATTAAGCCCAAAATGTGTGTTCTGAACTGCAAGTAAGTGAACGCAAAGTGGGGCCCTAGCCTAAGACCTCACAGCGTACAGTGCATGTCAGACCAAATGACATCATGAGGTCAAAGGAACTGCCCAAGGAGCTCAGAGACAGAATTGTGGCAAGGCACAGACCTGGCCAAGGTTACAAAAGAATTTCTGTTTTACATTACTCAAGGTACCTAACAGCACAGTGGCCACCATAAATCCTTAAGTGAAAGAAGTTTGGGACCAGTAGAACTCTTCGTAGACCTGGCTGTCCAACCAGGTCTACGAGCAATCGTGGGAGAAGAGCCTTGGTGAGTGAGCTAAAGAAGACCCCCAAGATCACTGTGGCTGAGCTCCAGAGATGCAGTAGGGAGATGGGAGAAAGTTCCACAAAGTCAAGTCTCACTGCAGCCCTCCAACCAGTTGGGCCTTTATGGACAGTCGGAAGCCTCTCCTCAGTGCAAGACATATGAAAGTCCACATAGAATTTGCAAAAAAAACACATGAAGGACTCCCAGACTATGAGAAATAAGATTCTGTGGTCTGATGAGATGAAGATAGAACTTTTTGGTGATAATTCTTAACGGTATGTGTGGAGAAAACCAGGCACTGATCATCACCTGCCCAATACAAATCCCAACAATGAAACATGGTGGTGGCAGCATCATGCTTTGGGGGTGTTTTTCAACTGTGGGGACAGGACGACTGGTTGCAATTGATGAAGCAAAAATGAATGCAGCCAAGTTCAGAGATATCTTGGAAGAAAACCTCTTCCAGAGTGCTCTGGACCTCAGACTTGACCGAAGGTTCCCCTTCCAACAAGACAATGACTCTAAGCACACAGCTAAAATAACAAAGGAGTGTCTTCAGAACAACTCTGTGACCATTCTTGACTGGCCCAGGCAGACCCCTGACCTAGATCCAATTGAGCATCTCTGGAGAGACCTGAAAATGGCTGTCCACCAATGTTCACCATCCAACCTGATGGAACTGGAGAGGATCTGCAAGGAAGAATGGCAGAGGATCCCCAAATCCAGGTGTGAAAACCTTGTTAAATCATTCCCAAGAAGACTCATGGCTGTACTAGCTCAAAGAAGGGTGCTTTTACTCAATACTGAGCAAAGTTTCTGAATACTTAGGACCATGTGATATTTCAGTTTTTTAAAAAATGTGCAAAAATTTCTACATTTCTGTTATTTTTCTGTCAGGATGGGGTGCAGCGTGTAGATTAATGAGAAAAAAATGAACTTTTTTGAATTTACCAAATGGCTGCAATGAAAGAGTGAAACATTTAATGGGGTCTGAATACTTTCCATACCCACTGTATGTCCATTATCATGGGTGCCATCGGGATATATATCTCCCCCATTTTGGGCCACTTCCTGGTATATATGTCCACCATCATGGTACATATGTCCCTCATTCTGGCCCCTTTCCTGTTAGATATATCCTCCATTCTAACACATAAAAATACATTTTTCTCACCTTCCTATGCTCTCACAATGCACAACGTCTTCTTCTGTAGCTGGCGCAGAGGTTGGCAGCTGACACCGGCATATTATTGGTCATGCATGACGTTACTGCCATGCAATGGCAATGCCTGGCACGACAACATCAGCTGTCGGTCATTTATTATCCAGCAGCGTGTATTCCTGTGCAGAGACCCAATGAATCACTGCACTGCCATACATTTCAGCTGAATGTGCATCCTCAAACAAACACATTAATAAAGCCTTGAGTAGCAGAGAGGCTAGACCTTAAATCATAGCACTGTAAAATAGAAACTGTGACATATTGGCTATTTTTACCTTGGATATTTGTGGGCAGTGACTAAGTCTCACTGCTATATGAAAAAGGATTAGTCTTTATTAGCTGTAAGTAAGGAAGGAGGTGACTAGTAGAAGATGTACTGTATTGTAACTGGCTTTGCTTTCATTGTTCTAGTGGCACTGTGATCGGATGACACTTTAAAGGAGTTATCACATCACATCCTACAAAACAAAGAAGAAACAATAGTAAAATAGGTAGTATGGAAAAAATACACATGTCTCAGGGAAGTCTGACTGATGACCCTACCTTGCCGTACTGACCTTAACCCAAAAAACCCTTTTCCCAACTTCTTAACCTAAAATTAATGGATAGGACTGAATGAAAAACGGTCAAACAGAGTGCTAGGAATGGTGGAATCTTAGGTACGGTATTTTAAAAGAACAAACCTTTATTGTCCTCTAGAGCCACCGGAAATTAAGACACAAAGACTGTGTGACATTGAATATAAAAAGCCAAAGCAGCCTCGTTTATTAACAACAAATAATCAATAACATTTTCACCAATAAATATAGCAATAACTTAATAATAACATAGCCATCAGAAAAGGAGGGTGCTAAGTGAAGGTTCCCGTTGTACATGATTACAACACCAGCTCCACCATGTGCCCTCAGCCACACCACACTGGCTCGAGGACACCCAGCCGAGTGCTGCCCAACAGGGACCTACATTAACAACTATACCATTGCACCACCAGGGGTAACCCGTTCCTGCACTGTGTTTTCCCCCACCCCGCTCTTTGTCCAATCCACCGACTTCAAATACCCCCTCCTTTCCGCCGACTGCTGCGACAAAGTCAAATTCTCTTCATCTCTCCACGTCGATCTCCAGAAGCTTCAAAAAAACGGTGGGCAGGGCAATTCAGAACGTCTGCCAGGTCCCGAATGACCACCCCACCCCACATCCCTACCCTATATAATACCCTACAACTGACCTCCTCCTGACCAATCACAGGGCCCCACCACTCCTATAACCCCACATTCCAATTCTCCAGCACAAAGTGCATTACATTGTAACCCCTTCCTATACACCTGAAGTCCTAGCATCCCTCATTAGTCATGTTGCCCTCCCTTAAGCTCCTTTGGGGCAGGCAGTACAGGCTGTCTTTCTGCAGGTAAAAAAAAGCAGAAAGTCCATGTATAATCAGTTACAAGGTGTCTGTAAAATTACTTTAAATCTCATCTGCTGTTAGGAAGTAGGGACTATTTCCTGTTCTTGTCATCCCCGGTGTTTAAAGATTGCAAATTCCATAAGAAAGATTTCCAGTAGCAAAAATTAGGAAAATCCTGACAAAGCCACCAACAATGTGAGCTCTGGTCGTGTAATGAACATCAGAAAAGTTTGGTGTGAGGTTTATTCCAAAGATACATCAGGCCTCGTGTGTGTATATATTTCTATCTTGATGAACATTGTCTACAAGGAATAACAGTCACCCCTCCATGGCAACTACATCAATATCAAGGTGCTAGGCCATTTTATAAGGTTCTGCATGATATTGTCAGAGAAATGAAGAAACTTCAGCAAATGTAAGTCTCTTGTCTATTCTTTTATGGTGTGCTAGATATCACTAACAATGAGCTTTCAGGACAAATGCAGTACAGCTGGGGAATTTATGACTTCTGATAAAACCTCTTACATCTGTCTCTTTCCTAAATACTAACTTTCTCAGAGCAATTAAATCTAAAGTAAATGCGATGGGGTGGAGGGTTTCATGCAATATGGCATAAGGCATAAAACAAAAAAAAGACATAAAACTGCTGGCATCGATATTTCTTTGCTGTTTAATTTGGGCTGCAGTTTCATTTACTGTTATCAGCTGTAACATAGTAATAGCTGAAACAAGCTGTGGTCAAACTATAAAAGAAGACTCCAGGCCGGGTGCATTACGTACATGACATCATAAAACACCAAAATCACAATTGTATTTTGTTTACTAACGCTTCTTTCACACTATGTTTTAGGTATATGGCTTTTTTGTGGTTTTTAAGGCTCATAAATTTTTGGAAATTATGAATACATAAAGATCAAATCCCCATCTTAATGCTTTATTGCTTAATAAAGACCTCAAGGGAGTGAACAATGGCTGATCTATAAACCGTAATGGTGAGCATCAGTTCTGATGGCCGTCATATTTTTATTCCAATACCTGCTATATTTCTTATACAGTGGCCCAGCAGTGATATGACTATATGTCTGACTATTTTACCCAGAAAAATCAACTATTCTCCAGGACCTCTGGGCGCCATGGTGGCTGTAGTCTGAAAGTTGTTAAAGTACACAAGCATATGCCATGAGTTTCCATACGTCACCTCATCAATATTTACCCTGCATAAATATTTTATATTTTTTGCACAAATAAAAGTAGAAAGAGTTTTCATAAGAATTCCTTGAAAACAGATGCCAACAGTTTTGGCATATGTTTGCCAGTTTGGCCCAGAAAACAACTATACAATATTTCAGGAATACAATTATATACTGAGTAACTCCATGAGACAGTCTTCATCTTGTTAGAAGGTCAAATAGTTGACTTACAAAAGGCACATTAACACTTAAGATCATCATCAACCTTGTGGTAATGTTAATGGTTCATGTCACGGCCCTGACTTGCAGTGCGGCACCTGTGTCAGTGCCTTCTTTTGTGTCATCCTGCACAGCCTATCTCCACATTTGTGCCTCATCTTGCGTGCTGTATTAATGTTATTCTATGCCCTGTGATGTCCGTTTCCTGCACTTTGTCGTTCGCCAGTTGTGGAAGAGGCTTAGGGCCGCTTTACATGCTACGACATCGCTAGCAATTGCTAACGATGTCGAGCGCAATAGCACAAGCCCCCGTCATTGTAACGATATGTGGTGATCGCTGCCGTAGCGAACATTATCGCTACGGCAGCGTCACTCGCACATACCTGTGCAGCGACGTCGATGTGACCGGCTAACCGCCTCCATTCTAAGGGGGTGGTTCATTCAGCGTCACAGCGACGTCACAGCAGCGTCACTGAACCGCCGCCCAATAGAAAAGGAGGGGCGGAGATGAGCGACCGGAACATGCCGCCCACATCCTTCCTTCCTCCTTTTCCGGTGGACGCAGGTAAAAAGATGTTTGTCGTTCCAGCGGCGTCACACATAGCGATGTGTGCTACCGCAGGAACGACAAACAACATCGTTACTGCAGCAGCAACGATAATTGGGAATATGGGAATAGGGGGGGCATATCACCGATGAGCGATTTTGAACGATTTTGCGACGATTCAAAATCGCTCATAGGTGTCACACACAACGACATCGCTAAAGCGGCTTGATGTGCGTCACAAATTACGTGACCCCAACGAGATCGCTTTAGCGATCCCGTAGCGTGTAAACCCACCTTTACTCAATTGCTCTGCTTTATCTGGGAGTGTTCGTGCACGGAGCGGTGCCAGTCATATTCTGTGGTTAGTTGCGGTAAGCGCCTGACTACTGGTTGTTCAGCGATTTGATCTTGTTACTCGACCCCGAACTGAACTCTGTCTCGTCTCTGCCTTCTCCCTTCTGACTTTTCTGTTCCCGTCTGGTTCCCAACTTCAGCTCCACTCCTTACTATGCCTTTGCCTGTCCCTTGTGTTTGTATGTACTCTCCTGGTTACTTGAACCCCGGCTTGTTTTACGACCTCCCTCTTTTCTGCTCCTCTGAGTCTAGTTGTGTCATCTCAGTTCTGAGCTCGGCCTGCTTGACTTCCCTCCATCTCTGGTGTTCTCAGCACCACCTAGCTTACTACCTGTTCCTGCACCTTTCAGTGACCTTTTCCTCACTCCTCTGTTACGTTACAGGTCCATTGTGGCAATGATATGGTAAACAGCAAGTTACGCGCCCACGAGGGTCTGGTGGATGATTCATCACCGGGCTGGTGTATGGGGTTTGGGATGTCACAGTGGCCAGGTCCGCTTTCGTGACCCCGGCGGTGTCAATAAAAGGGGGATGATGATTGGGATAGTAGTTTTTCATGATGCCACCTGTCGTGTGCGTCTATAATATGGAAGCCGCCGCTACAAGGGGTTTCCCCTGAGGGCCGGTGGTAGTATAGCTAGGTTGGTACAGCTCTCAGCAGGCAGAACACGGGACCACAGGGAGGTCGGGAGTAGTAGTTCACTCTAATAAAGGAGCGCGGGGCACGGGAAGGATTGGACGACACAGCGGTTGCATTTAAAGTTCTTTACTTACTGTGATGTCCCCGCCTTTGGACTGCCAGACTCCGCTGTGATGGGCTCCAGCCGATCCTGGATAGTTCGGAGGTCACAACCGGTGTTTCTTCCTGTGAGTCCTTCCTCCCTGCGCTGTGTTGAGTGAGTCCCTGCGGTTTGAAGCCATGCGGGTACCTGGGTCCTTGAATGGACCCTGTTCCTGTCCCATATAGCAGTCAGCATGAGTCTGTTACTGGGGCCGTTCTGTTGTCACAACTCTTGGCTCTATATGCTGCTCTTCCCCAGGTGCTTTGTGTGGGCCAGAGGACTTGAAATGTACACTCATATTGTGATCAGGTTATCATGTGATACTGTTATATTAGCTGTAATGTGATAACCCTACATATCGGCCAGCCATAAACTATATATCGAGATTGTATAATTGACCACACTGCCCTGGTCAGTTTTTATGCACATTTTTGCACATGATTTTAATTGACACTGTCTGACTATTGTGTGTTCTAAATTACAATAAATATAAATAAAGATTTGTTATATAACTTTTTCTACATATATGTGGTTGTCTAATCTTTAGACCCGATACGTTCAATAGGGACCAGCGGTCATTTGTAAGCGACTTGAAATCCTCTGCCTGGCAGATTCTGCTGGCGGGAGGTGAAGTGCCCACCAGCCTAGGGCTTCGCACCCTGTCGTGTGCGTTCGGTCCTGAGGGAGCTATAGCACAGCTCTCCTCTCAGAGACCATGTTCTCATCTTGCCTCACTTGTTCCTTGTCCGACATTGTCCAGTGCCTGCGTCTAACTGTTTGAGACTGCATGTGATGCCCTACTCCCCTGTGTCAATCTCCCCCCACTCGGGTTCCTGAACTCGTGAGCAGAGGGTCCACTACATTAGTGATAGCCACCCCCCAAGTCTCTACCCAAGCCCAGTCCCAGTGAGAGAGCATCTAATTGTGTGTTGTGGTGGTTTGTGGTAATTTACTGGCAATGACCTCTTCCGTATCGGGGATGAATACTGCACCTCTGGTGAGGTGCAGTACCCTCTAGCGACTAAAGCCTCAAGGGCGCCACACAAGTCTGTGTCAGGAAAAGTTATCTTGACTCATAGTGCAACATCTTCATAGCTTATCACAGAAAGTTATCTCAATCTGTCACCAAATTGTTGTCCACTATTCTGAAAGCAAAAAAAACAATTAACAAAAGGATCAAAAGTAAGAAATAAAATAAATAATCTTTATTTCAATTCATTAAAATTACAAGTGATGTGTAATAACAAAAAAAGTACAGTTTTGTACCTTTAACAACCCCCCGACAAAGGCTATCGCTGAAACGCGCGTCGGATGGGTCTTGGCGCCATTCCAGCAGTAAGTATGTGCCGTTCGGTTTCAATACTGTCTGCCCTAGCGTTTCACTTTTTATCACAGTGTTCCTTTGCTATTATGCCCTGACATATCTGTGTGTGATTCATACTCTTGCTTAGTGGCTGTTTACATTAGTATTCCCTGTAATTAGCACTTATATTACTTGCTGCTGCTCTGGTATGCCACCTAGTGTACCTTTTTTGTTATTACACCTCACATGTAATTTTAATGAATTGAAATAAAGATTAATTGTTTTATTTTTTACTTCTGATCCTTTTGTCAATTGTTTTTTCTGTCTATTATGGATCAGTTTATCCAATAGAGATATACGAATAGTGGGTGGTGGTACATTCTATCACTTTGAAGGACCACCTTACAATTTTGTCTCACCCATTATATTCGTGTTAATAAAGGCTGACCTTTGGTATACAGTATATTCTGAAAGCAGCATAATGTAGAGACAGAGAACAGTACAGGTGTTGTAACCCTAAACTGTACCTGTCCTTTTGTACAGGAGTAAATACTAAATATGAATGGGTCAATTTGCAGAGTTGAGTTTGAGTCAATTTTCCTGTAATTTGTGGTTTCAAGTGAATTTGATAAAAAAATTGTTTAAAAGAACTGAGAGTCCTCAGTAGTTGATACCTTTTAATGGCTAACTGAAAAGATGGTAATAATTGCAAGCTTTCGAGACTACTCAGGTCTCTTCATCAGGCTCAATATAACACAAAATCTGAAGAGTCACATATTTATACACAACAGGACTTAGAATAGTGCAGTAAAAAAAACCCAAAAAACAAAAACAAGTTATATAAAACAGAACTATCTCTATGGCAGGGGGGCAAACTGTTGTGGCCATAAATTTTGCTGCAGTTCAGCGTGAAAGTTTTATTGTCCTCTGATAAGGGTCTGGTCCACGGCTGTGACACGCTCGGATGGTCAGAGGAGCACATCTTTTAACTGATGTAAGACATGAATCCATGAATTCATGTCTTTTTACATCAGTTAAAAGATGTGCTCCTCTGACCATCCGAGCGTGTCACAGCTTATGGTCACAACAGTTTGCCCCCCTGCCATAGAGATAGTAGAGTGCAAGTTCTAATGTTCAGTGACTTACTCTCTCTGTAGAGTGCAAGCTCTTATGATCAGTGAGGTCCTCTATCTTATGTAGAGTATAAGCTTTTATAGTCAGTGAGGTCCTCTCTCTCTCCTGTAGAGTGTAAGCTCTTATGGTCAGCAGAGTCCCCTCTCCTATAGAGTTTAAGCTCCGATGGTCAGTGGGGTCCTCTCTCTCCTATAGAATGTAAGCTCTTATGGTCATTGAGGTCCTCTCCTGTAGAGTATGAGCTCTTGTGGTCAGTGGGGTCTTCTCTCTTCTGTAGTAGGTAAGCTCTTATGGACAGTGAGGTTGTCTCTCTTCCTTAGAGAGTAATCTCTTATGGTCAGTGAGGTCCTCTCTCTTTTGTAGAGTGTGAGCTCTTATGGTCAGTGGGGTCCTCGCTCTCTCTTCTGTAGAGTGTAAGCTCTTATGGTCAGTGAGGTCCTCTCTCTTCTGTAGAGTATAAGCTCTTATAGTCAGTGGGGTCCTCTCTCCCTCTCCTGTAGAGTGTAAGTTCTAATGGTCAGCAGAGTCCTCTCTCCTATAGAGTTTAAGCTCCAATGGTCAGTGTGGTCCTCTCTCTCTCCTGTAGAGTGTACTTATGGTCAATGAGGTCCTCTCTCTTCTATAGAGTATGAGCTCTTGTAGTCAGTGGGGTCCTCTGTCTTCTGTAGAGGGTAAGCTCTTATGGTCAGTGGGGTCCTCTTTCTCCTGTAGAATGTGAGTTCTTATGGTCAATGAAGTTTTCTCTCTTCTACTGAGTGTAAACTCTTGTGGTTAGTGAGGTCATCTCTCTTCTGTAGACTGTAAGCTCTTGTGGTCAATGAGTCATCTCTAACTCTCCACACTCCCAGGTGTATTTTTTTGGAGTAATCATTAGTTTTCCAGTATTGAAATTGCATGAATGCACAATTTTATTCAAGTGTGAATATTTTTTTTTTTTGGGGTTAATTGATGTAAGTTGTCATATTAGAATTACAAAATATAGGCTCATCTCTAGTAAATATGACTTGCTTAGTCTTACAAACTCTCTTTATATACTTAATACTTTCGAAAGACAAGGTACAAAAAATAAAACCAAAGACAAAAACAACATGAACGTATACCCTACTGTAAATGAACAAAAGCATAGTGCATATAAATAAACATAGGGCACCCAGTAAACACTGTTTTTGATCAAAAAAAGCATAAAGCCATCCCACAGCGACAAGGTGTACCCAGTCGGGACAGTACCTACACTCTCTAATATTAAAACCTTACCATAGGTCAAAATAGGCCTCAATGTGAATAAGGGCTGAGAGTGACTTGGTCCCAACAGGACCTATAGCCATGGGAAGCTAGCTGGGCATTTCATTCTATGCTTCCCATGGCTGTTTGTTCATAAACTATAATGAGTACATGATGTTCTATCAGTGAAAAAGTCATGGAGAACATGTATGTGAATTTCAGAGATCTGAACAAGACTTATGGCTCATTCAGACATCAGTGATTATTCTAGTACCCAAGTAATGTATTTGCTGTCTTGTATCATTACTAGGGATGATTGAATACCCTATTATTTGCTTCGACGGATATCCGACAAATACCTTGCCGCTATTCGAGTATTCGTGAATATTCGACCACCAATGTAAGTCTATGGAAAACCAGAATAATTTCACGTTGGACCTGTCGGTGACCTGGTGTGACTGAGGAAAAGGCTGAAATGGATGTGAAAAGGCTGAACCAGTATGGGCACAGCCTGTAGAAGGTGCCTCACTGCATTTCTGGTGTCTTTGAATAACGTGCTCAGAGCAGCACGCGGCATTTACGTAGTCGCCAGAACAGCTCTCAAACCAAAGTAGAAGAGGGGAAATTGCTAAGAAACAGTTTCTGGTGCCTAATAACTATAATAAAATGGCAAATCAAGCCCCGACCTCCCAAAAAAAACACTTTAGCATATGTTCACGCGTTTCTTTTTTTACATTGTTCCTTCTTTTTCGATTAGAAAGGGCTGTAACTTATACATTATATTGGTGTCTGTCTCACACCTCCTTTTTTGGGACATATTTGACAGCACTTTAAAAGGTCAGCTACAATGTGCCCATTGGGATGTTGACCTTGCCCTCCTCCTGCTCCTCCACCAGCACCACCGGCTCCAGTGGTCCTCTATTCAAATGTAGAAAGGGCCATTGGCTGTCCTCAAATCTCAGACTTCTTAGGGCTCTCAGGTGGGCCCTGTAACATACATTGGGGAGGGACGGCAGTCATTTGTAGTTTTCCGCGTCCCCTATATCATTAGTGTGAAAGTTGGAATACGTACTCCATAACACTTTATAGTGCTATTTACAATGTGGCCATTTGGATGTTGGCCTTGCCCTCTTCCTCCTCCTCCTCCTCCACCAACACCACCGGCCCAGTGGCCCTCTATTCAAATTCTATTCAACTGATTCAGAAATGTATGTTTTATGGACAAATGAATGCCACGCTGGGACATCGAAGCTGATGTCGTTGATGATGATTGCATCTGACCAAAAGCAGGTCTGGAGCAGGAGGCATCATCACTTGCTTCCTAGACCGCAGTTTGTGAAGCATGTAGTATGGGGAGATAAGGTATGCACACCAGTGACTATGTAAGGGGAATACATGGAATAGCAGAAACTGCTGTGTGAATACTGACTTGAAAAATCCAATAGCTATGTGTAAGAGTGAAAATGTGAAAAATGGAATCTGCATTACTGCCATGAACATATGAATCAAGAGAAATTTAGCTACTGAATTGATCAATGCAATAGAGCCCCAACACTACGCCAAAGTATTTCTCTACGTTGGGGTCCCTAGCTTGTGTGTGTCCTCTCATGCAGTTAAAAAACTTACCGTGTATGGGAAGCTGAGACCCAGGCTATTTATGCGTATTATATGGATTGGCAATAGGTGTGGTGGGGAGGGTTCACAAACGAAAAACTACTAACAATAACGAATAACGTTTGGAACACCATTCTAAGTCTGAACTGGGTGCAAAAAACCTAAAAAAACATCACTATGGGGAGATAAGGTATGCACACCAGTGACTATGTAAGGGGAATACATGGAATAGCAGAAACTGCTGTGTGAATACTGACTTGAAAAATCCAATAGCTATGTGTAAGAGTGAAAATGTGAAAAATGGAATCTGCATTACTGCCATGAACATATGAATCAAGAGAAATTTAGCTACTGAATTGATCAATGCAATAGAGCCCCAACACTACGCCAAAGTATTTCTCTACGTTGGGGTCCCTAGCTTGTGTGTGTCCTCTCATGCAGTTAAAAAACTTACCGTGTATGGGAAGCTGAGACCCAGGCTATTTATGCGTATTATATGGATTGGCAATAGGTGTGGTGGGGAGGGTTCACAAACGAAAAACTACTAACAATAACGAATAACGTTTGGAACACCATTCTAAGTCTGAACTGGGTGCAAAAAACCTAAAAAAACATCACTATGGGGAGATAAGGTATGCACACCAGTGACTATGTAAGGGGAATACATGGAATAGCAGAAACTGCTGTGTGAATACTGACTTGAAAAATCCAATAGCTATGTGTAAGAGTGAAAATGTGAAAAATGGAATCTGCATTACTGCCATGAACATATGAATCAAGAGAAATTTAGCTACTGAATTGATCAATGCAATAGAGCCCCAACACTACGCCAAAGTATTTCTCTACGTTGGGGTCCCTAGCTTGTGTGTGTCCTCTCATGCAGTTAAAAAACTTACCGTGTATGGGAAGCTGAGACCCAGGCTATTTATGCGTATTATATGGATTGGCAATAGGTGTGGTGGGGAGGGTTCACAAACGAAAAACTACTAACAATAACGAATAACGTTTGGAACACCATTCTAAGTCTGAACTGGGTGCAAAAAACCTAAAAAAACATCACTATGGGGAGATAAGGTATGCACACCAGTGACTATGTAAGGGGAATACATGGAATAGCAGAAACTGCTGTGTGAATACTGACTTGAAAAATCCAATAGCTATGTGTAAGAGTGAAAATGTGAAAAATGGAATCTGCATTACTGCCATGAACATATGAATCAAGAGAAATTTAGCTACTGAATTGATCAATGCAATAGAGCCCCAACACTACGCCAAAGTATTTCTCTACGTTGGGGTCCCTAGCTTGTGTGTGTCCTCTCATGCAGTTAAAAAACTTACCGTGTATGGGAAGCTGAGACCCAGGCTATTTATGCGTATTATATGGATTGGCAATAGGTGTGGTTGGGGAGGGTTCACAAACGAAAAACTACTAACAATAACGAATAACGTTTGGAACACCATTCTAAGTCTGAACTGGGTGCAAAAAACCTAAAAAAACATCACTATGGGGAGATAAGGTATGCACACCAGTGACTATGTAAGGGGAATACATGGAATAGCAGAAACTGCTGTGTGAATACTGACTTGAAAAATCCAATAGCTATGTGTAAGAGTGAAAATGTGAAAAATGGAATCTGCATTACTGCCATGAACATATGAATCAAGAGAAATTTAGCTACTGAATTGATCAATGCAATAGAGCCCCAACACTACGCCAAAGTATTTCTCTACGTTGGGGTCCCTAGCTTGTGTGTGTCCTCTCATGCAGTTAAAAAACTTACCGTGTATGGGAAGCTGAGACCCAGGCTATTTATGCGTATTATATGGATTGGCAATAGGTGTGGTGGGGAGGGTTCACAAACGAAAAACTACTAACAATAACGAATAACGTTTGGAACACCATTCTAAGTCTGAACTGGGTGCAAAAAACCTAAAAAAACATCACTATGGGGAGATAAGGTATGCACACCAGTGACTATGTAAGGGGAATACATGGAATAGGAGAAACTGCTGTGTGAATACTGACTTGAAAAATCCAATAGCTATGTGTAAGAGTGAAAATGTGAAAAATGGAATCTGCATTACTGCCATGAACATATGAATCAAGAGAAATTTAGCTACTGAATTGATCAATGCAATAGAGCCCCAACACTACGCCAAAGTATTTCTCTACGTTGGGGTCCCTAGCTTGTGTGTGTCCTCTCATGCAGTTAAAAAACTTACCGTGTATGGGAAGCTGAGACCCAGGCTATTTATGCGTATTATATGGATTGGCAATAGGTGTGGTGGGGAGGGTTCACAAACGAAAAACTACTAACAATAACGAATAACGTTTGGAACACCATTCTAAGTCTGAACTGGGTGCAAAAAACCTAAAAAAACATCACTATGGGGAGATAAGGTATGCACACCAGTGACTATGTAAGGGGAATACATGGAATAGCAGAAACTGCTGTGTGAATACTGACTTGAAAAATCCAATAGCTATGTGTAAGAGTGAAAATGTGAAAAATGGAATCTGCATTACTGCCATGAACATATGAATCAAGAGAAATTTAGCTACTGAATTGATCAATGCAATAGAGCCCCAACACTACGCCAAAGTATTTCTCTACGTTGGGGTCCCTAGCTTGTGTGTGTCCTCTCATGCAGTTAAAAAACTTACCGTGTATGGGAAGCTGAGACCCAGGCTATTTATGCGTATTATATGGATTGGCAATAGGTGTGGTGGGGAGGGTTCACAAACGAAAAACTACTAACAATAACGAATAACGTTTGGAACACCATTCTAAGTCTGAACTGGGTGCAAAAAACCTAAAAAAACATCACTATGGGGAGATAAGGTATGCACACCAGTGACTATGTAAGGGGAATACATGGAATAGCAGAAACTGCTGTGTGAATACTGACTTGAAAAATCCAATAGCTATGTGTAAGAGTGAAAATGTGAAAAATGGAATCTGCATTACTGCCATGAACATATGAATCAAGAGAAATTTAGCTACTGAATTGATCAATGCAATAGAGCCCCAACACTACGCCAAAGTATTTCTCTACGTTGGGGTCCCTAGCTTGTGTGTGTCCTCTCATGCAGTTAAAAAACTTACCGTGTATGGGAAGCTGAGACCCAGGCTATTTATGCGTATTATATGGATTGGCAATAGGTGTGGTGGGGAGGGTTCACAAACGAAAAACTACTAACAATAACGAATAACGTTTGGAACACCATTCTAAGTCTGAACTGGGTGCAAAAAACCTAAAAAAACATCACTATGGGGAGATAAGGTATGCACACCAGTGACTATGTAAGGGGAATACATGGAATAGCAGAAACTGCTGTGTGAATACTGACTTGAAAAATCCAATAGCTATGTGTAAGAGTGAAAATGTGAAAAATGGAATCTGCATTACTGCCATGAACATATGAATCAAGAGAAATTTAGCTACTGAATTGATCAATGCAATAGAGCCCCAACACTACGCCAAAGTATTTCTCTACGTTGGGGTCCCTAGCTTGTGTGTGTCCTCTCATTCAGTTAAAAAACTTACCGTGTATGGGAAGCTGAGACCCAGGCTATTTATGCGTATTATATGGATTGGCAATAGGTGTGGTGGGGAGGGTTCACAAACGAAAAACTACTAACAATAACGAATAACGTTTGGAACACCATTCTAAGTCTGAACTGGGTGCAAAAAACCTAAAAAAACATCACTATGGGGAGATAAGGTATGCACACCAGTGACTATGTAAGGGGAATACATGGAATAGCAGAAACTGCTGTGTGAATACTGACTTGAAAAATCCAATAGCTATGTGTAAGAGTGAAAATGTGAAAAATGGAATCTGCATTACTGCCATGAACATATGAATCAAGAGAAATTTAGCTACTGAATTGATCAATGCAATAGAGCCCCAACACTACGCCAAAGTATTTCTCTACGTTGGGGTCCCTAGCTTGTGTGTGTCCTCTCATGCAGTTAAAAAACTTACCGTGTATGGGAAGCTGAGACCCAGGCTATTTATGCGTATTATATGGATTGGCAATAGGTGTGGTGGGGAGGGTTCACAAACGAAAAACTACTAACAATAACGAATAACGTTTGGAACACCATTCTAAGTCTGAACTGTGTGAAAAATGGAATCTGCATTACTGCCATGAACATATGAATCAAGAGAAATTTAGCTACTGAATTGATCAATGCAATAGACACACACAAGCTAGGGACCCCAACGTAGAGAAATACTTTGGCGTAGTGTTGGGGCTCTATTGCATTGATCAATTCAGTAGCTAAATTTCTCTTGATTCATATGTTCATGGCAGTAATGCAGATTCCATTTTTCACATTTTCACTCTTACACATAGCTATTGGATTTTTCAAGTCAGTATTCACACAGCAGTTTCTGCTATTCCATGTATTCCCCTTACATAGTCACTGGTGTGCATACCTTATCTCCCCATAGTGATGTTTTTTTAGGTTTTTTGCACCCAGTTCAGACTTAGAATGGTGTTCCAAACGTTATTCGTTATTGTTAGTAGTTTTTCGTTTGTGAACCCTCCCCACCACACCTATTGCCAATCCATATAATACGCATAAATAGCCTGGGTCTCAGCTTCCCATACACGGTAAGTTTTTTAACTGCATGAGAGGACACACACAAGCTAGGGACCCCAACGTAGAGAAATACTTTGGCGTAGTGTTGGGGCTCTATTGCATTGATCAATTCAGTAGCTAAATTTCTCTTGATTCATATGTTCATGGCAGTAATGCAGATTCCATTTTTCACATTTTCACTCTTACACATAGCTATTGGATTTTTCAAGTCAGTATTCACACAGCAGTTTCTGCTATTCCATGTATTCCCCTTACATAGTCACTGGTGTGCATACCTTATCTCCCCATAGTGATGTTTTTTTAGTTTTTTTGCACCCAGTTCAGACTTAGAATGGTGTTCCAAACGTTATTCGTTATTGTTAGTAGTTTTTCGTTTGTGAACCCTCCCCACCACACCTATTGCCAATCCATATAATACGCATAAATAGCCTGGGTCTCAGCTTCCCATACACGGTAAGTTTTTTAACTGCATGAGAGGACACACACAAGCTAGGGACCCCAACGTAGAGAAATACTTTGGCGTAGTGTTGGGGCTCTATTGCATTGATCAATTCAGTAGCTAAATTTCTCTTGATTCATATGTTCATGGCAGTAATGCAGATTCCATTTTTCACATTTTCACTCTTACACATAGCTATTGGATTTTTCAAGTCAGTATTCACACAGCAGTTTCTGCTATTCCATGTATTCCCCTTACATAGTCACTGGTGTGCATACCTTATCTCCCCATAGTGATGTTTTTTTAGGTTTTTTGCACCCAGTTCAGACTTAGAATGGTGTTCCAAACGTTATTCGTTATTGTTAGTAGTTTTTCGTTTGTGAACCCTCCCCACCACACCTATTGCCAATCCATATAATACGCATAAATAGCCTGGGTCTCAGCTTCCCATACACGGTAAGTTTTTTAACTGCATGAGAGGACACACACAAGCTAGGGACCCCAACGTAGAGAAATACTTTGGCGTAGTGTTGGGGCTCTATTGCATTGATCAATTCAGTAGCTAAATTTCTCTTGATTCATATGTTCATGGCAGTAATGCAGATTCCATTTTTCACATTTTCACTCTTACACATAGCTATTGAATTTTTCATGTCAGTATTCACACAGCAGTTTCTGCTATTCCATGTATTCCCCTTACATAGTCACTGGTGTGCATACCTTATCTCCCCATAGTGATGTTTTTTTAGGTTTTTTGCACCCAGTTCAGACTTAGAATGGTGTTCCAAACGTTATTCGTTATTGTTAGTAGTTTTTCGTTTGTGAACCCTCCCCACCACACCTATTGCCAATCCATATAATACGCATAAATAGCCTGGGTCTCAGCTTCCCATACACGGTAAGTTTTTTAACTGCATGAGAGGACACACACAAGCTAGGGACCCCAACGTAGAGAAATACTTTGGCGTAGTGTTGGGGCTCTATTGCATTGATCAATTCAGTAGCTAAATTTCTCTTGATTCATATGTTCATGGCAGTAATGCAGATTCCATTTTTCACATTTTCACTCTTACACATAGCTATTGGATTTTTCAAGTCAGTATTCACACAGCAGTTTCTGCTATTCCATGTATTCCCCTTACATAGTCACTGGTGTGCATACCTTATCTCCCCATAGTGATGTTTTTTTAGGTTTTTTGCACCCAGTTCAGACTTAGAATGGTGTTCCAAACGTTATTCGTTATTGTTAGTAGTTTTTCGTTTGTGAACCCTCCCCACCACACCTATTGCCAATCCATATAATACGCATAAATAGCCTGGGTCTCAGCTTCCCATACACGGTAAGTTTTTTAACTGCATGAGAGGACACACACAAGCTAGGGACCCCAACGTAGAGAAATACTTTGGCGTAGTGTTGGGGCTCTATTGCATTGATCAATTCAGTAGCTAAATTTCTCTTGATTCATATGTTCATGGCAGTAATGCAGATTCCATTTTTCACATTTTCACTCTTACACATAGCTATTGGATTTTTCAAGTCAGTATTCACACAGCAGTTTCTGCTATTCCATGTATTCCCCTTACATAGTCACTGGTGTGCATACCTTATCTCCCCATAGTGATGTTTTTTTAGGTTTTTTGCACCCAGTTCAGACTTAGAATGGTGTTCCAAACGTTAATCGTTATTGTTAGTAGTTTTTCGTTTGTGAACCCTCCCCACCACACCTATTGCCAATCCATATAATACGCATAAATAGCCTGGGTCTCAGCTTCCCATACACGGTAAGTTTTTTAACTGCATGAGAGGACACACACAAGCTAGGGACCCCAACGTAGAGAAATACTTTGGCGTAGTGTTGGGGCTCTATTGCATTGATCAATTCAGTAGCTAAATTTCTCTTGATTCATATGTTCATGGCAGTAATGCAGATTCCATTTTTCACATTTTCACTCTTACACATAGCTATTGGATTTTTCAAGTCAGTATTCACACAACAGTTTCTGCTATTCCATGTATTCCCCTTACATAGTCACTGGTGTGCATACCTTATCTCCCCATAGTGATGTTTTTTTAGGTTTTTTGCACCCAGTTCAGACTTAGAATGGTGTTCCAAACGTTATTCGTTATTGTTAGTAGTTTTTCGTTTGTGAACCCTCCCCACCACACCTATTGCCAATCCATATAATACGCATAAATAGCCTGGGTCTCAGCTTCCCATACACGGTAAGTTTTTTAACTGCATGAGAGGACACAAACAAGCTAGGGACCCCAACGTAGAGAAATACTTTGGCGTAGTGTTGGGGCTCTATTGCATTGATCAATTCAGTAGCTAAATTTCTCTTGATTCATATGTTCATGGCAGTAATGCAGATTCCATTTTTCACATTTTCACTCTTACACATAGCTATTGGATTTTTCAAGTCAGTATTCACACAGCAGTTTCTGCTATTCCATGTATTCCCCTTACATAGTCACTGGTGTGCATACCTTATCTCCCCATAGTGATGTTTTTTTAGGTTTTTTGCACCCAGTTCAGACTTAGAATGGTGTTCCAAACATTATTCGTTATTGTTAGTAGTTTTTCGTTTGTGAACCCTCCCCACCACACCTATTGCCAATCCATATAATACGCATAAATAGCCTGGGTCTCAGCTTCCCATACACGGTAAGTTTTTTAACTGCATGAGAGGACACACACAAGCTAGGGACCCCAACGTAGAGAAATACTTTGGCGTAGTGTTGGGGCTCTATTGCATTGATCAATTCAGTAGCTAAATTTCTCTTGATTCATATGTTCATGGCAGTAATGCAGATTCCATTTTTCACATTTTCACTCTTACACATAGCTATTGGATTTTTCAAGTCAGTATTCACACAGCAGTTTCTGCTATTCCATGTATTCCCCTTACATAGTCACTGGTGTGCATACCTTATCTCCCCATAGTGATGTTTTTTTAGGTTTTTTGCACCCAGTTCAGACTTAGAATGGTGTTCCAAACGTTATTCGTTATTGTTAGTAGTTTTTCGTTTGTGAACCCTCCCCACCACACCTATTGCCAATCCATATAATACGCATAAATAGCCTGGGTCTCAGCTTCCCATACACGGTAAGTTTTTTAACTGCATGAGAGGACACACACAAGCTAGGGACCCCAACGTAGAGAAATACTTTGGCGTAGTGTTGGGGCTCTATTGCATTGATCAATTCAGTAGCTAAATTTCTCTTGATTCATATGTTCATGGCAGTAATGCAGATTCCATTTTTCACATTTTCACTCTTACACATAGCTATTGGATTTTTCAAGTCAGTATTCACACAGCAGTTTCTGCTATTCCATGTATTCCCCTTACATAGTCACTGGTGTGCATACCTTATCTCCCCATAGTGATGTTTTTTTAGGTTTTTTGCACCCAGTTCAGACTTAGAATGGTGTTCCAAACGTTATTCGTTATTGTTAGTAGTTTTTCGTTTGTGAACCCTCCCCACCACACCTATTGCCAATCCATATAATACGCATAAATAGCCTGGGTCTCAGCTTCCCATACACGGTAAGTTTTTTAACTGCATGAGAGGACACACACAAGCTAGGTACCCCAACGTAGAGAAATACTTTGGCGTAGTGTTGGGGCTCTATTGCATTGATCAATTCAGTAGCTAAATTTCTCTTGATTCATATGTTCATGGCAGTAATGCAGATTCCATTTTTCACATTTTCACTCTTACACATAGCTATTGGATTTTTCAAGTCAGTATTCACACAGCAGTTTCTGCTATTCCATGTATTCCCCTTACATAGTCACTGGTGTGCATACCTTATCTCCCCATAGTGATGTTTTTTTAGGTTTTTTGCACCCAGTTCAGACTTAGAATGGTGTTCCAAACGTTATTCGTTATTGTGAAGCATGTAGCACCGTGGAAGTAGCAGTTGTTTCACTCTGGAACTCAGGCTTTATTCCACTAGATAACACCGAGGATTTAAAAAAAAAATTAGTTTCCCCAGGGAGGAATGGTTCAAAGACCATTTAGCACAGCATCAGAAGTTACTCTCAACAGCTTATTTAAAAAAAAATGGTAGGATAAGCAACAGGGCATAACATGCCAAGGAGTTTAATACATTCAGTTCACCTAGGGTGTAGTGGTTCAGACACTATGGAGCACTGCATCAGTAGGTACTCCCAACAGATTTGTTTTAAAAAATGGTAGCATAAGCAACAAAGCATAACATGCCAAGGAGTTCAATACATTCAATTTCTCACACTGCTAAAAGGTCACAGAAAGCCTCTGTTCCCACAAGCCGATATGGCAAAATCTCAAAGGCTATAAATCTTGCAATGTGTGCAGTTATAGATTCTGCCCTTGGGTGCGTAATGGGGTATTTTTGCTTCTTTTTGAAGGTCTGTGGTATGGACAACTGAACAGAATGCTGGGATACCGAAGTGGATGTGGTCATTGATGACTGATTTGATCAACATCAGGTTGGGAGAAGAAGGCATCAGCGCCACCTTCTTGCACACCAGTTTGGAAAGCAGGCAGCCCAGGGGAAGTGGCAGTTGTTTCACTCTGGAACTCAGGCTTTATTCCACTAGCTAACACCAAGGATTTAAAAAATATAATTTCCCCAGGGGATAATGGTTCAGACACCATAAAGCCCTGCATCAGCTGGTACTCCCAAAAGTTTTTTTTTACAAATTGGAAGCATAAGCAACAGGGTATAACATGCCAAGGAGTTTAATACATTCAGTTTCCCTAGGGGATAATGGTTCAGACACTATGGAGCACCGCATCAGTAGGTACTCCCAACAGCTTTTTTTTTAAAAAAAATTGGTAGCATAAGATACAGGGCATAACATGCCAAGGAGATTAATACATTCAATTTGTAACACCGCCAAAAGGTCACAGAAAGCCTCTGTTCCCACAAGCCAATACGGCAAAATCTCAAGGGTTATCAATCGTGCAATGTGTGCAGTTATGGTTTCTGCCTTTGGGTGCGTAACGGGGTATTTTTGCTTCTTTTTGAAGGTCTGTGGTAAGGACAACTGAATGGAATGCTGGGACACCAAAGCGGATGTGGTTGTTGATGATCGAGTATGGCCAACATCAGGTTGGGAGAAGGAGGCATCAGCAAATTTGTCTTTGTAGCATGAGTCAAGGAAGGTACATAACCAGTATTTGTTGTCTGCCAAAATGTGGACTAGCCGACACGAGAAAGGCAGTGTGACATAAACTGTGCCATGTGTCCCAGACTCCGAACTGGAAACCTTTGTGTGTCACTGCTAAGAATACATTCTGTCTCCCTAAACCTCCTCTCCTCTTCAGTCTCTCTCTTCTCCTCCTGCTCCTCCTCAGGACATCCATGCTGGACAGCCCTGAAGCTTGGATTGTCAATCCCTTGGTTAACAACTTCAAAGCATTTTTGTTCTTCATCATCCTCCTCTTCCTCATCCTCATGATTCTGAGCAAAGGTGGCCTGATCTTGTTGGCCAAGGTTGTGTGGATTACTAGCAACCATTGGGAAGTCTGGATCCACAGACAACTCGGGTGCATGAACACTTTGGTCAGTCAGACCATCCAAAGAGCATTTCAATAAACAAATCAGTGGAATGGTAATGCTGATAACAGCATCCTCACTGCTCACAATGTTGGTACAGTAATCAAAATTTTCTAGGACCTGGCAAATGTCTGCAATCCACACTCACTCAGCAGTACTTATGTCTGGCAGCTGCATCTGACGGGCATGTTCCAGCTGGAATTGGGATAGTGCCCTCTGCTGCTCATGGATCCTGGCCAACATATGATAGGTTGAATTCCATCTCGTAGGGAGGTCACATATTAGTCTGTGATGAGGCAAGTGTAAGCGCTGCTGCAGCACTGCCAGGCCAGCAAAAGAGGGAGATGACTTGCGGAAATGTGCGCTAATACGTTGTACCTTGGTAAGTACGTCTGGTATCCCAGAGTATTTCTTCAGAAAGTGCTGAACTACTAAATTTACAACGTGGGCCATACAAGGAACTTGTACAAGCTTTACAAGCTTTAAAGCTGCCACCAGATTACGACCATTATCGCACACTACTATGCCTGGACGGAGATCCGAAGGCTCAAGCCACTCATCTGTCTGCTCAGTTATTTCTTTCAAAAGCTCAGGTTCCGTGTGAAATTTGTCACCGATACAGATGAACTTCAGTAGAGTGTGTTGACGCTTAAGGGGGCTTTACACGCTACGATATCATTAATGTTTTATCGTCGGGGTCATGTTGTTAGTGACGCACATCCGGCATCATTAACGATATCGCAGCGTGTGACACTGACCAGCAACCTTAAGCGACCTCAAAAATGGTGAAAATCATTCACCATGGAGAGGTCGTCCCAAACTCAAAAAGATCGGTAAGGGTTATTTATCCAGGTGGTTCATCGCTCATGCGGCAGCACACATCGCTATGTGTGACACCGCAGGAGCGAGGAACGTCTCCTTACCTGTCGCCGGCCACAATGCGGAAGGAAGAAGGTGGGCGGGATGTTACGTCCTGCTCATCTCCGCCCCTCCGCTTTGATTGGCCGGCCGCTTAGTGACGTTGCGGTGACGTTGCTGTGATGCCGAACGTCCCTCCCCTTTGAAGGAGGGATTGTTCGGCAGTCACAGCGACGCCGCCGACCAGGTAAGTATGTGTGACGCTGCCATAGCGATAATGTTCGCTACGGCAGCGATCACAAACAATCGCATGCGCGACGGGAGCGGGTACTTACACGCTCGCTATCGCTACAAATTGCTAGCGATATCGCTACCATGTAAAGCCCCCTTTAGCCGAGGCAGTGCTGCAGAGATCCCAGCTGGGAAATGATGTCGATGGTTGGAAAACGGCGGACATTGAGGAGGATGCACAGGAGCCAGATAAAGAGTAGAAGGAGGATCAGGGAGTTGTTGCTGTGTAGGAGGCTACTGAAACTGTAATTGAAGTGGACCCCGCTATTCTGGGTGTGGGAATTATATGGGATGTTGCCAGCTCAGACTCTGTACCAGCCACCATCAGGTTCACCAAGTGTGCCGTCAGTGAGAGGTAGCATCCCTGTCCACTTCCGCTTGTCCACGTGTCTGTGGTTAAGTGGACCTTCCCTGTTATGGCATTGGTGAGAGCCCGTTTGATGTTTACAGACACGTGATTGTGGAGCGCGGGGACAGCACAACGAGAAAAATAGTGGTGGCTAGGCACAGAGTACCAATGTTATAACACCGCCAAAATGTCGCGGAAAGCCTCTGTTCCCACAAGCCGATACGGCAACATCTCAAGGGCTATCAATCGTGGGATGTGTGCAGTTATGGTTTCTGCCCTTGGGTGAATAATGGGGTATTTTTGCTTCTTTTCAAAGGTCTGTGGTAAGGACAACTGAACGGAACGCTGGGACATTGAAGCTGATGTCGTTGATGATTGAGTTTGGCCAACATCAGGTTGGGAGAAGGAGGCATCAACGCCACCTTCTTGCATACCAGTTTGGGAAGCAGGCAGGAAAGTTTTGAGTCTGGAAATCGTGTTTTTCACCTAGAGCTGTCAACCACCTAGTGGTGTGCTTGGCTAACATATGGTTTCTCATGGAGGTGCCCTAGCTGGAAGTATTTTTGCCTCTGCTAATCTTGGTCTGAAAGATTGGACAAATGGCAACCGTTTGGTGCAAAGGACTCTTGGAAAAAACTCCCACACAATCGCACCACTGACCCTTGGACTCTGAGATGGCTGAGGTGGCTCACGGACCCTTGGACTCTGAGATGGCACAGGTGGTGCACAGGCCCTTGGACTCTGAGATGCCACAGGTGGTGGTGTCATGTGCACAGTCGATTGACCTCTGGCAGTGGTCGAAACCTTATGTCTTACAGCCTTTTTGCAGACTATGGGCATATGCTCCTCTGCACTGCTGCTCTCACAATCCATGCCACCCGTCCATGTTTGATCAGTCACCTCATCATCAACCAGGTTGTCTTCAAATTCCTGAAAGTCAATATCTTCGGGAATGGAGGTTTCAGGGTGACTTGAGGGCAACTGTGTCTCATCATCCTCCAACACTTCCACCTGATTGCCCAGCATGTTACAGCCAACAACATGGCTTTCTCCTGGCCTTGGGTGCTCAAAGATCTGTGCATCACTGCACACCACGGCCTCACCTGCGTTGGTGGTGTTGCGCGGTGAAAGGCAAGAAAGGTCAAAGAGTCCGGTAAACAGTTCCTCAGAGTAACCTGCGTGGGTGTCATATGTTTCCTTAGAAAACTGATGTTGTGAGGAAGGAGGACCAAACTGAGGATTCGATGGGCCAGCCTCTGGGCTACTCAAGTCTGTCTGTGTGGACCCTTGGGATTTGCTACTCGACTTGTAACTGGAGGCATTTTCTGCTATCCAACTCGTTACCTGTTCGCACTCTTCAGGGCGCAAGCGTTGTTTCCCACGTGGACAAGAAAATTGGGATAGGAAGGCAGAGGTAGATAAAGCAGGAACTTTTTTTCTTTGGCTCGATCACGCTGCTTGGGTGACCACCACTCAGAGCCGCCACTAGGAATTTCAGGGCCCCATACTGGCTCCACCCCAGCTCCGCCTCCACCACTCAAACTTCCTACAGTCTCACTGCCACTCTTGCAAAAACATGTATGGATGTATGTGTATTTACAGTACAGACCAAAAGTTTGGACACACCTTCTCATCTCTAGAACAACTGTGAAGAGGAGACTTTGTGCAGTAGGCGTTCATGGTAAAATAGCTGCTAGGAAACCACTGCTAAGGACAGGCAACAAGCAGAAGAGACTTGTTTGGGCTAAAGAACACAAGGAATGGACATTAGACCAGTGGAAATTCGTGCTTTGGTCTGATGAGTCCAAATTTGAGATCTTTGGATCTAACCACCGTTTTTTTGTAGAAAAGGTGAACGGATGGATTCTACATGGCTGGATCCCACCGTGAAGCATGGAGGAGGAGGTGTGATGGTGTGGGGGTGCTTTGCTGGTGACACTGTTGGGGATTTATTCAAAATTGAAGGCATACAGAACCAGCATGCCTACCACAGCATCTTGTAGCGGCATGCTATTCCATCCGGTTTGCATTTAGTTGGACCATCATTTATTTTTCAACAGGACAATGACCCCAAGCACACCTCCAGGCTGTGTAAGGGCTATTTGATTAAGAAGGAGAGTGATGGGGTGCTACGCCAGATGACCTGGTCTCCACAGTCACCAGACTTGAACCCAATCGAAATGGTTTGGGGTGAGTTGGACTGCAGAGTGAAGGCAAAAGGGCCAACAAGTGCTAAGCATCTCTGGGAACTCCTTCAAGACTGTTGTAAAACCATTTCCGGTGACTACCTCTTGAAACTCATCAAGAAAATGCCAAGAGTGTGCAAAGTAGTAATGAAAGCAAAAGGTGGCTATTTTGAAGAACCTACAATATAAGACATATTTTCAGTTGTTCCACAGTTTTTTAAGTATTGCACTCCACATGTTTTAATTTATAGTTTTGATGCCTTCAACATGAATCTACAGTTTTCAGAGTCATGAAAATAAAGAAAACTCATTGAATGAGAAGGTGTGTCTAAACGTTTGGTCTGTGCTATATATATATATATATATATATATATATATATATGTATATATATATAGTATACTGTGTACAGTATACAGTTCATATGGACAGAAAGTTACTTCCAGAGTGGGGCAGAGCGGGGTGAAAGGATGGAACCGGAAGTGTACATGGTGGGAATTTGCTCTTATTGCAAAGAATTGCTCTTACACCAAGTTATAATATTTTAGAAAGCTTTGCTTGTTTTGCAAAACGCTCTCAAACCAAGTTACTCTTGAACCAAGGTTCCACTATATATATATATATATATATATATATATATATATATATATTTATTTATATATATACATACACATACATATATACAGTCATGGCCAAAAGTGTTAGCACCCTTGAAGTTGTTTCCCTCAGAAAATTAATAATACACCCCTTACACCACTCCTCTCCATAATATCTCTCCCACACTGCCTTTATGTATAATAGCCCCACACACACACTGACCCTTTGTATAACACCCCCTCCCCCTCACACACACTGCTACTTGCAACACTTTGTTAAGAAAGAAGTAGTGGGCACCACAATGTAATAAATATAAATAAAGGAAGTGGTGCTAAAAACTATGCAAAAAAAAAATGAATTATAACATGAGAAGAAAAAAGCTGCCAAGTAAAAATGTGCACACCCAGCTATTTATATATAAACATGGCTTTTATTGATATAAAACATATAAGGCTGATAAAAACAAAGGTTAAAAACACAAATTATCAGGAGAAAAAGAATGGAAGAAGTAGGGGGTTGGACATAATAATCCTGTACATATCCCCAATGAAGTATCGGGGCACTGATAATAGAATGCACAAGTACGCTATATAAACAACACCTGACCGTAGAGCCTCCCAGTAAAGGTAATGTGGCAGTAAGTCAATAAAGGGTTGTTTTTGTCAGACTTATATCTTTTGTATCAATAAAAGCCAAATACTGTATATATATTTGGACACACCTTCTCATTCAAAGAGTTCTCTTTATTTTCATAACTGAAACTTGTAGATTCACATTGAAGGCATCAAAACTATGAATTAACACATGTGGAATGAAATACTTAACAAATAAGTGTGAAACAACTGAAAATATGTCTTATATTTTAGGTTCTTCAAAGTAGCCACCTTTTGCTTTGATTACTGCTTTGCACACTCTTGGCATTCTCTTGATGAGCTTCAAGAGGTGGTCTTCCAACAGTCTTGAAGGAGTTCCCAGAGATGCTTATCACTTGTTGGCCCTTTTGCCTTCACTCTGCGGTCCAGCTCACCCCAAAACCATCTCGATTGGGTTCAGGTCTGGTGACTGTGGAGGCCAGGTCATCTGGCATAGCACCCTATCACTCTCCTTCTTAGTAAAATAGCTCTTACACAGCCTGGACATGTGTTTGGGGTCATTGTCCTGTTGAAAAATAAATAGTGGTCCAACTAAACGCAAACCAGATGGAATAGCATGCCACTGCAAGATGCTGTGGTAGCCATGTTGGTTCAGTATGCCTTCAATTTTCAATAAATCCCCAACAGTGTCACCAGCAAAGCACCTCTACACCATCACACCTCCTCCTCCATGCTTCACAGTGGGAACCAGGCATGTAGAGTCTATCCGTTCACCTTACGTTCTGCGTCAAACAAAGACACGGTGTGTGGATCCAAAAATCTCAAATTTGGACTCTTCAGACCAAAGCACAGATTTCCACTGGTCTAATGTCCATTCTTTGCATTCTTTAGCCCAAACAAGTCTCTTCTGCTTGTTGCCTGTCCTTAGCAGTGGTTTCCTAGCAGCTATTTTACCATGAAGGCCTGCTGCACAAAGTCTCCTCTTAACAGTTGTTCTAGAGATGTGTCTGCTGCTAGAACTCTGTGTGGCATTGACCTGGTCTCTAATCTGAGCTGCTGCTAACTTGCGATTTCTGAGGCTGGTGACTCGGATAAACTTATCCTCCGCAGCAGAGGTGACTCTTGGTCTTCCTTTCCTGCGGCGGTCTTCATGTGAGCCAGTTTCTTTGTAGCGTTTGATGGTTTTTGCCACTGCACTTGGGGACACTTTCAAAGTTTTACCAATTTTTCGGACCAACTGACCTTCATTTCTTAAAGTAATAATGGCCACTCGTTTTTCTTTACTTAGCTACTTTTTTCTTGCCATAATACAAATTCTAACAGACTATTCAGTAGGACTATCAGCTGTGTATCCACCAGACATCTGCACAACACAACTGATGGTCCCAACTCCATTTATAATACAAGAATCCCACTTATTAAACCTGCCAGGGCACACCTGTGAAGTGAAAACCATTTCCGGTGACTACCTCTTGAAGCTCATCAAGAGAATGCCAAGAGTGTGCAAAGTAGTAATGAAAGCCAAAGGTGGCTACTTTGAAGGATCTAGAATATAAGACATTATATTCAGTTGTTTCACACTTTTCTTAAGTATTTCATTCCACATGTGTTAATTCATAGTTTTGATGCCTTCAATATGAATCTACAATTTTCAGAGTCATGAAAATAAAGAAAACTCTTTGAATGAGGTGTGTCCAAACTATATATATATATATATATATATATATATATATATATATATATATATATATATATATGAAATGTCCCCCTCCTGATATATATGTCTCTTTCTTTGTATATATGTCCCCATTTAGGTATATATGTCCCATCCTGGGCCCCTCCTGCTATATACATCCCCCTCCTGGGCACATTCTGGTATATATGTCCCCTTCTTGCTATATATCTCCTCCTAGTACATATGACCCCTTCTTGGGCCACTCCTGGTATATATGTATCCATTTTTGTTTATTTGTTCCTTTCCTGGCATATATGTCCTACCGGTATATATGTCCCCTCCCTGGGCCACTCATGGTTTATATGTCTTCCTCCTGGTATATATGTCACATCCTGGGATCCTCCTGGTGTGTGTAATTATATATATATATATATATATATATATATATATATATATATATATATATATGCGGGTATATATGTTCCCGGCCTGGTCTCTGCCCCTCCTGGTTAATATGTCCTCCTCCTGGTATATACTGTATGTCCCATGCTGGGGACTCCTGACATATTTGTCTGCTGCCAAAAAAAAACACCCTTCCCGGCTGCCACACGTTGCACTACGTCTTCTCTAAGCAGAGAGCCGTGATCAGTGGCGTAACTACAGTTTGATGGGTCCCGATGCAAAATTTGAGCCTGCGTCCACCCCCCCGTCAGATGTATGGGCAAATGTAGCATGCTATAAACACATAAAAGTTGCCCTCCCTTCATTGTATAGTAATGTCCCACATCCTGTACTAATGTCCCCTATCCTGGGCCACTTCCTGGTAAATATGTTCACATCATGGCCCCATCCTGGTGCATGACCCCATCATGGCTATATCCTGGTATATATGGTCCCATTATGGTATATATGTCCTCTATCATGGCCCCATCCTGATTTATATCTCCCCCATCGTGGTATATAGCACTCCATCCTGATATATAGTCCCTCATCCTAGTATATAGCCCTCCATTGTGGTATTATAGCCCTCATCCTGGTATATAGCCACCTATCCTTGTATATAGTCCCCTCATCCTGGTATATAGCCCCCCACCACGCCACACACAGTAAAAATAATAAACGATTGTACTATATACTATTATACTTTCATAATGAGGCATATACAATTTTGTATAGATAGCATGAATGTATAGATAGATGTACAGACAGATAGGATAGATAGATAAATAGATAGGATGTGCAAACAGACAGTAGACACAGATAGACAGACAAAATATAGAGTGGACCCCCCTATTGAGATTTGCTGTGACGTGGCAGGGGGGCTCAAAAAATTGATCAATTATTTGCTAAAAATCTAATTTTGCATTATAGTACAGTTGGAATATGTGAATTTTCACTTTTGTTTGCATGCCATTCTCAAGCAGTGCTGGCTCCCTCTCTTTTTATAGATAGACAGTATACACAGCCAGTATACACAGACAGAAGAAAGAAAGGACAGCTCCTCCAAAGTGATAAGCAAAACTCTTTTCCTTTAATCCATTTGCAACGTTTCAACCTTCCGGTCTTTTTCAAGAATACAAAATAGCAGTACAGGCTCCATTTAAATAGGTAGATGGTCAAAACTGTTACCAATCACAAAAAAGACCTCCCTCACAAGAGACATCCTTCCATTACAAACAATGGTATACTAACACTCCTAGAAAACCCCGTGTCTGGATATAAGATGAAAAACATCTTAAAAGGTTACAGCCCATATAATGAAATACAGATATATAAAATATTAATACTGTACATTATCTATATATAGCTTTTAGATCTTTCCATCATTATGATCTATCATATGTCCATTACCGCCAATCTTAATGCACGAAACGGTGCAAGTGCGTCGGTGTCTTGATTTTGTTGGTGAATATCCCGCAGATTCTCACATCACGTGTTTATCCTCCATAGGTCCTGTAGGATAGGAACGCGCCTTCCAAGTAATGGCCTGTCCCGGCTCCTCTTGACTGCGCAGACGCCGCACATCCAGCGGCAATATAAACAAAACAGTTCACTGACTGGAGAAAAACTGCATCGGCATCGTTGCTATAACATTGCCATAAAATGGCTAAGTGTATAACCCACGGACCCGATCCACCTCCAGTGAGGGAAGCGAATGTACCGCCATAAACAGGCTAAGCACATATAATGAGGATATACATACACGCAGAGGATCACAATATCAGGATATCACCATTTGTTAATATGACATATAAGTGTGAAAGTGAAACTAAATATTCATAAGCAAATCAGGGGCTGTAACCTATAACAACCACATAAACACATGCAAGTTATATACATTGAATTCAATTCACTGATACAAAAAGACTCATAAAATTAGATGTAATAAGGGGGATAAAAGACAACCAGCGGCATGCACCACCAACGATATTATGAAAAGGAGCGACGTGTCAACGATCAACGATTTTTGACGCTCTTGCGATCGATGATTGTCGGCTCCTTGGTGTCACACGCTGCGATATTGCTAACAACACCGGATGTGCGTCACTAATGACGTGACCCTGACGATATATCGTTAGCAATGTCGCAGCGTGTAAAGTACCCTTAATTCTGAAAATGAACAAAACTTGATAAAAAAAGTCTTTGTTTTATTTTACTTTGTTTTGCTTAATTGTATTTTATTCAACTGTCTGCTAAACCAAAATTGCTGCATCTGACCTGTGATTACCATTTTATCTAAAATACAGGATTGGAAATGATGTTGTTCTATGCTATTTCAAAGTATCTGTTTATGTGTAAATGTTAGTTATGGTACTCCCAAAAATTAACCCAGTGAATTGTCACAATGACTATAGGGATAGCAGAAAACCGTGGCTCAGAGGTTAACCCTCAGACTAGGGGGCCCTACGCTATCCCTAGTCTCAGGCATACCTCTAAAGGTGGGGATGACTGAGTCACCTTCCTGTCCTTGCTCCTCAGCAGCCCTGGTCTGATACCCCATCACGCAGGAGGGATTGGGACAGGAGTGAGATTACACCCACAAAAGTAGACAGACATGGGAAACCAAAACTCTGTCACACAGCATGCGCTCAGGTATATGACTATAAAAGATAAGGAGGAAAACAAGAGCAGGAAGGAAACAACAAGATAATGGGTAAAGTTTACAACCACTCCAGGCAATAAGCAACTCCTTCTAGACAGTTTGAGACACCTAAATACACAGACCAACACAGTATAACCTATAGCTGGCATGGGTAGAAGATTTCATCCAGCTTAAGTATGAGAGGAGCAGATATGATTGGTTTCCTCACAACATGTGATCATAGGAGCCTAAGGCCAATTGTCACAGTTGCGAGTGCCTTGCGTGTATCTCATGCGAGTTTTGCAGACTCACACTCTCCTCACAGGAGCGGGTCGGTTGCATCTACGTCTATGCAGCAGAGACGCTCCTGTCCGGAGAGTGTGAATCTGTGACGGGTGATGCAACGTGAGACTCGAGTGAGATACACGCGCGGCACTCGAAAGTGTGATACTAGCCTCACAAGCGGACCAGCATCGGTTAACTCTTGCTAACCTGACTATGATTGAGCACACAGCAGAGTCTGCCTGTGTTGATCAGCGAGACAAGAGAAACTATCAGGAGGAGTAACAGAATCTGCAATGTGAACAGAGTCTGACGGTGCCATGACAGTTGGTGACGTTCGTGCAAAACTCAGTGTGACGTGGATATAAGTTAAAAAAAAAAATTTCTTACTTTTATTCATAATTTTACAATTTTTTTTTTTTTAAGTATAGTTAAAACTTTTTCTAAAATCTTAATTTTTTAAACACAAGAATAGACTATATTTTGTAAAACTATATAACCAATTTTCATGAAAAAATAGTTTTATATTACTCAAGACGGAACTTTTGCAATGCAGAAACACTGTGCGTCTTTCAAATGAATAGAACGTATATATAATGTATATTGTAATACCAGTTTTATATTATATTTAATTCACTTGGTAAGTTTTAGAACATGTAGAATAAAAGTATAAAATATTAACAATTAAAAAAAGCCACAATAAAGAACATCTAAACGTCCAATCCTGATTTAAATATTAATATATTGTATAAAGACTCCTTTTTCCTTGAGTCTTTTTTACAGTTTTACCCCCGGCTCAGCTGTTATTCTCTGTTATCGCTCTTGATCAGTTGGTTTTTGCAATTCCCAAAAGCTTTGCTGCCTTCTGTGTTGACCAGTTCATTTTAGCCTGTTACTAAAATGTTAATAGTTTTGACTCCTAAATTAAATATTTGTTAACGAGCCCAAACAACTAATTGGCGATAGCAATTGTGTATTGGTGAATTCATACAATAGATGCATTTTTAAAGTCAATCAGATTGTAATCCTCACATCCCTGATAAATTGCCCTATCCTTTTTCACTGTGATTTATTTGATATAGCTCGGATTATGACCGGTAGTCACTGAGTCTAGACAGAGATTTGATTACTGTGAACAGGCAAAAAGAGTAAGAAATATTAAAGAATTACTCCCCCTACAAAGCTCATAATCTTCGGAGTGGATGACAATCGTTACTGCTGTACAGTCATGGCCAAAAGTTTTGAGAATGACACCAAAATGATATTTTCACATGATCTGTTGCCCTCTGGTTTTTAATTGTGTTTGTCTGATGTTTACATCACATACAGAAATATAATTGCAATCATATTATGAGTACCAAAAGGTTATATTGACAATTAGAATGAGTTAATGCAGCAAGTCAATATTTGCAGTGTTGACCCTTCTTCTTCAGGACCTCTGCAATTCTCCCTGGCATGCTCTCAATCAACTTCTGGACCAAATCCTGACTGATAACTGTCCATTCTTGCATAAGCAATGCTTGCATTTTGCCAGAATTTGTTGGTTTTTGTTTGTCCACCCGTCTCTTGATGATTGTCCACAAGTTCTCAATTGGATTAAGATCTGGGGAGTTTCCAGGCCATGGACCCAAAATCTCTATGTTTTGTTCCATGAGCCATTTAGTGATCACCTTTGCTTTATGGCAAGGTGCTCCATCATGCTGGAAAAGGCATTGTTGGGCGCCAAACTGCTCTTGGACAGTTGGGAGAAGTTGCTCTTGGAGGACATTCTGGTACCATTCTTTATTCATGACTGTGTTTTTAGGCAAGACTGTGAGTGAGCCGATTCCCTTGGCTGAGAAGCAACCCCACACATGAATCGTTTCAGGATGCTTAACAGTTGGCATGAGACAAGACTGGTGGTAGCGCTCACCTCTTCTTCTCCTAATAAGCTGTTTTCCAGATGTCCCAAACAATCAAAAAGGGGATTCATCTGAGAAAATGACTTTAACCCAGTCCTCAGCAGTCCACTCCCTGTACATTTTGCAGAATATCAGTCGG
The DNA here is from genome assembly GCF_048569485.1 of Anomaloglossus baeobatrachus. Lineage (NCBI taxonomy): Eukaryota > Metazoa > Chordata > Amphibia > Anura > Aromobatidae > Anomaloglossus > Anomaloglossus baeobatrachus. The sequence goes on along the minus strand of NC_134356.1, from coordinate 88,952,337 downwards.
TCCCTGATGTTTTTTCTGGAGAGAAGTGGCTTCTTTGCTGCCCTCCTTGAAACCAGGCCTTGCTCAAGCAGTTTCTGCCTCACAGTGCGTGCAGAAGCACTCACACCAGCCTGCTGCCATTGCTGAGCTAGCTCGGCACTGCTGGTAGTCCCATCCCACAGCTGACAGTCCTGGTGTTTGCTGGTCCTTCTTGGGCGCCCTGGAGCCTTTTTGGCAACAATGGAAGCTCTCTCCTTGAAGTTCTTGATAATGCGATAGATTGTTGACTGAGGTGCAAATTTTGTGGCTGTGATACTCTTCCCTGTTAGGCCATTTTTGTGCAGAGCAATGATGGCTGCACGTGTTTCTTTAGAGATAACCATGGTTAACTGAAGAGAAACAATGATACCAAGCACCAGCCTCCTTTTAAAGTGTCCAGTGGTATCATTCTTACTTAATCATGACTGATTGTTCGCCAGCCCTGTCCTCATCAACACCCACACCTGTGTTAATGGAACAATCACTAAAACAATGTTAGCTGCTCCTTTTAAGGCAGGAATGCAATGATGTTGAAATGTGTTTTGGGGGTTGAAGTTCATTTTCTTAGCCAAATTGACTTTGCAAGTAATTGATGTTAAGCTCTTTATGACATTCTGGAGTATATGCAAATTGCCATTAGAAAAACTTAAGCAGTAGACTTTGTAAAAATTAATATTTGTAGCATTCTCAAAACTTTTGGCCATGACTGTACAGGCTGACAGGTTATTATAAGCGGGGGTTATCTAGAAAATTAATAAAACATATTGTAACCTCTAGGGCACAATCTGCTCATATGTAACAATGGAAGATCATGGATTTATCAGTTCAGCGAACAAGTGAATTATACCATAAATTGGTTATTTTAGGAAAAAAATGGGCATAACCGCATTTGGTAACTTTTTACTTTACATTAGTCACTTTTACATTTTAACCTGTAGTTTAGACAGATGCTGAGATCACTGTCAACTTGTTAATGTGCACCACAAGACAAAAGTTACTCATCTATTGGAGAAGATATGGATCCAATGGATTGCAATAGATTTTGCTTAAGATCCATTTACATTGTATTGGAGGTGTGGATGGGGGGTATTTGTAGTCGTAGCAAAGGCTGTTCGGCTGCGGCGCTGCCCGGTGGTATTGTCGCGGGCAGGGGACAAATCACAATGGGGGGGGCCGCTCAGGGCACTCGGATCCGGGTGGTGGCTGTGGCTCGAGTGGCAGCCGGATCCAAGGCTCGTGCAGCCGTCCGTCGCCCACGAGTGAAAAGGTGTTATTTACAGGGGACAGAAATTTTGTCAGTGACGCCACCCGTGTTTTGCGGTGAGAGTTGGTAGCACTGCCGCTGCCTGGTGATGGGACGCCCGGGGCTGATAAAGCTGGGCAGCATGGTGGAATCCCCTCCACGGGTAGAGGAGGTGTAGTCCCGGGGCCCAGGGAACAGTGAGGGATTGCAGGGAGCAAGAAACTCACAGTTTGGTTGTCGAGGTGCTGGATGAGCTGCTGATGATTTGGACGGTCAGTAAACACACACACAGTCTATATTGTAAACCAAGTTACCAGTGACCGGTAGCCTCCAGCGGTTGCATTCGGGTCCTACACACAGATATACAGCCAGGACCCTTTCTTCTGCACTTTCTGTCTGCCTCTCTTGTCTGGACTAGTCCGCTTGAAACGGCCTCTGGACCGGGTCCCCACTCTCGGCACCGACGAGCCATAACCCTGCCCCGATCTACCTCAGGTTCCTCGCAACCGGATTTTCGTCGGCTGTGGCCCTCACTGCCACCTAGTCAGGTAGTCCAGTCGTCCGGTGATCCACAGGGATTTAGCTGAAAGCTATTAACAGGGCCTTCTGTGACAGCACTCCTCTGCCCTGATGGCCAGGACCTACTCTTGGCTTTAGAGCCCACTAACCTTCAGCCGACTAAGGAGGTTCTTTGAGTATATGCCAGGGAATGGACACAACCAAGGCCGTTCGGACTTCACCCACACCTAGGACGCAGTTCAGAAAGTCCTGTCCTCACTAGGACACTGCGTGTCTGGGACCCACATTCGACCTGGAGGTCAGACCAAATTGAAGTTAATGGGACTCCACTCTCACCACGTCTCCCATAGATGCAGCCTTAAACTCTACAATTGAGACTCTCCTCCTAATTCCTGTGTTCCTATCCTTTTTGCTAACTAAACTCATCCCTGCATTTAACTCTCCTTAACTCGAGAGTACCAGGAAAGCAGTTACTGTATTGTGGGCATCTAGCATCATGACATCTAAATGGACTGCTAGACACCTGAGCAATGAGTAAAATGCTCGTTCATTGGGTAAAATGATCTTTTGTGCTGCACAAAAGAGTATAATTTTCGGCATCATATTGTCCTGTGTAAACAGGATCCGCACTACCAAGAAAAATGGCAACCTATATGTACTGGGAAACCTATTATAGAAATAAACAGGCTATTACTCACCTTACAATCAGCAAACAAGTAGCTGCTGAAAGGCTGAAAGAGGCTGCTTCATTGCCGTAAACCTTCAGATAATAATATAGAGCAATATATGAATAAGATCTATTATAGGGATACCTTACACTGAAAGGGGTTTACCACAAACAAAGTGTATTTTAATTAATAGATCTTAGTATAATAATAAGTTCCACAATTGGGTGTGTTTCAAAAAATATTTCTATGCTTAGATAATCTTATATACAGTCATATGAAAAAGTTTGGGCACCCCTATTAATGTTAACCTTTTTTCTTTATAACAATTTGGGTTTTTGCAGCAGCTATTTCAGTTTCATATATCTAATAACTGAAGGACTGAGTAATAGTTCTGGATTGAAATGAGGTTTATTGTACTGTGAGACTGTGACCGGGGTTGTCTATGATGGCCGGTACGTCTTGCCCCGGTTGTGCTCCCTCCATGTATAGAAAGCAACTCCACTCCAGGGTTAATGCTGTTTCCCTGCAGGCTGAAAGGAGGGTTAAAAGGAAACAGGAACATGGGCGTGGGTCCCTAGTGTGAGGGAGTGAACACAACTCCCTGAGTTTCTGCCAGAGAAAGACATGTGTGCTGTTTTGGACTTTTGTTTGTGCAATAAACCGTGTGCTGTGACCATTGGTGCTTGGATCCCGTGTCTTCTGCCGCGCAGCCGACCACGCTACCTCACAGATGGTGGAGAATGCGGGCATGCCAGCCCGTTGAGGTGTAGCATCCATCCCTGGTGACCCAGCAGCGCATGTCCTGGATTCGAGCGGCTATACTACAGCCCCAACCCAGCGACGCCATGGAGGACATACTAAAGCAGCTGGCTCAGGCTAATGCACAGCAACAACAGACCAATGCACACCTGCTTCGGTCGTTGGATCGTCAGCAGCAATCCTTGCAATTGCAGGAACAAAGGCACCAAGAACAGATGGTTCTCCTGGCCAAGTCGATCCGTGCCGGACCGACAGTAACAACCCCGGGACCGGGTGACGATGGCAGCGTCCGGAAAACGGTGAGACAAGCGTTGCAAAAGATGACCCCGGGGGATGATGTGGAAGCGTTCCTGGCGGTGTTTGAGCGGGTGGCCGAGCGGGAAAAGCTGCCGACCTCCCAGTGGGCTGAGGTATTGTCGCCCTATCTGACGGGGGAGCCCCAAAAAGTGTACCTGGACCTCTGTACCGAGGCCGCCATAGAATATGAGACCCTGAAAGCCAAAATACTTGCTCGGTTGGGGGTGAATACCTATGTACGGGCTCAGCGGGTAAATCAGTGGTTCTATGAGGAAGTCAAACCCGTACGCTCCCAGGCCTATGACTTGTTGCATCTGGTAAAGAAGTGGTTGCAGCCTGACACTCTGAGCCCTGCGCAAATGGTGGAAAGGGTAGTGGTTGATCGCTTTGTGCGCACTTTACCCATCACCATTCAACGGTGGGTAGGACAGGGCGACCCAAGTACCCTGGACCAATTAGTGTGCCTGGTGGAGCGGCATGTGGCTACGCAGGACTTGATACGGGACACTGAGACTTTGCGTGCCGCCCGTCGGTCCGGCCCCTCCAAGCCTCGGGCCAAGGACCCACCGCGGACACCGGTGCGGGAGTCCGCTACCGTCCCGTCTGAGGTCGCGCCCACCGTCCCTGAGGTCCGGAAGGCTATGTAACCTAAACGACATCTCGTCAAAGGGGTTTCCTTCCCTATTAGATGTTGGCGGTGCCAGCGGGTGGGACATATGGAAGCCCAGTGTCCACTCACCACGGAGCCCATGGATTGTGGGGTTACCCAGCGGGGTTCAATGTATGCTCAGGCGGTGTGTACCGCGGACCTTGTCTCCCCGGAGACTGAGCCCCACTTGTGCCAAATACAGGTAAATGGATGTCCGGTTGCAGGCTTGTTGGATTCCGGAAGCTTAGTGACCCTTGTGCGATCAACCCTAAGGGCTGAAGTAAAGGCCACAGGACAAACCGTGGGGGTGGTTTGCATACATGGGGACCGGCGAGACTATCCCACGGGGATTGTCACCATCACAGCACCCTGCGGTCAGGTGCAACATGAGGTGGGACTTATTAACACTCTTCCCTATGACGTGATCCTAGGAAGGGATCTGCCGTATTTTTGGACTCTATGGAAGGGGCCTCCTAAGTCCCCTCAGGTATTGGACAGTCCGGGACCTGAGCCCGACAATCCCGAATCCGGGACGCCTGCCGTAGGGGTCCCCATGATAGGGACAGAATGTGAACCCGATAGGTCGCCCCTAGAGGTATTGGCAGGAGAGGCTGAGATGGTCGAACCCATCCCGGAGTTGGAGGCGTCCCCGGATACGTTTGGGACAGCCCAACCCCAGGACCCTACATTAATACATGCCCGGAGTCGGGTGACAGTGGTTGACGGGGTGGCACAGCTGCCTGGTGCCCAGGTAAGGTACCCCCATTTCGCTCTTAAGCAGTATTTACTCTACCGGGTAGATGAAATACGGGGCGTGGGGGTAGAGCAGTTGGTGGTGCCCCAGCCATATTGCCGGCGGGTCCTCGACTTGGCTCATAAACACCTGATGAGTGGCCACCTAGGGGTCAAGAAAACGCAGGAGCAAATATTGCAAAGGTTCTATTGGCCCGGGGTCTTTGGGGAGGTAAAACGGTTCTGCGAAACCTGCCCGGAGTGTCAGCTTACCGCACCCCTGGCCCACTTTCGCAGTCCGTTGGTACCGTTACCCATTATAGAAGTCCCTTTTGAACGGATAGGGATGGATCTGGTGGGGCCCCTCGTAAAGTCCGCTCGAGGGCACCAACACATCCTAGTGATCGTTGACTATGCCACCCGGTATCCAGAGGCGATACCTCTCAGACATACTGCGGCGAAGCTTATAGCTCGGGAGTTGTTTGCTGTGTTCTGCCGGGTGGGGTTGCCCAAGGAGATCCTTACGGATCAGGGGACCCCATTCATGTCTAAAGTGACCACTACTAGCTACTCCAGATCAAGCAGTTGCGTACGTCTGTGTATCATCCTCAAATGGACGGTTTAGTGGAGCGATTCAATAAAACCCTGAAAACCATGCTCAAAAGGGTGATTTCCAAAGACGGGAAAGACTGGGATATGATGCTTCCCTATTTGATGTTTGCCATCCGAGAGGTGCCACAGGCATCCACGGGGTTTTCGCCTTTTGAGTTGTTATACGGCGACATCCCCGGGGATTGTTGGACCTGGCAAAGGAAACATGGGAGCAGGAGCCCACCCCCCATAAAAGTGTGATTGAACACATTTTAGGAATGCAGAACCGCATAAGCGCGGTCATGCCAATTGTGAAGGAGCATTTACAGGAGGCTCAGGCCGCGCAAAGCGGCCGCTACAATAGACAAGCCACCATGCGGACCTTTAAACCCGGGGATCGGGTGTTGGTATTGATCCCCATGGCGGAGAGTAAATTCCTGGCTCAGTGGCAAGGCCCCTACGAGATAAAGGAAAGAATCGGGGTGGTCAACTATAAGGTATTGCAGCCCGGTAGGCGGAAACCTGAACAAATATACCATGTCAACCTGTTAAAACCTTGGAAGGAACGGGAAAGCCTGATGGTTGATTTTTCCCCATCTCCCTCCTCTTCGGGTCGTTCAAACCCGGCTCCAGCGACCTCCGGAGAGGACGAACCGGAAGTAAGGATTGGAGAAGCCCTCACCAAGCAACAGAGGCGAGAGGCCAGACGGCTGGTTCAGCAGAACCCCGATGTCTTCTCCGAGCTGCCTGGTAGGACCAGTCTGATACGACATGACATTGTCACCGAGCCTCACCTGAAGGTACGCCTGAAGCCATACCGGGTACCGGAGGCTCGAAGACAAGCCATATCAGAGGAAGTGAAGACAATGCTACGCCTGGGGGTCATCGAAAAATCCCGGAGTGAATGGGCTAGTCCCATTGTCCTAATACCAAAACCCGATGGCTCCTTAAGGTTCTGCAATGACTTTAGTAGATTGAACGAAATATCCAAGTTCGATCTCTGCCCCATGCCCCGGGTGGATGAGCTGATTGATAGGCTGGGACAGGCGCGATATTTCACCACGCTCGACCTGACCAAGGGGTACTGGCAGGTGCCACTGACGGAGTCCACCAAGGAGAAAACCGCTTTTGTTACGCCAGAGGGTCTCTTCCACTATGTTGTCTTGCCTTTTGGGTTACATGGCGCTCCGGCCACGTTCCAGAGGTTGATGGACTTGGTGCTGGAACCCCACCAGGCGTATGCATCAGCGTACCTTGATGACATCATTATTTACAGCTCTGAGTGGCAGACCCACTTGGAACAGGTACAAGCGGTGGTGAACGCGCTCCGAACAGCCGGATTGACAGCCAATCCCAAGAAATGTGCGTTGGGGCTCACGGAAGCCCGCTACTTGGGCTACGTAATAGGCCAAAGAGTGATTAAGCCCCAAATTAACAAAGTTGAGGCTATCCAGAAGTGGCCTAGACCCCTGACCATGAAGCAGGTTAGGGCCTTCCTGGGTATCGTGGGGTACTACAGGAGGTTTGTAAAAAATTTTGCGGGACTATCGGCCCCCTTGACGGACCTTCTCAAAGGCAAGAAGTCCGTCATGGTGCGCTGGACTCCGCAGGCCGAGGACTCCTTCCAGGCCCTGAAGGGGGTCCTGTGCGGACAGCCGTTCTTGTCAACCCTGATTTCCGGAAGGAGTTCGTAGTACAGACTGACGCCTCTGAGGTCGGCCTGGGGGCAGTGCTGTCTCAGGTGGTTCAGGGGGAGGAACACCCCGTCACCTTCTTAAGTAGGAAACTCACCCCTCCCGAGCGGAATTATAGCGTAGTGGAGAAGGAGTGCCTGGCGATCAAGTGGGCCTTGGAGTCCCTACGCTATTACCTGCTGGGACGACAGTTTCGCTTGGTGACTGATCACTCTCCGCTGGTCTGGATGAGGTCCGCCAAGGAACGGAATGCCCGGGTTACCCGGTGGTTCCTTTCTCTGCAGAACTTCTGGTTTACGGTTGAACACCGGGCCGGTAGGTTGCAGGGCAATGCCGATGCCTTGTCCCGCGGCCCGTGTTTGATGGCGGGAGTTCAACCCCGCACGCTTGAACTGAGGGGGGGGGTATGTGAGACTGTGACTGGGGTTGTCTATGACGGCCGGTACGTCTCGCCCCGGTTGTGCTCTCTCCATGTATAGAAAGCAACTCCACTCCAGAAAAATAACTATCATTCAATCTGCAGAGAGTAACAGCTGCAAATATTGAATTTTCTCAAATCCGTATATTTTATTTGCAAACCTTGAATTTGCCAAATCAAGCTCTAGTGTTAATCCGATCCTTCTATGATTAGGGTTAATGCTGTTTCCCTGCAGGCTGAAAGGAGGGTTAAAAGGAAACAGGAACATGGGCGTGGGTCCCTAGTGTGAGGGAGTGAACACAACTCCCTGAGTTTCTGTCAGAGAAAGACATGTGTGCTGTTTTGGACTTTTGTTTGTGCAATAAACCGTGTGCTGTGACCATTGGTGCCTGGATCCCGTGTCTTCTGCCGCGCAGCCGACCACGCTACCTCACAGTACTAACAGAAAATGTGCAATCTGCATTTAAACAAAATTTGACCGGTGCAAACGTATGGGCACCTCAACATAAAAGTGACATTAATATTTTGTAGATCCTCCTTTTGCAAAAGTAACAGCCTCTAGTCGCTTCTTGTAGCTTTTAATGAGTTCCTAGATCCTGGATGAAGGTATATTTGACCATTGCTGTTTACAAAACAATTCCAGTTCAGTTAAGTTTGATGGTCGCCGAGCATGGACAGCGCGCTTCAAATCATCCCACAGTTGTTCAATGATATTCAGGTCTGGGGACTGGGATGGCCATTCAAGAACATTGTAATTGTTCCTCTGCATGAATGCCTGAGTAGATTTGGAGCGGTGTTTTGGATCATTGTCTTGCTCAAATATCCATCCCCTGCGTAACTTCAACTTCGTCACTGATTCTTGCACATTATTGTCAAGAATCTGCTGATACTGATTTGAATCCATGCGACCCTCAACTTTAACAAGATTCCCGGTGCCGGCATTGGCCACACAGCCCCAAAGCATGATGGAACCTCCACCAAATTTTACTGTGGGTAGCAAGTGCTTTTCTTGGAATGCCGTGTTTTTTTGCCTCCATGCATAACGCCTTTTTGTATGACCAAACAACTCAATCTTTGTTTCATCAGTCCACAGGACCTTCTTCCAAAATGTAACTGACTTGTCCAAATGTGCTTTTGCATACCTCAGGCGACTCTGTTTGTGGGATGCTTGCAGAAGCGGCTTCTTTTGCATCACTCTCCCATACAGCTTCTCCTTGTGCAAAGTGCGCTGTATTGTTGACCGATGCACATTGACACCATCTGCAGCAAGATGATGCTGCAGGTCTTTGGAGGTGGTATGTGGATTGTCCTTGACTGGTCTCACCATTCTTCTTCTCTGCCTTTCTGATATTTTTCTTGGCCTGCCACTTCTGGGCTTAACAAGAACTGTACCTGTGTTCTTCCATTTCCTTACTATGTTCCTCACAGTGGAAACTGACAGTTTAAATTTCTGAGACAACTTTTTGTATCCTTCCCCTGAACAACTATGTTGAATAATCTTTGTTTTCTGATCATTTGAGAGTTGTTTTGAGGAGCCTATGATGCCACTCTTCATAGGAGATTCAAATAGGAGAACAACTTGCAAGTGGACACCTTAAATACCTTTTCTCATGATTGGATACACCTGCCTATGAAGTTCAAAGCTCAATGAGGTTACAAAACCAATTTAGTGGTTTAGTAAATCAGTAAAAAGTAGTTAGAAGTGTTGAAATGAAGAAATTAATAAGGGTGCCCATACTTTTGCACAGGTCAAATTTTGTTTAAATGCAGATTGCACATTTTCTATTAGTACAATAAACCTCATTTCAATCCAGAAATATTACTCAGTCCATCAGTTATTAGATATATGAAACTGAAATAGCTGTTGCAAAAACCCAAATTGCTATAAAGAAAAAAGGTTAACATTAATAGGGGTGCCCAAACTTTTTCATATGACTGTATGTGTCCTGCTATGTACTGTGTAATGTGTAATGGCTTTGTCTGACCGTACAGGAACATGGTCTGATCATACCACAGCTTCTGGGTGGTGAGGCGCAAAAAAGTATACAGACATAGTTACATAGTTACATAAGTTGAAAAAGACCCAGGTCCATCTAGCTCAACATTACAGCCCGGAATTGAGGTAAAACATTTTTTTTAAAAAACAAAGAAATGTTTTACCTCACAAAAAGAATCAGCTATAATCCTGTGCTGTAATGTCTTTACACTCTTTTCTGTCCCTCCCTGTCCAGGAGTTGTGATATCATCAGACCATGTTCTGTATGGTCAGACATGACCATTACACAGTACATAGCAGGGGCACATATATAAGATTATCTTAACACAAGAACATTTTTTTTTATTAAACACATCCAATTGTAGAAAATATTATTCCAAGATCTATTGATTAAAATGAACTTTAGCTTTGTTTCTGGGAAAACCCCTTTAATACCAAACAGCTGATAGCTGAGTCCAGCTTGTGAAACCCCTGACTACAGACACTGATGTTGTACCGAGGCATATATTTACCCTAAAAAGGGCATTTTCACAAAAAGAATGGGCTATATTTTATTTTTATGGCTTGTATTTAAACAAGCAATGAGCAAAGCTTTGTGAAATTAAAATTTGCTATCTGTCGTGATTTTTTTCGAAACCTTAAATTTGTGGCAAATCAAAAAACCTACAAAGCCTCCAATTGCCTTGAAAAGATATGTATTACACTCTGACGTCTGTATCAAACTCCATTTTAAGCTTTTTAACACCATCACAATCTTAGTAATTTCAAAGTGACCTCAGCATACACTGCGCACAGAATTATTAGGCAAGTGAGTATTTTGACCATATCATCATTTTTTAAACATATACTGTTGATAGTGAAATAAGTATTGAACATGTCACCAATTGTTGAAGTAAATATTTTTTTAAACGTGCTATTGACATGAATTTCTCACTAGATGTCGGTAGCAACTCATCCAATCCACACAGACAAAAAAATCAAACAATAAATGCAGCATCAACTTTTATCATATTGCAACATTCTATATTATTCCAGACCTTTTGTTTTTTTCAAAACCTGGAGGGTGTACTTCGTCACAAAAAATCGAATGAAATGAACAGACACATTCAATACTGACAATTAGAGATGAGCGATATTCGAGGTTCGCCAATTTCATGTTCAAGTGATTTTGGGGGGTGTTCGAATCGTTCAACGAACTCGAACGATTTGCTAAAAGTTCAGCAGTTCGAGTTACGTACGAGAACGGTTCAAGCACCAAAAGCGTGGCTTTTCACAGTAAGTATGTGCGCACTTTTTGTATCTGCATGCGTCCTTCGTCCCCAGCACAATCCCTCTTTCTTTCCTACTTAACGATCACGGGCGTCTCGCTGCAAGGCTGTCACAAAGCTCCAGCATCTTTTCCTCTTTTGAAAATGGCTGCCACTTCATTATTCAATTAGTTATTCCGTGCTTTCCCCACCCACTGGCGCCCATTTTTTTTTACAGTCAGACACACCCCCACGATGAGTGACAGCTGTCTCACTGCAACCAATCACAGCCACCGGCTGGCGGCTCTATATCGTGCAGTAAAATAAATAAATAAAAAAAAAAAATGCGGTTCCCCCATATTTGATACCAGCCAGGATAAAGCCACACAGCTGGAGGCTGGTATTGTCAGGATGGAGAGCACCACGTCATGGGGAGCCCACCACCCTAACAATATCACCCAGCAGCCGCCCAGAATTGCCGCATCCATTAGATGTGGCAGTCCCGGGACTCTACCCAACTCATCCCGAATTGCCCTGGTGCAGTGGCAATTGGGGTAATAAGGAGTTAATCATGCCAGGCGTCTCCCCGAGATACCTTCCATGATTAAACTGTGAAAGGAAAGAAACACACACAACGAAAAATCCTTTATTTGGAATAAAAGACAAAAAAACACCCTCTTACACCCTTTATTAAAATCCCCAAATACCCCTCCAGGTCCGAAATAATCCACACGACACTGTTAGCTCTGCTACATGAAGCAGCAGGAGCACCGTAGAACACGATCACTGTGTATCAGCTCCACGTAGTAATGAAGTGAATCGCGCTGTCACCAGAGACTTCAAGATTACCAAATCTGCCTAAGATTTTCATTAGAGGCAGTGGCTCAATGGATAGAGCACTTGCCTAAGAAGCATTAGTTCATGAGTTCTAGTCCTGGCTGTCCCGGTAAAAAATTTAATTTATTCTTATAATTATCATCTATTTATAATTATAGTTGAATTATGCACTGAAAGGTATAGCTGGACATTTGCTGTGAGCCGCGGGACACACCTCTAAAATCGGAGCAGTTCACGGAATGAGGCTGCATCTCTCTATCTCTCTCTCTTTCTTTCTTTCTCTTTCCTTCTTTCTTTCTTTCTTTCTTTCTTTCTCTCTTTCTCTCTCTCTTTCTTTCTTTTTCTTTCTTTCTCTCTCTCTCTTTCTTTTTTTCTTTCTCTCTTTCTTTCTTTCTTTCTTTCTCTCTTTCTTTCTTTCTTTCTTTCTCTCTCTCAGACCTGACGATGATCAGCTGATGCGGTCACCTGATGGAATCAGCTGACACTATAAGTCGAGTGGTGAGGCCGGCTTTTTACCGCCCGGCTAGCTAAACTATCAGCTGATGCTTTCGGACCGGAGTCTGCACAGAAGTGTGTAGTGTTGTGGGGGTTTTTTCCACTAAAATATGTTTATACAATCAGCTGCTGTGTCATGTGATTCAGGCCCTTGAACCTGACACATCATCTGGTCGCTTTGCCTTCCAGCAAACCGATCAGATGATATTGGATTCGGATTGGATGGCGCGGGACCCTTGACCCAGGATTACTGCTGAGGGCGGTTCTTTATTTCAATAAAGATGGAGTCACTAATTGTGTTGTGTTTTATTTCTAATAAAAATATTTTTCTGTGTGTTGTGTTTTTATTTATCTGTACTAGAAATTCATGGTGGCCATGTCTAATATTGACATAACACCATGAATTTCGGGCTTAGGGCCAGTTGATAATATACAGCTAGCCATAACCCCATTATTACCCAGCGAGCCACCCGTCACCAGAGCAGCTGGAAGAGTTGGATACAGCGCCAGAAGATGGCGCTTCTATGAAAGCGCCATTTTCTGCCGCGGTTGCGGACTGCAATTCGCAGCAGGGGTGCCCAGAAAGCTTGGGCACCCTGAACTGCGGATTCCAATCCCCAGCTGCCTAGTTGTAACTGGCTGGACACAAAAATTGGGCGAAGCCCACATAATTTTTTTTTTTAATTATTTCATGAAATTCATGAAATAATTAAAAAAAGGGCTTCCCTATATTTTTGGTTCCCAGCCAAGTACTAATAGGCAGCTGGGGGTTGGGGGAAGCCCGTAGCTGCCTGCTGTACCTGGCTAGCATACAAAAACATGGCGAAGCCCATGTAATTTTTTTGGGGGGTGCAAAAAACTCCTGCATACAGTCCTGGATGGAGTATGCTGAGCCTTGTAGTTCTGCAGCTGCTGTCTGCTGTCTGTCTGTATGCAGGAGAGCAGACATCAGCTGCAGAACTACAAGGCTCAGCATACTCCATCCAGGACTGTATGCAGGAGTATTTTGCCCCCCAAAAAATGATGTTGGCTTAGCCATATTTTTGTATGCTAGCCAGGTACAGCAGGCAGGTACGGCTGCCCCCAACCCCCAGCTGCCTATTTGTACCCGGCTGGGAACTAAGAAAGTAGGGAAGCCCTTTTTTTAATTATTTCATGAATTTCAATTAAAAAATTAAATTAAAAAAAAATCGACATAGGCTTCGCCCCATTTTTGTGTGCAGCCAGGTACAACTAGGCAGCTGGGGATTGGAATCCGCAGCACAGGTTGGCCCAAGCTTTCTGGGCACCTCTGCTGCAAATTGCAGTCCGCAGCTGCCCCAGAAAATGGCGCTTTCATAGAAGCGCCATCATCTGGCACTGTATCCAACTCTTCCAGCAGCCCTGAAGCCGGGTGGCTTGCTGGGTAATAATGAGTTAATACCAGCTTTGTTTTACTAGCTAGTATTAAGCCAGAGATTCTTAATGTCAGGCAAGTTTGACCTGGCCATTTAGAATCTCCAATAAAGGGTTAAAAAAAAGACACCACACAGAGAAAAAATACTTTAATAGAAATAAATACACAGACACACTTAGAGACTCCATGTTTATTACTCCCGATCAGCCCTCCACGATCCTGCTCTTCTGTCTTCTTTCTCCTTCAACCCATGCAGCTCTGCTACATCAGACAGCACTGCATGGGAGGAAGAATGCTGCTGCTCCTGTGCAGTCTATTCACTCAGTGAGTGAGCAGAAGCTGCGGGCTGTAAGCGGTGTCGTCACCGCTGACAGGCGGGTTACCATAGCAACGGTGCTCCGATCACGTGATTCCTGGTGACGCAATTCACCGGCTGTGGCATCTTGTCCTTGCATAGGGGCTGCCTCTGTAAAGAGCGCCCACATGCATGGACGGGGAGTCGACCATGTGCCAGAGCATTTTGCCGGTACACGAAGGTGCTGTAACGATCACCGCGTACCGGAGAGATGCACTGACAGGACTTAGCATGATGTCTAGCCATGTGAACAGTCTATAGCCAATGAGATAATAGACACATGACTGGTCACATGCTATTTTGACGTCACTATAGGTCCTATCATCAGTGCTGGTTTCCGGGAGGACGCAGTGATTATCGGAAGGAAAAGCTGACGGGAGACAGAGTGCAGGACGCGTCGCGGGGACCTGTAAGTGTTATGGCAATGTTTATTAACTGTTTTTGTACATGTATAATGTGTTTTTATGCGTTTGTGTTTGCTTCCCATTGTTTTCAATGGGGTTCGAGTGTTTCGTCGGACGTCCTTCGAACGGAGCCTCCGTTCGACGAACCGAATCGAACTCAAATGCCAGGGGGGGTGGCTCATCTCTACTGATAATTTAGTAGCCTCTTCGAAAAGACTTCAGTAGGAAATGTACCGCCCCGGTGTTGGTCGGGCTGCTCAGATCCAGGATCGTGGTGGCTCAAGGGGCCCGGATCCGGGTTGACGTACACTTTGATCCGTGAAAAGGGGGTATTTACAGAGGAGAAGTTTGTGACGCCACCTGTGGGTTGCGGTAATGGGAGTACTACCGCAGCAGATGGAATTAAGCAGCCTGATGTTAGTCCCTCCACAGGTAGGGATGGCCCCGGACTCAGGGGTGTTGGTGGTTGTTTGGGAGAGCAGGGTGCTGGATGAGGATTATAAAGGCGACACACAGGCTGCAAGTAAACCAAGTTCTCTGTGTGCCACAGTCAATACGGGGAGCCCGTCCAGGTATCTGCTCCCACTGGGGTCACTTGCCAATCCAGAGTCTACCTTCGTGCACAATTTAATTGTCTGTTTGTGGCCCCGTGGCTTGAAGCTGTTAGGGCCCCGCTCACTTTGTGAAATGTAGCTGTGCTCTTGAGGGCTGGCACTTGGGACTTCAGTGGGCTGCTTTTTGGTTGGAAAACACTGTCACCGCGTTGTGCTGATGCCCCCAATCTCTGAGCTCTGTGTGAAGGTCCCTGAAGGTCTCCTTCCTCTGCAGGTTAATTGCCAGGATGTTGAATCGGCTCCTGACCTAGCGTCCTGTACCCCGTCATGCTCGGTACCGGTCAGATTCTTTTGGGCTTGCTGGTGCCGACAGTCCTAGATTATGTCCTTCGCACCCCTTTCCAATGTCGCTGCCACCGGTCCCTGACTCCTCCTCTCCTGACCACCGTCTGCAACCCAACCTTGGTCTAGCTCCCCAGGAGCTCACTCTCCCCAGCTGCTTTATCTTTGAGGGCTCTTACTACTCTCCTGCTTCCTCCCTCCCAACAGTCTGCCTGACCCTTAGGTGGGTGTCCCTTTTCCAGCTAGACCAACCCACTGGTGTGTCTGACAGGTCATTATGTGAGGTGTTGATTGGGATTTATCGTGCTGATGGTAGTGACACCAATTTCTGGGAACCTGGAATCATGGGGGGTAGGCCCTGCACCCTGGGTAAGGATGCAGTACCCTGTGGCAAGCTGATGTACTCAGGGGCGCCACAGAAACATAAGTTCATCATCAGCCAATGATAAATTTCAAAGTAACCCAAGCTTTGGTTTGCTTGTTGCATGATATAATCACCGCTTTATGCTTCTTATCCAGATACTTCAAATTATGCAGCATTGAATTCCATTGCGTTGCAAAATCACAAATCAGGTAGTGCTTAGGCTGAATGTTGGGATTTTGCAAAGCCTGGAAGACATGCTTTGACCCATTAGAAATGCCCAGACATTCTTCTGTCCATGGGTATGACCTTCTTAAAGTAAGTTGTTGGGTTTTTTTTTATTTTAGAATGTGCACAAACGTAGTGCAGCCACACTTTTCTTGTATTATTGCTTACTATAATGTCTATAATTACTATGATTATGATATGATATCGTTGATTGGAACTAGCTGTTTGAAGTACAGAGGTAGCTCGTGCTGTGTATGACTTTATCACCCATGCCCATAAGCTGCAAATACGTTTAAATACACTTAAGATTACAAGAATGAAAATAATAAGAGTAGGATGTTCTGACCTGTTTCTGTTGGCAATGAGTGCCATTAATGAGGATGTGGAAGAAGTTATCACTATGGATTTTTAATATGTCAATTTAAATAAATGTTTTAATCCTGGATTATCCCATTTCTTCTGTTTTTGGATCTGGAAGAAGTGTAGTAGGAAGGCTTCATCACCTGTCATTGTTGTGGTGGTCTACTGTCGGGCTTACACAAATTGGCCAATTTGTAAACCAAGTATCTCATTTTTTCCAATAGCAGTAATGCAGTTTCAAAATTCCTATATTTTATGTTTATGTATTTTAGCTTTTCTTAGTGCTGCTGTACATACTTTTGTAACTTTGTTGAATTTTCAGCGTGCACCTGTTCACACCTAGAGGATGTGCAGGTCAGTCTTTTTATATTAGTATTCCATTCCTTTATGACTGAGCACTCCACACTTCAGCCAGAGCATTTTTATTTAGCTGGATCCTACCTGCCCATTACTTGTAGGTTTTTTAACTCCGATAGATTTGTGTTAGGATAGAGTATTGACAAAGAGAGGTACACCTTGTCGTTGGCTATTGGGCTTACACAAATTGGCCAATTTGTAAACTAAGTATCTAATTTTTTACAATAGCAGTAATGTAGTAACAAAATTCCTAGATTCAATGTTTACATATTTTAGCTTCTCAGAGTGCTGCTGTACATATTTTCTAACATACTTGTGGTGGTGCACTGTTGAGACTCAATACAATGACCTAGTCGGCTATGAAAGACATATGTTGTCCCTGTCTATAACTCCTTATCCTCGTGTTGATGGTGCACTACTAAACTTAATGTCACATTTAGATAATAGCCCACATTCTCCTATAAAGGAATGACCAAGAGATTTTGGATACACAGCACTCCAAAAGAACAACGTTGAAGAGTCAACAGTCTGCAATATTAATGTGATGTGTTCTGGTGACAAATTTGACTAGAATAGTATGTGCAAAAAGTCAGTAGCAAGTCACACAGTTAAATGTCTGTATTTTATTTTACTTGTCTTTTGTATTTTTAACAGAAATCCAGATTTTCAAAGACAACCGACCAAGAAATTCTAGATACACAGCACCCCCAAAAAACAGAAGCAGCAAAAGTCCTCAGTATTGGTGAGGCATGGGTGGATGTCAAATTTGATTAAAAAAAGGCTGTATAAAAAAATCAGTAGTTTGAGTGATGGATACTTTCCATAAGTAGTCAGTGACACAATTTAAAAAAAAATATATCTTCAGTATTTTATAACACAATTTTTCTCTTTCCAAAAATGAACAACAAAGAAATACCTTGTGTTTTGTACATCCACAAAATAGCAGCATCAGTCTGTACAATTTGATCACTATTTTGTCTTTCTCTCTGTATCTTTATGGGTAATTGCAGTTAAATTTATGTGGTGTAGTGTTCCAACTAACATATCCAAATAAATATTCGTCATATTCGTCATTTCTTTCATAGTAACAGATAAACACTTTGAGGGTCAATACTCTGTAAGGCCTCTGTCACACTTACGTGAAAATCACACACGTGCCGCAAGACATATATTTTCCTTGCGTGTTGTGTTTGGTAAGTACGTGTCTCCGGTACGTGCGTGCCACGTGTGTTCTACGTGTGCTATCCTCGATAACACATGGAGAACCGGTAATTGGAATACTCACGTGGTCCTTGCTGCTGTCCAGGATACTGATCTTCGGCTCCAGTCGCGCCCACTTCCCGCTGATGCTGCTTCCGGCCGAGCGGAGGTGCGGTGATTAGCGCCCGTGACATCACGCCCACCTCCTTAACACGCTCATAATGAGCGGCAGTCGCCAGCAACTGTTTGCAGCAGAAGATTCTGCAGGGCTGGTGGAGGTGAGTATGTGTTTTTTTTTATTTTAAAATAATGACACGTGTTTCTCCGGCACATGTCGCACGGGACCGCATCCACACTACATCCGTGTGGTATGGGTGCGGGCCGTGTGACACCCGTGATGCCGTAGAAAAATGGACATGTCTGCGTGAGAAACACACGAACACACGTAAGTATAGAACGGACACACGTTCCATTCAAAAATACTTACATGTGTCCAATACATTAGGAATACATTGGTCCACGTGTATAGGTGTCTCCGGTACGTGAGAAAACTGTCAAACACGTACCGGAGGTACGAACATGTGACAGAGGCCTAAAGGAAACAGATAGACAAGACTCCAATTGTAAAAAATAAAAATTGGATTACAGAGGTGTGAAAAATATTTCCTGGGCAGGTGATTATAGATTTCTGTTGAACCATATTGACAAGGCAAATTTTGGCACACTCTGAATCCTAGGATAACTGTATATGGAGATTTGTACAAGGACTACCAAGGCATTGTTGTGGACCAATATCATCCCATTATATCATCTTTTTACCTTGTGAAAGAAAGATACTTGTACTTTCAGGAGGAAAATGAAAAATACCAAAGGTATCGTATATAGTTTGAATGGTTCCATGAAAAAAACATCCATTTTCCTTCCCTCCCTGGATTTCACTGTGTCCAGATCTTAATCCTATAAAGCACTGATTCTCAAGTCCGGTCTTGAAGAGCCACCAACAGATCATGTTTCAGGATTTCTTTAGTATTGTCCATGTTACAGATTCCTTCACTATGTGTCCAGGGTGTGCTGGGTAGAAATGAGCGATGTTTCAGGTTCGAGGTTCGCCAATTTCATGTTCGAGTGATTTTGGGCGGTGCTAAAGATCGAACTTGAACTCGAGTTTTTTGCTAAAAACTCGATAGCTCAAGTTACGTTCGAGAACGTTTCGATCAGCAAAAAGCCTAGCTAGTTACTAGCTGGCCTTTCACTGTAATAGTGTGAGTCACTGTGATTCGCACTATTATCAAATTTCAGCATATAGTGTGCGGGGGGGATGCGGTTTAGATCTGTGATGCTGATAGAATACCGATCGCCATTTTTTTTTTTTCTAAGCGCGCGTGCAGTGGGGTGGGCCAGGATGTCAGCCAATCACAGACACACACACAGATAAGTGTACTTTTTTCCAGACAAGCAAGGACATGTGTCATAGGCTGTGAATGTCACATGTCCTTGCCTTATAAATACTGCCATTTTCCCTCACGCCGCCATTATCTGCTTTCTGCGTGTGGGTGACAGTCACTGCTCACGCTGCTGCTGCCGCCGTTCCTGCTGTGTATGCTATACACACAGCGCTCTACAGATTAGGGACTGCAGTTTTTTTCAGCCCTTTTCAGGGCTGATTTCCAGGCGCTCAGAGACATAGCTGACAGGCAGGTCCGTGGAAACGCTGTATACAGCTTCAGATAACAGCGTCTGTGTACCTAAGCTAAAGGAATTCCTTGCTGCATTTCATCATTAGGAGGGATAGAAAGTGAGGCTTCCTTTCCTGTCCTGGTACCCACAGAAAATAACGAATAACGTTTGGAACACCATTCTAAGTCTGAACTGGGTGCAAAAAACCTAAAAAAACATCACTATGGGGAGATAAGGTATGCACACCAGTGACTATGTAAGGGGAATACATGGAATAGCAGAAACTGCTGTGTGAATACTGACTTGAAAAATCCAATAGCTATGTGTAAAAGTGAAAATGTGAAAAATGGAATCTGCATTACTGCCATGAACATATGAATCAAGAGAAATTTAGCTACTGAATTGATCAATGCAATAGAGCCCCAACACTACGCCAAAGTATTTCTCTACGTTGGGGTCCCTAGCTTGTGTGTGTCCTCTCATTCAGTTAAAAAACTTACCGTGTATGGGAAGCTGAGACCCAGGCTATTTATGCATATTGTATGGATTGGCAATAGGTGTGGTGGGGAGGGTTCACAAATGAAAAACTACTAACAATAACGAATAACGTTTGGAACACCATTCTAAGTCTGAACTGGGTGCAAAAAACCTAAAAAAAAAACCTAAAAAAACCAGCTTCCCATACACGGTAAGTTTTTTAACTGCATGAGAGGACACACACAAGCTAGGGACCCCAACGTAGAGAAATACTTTGGCGTAGTGTTGGGGCTCTATTGCATTGATCAATTCAGTAGCTAAATTTCTCTTGATTCATATGTTCATGGCAGTAATGCAGATTCCATTTTTCACATTTTCACTTTTACACATAGCTATTGGATTTTTCAAGTCAGTATTCACACAGCAGTTTCTGCTATTCCATGTATTCCCCTTACATAGTCACTGGTGTGCATATCTTATCTCCCCATAGTGATGTTTTTTTAGGTTTTTTTGCACCCAGTTCAGACTTAGAATGGTGTTCCAAACGTTATTCGTTATTGTTAGTAGTTTTTCGTTTGTGAACCCTCCCCACCACACCTATTGCCAATCCACATTATACGCATAAATAGCCTGGGTCTCAGCTTCCCATACACGGTAAGTTTTTTAACTGCATGAGAGGACACACACAAGCTAGGGACCCCAACGTAGAGAAATACTTTGGCGTAGTGTTGGGGCTCTATTGCATTGATCAATTCAGTAGCTAAATTTCTCTTGATTCATATGTTCATGGCAGTAATGCAGATTCCATTTTTCACATTTTCACTCTGACATATAGCTATTGGATTTTTCAAGTCAGTATTCACACAGCAGTTTCTGCTATTCCATGCATTCCCCTTACATAGTCACTGGTGTGCATACCTTATCTCCCCATACTGGTACCCACAGAAGCCGGGCACTGTACCCACCTGCCCACTTTTGCCACTCAATTTTATTTGCCCAAAGAGCTGACACTTTTGCTGCCATCCTAAAAGTGTCTGGAATAGTAACTTAATTTTCCTTTCCTTTCCTGGTACCCACAGAACCCGGGCACTGTACCCACCTGCCCACTTTTGCCACGCAATTTTATTTGCCCAAAGAGTTGACACCTTTTCTGCCATCCTAAAAGTGTCTGGAATACTAAGTTACTGTTCCTTTCCTGTCCACTGACCCACAGAACCCGGGCACTGTACCCACCTGCCCACTTTTGCCACGCAATTTTATTTGCCCAGAGAGCTGACACTTTTGCTGCCATCCTAAAAGTGTCTGGAATACTAATTTAGTGTTCCTTTCCTGTCCACTGACCCACAGAACCCGGCCACTGTACCCACCTGCCCACTTTTGCCACGCTATTTTGATAGCAAACAGTGCTGAAACTTAGTGGCATCCACAAAGTGTCTGCTATAGTAACTTAGTGTCCCACTGGTGCCAAGCAAGTTCCACCACCTCTGCCTTCTACCCTCCTGCTCATTTTGCTACGCTATTTTTATAGAAAACAGTGCTGAAACTTAGTGGCATCCACAAAGTGTCTGCTATAGTAACTTAGTGTCCCACTGGTGCCAAGCAAGTTCTACCACCTATGCCTTCTACCCTCCTGCCCATTTTGCTATGCTATTTTTTATTTTTATAATAAACAGTGCTGAAACTTAGTGGCATCCACAAGGTGTCTGCTATAGTAACTTAGTGTCCCACTGGTGCCAAGCAAGTTCCACCATTTCTGCCTTCTACCCTCCTGCCCATTTTGCTACACTATTTTTATAGCAAACAGTGCTGAAACATAGTGGCATCCACAAAGTGTCTGCTATAGTAACTTAGTGTCCCACTGGTGCCAAGCAAGTTCCACCACCTCTGCCCTCTACCCTCCTGCCCATTTTGCTACGCTATTTTTATAGCAAACAGTGCTGAAACTTAGTGGCATCCACAAAGTGTCTGCTATAGTAACTTAGTTTCCCACTGGTGCCAAGCAACTTCCACCACCTCTCCCTTCTACCCTCCTACCCATTTTTCTATGCTATTTTTATAGCAAACAGTGCTGCCAGTTTTAGGGCCATAGTTGCATTGTCAGGGATACTAAGTGTTGGTTCTTCAACTGTCAATAAAGCTAGACCACCTCTGCAATCTACACCACCTCTCAATTTTTGCTACCACATTTTAAGTGTCCAATCTTGTCGCTAACAAAATTAGTGGCAAAAGGACAGATGCTGGTGGAAAGGGGAACAGGCGTGTTGGAAAAGGAAAAACGTTTGTGTCCGTGGGGAAGGTGGGAAAGGTACATTAACATCTGCTGAAGATAGGCCATCTTCCAGCAAAAGTAAGATGCCTACTACTTTCCGTGGACAATCCGATGTGCTCCCTTTTCTACGGAACAAAACAACTGGAACAAAGGTAGACGATGCACAAAAAAACCACATGCTTGAATGGATCTCAAGTGCTCCAACAAGTGACCTCTCCTTCATCTCAACTTCAAAATCCAAAAAACAACATTCCTCTGAGTTGTCATCCCAATCGCACTTGCTTTCTCCCAGCTCTCAAGTCTCCACCCGCCCTGCAGAGTATGGTGTAACAGAGATGGCTGAGTCTGCAGAGCTAATCAGTCACACTTTAGGCTGGGAATCAGAGGTATGCTCCCAAGCTACAGTGAGTTCCAGGAAATGGTCTGCAGTGATGCCCAGAAGCTGTGTGAGTCATATTCAGGCTCTGATGACCAAGTTTCTGAGCATAATGTAGACCCTCATTCCCAAACTGTAACACCTGTTTGTGGAGACAATGAGGAACATACTGATGACGATGAGATGCAGATACCAGATTGGGATGACAACTTAACTATTCAGTCAGGACAGGAAGAGGTTAGGTCTGAGGGTGAGGGGAGTGCAAACACAACGCTTGATGATGAAGTTCTAGATCCCACATACTGTCAACCCTCAGTCGGGCACTCGAGGAGGTCACTAGAAGCGGTGGAGGAGGATGCAACTGACGACGAAGTTACCTTGCGCCTTCTTGGACAGAGTCGGAGTACTGGAAGCACGTCTACAAGTGCATCCTCAGCCACCACTCTGCCTCTGAGCACAAGTCGGGGTGGCTCTGCAGGTCGCATGTCCTATAAGCCTTGCCTAGCCTGGTCCTTTTTTGACCTTGCAAAGAATCTCCCAAATCATGTGATCTGTAAAATTTGTCGGCAATCTATAAGTAGAGGCCAAAACCTCACCAGTTTGACAACTTCTTCCATGAATCGTCACATGAATAACAAGCATAAGTCCCAGTGGGAAGCTCACCATGCTGCAATGCGGCCTAGCGGAGCGGGCCATCCACCGCCTGCCCCTTCCAGTGCATGTACGCGCTCTTCATCTTCTATGACTGTGGGGACAACTGTCAGACCTGTTCTTCCACGCAGACCTTCCACCACTTTAACCACAACAGGCAGTTTGCTTGGTAGGTCGTCAGTTGGTTTGGAAGGGGAAATAAGTGCTGGTGTACAGCTCTCTCAGACATCGAGAGCACCAAGTTTGGATGAAGGCAACATCATGTCTCTGCCTGCACTTTCCTCACAGACCAGCAGTTTTGCAGGGACACCCTACTCACTACCGTCTCCACACAGCAGCCAGATCTCGGTCCCTCAGATGTGGACAAATAAAAGGCTATTTCCTTCGAGCCATGACAAAGCTAAGAGGTTGACTTTATCCCTTTGTAAGCTCTTGGCTACGGACATGCTGCCTTTCCGCCTGGTGGACACAGAGGCTTTTCAAGACCTTATGTCCGTCGCAGTGTCCCAGTACCAGATGCCCAGTCGCCACTACTTCTCCAAGAAAGGTGTGCCTGCGCTACACCAGCATGTCGCACACAACATCACCGCTTCCTTGAGAAACTCTGTGTGTGACCGGGTGCATTCCACCACCGATACTTGGACAAGTAAGCATGGACAGGGGCGTTACATGTCACTGACTGGGCACTGGGTAACTATGGTGATAGATGGTGAAGGGTCTGCTGAACAAGTCTTGCCGTCCACACGACTTGTGCGTCAATCCTCTGTATGTCAAAGTTCCTCCACTGCTTCTGCCTCCTCAACCTCATCTGGGTCCTTCACCTCCGCCCCAAGCCTGCCTGGTCAGGCAACCCGCATTGCAACTGCGCACAAGGAATCCTGCACACCCCCTTACTATGCTGGCAGCAGAGCTCAATGGCATCAGGCGGTCTTTAGCTTGAAATGTCTTGGAAATAAGAGTCACACAGCAGATGAGTTGTGGTCAGCTCTGCGGTCCGAGTTTCGTAAATGGTTGTCTCCACTCAACCTGCAGCCAAGGAAGGCCATGTGCGACAATGCTGCAAACCTGGGTGCGGCCCTTCGCCGGGGCAACGTGACACAGGTGCCTTGTATGGCTCACGTGTTGAACCTTGTTGTACAGCAGTTTTTAACCCACTATCCCGGCCTAGATGGGCTTCTGAACAGGGCACGGTCACTCTCTGCTCACTTCCACCGTTCAACCGTCATAGCTGAGCGACTTGCATCACTCCAGAATTCTTTTGGCCTGCCGGTTCATCACCTGAAATGCGATGTGGCAACACGCTGGAATTCCACTCTCCACATGTTACAGCGACTGTGGCAGCACCGCAGAGCCCTGGTGCAATACATTATGACGTATAGCCTGGGCCAACAAGATGAAGATCTGGGGCAGATCACGCTGATGGAGTGGTCTCAGATCAAGGGCCAATGCACCCTTCTGCACAGTTTTGACATGGCGACGAATATGTTTAGCGCTGACAATGCCATTATCAGCATGACAATTCCAGTCATTTACATGCTGGAGCACACGCTAAACACTATTCGGAGTCAGGGGGTGAGACAAGAGGAAGGGGAGGAAGTACAGGAGGATTCATATGCGCAAGGGATTCCAACATCTACAAGGTCCAGATGTTCATCATCACCAAGGCGGCAGGCATGGGACGGTGGGGGAGAGGGATTAACAAGGGCGCATGGTAGCAGCCAAAATGTTGAGGAAGGTGTAAGAGACCAGGAAGAAAGGGAGGACGAACTCTCGATGGACATGGAAGACTCAGCAGATGAGGGAGACCTTGGTCAAATTTCGGTTGAACGAGGTTGGGGGGGAGATGTCAGAGGAAGAAAGCACGGTTAGCACCTCTATGCCACAAACACAGCGAGGACTTGGTCCGCATGGATGCGCAAGACACATGAGCGCCTTTCTGCTGCACTACCTACATGATCCTCGCACTGTCAAAATTAGAAGTGATAATGCCTACTGGGTTGCCACACTATTAGATCCCCGGTACAAGTCCAATAATTCCAGCCATAGAAAGGGACGCACGTATGCAGGAGTATCAGCAGAAGCTGTTACTCAATCTTAGCTCGGCTTTTCCAGCAAACACCAGTGGTGCACGGAGTGAATCTCCCAGTTGTAACTTGACAAACATGGGACTGTCTCGTCATCAACAGTCTAACCGTACCAGCAGCACTGTTTCTGGTGCTGGTAACAGCAATTTTATTGAATTGTTTCATAATTTTTTTAGACCATCCAATGCAAGGCCACCAGAGACAACAAGTCTGACACATAGTCAACGGCTGGAGAGGATGATACAGGAGTATCTCCAAATGAACATCGATGCCATGACTTTGCAACGGGAGCCTTGCTCATTTTGGGCTTCAAATCTTGAAAAGTGGCCTGAGCTCGCCACTTACGCCTTGGAGATCTTGTCATGTCCCGCAGCCAGCGTTGTCTCTGAACGTGTCTTCAGTGCTGCTGGGTGTGTGCTGATAGACTAACATTCATCAAGATGAACAAGTCATGGATCCGCAAGGACTTTACTACCCCTGTGTCATCCTGGGGAGAGTAAATGCTTGTGGATTTGGAATGTGCTTGATGCTAATGTACCTGTCAAGCTTGCAACTGGGACACAAGTGCTGCCACTTAAGTGGTGTCTGTGGGGCCCAATTTTTGTAAAAAGGGGGACTCTGCTTGGAGTCCCCTTGCGTTGTTTTTAAAAATGAGCCAAGATGAACAAGTCATGGTTCAGCAAAGACTTTGCTACCTACCCCAGTGTCATCCTGGGGACGGTTAAGGATGGCGTATTTTTGAATGTGCTTGATGCAAATCAACCTGTCCAGTTTGCAACTGTGGCACTAGTGATGCCACTGAAGGGGCTGTGGGGCACAATTTTTGGGAAAAAAGGGAGACTCTGCTTGGAGTCTCTTTCCTGTGTTTTACATGATTTTAGAAGGGCATGCCATGCCTATATCTATGTCTCCTCCTCTTTTTCCTCGTCCAGCTGTTTAGTTTTCGCATGGATATTTGTCCTTGTCATTTTCCCATGTGTTCGTGTAGTCTTGGGAGTTGTTTGTCACCTTTTGGACACCTTTGAGGG
Organism: Anomaloglossus baeobatrachus; assembly: GCF_048569485.1. NCBI lineage: Eukaryota > Metazoa > Chordata > Amphibia > Anura > Aromobatidae > Anomaloglossus > Anomaloglossus baeobatrachus. The sequence goes on along the minus strand of NC_134356.1, from coordinate 88,926,055 downwards.
TGTTTTCCAGGTGTTTTTAGGTGTTTGTGATTGACTCCCATTGTTTTCAATGGGGTTTGAGAGGTTCGTCGAACGGTTTGCCGAACCGAACTCAAACGCGGCCTCCGTTCGACAAACTGAACCGAACTCGAGCCTCTAGATGTTCGCTCATTTCTAGTGCTGGGCTGTCAGTTGAGTAAGTAACAGCTCAGTCATCCAACCTGGAGCTGGGGCGTGCTGAGCTGTCAGTGTTTTGTGACAGCTCAGTCATTGAATCTAATTTTGGGAGGTGCTGGGATTTTGCAGGTGTTCATTGTTTCCTGTAAATTGCACAGCTTTTTAGCTGAGCAGTTAATACCAGAGAACGGACAGTCTTGGTCTTCTGCTCAGCTTTGCTAGTTACCCTTTTGTATCTGTGCTTTGGGAATTAACCTTCTGCTGCCTGACATTTGACTTTGTTTGAGCATCCTTTTGCTTTGTTCCTCCCCTCTGTTCTGTTCCGCTACTCTCCAGGTATTCTCACTCTGGACTGTGACCTGTGACTACACCTCTGCCTATCACTTTAATCTTGACGTACTCTCCTGGTGTCTGACTCTGGATTTTTTTACTCTCCTGACTTACGACATGTCCATGTAGTGACTAGAGTCCCAGCCCAGGTGATAATTTCATCACCTGTGTAATAATAAGGAAATTCTGAAAAAATGATCTATTGGTGGTTCAAAAGGACTAAGTAAGAAAACTCTGGGATAAAACATGTTTAATTTGCGATAACTATTAAAAGCTATCCTTTCTGCATAGGTCAATCACTGCGACTTGACCTTCAGAACTGAGTGAAAATACAGTTCTGAAAGTCAAAGAGGTTCAACGTGTCACAATTCAGTTTGGTCTCTGTTGTTGCAGAGTTGTATTTGTCACCTGTTCCTGCGGTCGATGTTTCTCTGTACTAGGCTGGTGGGAGGAGCCTATCCTTCCATGCCTCGTTCCCAGGATCATGTCGCTAAATTAGGATGTCTCCTCCATCAGTTTGGTGCCACTTATAGCCCTTCTCTGCAGCGTGCACACCTGGTTCCTGTAAGTTCTCTTGATTCTGCCTGCTACCTCATCCTACTTCCCTGACTTCTGTCCTCCCTATTTCATACAACCTCCCTGACTCCCGTCCTCCCCAATTCTTCTGGTCTCCCTGACTCCCGTCAACGCCGTCTTGTCTTACTTTCAAGCCTTCCTCTCCTGCTCCCTGTTTGTTGTTCTGTCCCTTTGCCTGACCTCCGGCTTGCCTCTGACACTGACTCCACCTACTCCCTTGTACTGCATGACCTCCTGGCTCTGACCCTGATGTACCACTTTTCTGTTGACTCTTTTGATGATTTCCTTCTGTGACACCTTGTGCATTCTTAGTCCTATTACACATACTAGAGTTCCTGCTCTCCCTAGTGGTGACTTTACACAATGTACTACTAGATGGGTGTCTCTGAAAAGAAGTGACTGGTTAATGTAAGTAGCATCCTTGAGGTTTAGTACATATAACCGTTTTACTTATAGTTTTCATAATCATGAATACAAGTTAAATTACTATTGCTTCTATTCTACTTGTGTGCCTATACCAGGAACAGTCATGTATTTTTCCCAGTTTCCTATCTTCTGTTGACTACTCATTGCAAAGTAGAATTAGAATTTCCTAGCAAAGAGTGTTTTTTGACTCTTTCAGCTTGGCATCAATAGCCTCCATCCCAATTTACTCTTCTGAAAGCAATTTCAGCATCAAAAACATATAAAAAAGAAAAAGCATCTGTATGATCACATTTCGGATATAATTCCGTACATATTTAATGTAGAATGTGATATTATGTGAAGCTCATGTGAGTAATGTCTGTGAAGGATCTATGTGGGTGTCCATGCGTGCTTGTATTATTCTTACTATAAGGTTGGTCCGTTTCATGTAATAAAGTTGAATCACCAGGATTACACCCCAATGAAATCAGATTATCTGGCAGTCTGGTACTGTAATCATATTACCCAAAGCTTCTGTCTCCCCAAACTATGATATAATGAATAATATCGAAATGTTACCTTTTATGGCAAAATAAAAGGAGAGACCCACAGAATGTATTTCAGCACTGCAGGTGTTATAATGGGCAACAAGTCCCAAATTTAGGACATTGGAAGACATGTTTGTGGCTCATATTACAAGAATATCCTAGTGAAATATTGAAGGGAATTTATTGCAATGCGCTTTTAAAGAAAAATATAGTCAATCAGACAAAATAAAAGTTTCTCGATGTCCCAGATCTGTGACCTGCAAATTACAAATCTGATTAATGAAAGGAATTCCGTTTTTAACAATATCCATTGAATAGAATTGTTTTCCCAATGAACACAACTTCACAATGAATCTACTAGATATATACAGCGTTAATGCCCAGCAGACGCTCCTTTTCTAAATGCAGGTCATGTGAAGGTTAAGGTCTGCTTGGCTGAAAGATAAAAACACCCAAATGAAGAAACTTGGCTGCAATTTAATGAGTTAGAAATTCTCTATCGCTTATTCATTCATGTCTAGCACTTTCTCCTTAGGAGCCTAAAGGGTACTGCGACATCGCTATCTATATATCGTCGGGGTCACGTCATTAGTGACGCACATCCGGCACCGGTAGCGACATCGCAGCGTGTAACACTAATGAGCAACGATCAACGATCACAAAATCGTTTGAAAAACGGTGATTGTTGACACGTTGCTCATTTCCTTAATATCGCTGCTGCCACAGGTACGATGTTGTTCGTCACTCCTGCGGCAGCACACATTTCTATGCACACATCACTATGTGTGACACCGCAGGAGCGACGAACATCTCCTTACCTGCGTCCACCAGCAATGCGGAAGGAAGGAGGTGGGCGGGATGTTCCGTCCTACTCATCTCTGCCCCTCCGCTTCTATTGGCCGGCCGCTCAATGATGCCGCAGTGACTGTCACGCTCCCGGTGTCCCAGCAGCCCTCCTTACCCACTGAGCCGGTTCCTGCATCGCACCACCGCTCCATACCCACTGATCCAGTCGTACCTGCATTGCACCACCGCTCTGTACCCACTGATCCAGTCGCACCTGCATCACACCACCGCTCCGTACCCACTGATCCGGCCTCACCGTCATTGCACTGCTCCTTACCCACTGATCCACTCCACGTGTCCACCGGTCATGGCTGCCGCTCCCGCTCGTGCTCTCCTGTGTCCTGCTCCTGGTCTCATGAGTCTGACTCTGAGTATTAGCCTCATGCCTCTGTATAGGACCAGGCCGCGCCCACTCTCCTGGTTTTATGGACCCAGCACACCTGAAGCAGGAAGTGACCTACGGCTGTGCTGGATATATAAGACTGGCCCTTCCATAGGGGCGTGGCCTGATCAACGTGTCCTTAAGCTTGTCTTTAGAGCTAGGTGCTCAGGTCCCCTTGTGCTGTGTCCTGTTACTGTTTGTCTTTTGCTACCGGGTACCTGTGCCTGTTTCCTGTATTGTCCTAAAGAACTCCGTGACCCTGGTGACCTGGTTATACCCGTCCCGGCCACGCCAGTGCTCCGGCTGCCGTGTACCCTGCCCCCCGGTGGGGTACTCGGTCCAGTGGATCCACCTCCTGGGCCCATCAGTCCTCCCGGTCCTGACAGTTTGATCAGGCCATGGATCCCGCTGGAGCACAAACATCTGAGCTGGCCGAACTACGCCAGGAACTGGTGCAACAGCGTGACACCTTACACCGGATGCTGAAATTCCTGGCGTCCATGGACCACCGGTTATATACACTGCAGACCGCTGCCTCGTCTGAGTCCACGCAGCAACCAGTCTCCGGCTCCGAACCAGTTTCCGCCACGGCCTCGCAACTTCGCCTCGCTGCTCCGCCTCGCTATGCAGGGGATACCAAGTCCTGCCGCGGCTTCTTGAATCAGTGCTCCCTGCATTTCAAGTTGCTTCCTCATTTGTTTGTCTCAGACCAGGCTAAAGTGGCGTTCCTGATGTCACACTTGGAAGGCGAAGCTCTAGCCTGGATTAACCCCCTGTGGGAGAATGAGGATCCAATGACCACTAACATCCGGGAATTCTTGCACGCTTTCCGAAGTACATTCGATGAACCCGGACGTACCACCACAGTGACCTCTTCGCTCCTCCGGCTACGCCAAGGGACCCTGACCGTCGGCCAATACGCCATCCAGTTCCGCACGCTCGCCTCTGAGCTGGGCTGGAACAATGAGGCCTTGACGGCGGCCTTTTGGGAAGGACTCTCTGGCCGCGTCAAAGACGAGCTTGCTGGCCGTGAAGTTCCACGCACCTTGGACGCTTTAATATCCTTAGCCACCCGGATTGACCTCCGTTTCCAGGAACGAACCAAAGAGGTATTCCGGGAGAAGCGACCACCCCGTCACGCCTTGTCCCCGCAGAGGCCTACCGCTCCTTTGCCCCTGCCTTCCTGTGACATGTTTCCGGAACCCATGCAAATCGACCGACTGAACCAAGCCAAGCAACGCCGTGCAGAACGGCTCGCCCTGGGCCTGTGCTTCTATTGTGGAGACGGGTCACACATGCTTCGGACATGCCCTGAGAAACCTGGTAGACCCCAGGCCCAAGGGATGGTGGGAACCGCTACCCTTGGCACCGGAATCCCCTCCGTTCCACTTACACAGACTGTCCAGGTGACGACGAAGAAGACCAGGTTCACAGCAGAGGCCCACATTGATTCTGGGGCAGCGGCTAATTTCATACACCAGTCTGCAGTGGACCGATACCAGGTACCTGTGATCCCGCTTGCCAAGCCCCTCTGGTTCGCCTCCGTGGACGGCAAACTGCTATACGAACCTGTCCGATATACCACTGAACCAGTGAGACTCCAGGTTGGCACTTTGCATACTGAGACCATCACCTTCTATGTGATCCCGAGGATGGCTCCTGAGCTCCTGTTGGGCCTACCCTGGCTTCAACTCCATGACCCTGCCATTAGTTGGCACTCTGGCGCTATTACTCGCTGGGGGTCCTGGTGTCATGACCACTGCCTACAGCCCGTTCCTCGGCCCCTGTCACCTGAACCTGCTATGCCGCCGGAAGAAGAAGAGGCGACGACGCAGTCCAGCGGTGTACCACAGCTCCTGGCACTTGTGCCTGTGGTGCCACCGGACCCAGAAGCAGAGTCGACGCAGTCCAGCGTCGTGCCACCATCCCTGGCACTTGAGACTTTGATGCCCCCTGCTACTGAGGATGACACACTATCCTGTACCCGGTCCGAGACGCCCGAACCGGTCGCCCACGACTCCAGTCCTGCTTCTGACTGTCTTCCCCTATCCGTTGCCTCCGTTGCCGCTGACTTGGGTTCTCCGATACGGGACATAGTGGCCATGAAAACGGTCCGGGGTAGGCAGTCCTTCCTGGTCGATTGGGTGGATTGCGGTCCCGAGGCTCGGTCCTGGTTGTCCCGGAAGTACGTTGCTGCCCCTCTTCGGCGCGCCTACATGTCCCGGCCGCGGGGAGGGGGGCTTCAAGGGGGGGGTACTGTCACGCTCCCGGTGTCCCAGCAGCCCTCCTTACCCACTGAGCCGGTTCCTGCATCGCACCACCGCTCCATACCCACTGATCCAGTCGTACCTGCATTGCACCACCGCTCTGTACCCACTGATCCAGTCGCACCTGCATCACACCACCGCTCCGTACCCACTGATCCGGCCTCACCGTCATTGCACTGCTCCTTACCCACTGATCCACTCCACGTGTCCACCGGTCATGGCTGCCGCTCCCGCTCGTGCTCTCCTGTGTCCTGCTCCTGGTCTCATGAGTCTGACTCTGAGTATTAGCCTCATGCCTCTGTATAGGACCAGGCCGCGCCCACTCTCCTGGTTTTATGGACCCAGCACACCTGAAGCAGGAAGTGACCTACGGCTGTGCTGGATATATAAGACTGGCCCTGCCATAGGGGCGTGGCCTGATCAACGTGTCCTTAAGCTTGTCTTTAGAGCTAGGTGCTCAGGTCCCCTTGTGCTGTGTCCTGTTACTGTTTGTCTTTTGCTACCGGGTACCTGTGCCTGTTTCCTGTATTGTCCTAAAGAACTCCGTGACCCTGGTGACCTGGTTATACCCGTCCCGGCCACGCCAGTGCTCCGGCTGCCGTGTACCCTGCCCCCCGGTGGGGTACTCGGTCCAGTGGATCCACCTCCTGGGCCCATCAGTCCTCCCGGCCCTGACAGTGACGTTGCTATGATGACGAACGCACCTCCCCCTTGAGGGAGGGATTGATCGGCGGTAACAGCGACGTCGCGAACAAGGTATGTGCGTGTGATAATGTTCGCTACGGCAGCGATCAACAAATGTCGCAAGAGCGGGTGCTATCGCGCTCGACATCGCTAGCAATCGCTAGCGATGTCGCAGCATGTAAAGTACCCTTAAAGCATTTGCCATGTTAGTGTATCACGGTTGATGCACAGGGCCACATTAATTTAAACAGCTTTTCCAGATCATATGTACTTTTTTTTTGTTCAAAAAACCCTACCTTATTTGATGTTGGTCCAACTACAACTTGGTGCCTTGAACATTCTCCCTCTTCTTTCATTGTAATGGATTCTAGGCCCCACACAACTTCCTTAAACTTTCATAACCTTCTCACTCCACCTCAATGCGTACTCTCTGTTTGTTCCCCATTTTAAAGGAGCGGTCGGGGGCCATTGTAGTCATGGCAGAGCCTGCTGTTCAGCTGCAGGACAGCCCGGTGTGTGCCGCCCAGGGCTATGGGGTACTCGGTTCCGGGCCATATATTTACGGGGACAGTTCACTGGGTGGCCATATCCCGGTTCTGTTACCCTGGGGGTCGCTTTGAAGGGGGTTATGTGCTGGGGAATATTTACAAAGTTTGCATCGTGATGCCACTTGCAGGTTGCGGTTATGGTGATGGAACCGCAGTTGCTTAGTTTCATACCACTGGGGCTGATGTTAGTGGCAGCCTGGTTATTGAACCCTCTGCAAGTAGGGCCAGGGCCCCAGAGGGTAGGTGATGGAGTTAGGCGCAGAAAGAAGGTAGGCCACACCTACCTGATTGCAGTGTAATTGGGTTCTTTACTCACGGCAGTTTGGTAACAGGTTCCTGGAGGAAGGCTGGTGTTCACCACTGGTTTCCTTAGTCCCAGTTCCGATTTAGTGACCCGATGGCTTCTTTCCCCTGCACCTTTCTCAAGTTGGTGGGTCCACATGGCTTGGATAGTTTGGGGGTCCCCTCCTAGTGGTCTCTAAGTCTTTAGTCCATACGGCGGCAGTGTGAAACCTGTAGGGTTGGTTTTCTGTTCCATTCCCTGGTTCTCCTGTTACTGCTGGTGCCCCGGACTTTACGGTCAGTGAGATCCTGGATGGTCCCCTCACTGTGCAGATTTTATCAGGTCTGCCTGAAGTGTTTGCCTGACCTAGGGCTCTGTACCCCGTCGGTGCTATGGTTCTCGGAGCACTCCTCCGTACTCCACCAGCAACCACACGCCTGGGCCCTCAGGTCACTATCACACACTCCCGTCAGTGCGGTCACGTCCGACTCCTCTTTCTTACTCTAACTCACTCTGATTGACTGTTCACTCCCACCTGGTCGTCGTCTAGTAGACTGGATCGGCTCAACCCCTGGGTGCCAACCATTGGGTCCAATTCTAGTCTGTCACCAGTCGTTGGGGATGGGGAAAACTGGGATTATAGTATGTTTTGGTGTTACTGGCACTGGTCTTCCAGGTTGCTGGCGGTATGCTCTTCATCGTTGATAGGATGCAGTACCTTGTAACTCCTGAAGGGTTCAGGGGCGCTACAGGTGTTCTTTCACTGCACCCCAACCGCTACTTTAGTGCAATACAGTAATAAGCATACTTTTTCTTCATGCGTCAGAAGCACTGAAACTGTCACAGGTTTTTTCAACCAAACTTCTTTACTTGTCAACTTCAAAAACAGTCTTTTATCCTTCCAGAGGCGGGCACATTCTTGTACAAGTTACCGTTAGCAACAGATAATTCATACATTTTGCCAGTCAGTTATATGTAGTTTTTTTTTTTTTTGTTTTTTTTTTCTGAATGTGAACACAGCTCCGCCCCTTTCGGCCATGTTTTTTCCATCTCCCATATAAGAAAGTCCTTAGTTACCCCTCTCCACCTATAGCAGTTTTTAATTGCAATGAGATGACACACAGTTAGGGTCACAGAGCTAGGGACCCCAATATAGAGATATACCTTGACGAGGTCTTGGGGCTCAGTTACATTGATCAATGCGATTGCTAAATATCTCCTTTTCCTAATATTCATGGCAGGTATGCAATTCATTATTCACATGTTCAAATTAGCAAGTAGCATTTTTCATTGTATATTCCAATATTTTTCCATATGCTTGAGGCATTATACCATTATCTAAGTTTGATGTGCAGCCTTATTCTTATATATAGTATGTATTTTTGGCTTGCACTCATATATATATATATATTAGTGCTCACTTCAGTTATCCTATTCAGTTATATGTAGTTTTTTTCTGAATGTGAACACAGCTCCGCCCCTTTCGGCCATGTTTTTTCCATCTCCTATATAAGAAAGTCCTTAGTTACCCCTCTCCACCCATAGCAGTTTTTAATTGCAATGAGATGACACACAGTTAGGGTCACAGAGCTAGGGACCCCAATATAGAGATATACCTTGACGAGGTCTTGGGGCTCAGTTACATTGATCAATGCGATTGCTAAATATCTCCTTTTCCTAATATTCATGGCAGGTATGCAATTCATTATTCACATGTTCAAATTAGCAAGTAGCATTTTTCATTGTATATTCCAATATTTTTCCATATGCTTGAGGCATTATACCATTATCTAAGTTTGATGTGCAGCCTTATTCTTATATATAGTGTGACTATACCCTGGCTGGTATCAAAATGGGGGGGGGGAACCGCACGTCGTTTTTTTTTTAATTAATTATTTTTTTTTTTACTGCACAGTATAGACCCACCCACCGGCGGCTGTGATTGATTACAGTGAGACACCTGTCACTCAGCGTGTGGGCGTGTCTAACTGCAACCAATCATAGGTGCCGCTGGGCGTGGAAAGCAGGGAATACTAGATTGATTAATGAGCGGCTGGCTTTTTCAAAATAGTAAAAGCCGCCGGAGCAGTGTGAACGCAGCGCAGCGCCACGCCGGTGATCGGGGATCGCTAAGTATGAGAGAGGGGGGAGACTGACCGACAGACAGAGAGAGGGACAGACAAGACAGAGAGAAAGAGACAGACAGATAGAGACCGACCGACGCACTGAGGGAGATTGACCGACATACACAGGAAAAGAAAGAATGACTGACATCGCTACAAAAAAGCACAAAACGTACACGGAGCATGCAGAGATGCATCCGTGTCACGTACTTGTGCGCACCAAACCATTGACTTTCATGGTGTCCGTATGTGCGTGTTCCATGCAGGAAACGGACATGCTGCCATGAAAACCGGAAACACATACGGATCACAGACACGGACACACGGACATGATGAAAAACGCAAGTTTGACCACAAACAGATTAACATTGGTGCACGTTTGTCCGTGTCTCCGGTATATACAGAAATGGACAAAACACGCACGTTTTTAACGGATGTGTGTCGGAGGCCTTAGGTGGTGTGATTAGGGTGTTATGTCTATTCCGGAGCCCCTTGCTGATCCACATTTGATGTAATCGTGAGGTGCCGATGGACTGCCCTGCTGAAGGCCAAACATGGCTGTCATTTTTGTTTTCATAGTCTTAGCTTCATAAGTAATTGGAATTTTGTCTATATCCTGGAGCATAAAGAGCAAGCGATGAACAGAACCTGAATTACAGGATCACACTCCCTAGGGAGTGGACTAACACCAAGTTATGAGTTAGTATATATATATATATATATATATATATATATATATATATACAGTGGAACCTTGGATTACGAGCATAATTCGTTCCGGGTGTGTGCTCTTAAACCAAGTTACTGTTATATCAAAGCGAATTTTCCCTTAGGAAACAATTGCAGTCAATTCGTTCCACTTCCCAAAAATATTTACTGTAGTTATACAAACTTCTTACAGTAATACAAAATGTACTGTATTCATATAAAACTATTACAGTACACTGATACACAATACTGTACAGTAAAAAACCTAAAGCAAATTAAACTGCACATTAGCTTACCATAGCGTTTTTGGTGTGTGGGAGGTACAGTACAAGCTATGTGCTGTTCTGGTTAGCAGAAAGAAAGTACAATACTATATCCACAAATGTAAATTCATAGACATGCTATATAGTATATACAGTACTGTACAATGGTATACTGTATAAAGAATACAGTACATATGTGCAGAAAGTTACCTCTAGAGCGGGTCAGAGGGCGGTGAAAGGACAGAACTGGAAGTGTACACGGTGAGTATCTGCTCTTCTTGCAAAGCATTGCTTTTAAACCAAGATACAAATCTGTAAAAAGCTTTGCATGTGTTGCAAAACACTCACACCAAGTTACTCTTAATCCAAGGTTCCACTATATACAGTGGAACCTTGCTTAATGAGAACAATCCGTTCTGGGAGTGTGCTTGTTAACCAAGTTACTCATTCAGCAAAGCAAGATTTCCCATAGGAAATCATTGCAATGCTGACGATTCATTCCACAACGTGTTAAAAGTCCCATCCTGGTCCCCTATTCTGTCATTCCACACACGTGCAAACACACACAAACACGTACAAATGTGGCGCCCCTGACCTGGTCAGGCACCACTGAGTACTGCACCCATGCTGGGGACAGTACAATACAGGTAATCCAGAAGGCTGACCGAGGTGTGACTACACAGGCGCATAGTGATCAGGTCTCACACATGTACCTTTGGGAGGACCCCTGGGGATCCCAGGAGGGGGCAAAGCCTTCACCTCCACTGGAATAGTGGAGGGGGCCAAAAGCCTCCATCTCCACTCAAGGGGTGTGGTAGAGAGCCTGGTTGCTAGGTGGCGTAGGCAGGCACAAGGGGAAAAGAGGAGGAAAAGTAAACAGTCTGAAGCAGAGTGTGGAGGAGGAGGAGCAGTGAGCCGGTTTAGTGCAGAGTCCAGGGAGCTCCAAGGAGAGCAGACCCCTGGGGCTGTTGCAGTCTAACAGCGCCCGCGCAGTGGCTACCGACGGGGGAGAACGGTCACCTAGGAGTGCTACCCGAAATCCATCTTCAGCTAAAGAGAGAGCACGGAGTGGGAAGTAAGGAGACTGCTAGGGAGTACCAGGCCCAAACGGGCGGCAGATCCCGGAGCGGGGATAGATCTACCTTTCCTCGCTAAACCTGCCGGTGTGGGGCCCTCAAAGCCCACACCACAACACCCAAAAGCCGCAGCCACGTAGCCACAGTTAGGGCCCATAGTTCACAGGAGGCAAGCAGCTGGAGTGATCTGGTCCAGGCGACAAGCAAACGGCAACCAAACGAAGGGGAGAGAGGCTTCAGCAACTTCCCTGGGTGACCCCCATAGGGACTAAAAGTCGGGGTTACCACAAACCACAGAAGGGCTAAGGAAGGCGAGTCGGTAGCCACCCTCATCAGTCAGCCTGAAGGATACCTGGTTCCAGCCTGGTTCATCCCAGCTACGCCCGGGTTACTCACTCTGCCATCAACTGTGAGTAAAACCCCTGAAAGACATTCTGATTGTGTGGAGTTATTCTGCGCCTTGTGGTTCTACACACCTACACAGGGCCCTGGGGCTTGCCTCACTCTCAGGAGGCTATTACAACTGGCTGCACCCACCATCAGCCCCAGGCATCCCTTAACCTGCAGTGGCGGTCCCCACTGACCGCAATTCTGAGAGTGGCGTCACGACAATCCTAAAAGAAGATCTCCTACCTGTGACAAGATCCAGCCGAGTGGAGTCCCTGAAGGTAATGCACCGACACATCACTGGTGGGGCTTCACACAAACACACACAAACTCACACAAACACACATGCACGCACGCACACGCACATATTATATGCTCACCTTACCTTCTGTTCCATCGCCGGCCTGCTGGGACTTGCTGTTCTCTAGTACGGGGCTGGGCAGTGTATCGCGTTACCATAACGATGAGGCAGGAACTTCCCAGCCAGAGGGCTGATGTCAAAGGCAGAGCCGCTTGCCTCTGATTGGCCAACGCGCTGCCTTTCAGTAGCGGTGACAGGAAGTTCCTCCCTCGTCACTATGGATGCTGATACACAGCCTAGAGTGGAGCGCAGCGGCGAACTACAGGACCCAGGAGGCCGGCGATGAAACGGAAGGTACACTATATTATGTTATATTATATGCTCACCTTACCTTCCGTTCCATTGCAGGCCTCCTGGGTCATGTAGTTCGCCGCCAGGTCGTCGCGATGTACCCGGGAACTACAAGAACCATGAGACCGGCGGTGGAACGGAAGGTAAGGTGAGCATAATACTGTATGTGCGTGCGTGTGTGTTTGTGTGTATTTGTGCGTACATGTGTGTGTTTGTGTGGACTGCAAGTGCGGGTCAGAGCGCGGTGGATGTACGGAACCGGAAGTGTGTGCGGTGAGAATTTCGCTCGTACAGCAAACCTTTCTCGTAAAGCGAGTTACATATTTACAGAAAGCTTTGCTTGTTAAGCAAAACTCTCATTAAGTGGGTTACTCGTTAAGCGAGGTACCACTGTATATATACAGTACAGACCAAAAGTTTGGACACACCTTCTCATTCAAAGAGTTTTCTTAATTTTCATGACTCTAAAAATTGTAGATTCAAAATTGAAGGCATCAAAACTATGAATTAACACATGTTGAATGAAATACTTAAAAAAGTGTGAAACAACTGAAAATATGTCTTATATTCTAGGTTCTTCAAAGTAGCCACCTTTTGCTTTGATTACTATTTTGCATACTCTTGGCATTCTCTTGATGAGCTTCAAGAGGTAATCCCCGGAAATGGTCTTCCAACAGTCTTGAAGGAGTTCCCAGAGATGCTTAGCACTTGTTGGCCCTTTTGCCTTCACTCTGCGGTCCAGCTCACCCCGAACCATCTCGATTGGTTTCAGGTCTGGTGACTGTGGAGGCTAGGTCATCTGGCGTAGCACCCCATAGCTCTCCTACTTAGTCAAATAGCACTTCCACAGCCTGGAGGTGTGTTTGGGGTGATTGTCCTGTTGAAAAATAAATGATGGTCCAACTAAACACAAACCGGATGGAATTCCACGCCACTGCAAGATGCTGTGGTAGCCATGCTGGTTCAGTATGCCTTCAATTTTGAATACATCCCCAACATTGTCACCAGCAAAGCACCCCCACACCATCACACCTCCTCCTCCATGCTTCATGGTGGGAACCAGGCATGTAGCGTCCATCCGTTCACCTTTTCTACAAAGACACGGTGGTTGGATCCAAAGATCTCAAATTTGGACTCATCAGACCAAAGCACAGATTTCCACTGGTCTAATGTCCAATCCTTGTGTTCTTTAGCCCAAACAAGTCTCTTTTGCTTGTTGCCTGTCCTTAGCAGTGGTTTCCTAGCAGCTATTTTACCATGAAGGCCTGCTGCACAAAGTCTCCTCTTAACAGTTGTTCTAGAGATGAGAATATATATATATATATATATATAGTAGATAACAAAAGCGAGTACACATTTTTGAAAATATTTTATATCTCTTCACGAGACACCACTGAAGATATGATTATATAACAGTGAAAATGTGGTGCCCTCTAAATAACTCAATGCACAGCCATTATGGGCATGGAGTTCACTATGTCTTCACAGGAGCCACTGCAATCCTCTTCCACTCCTCCATAATGACATCACGCAGCTGGTGGAAGCTAGAGACCTTTACAGTACTCATCCACCTTCCATTTGAGGAGGCCTCACAGATGCTTAGTAGGGTTTAGATCTGGTGATGCTTGGCCAGTCCAGCACCTTTACCCTCAGTTTCTTTAGCAATGCAGTGGTTATCTTGGAGGTGTGTTTGGAGTCATTATTATATTTGAATACTGCCCATTGACTCAGTTTCTTGAGAGAGGGGATAATTCTCTGCTTCAGTATGTCACAGTACATGCTGGCATTCATGATTCCCTCAATGAACTGTAGCCCCAAACAGCCAACAACATTCATGCAGCCCCAAACCATGACACTTCTGCTACCATGATTGACTGTACAAGACACTTGTCTTTGTACTCCTCACCTGGTTGCCACCACTCATGCTTCACACCATCTGGACCAAATAGGTTTATTTTAGTATGATCAAACCATAGTATCCAGTAATCGATGTCCTTAGTCTGATTGTCTTTAGCAAACTGTTTGCGGGCTTTCTTATGCGTCATCTTTAGAAGAGGCTACCTTCTGGGAAAACAGTCTTGCAGACCAAATTGAGGTAATGTGTGGCATATGATCTTAGCACTAACAGGCTGCCCCCCACTCCCTGTAACCTTTGCAGCAATGCTGGCAGCATTCATATGTCTATTTTGAAAAGACACCCTCTGGATATGGCGCTGAGCACCTGCACTCAACTTCTTTAGTCAACCATGGCGAGGCCTGTTCTGAGTGGAACCTATCTTGTTAAACTGCTGTATGGTCTTGGCCACTGTGCTGCAGCTCAGTTTCAGGGTATTGATAATATTCTTATAGCCTATGCCATTTTATGTGAAGCAACAATTCTTTCTTTTTTTTAAGGTCTTCAGAGAATTTTTGCTATGAGGAGCCATATTGAACTTCCAGTGACCAGTACGAGAGAATGTGTGAGCAATATCATCAAATTTAACACACCTGCTCCCCATTCACACTTGAGACATTATAACACTAATGAGTCAGAAGAAAACTGAAAGAATAAATAGCTAATTGGGCATACTTTCTTCATTTTCACTTTAGATGTGTTCTCACTTTTGTTGCCAGCAGTTTAGACATTAATGGCTGTGTGTTGAGTTATTTAGAGGACACAGCAAATTTACACTAGTATATAAGCTGCACACTGACTACTACATTGTATCAAAGTGTCAGATCTATGTTGTCCCATGAAAAGAGATAATAAAATATTTACAAAAATGTGAGGGGGGTACTCACTTTTGTGATATACTGTATATGTAAAGCGCCCCACTCTGTACTGCTTTCCTTGAAGTAATTACTATCTTCTGGCCTTAATATATTTGGTTTATTATCAGCTGCCCTCATCTCTTTCATAGGCTAATTATCAGTATATGTGATTCAGTCTGCTTTGGTGTTGTTCCATACATTATACTCTGGACATTACAGATACAAATACTACTTTGGCTTTTATTATTATATCCTGCAGGATCCCCCTGTTACAATTAGAACATGCCATCCTTACATTCGTCACTGGAACATGATCGGAAAATGAGGAAACGCAAACGCTAGCTGGTAGATGCACTACTGACGGCATTCCCACCTGATACCTCACAACAGGGACTTAAGCGGGGTTTACACGCTGCAACATCGCTAGCATCGGCTAGCGATGTCGAGCGCGATAACACCCGCCCCCGTCGTAAAGCCGATTTGTGGTGATCGCTGCCGTAGCGAACATTATCACTACGGCAGCGTCACACGCACATACCTGCTCTGCAACGTCGCTCTGGCTGGCGAACCGCCTCCTTTCTAAGGGGGCGGGTCGTGCGGAGTCACAGCGACATCACACGGCAGCCGTCCAATAGAAGCGGAGGGGCGGAGATGAGCGGGACGTAAACATCCCGCCCACCTCCTTCCTTCCGCATTGCCGGTGGAGGCAGGTAAGAAGATGTTTGTCGCTCCTGTGGTGTCACACATAGCGATGTGTGCTGCTGCAGGAACGACAAACAACATCACTAAAAAGCAGAAAACTATTTTTTATTTCAGGACGAGCTCTCGACGGCAAACGATTTTGCCCTCTTTTGTGACCGTTTCAGATCCCTCTTAAGTTTTACACACTGCGATATCATTAATGACGCCGGATGTGCGTCACAAACAACGTGACCCCGACGATAAATCATTAATGATATCGTAGCATGTAAAGCCCGCTTTAGTGTAAGCACAAGGCATATGAGGATGAGGAAGTGGCCAATGCAGAAGGATCACTGGCACCACCTCAGAAGGGAGGGTTAGCCTAGCCAAAATGTGAAAAAATGTCCTCAGCACACCACAACATCTGGCACCATCATCGGATACATTCCGTATTGGCAGCATTTCAACAATGGTGTAAGGGGTACTTCACACACAGCGAGATCGCTACCGAGATCGCTGCTGAGTCCCGTTTTTTGTGACCTCATTAGCGATCTCGCTGTGTGTGACACTGAGCAGCGATCTGGCCCCTGCTGTGAGATCGCTGCTCGTTACACACAGTGCTGGTTCGTTTTTTTATTGTTGCTCTCCCGCTGATAAGCACACATCGCTGTGTGTGACAGCGAGAGAGCAACAATCCTGAATGTGAAGGGAGCAGGAGCCGGCGTCTGACAGCCTGCGGTAAGCTGTAACCAACGTAAACATCGGGTAACCAAGGTGGTTACCCGATATTTACCTTCGTTACCAGCCTCCGCAGCTCTCAAGCTGCCAGTGCCGGCTCCTGCTCCCTGCACACGCTAAGTTAAGTGGTGTGAGCTGGTAACTAAGGTAAACATCGGGTAACCATACCCGATGTTTACCTTAGTTACCAGTGTCCGCAGCTTCCAGATGCCGGCTCCGTGCAAGCGCAGCGTCGCTTGCACATCGCTGCTGGCTGGGGGCTGGTCACTGGTCACTGGTGAGATCTGCCTGTTTGGCAGCTCACCAGCGACCATGTAGCGATGCAGCAGCGATCCTGACCAGGTCAGATCGCTGGTCGGATCGCTGCTGCATCGCTAAAGTGTGAAGGTACCCTAAGAGTACATGTCCACATGTGTCCACTTACTGAGTGGTGGGTCTGCCCCATTTAACTTCTGGGTCTCCAAATTGGATACATGGCATTATGCCTTAGAGGTGCTGGCCTGCTCTGTGATAAGTGTACTGTCAAAACCTTTGTTCAGCATGCCAGGGGGTCACAGACAGATGCATCCACCTATTCACAGCCAACATGGACAAGCTCACATCCATTAAAAGGAACTAGTCATGAATCCACAGGACTTGTCCGTACGTTTGACTGAGTAGACAACACGGTGAGATTGTTTTCCTCCACCGCAGTTTGTTTGCTATATTTGCTATTCCCAATGTTTTAACTTAAGTCCGTCTGAACCTGGCAAACTCAAACCTCCACGAATCTTAGTAGCTGCTGATCCAATCCCAACAGGCAAAGAAATCAAACTGTGGATGTCCATAAATTAAGTTAGGTGTAATAATGAGATATTAAACAGACAAAATATATTGACCACACAGTTACTGAAAGTAATTTAAAACTTTGTGCAAAAGTTTTTGTTGTATAAAGATGATTTCTGTATGAAGAAGTTAGTCGCATGCATTGCTCATGTGTGAGTTTGACCCATTCTTCCACACAAACACTCTTCAAATCCTGAGGGTTCCATGGACTCCTTCTATGAACTCTGATCTTTAGTTCCTTCCACAAAATTTCTATTGGATTCAGGTCAGGTGATCGGCTTGGCCATTCTAGCAGCTTTATTATCTTTCTCTGAAACCAATTGAGTGTTTCCTCGGCTTTATGTTTGGGATCATTGTCTTTCTGAAATGTCAACCCTTGTTTTATCTTCATCATTCTGAAGATGGCATCAGATTTTTGTCAAGAATGTCTCTGTACAGTTGTATGATGTACTCACTTTCTCTGTTCCACTTATGCTCATCTAATAAATGACATTTCTTCATAAAAAGATCTATATCAGGTAAGGTTTATTCCAGTGCATGTAAAATTTGTTACTCAATTCGCACTTGATATGTCCTCAAGGCAAATATCAATGACTTATTAAGCAATCAGATAATGTCTGAAAAATTAATTTACTTGACATAGTCAGAAAACATAGACATGTCCAGTCAGAAAGGAGTTTCAAACAATCCTGCCATCATTTTGTGACATGCCTAAAAGTGGAAAAACCTACACACTCAGCAGATACTGCCATGGTTCACATGAGGATATTATTAACCTTAGAGCTGTTTTTTCAATTTTACAGAGTACATATTACATTTGTAAAGTGCCAGTCCTTGTGTGTTTTTTTTTGTTTTACAAAGTGATTTCTAAAATAAAAAGATATTTTATGCCAGTATTAGTTGTTATTATACATTTTGATCTTACATAAAAAAAACTTGGCACAACCTCCTCTTTCCCATATATATGGATTAAAAGCTTTGTTGGGAAATTCTTATTTCTCCATAAATATCACTGCATGTTACTATATTACTATGCGGTGGTGTTCTACTCCCATGCAAAAGAGTCTTGACACATCTATAAGGGATAAGCAGGTTATAATGCCAAAACTCCCCCCGTTCCATATCTACTTAAAATAAAGACGATAACCACGACTTTATTGCACGAATGGCCACAGCTTTATTTAACAGTATATATGTATACCAAAACTCGTGGCTCAACATGCAACCCATTGTTAACATAACCTTATACATATATACCCTTATAACCAAACCACCGATAGATAGGTCCGAGAGGCCAACCATCATTCCTAACCCCCCGGCCGTAACCTCCAACCGGCCCAGAGGACCACCTCGGCCATGACCAACCGACCCCAGATGAGGGGTAATAATGTTCCATCGTTAATTACCCCTCCCCAGAACCTGCAGGACCTCCGCCCACAAGTTCCAATCCAATCCGAAGCCACTCCCCTTGTGCGACTTTGTACCAACAAACCGACTGTCGGTACTCCCAACCTCTCTGACGGACCTATCACCCCGCCACCGACCGGCCAAGTGACACCTTACTTGGCCCAGGCCCTCCACACCCCCAGCGCTTGCTCCAAACCATCCCTCAAACCCAACATCCACAAATCTAACCCTACGTCCATGAGATGGACCCCATCTCGCCTCAAATATTGCTCGGTGGACTCCTCCAGTTCTCTATGTCGCACCACCAAACCACCGTTTCACGCAACAAACTTGCCAATTGCCCGGTTCAATTTGCTCCAGGCCCTGTTCATCCGGTCCACTGACCTCCCAAAATGCCACTGCGTCCGGGCGATGAGATCCGTCCAGACAATTACAATACCCGGGAACGTCCTCCACAAATGTAACAAATCCAGCTTTATATCTCTCTTCACTTCTCTCGCCGACCTCACTCCCAGATCATTCCCTCCCACATGCAAGATCAACACATCTGGCTCACGATCAATGCGGCTATAATATGCCACCTCATGGTGCACTCTACCCCAGGTCATGCCCCGAATTCCAAGCCACTTTACGCGGGCTTCTGTCACCGCCACTCCGAGCTGCTGTCCGTCGCGACGAACATCCGCCCGTAAAGCTCCCCAATACACATAGGAGTGCCCGAGAATCCACACAAGGCATGGACCTACAAAATATAAAGACCATGAATAAAAAACAGCAACTGAACAAGAAAATTGCACACCAGAATCATAACGCAAACCAGGAAACCCAACTTACGAAACCATCACCTGACCAGGTGAGGTCTAATGTACAAACGAAACCTGGAAGATTCCCATCTCCCAATCCGTAGGATCCAATCCTCACTCAACCCCCACCTAGCGGCTTCAGTTGCTGCCCCAATCCGGAAGGAGTGAGATCCGTACTCACTTGGCTCCTCCCCCACCCGTGCTAAAGCCGTCTTCAGCACTGCAATGAATTGGAATCGCGATAAAGCAGATCCATCCATATGCCTAAGGAAAACGCCGGGGTAACCACCTCACACCCTTAAAAACTCCGTCACCTGTACCATCGGGCATAACTGGTGCCCCGGCAATTCAAACAACACTACTAGGCGCCCCCGGCCCCTCTGATCCATTTTTGAAAAACGTAGCAGACATCCTACTCTATCCTCCCCAAGCATTACATCCTCCATCAACAAACCACCTATCGCTTGCTTGGTCAGGCTGACCAATTCTCCAATGCGAAAGGCCCCAAAAAACGCCAATACAAAAGCCACCGAGAACAATACCTGCTCATAAGGGGACGAACATACCTCACCCAAACACCCCACTAAACGAACCAACAATAGCAACGACACCGGCCATCTAGTGTCACGCGACCACGCCCCCTTTCGAAAACCCTTCATCACCTGCCGTACCAGGAAATCCTTAGTCACATCCCGAACCCCTTGCATATTAAACAAGAATGCCAACGCCGCCAACTTGTAACCAATCACCGAAACAGACCGACCTGCCGAAAAATCCCCACTAATCAACGTCAGAACCCCGAACACTCGTCCCATGTAACCAGGCTCCATGAAGTCCCCACTTTCCAACTCTTCCCATTCCTTCCAAACCGACTGATATCGGCACCAAGTAGCCTCGGCCACCGATCTCCTAATTCCCTCAAACGCTACACCGATGCCAGGTCCCACAGCCATTCCTGGCAGAGTTCTCCATCCACATCCGCCCCCGGCACCAGCCTCCTGAACCTGTAAAACTGAAACCGAGATAGCGCATCAGCCACCTCGTTTTGAACCCCGGGCACGTGCCTAGCCACCACGCAAATGTTTAACTCCAAGCAACGCAACACCAGATGCCGTAAATATCCCACTACTGGTGAAGACTTTGCCGACAGTGCATTGATAGAATGCACCACTGCCATGGTGTCACAATGCATGCAAACCCTTTTGCCTGCAAATGCGGGACCCCACAACTCCACCGCCACTATAATGGGAAACAGTTCCAGCAGCGCCAAGTTCTTTACCAAACCTTTATCCACCCAAAGCCATGGCCACTTTCCCATGCACCAGCGCGTCTGAAAAATTGCTCCAAAACCCGTCGCACGAGCCGCATCCGTAAACAATTCCAGCTGGCTGTTTGACAATGCCTCGCTCATCCAAAGCATCCGCCCGTTATACCGGTCCAAAAACCCCTCCCAAACCAACAAATCCCCCTTCATCGCCTTGGTCACTCTGACAAAGTAATTCGGAGCTTTCACTCCCGCGGTTGCGCTCGCCAGTCTCCTATTAAATATCCGCCCCATCGGCATAATGCGACAGGCGGAATTCAATTTCCCGAGCACTGGGTGCAATTCCCGCAACTGCACCTTCTTAGCCCGAGACAAAAACCGCACCGACACCTTAAAATCCTGAAGCTTCCCCTCCGGCAACCGGCATTCCATTGCCACCATATCGATTTCAATGCCTAAAAAACACAGAGCCGTCACCGGCCCTTCCGTTTTTTCTTTCGCCAACGGAATACCCAGGCTCCGCGCAATCCGCTCTAACGTAAATAACAACAAGGAGCAAACCGAAGAGCCCGAAGGTCCAACGCAAAAGAAATCATCCAAGTAGTGAATCACTGAATGGACTCCTGCCATGTCCCTGACTACCCATTCCACAAAAGAACTGAATGCCTCAAAATAAGCACACGAAATGGAACAGCTCATGGGCAGGCAGCGATCCACATAATAATCACCATCCCACATACACCCTAAGAGATGAAGGCTCTCTGGATGCACCGGGAGTAAACGAAAAGCTGCTTCCACATCCGCCTTTGCCATCAGGGCCGCACACCCCGCTACCCGTACCAACTACAAGGCCTTGTCGAACGATACATAATAGACCGCCGACAACTCGGGTGATATCCCATCATTCACTGACAACCCAGCAGGATAAGATAAATGATGAATGAGCCGAAATTTGTTCGGCTCCTTCTTAGGTACCACCCCCAGGGGGGAAATCCTTAAGTTGGAGAATGGCGGGTCCTGGAATGGGCCCGCCATCCTCCCCAACTCCACCTCCTTTTGCAGCTTTTCCTTCACCACCTCCGGATGTTCTTTTGCGGACCTCAAGTTCCCAGGGCGAAACACCGGCGCCTCAGATTCAAACGGAATCCGAAAACCCTCCGTAAAACCACTCGCCAACAGCTCTGCCGCCCGAACATCCGGATATCTCTTTAAATAGGGAAGCATCACCTCTACCCTCACTGGCGTCCTCCCTTTTTCCAGACCCCTCCCCTGCCTTTCCTTTTCCTTTCTTGAAGCACCTGGCAAAAGAGTGGGAACCTCCACATCCGGAACACTCGTGTTTGAACCGACACGAGGCCCCAAACTTACACTGTCCCTCATTATATTGCCAACAAGCCCCTTTTTTCTGGCCAGCCGGGGACCCGCCGCTCGCACCTGAGCTCCCGGCTCCCCCTCGAAAGGGCTGAGCCGGACCCGTCATTAATCGCATCCACAAGGAAATATCCTTGTGATCCCACCGGACACCAGGCCGCAGAGCCTTCCGTTGCCGGAACTGCTCGTCATATCTCAACCACCCTAAACCTCCGTACACTCTATATGCCTCCCCTATCTCATCCATATAACAAATAGGGCGGAACAATGCTCCGACTCCTTTTCCCCGATCACGCTGGCTAAGATCGCAAAGGCCTGTAGCCAGTTAGTAAAAGTCCTCGGGATCAACCTATACTTTAATTTCTCTTCATCCTCCTTCTCCTTCTTTGAATCATTGGGCTTCACTTTGTCCAAATTAAACTTCTCCAAGGGAAGCAGGGAAAAAATTTCCACATACTCCCCTTTCCATATCTTTTCCCCCACTTCCTTTTTTAAATTTACCCCTAACGGACTTTCAAAACACACGTAAATCTCACTCTGCGCCCTATCGTCCAACCGCACAACCTCATCCTCGTTTTCTATCTCTTTTTCCGCATCCTTACTCACACCCACTTCAGCTGCCCCGCAGGCCGCCTGTCCCGCACCTACCGCCGAGGTAGTTTCCTGCGCCGCAAACTCGAGCACCGGTGCCCCTGTCGGCACCGCCCCTGAGGGGCCCACCCACGCCCCCACCGGAGACCCAGGCCCACTCTGACTTAACCGCTCCGCAGACAACCCCTGTAACACCCCTAAAAGCTGCCCCCAAAATTCCGGGCCCGGTAAACTCCACTGTCCGACCGTACTCGCCCCCTGCATACCGCTCCCCGCGGAGGAACCCCCGCCCGCACTACACACAGCATTAAACACATCTGTCGTCTTCTCAACGGGCTGCCTCTGAACCGAATCCGGGACAGCCATAGCACAAACTTCCTGCTGTCGCTCTGTCCGACCCGCCACCGCCACCGATCCTTCTTCCTCGCCGGAGTCTGAAGTGCTGCCGAAGTCCTCAGGGGGGACCAGCGAGGGGACAGCCAGCACCTGGCGGCCGTCAACCCCCATGGTCACCGCACCCTGCTCCTCTGGGCATCTCCTGCTGGACCTCTTCCTTTTGGCGCGACATGGCACCTTGCCGCTGTCCGTCCTCGCCGTTCCCATGCCTGACTGCTGCGCCGCCACTCCATCCTCTGTTCTCAGTGGTCTCCCTCCCTGCCGACTGCAGGAAGGCTGTCCTGTTCCTGATGCGCGCTGGGAACACCCCCCAGCCCGATTCTCGCTGGGGGGGGCCGTAATCATGGATCGCATCTGACCCTGCGGGCTCCCGTACCCCTCCTCCAATCGTCCCTGGCTGCCGCTCTGGTCCGCACTTGCCACCTGTCCTGTGTTCCTCCCCTGCTGTCTGCAGGGAGTCTCCACCGCTGGTCCGGGACGCCGGGCTCCACCCCCGGCCCGCACTTCACCGGGGGCTGCCGCTGCCGCTGCCCTGGTCCGGGGCCGTGCAGGCCGCGAACCGGAAGTAGGCCTCGCCGAAGCTCCGCCCACCTCCGACTAGCGGGATCTCTGGCGAGGATTCCTCCCGGCGGCCGGCAGCTCTACAAGGTGAGATGGAGGGCTCCGCTGCCCCGGAGGGTCCCCAAAGGGGCTCCTAGATCTCTGTGTCCCCCCCGCTGGGGGAGTAGCGCTCCAGCGGACGTGCCCGCCAAGCACGTAGCATAGGCCCAGGCGCAGGAGCAGCAGGCATAACCGCTCCAGCACCACAGACCGCCGCCAGCTGCTCCCGCAGCGCGTCTACTCCAAAGACCTCAGAGGCCCCACGCACCATCTCCAGCAACGCAGCCAGATCCACCATGGCAGCTAGGCAGCACGCACGTCCTGGAGACACAAAACTTCCAACGACAAAGGGGAGGTAACCTAGGCACAACCCCTTTTATACCTCCTACAACACCCCACCCCTTCCCTGCTCTCCCCCAATTCCCCATGCAGTTCTTTCTACCAATCCTATGGCCCCATATACCACCCCATTATAACCAACCCACTTAACCCCTTACTACCCTGCACCCTCCCGATCGTCATGGGCCTGTTCACCCCTATGGGGCTCACTGCCCATCTTTAGTAGCAAATGACACTAGAAGCAATGGATGGCACCTACCAAAGGTAGATACATTTTTACTTCTTTATTGGTACAAATCCACAGAAAGAAGGAACACTGATGAAAAGCGAGTTAAGGCTGCTTTCCACGCAACGACGTTGAGGTCACGGAATTCGTGACGCACATCCGGCCTCGTTAGCGATGTCGTTGCTTGTGAAGTGCACGAACGACCGTTACCAAGCAATTTTACTTACCTTATCGTTGATCGTTGACACGCTGTCCATTTCGCAAATATCGTTGCTGATGCAGGTACGATGTTGTTCGTCGTTCCTGCGGCAGCACACATCGCTACGTGTTACACCGCAGGAACGAGGAACAACCTCGTATCTGCGGCTGGCCACAATGAGGAAGGAAGGAGGTGGGCGGAATGTTTGTCCCACTCATCTCCGCCCCTCTGCTTCTATTGGGCGGCCGCTTAGTGATGTCTCTGTGACGCTGAACGAACCGCACCTTTAGGAAGGAGGTGGTTCGCCGACAACAGCGATGTTGCTAGGCAGGTAAGTAGTGTAATGGATGTTAGCGATGTTGTGCGCCACGGGCAGCGATTTGCCCGTGATGCACAACCGACGGGGACGGTATGCACGCTAGTGATATCGATAGCGATATCCCTGCATATAAAGCGGCCTTAAGTGAGACGGACTACAGGCAAAGACTATTTTGCATCACATTATATTTTTACATGCCTTCCACACAAGTGTAATGTTATGCAAAATGGCCGTTGCCTGCAGTGCATCTCACTTATTCACTTTTCATAAGTATACACTTTTTCCATTGCTTTGTACCAATAAAAATAAAATTACCATATTTTTCAAATTATAAGACAAACTCTTCCTCCCAAAAATTTAGGTTGAAAATGAGGGGTGCTGGAGAGGGATCACAGGAGGCAGGGGTGATGCTGCGGGCTGTGCCGTGCACTGGGCTGGGCTATAATGCGGGTGGTGCACTTTGGGCTCTGCTACGCTGTACTGAGGGTTTTGCTGCATTGCCCTGTGGGCTCTTCTGTGCTGCACTGTGGGCTCTGCTGCACTAAGGGAGGTGCGGCAGGGGCCGCCATCCTGTATGTTGGCAGTGTAGGCTTCAAATAATGGCACCCGGAGTCAGTGCATGCGTAGCTGGAGCTCCTGGTTCAAGATCTTATCTGCAATGGGCCAGAGGTGGCACATACGATCTCCCAGCAGCAGACTTAAGGAAAAAGGCACCCGTAGGTGACGTGTGCGCAGGTGATTCTAGGCTTGTAATTGAACCGATAGCTCAATCTGCGCATGCGCCGACTCCGGGCTCCATTTCTTTGAAGCCCGCACAACCTGACATTCAGGATGGCTGCCCCTGACTCACCGCCCGCAATGCAGAAAAGCCCTCAGTGCAGCATAGCACAGCCTCTCAGTGCTGCCATCCGCAGTGAGCATCTGGTACACTCACTGCACTAACGGCAGCATCGCCCTAGTCCAGCACCGCCCCTGACTCCTCCGACACTACTCCACCACCGCAGCCGCCCTCCTTCTGGTAAGACACCACAGGATTATAAAACAGACCCCCATATTTTTTTTTTCCTTAAATCTGGGGTGCGTCTTATAATGCATTGCATCTTATAAAACAAAAAATTATGGTAAATACCTTTGGTAAGTGCCATGCATTCCTTCCAATTTCATCTGTTATTATATAGTTTACATGATTTGGTTTACTTTCTTTTAATTCAAATATTTTTTTTCTTAAAGGAGTTTTCCATATTCAGGAAAGTATCTCTCTAAAATACGAGAGAGCAGGCACTCACCCTCCCAGATCCAGTGTTTGCTCCCCACCAGTGCTCAGATCTCAGGTTTTTGGCTGCAGTAGTTACAGCAAGAGCCACTGAGCTAAGCTACAGACTGATACAGACAGACAGACAGACAGACCAGACACAGGGTCTCAATATGATGTCACTGTTGACTCTTGGTAGTAAAAAAAAAAGCTGCTTCTAAAAGTAGGTTTTCCACACTTTTTTGCTGCTTTTCTTACTGATTTTTTGTGTTTTTTCTACTGTGCTTTTTTACTGCATTTTTTCCAGGATCCCAAAGTCAGCTTTGCTTTCACCTTGCAAGCAAGAACAATTCAAGGTGTTAGGCCCCAAATGCAGAGCATAAACCATAAAATATTTTTGGAAAAAAAGACAACTAGATCAAATTGTTTAGGGGAAAAAGTTTTTGTGTCTGACTATTGTATTTTCTGTATTATAAGATGCACTTTTTTCACCCAAGACTGGGGGTAAAACGGGGTGCATCTGTACCGCCCCCGTTTCAGCAGCTGGGCTGCTTGGATCCGGAGTGGCTCGAGGGGCTTCCGGACCCAGGGGTCTCGTGGCCACTCGAATAGAAAAGTGGGGTATTTACAGGGGCGTATTGTTTGGAATAGTTTGTGACGCCACCCGTGGTGTGTGGTAAGGTGGAGTACCACCGCTGCGGCTGGGAGTACCCGGTGGCAATGTAGTGGGCATCCAGGTGTTTAAGCCCTCCACGGGTAGGGGGATGCCCCGGGACTCTGTGATGGTGACTGGGACGTGCCGTTGGGGAGGTAAGGGTCACTTGCATACTCACTCAGTCCAATAATGCTGACACGGACAACTGTAGTAAACCAAAGTTCTGGACACCGCTACCGCTGAGGGGGGAAGCTTGCTCTCAGGGTTCACGCTTGGGATTTCTTGGACCGTATATGTGGAAAGTCCTATCCCTCTAGTTGCACTAGTACCCCGATTTTGGAGCGGGTGGAGAGCAGATCTTGAAGGCTTCGTTCTCGTCGGCTAAATTGTCTGGTTGCCTGAAGCTACTCCCTAACCTAGGGTCCACGTACCCCGTCGTGCCCTGGTCCCAGCCCAGTGATGGTACAAGGCCGCAGGCTGTCCTCCCCGACAATGTCGTGCCCCTTGTCACGATCCCCTGCGACCAAGGGTCCAGCTCCTACCAGGCCCAGACCAATGTCTGCTACCTAGTACTTCGCTGAGCCCAGCTCCTGACCTCCTCTCACTTTCACCTCAAACACTACACTGACCTACTCCTGACACTCCTGACCTCCCCTTACCAACCCCCCAAGTGGGCGACCCTATCCCACTCAGGCCGTGCACTGGTGTGTCTGGTGGGTGTGCTGCAGAGTGTTCCTAGGATTTTGATTAGCTGGCAACTTGGCAACACCATTTGGTTAGGGACCCGTAACCAAGGAGGAGGTGGATCTTGCACAGAAGGGCAAATTGCACAATACCCTGTCATGACTTGATAGGCCAGGGCTTCACACATCTTAAAATCCGGATATAGCTTACCGGGACAGAAATGGTGGAGCAGGGTCAAAGGAGGCAGGGTCAGGGATACTGAGGGCTCGGAGGAGCAGTGAAGTGGCTCAGGAGGGTCACAGGACGGGGTGTTTTGGCAGTGGGTGCATTGATCTGAATGTGGGCTCCATTGAATCGCCCACATTTGATGTGATAAACTTCAAGAAAATGACCGCAGAGGCGCGCATGTGCAAATTGATGCAAAGGACTTCAAGAAAATGGCCACGGCGTCCTATGTGCGCAAGTTCATCTCGTCAACCAAGGGTGATTCAACAGAGCCTCAATGGCACCCGTCGCCGGGACACCCCGTCCTGTGACCCTCTTGAGTCGCTCCACTGCAGTCACATCACCACAGCCCACCGGCAGATCAATGGCGCCCCCTGCTTCTGCGGCACCCTCAAGCCCGCAGTATCATCGACCCTCCTTTGTCACAACATCCCCTCCTCTGACCCACAGCATCAGTGATTCTGCCTCCTGTTACCTTCATGAGCCCCTCCACCACTATTCCCCACTTGTGAGGATTAGGATTAAGACACACTAGGATTATAAAATGGACATTTTAACATTAAAAAATATTTTTTTCTATTTTCCTCCTCCGGTGCGTCTTATTAAACAAATAATACGGTATTTTGAACAAAATAGTTGGATTCATATATGAAGCGCAGTCATGAACTAAAGGTACCGTCACACTAAGCAACATCGCTAGCAACATCGCTGCTGAGGCACAACTTGCTAGCGATGTTGCTGTGTGTGACATCCAGCAACAACCTGGCCCCTGCTGTGAGGTCGCTGGTTGTTGCTGAATGTCCTGGACCATTTTTTAGTTGTTGCTCTCCCGCTGTGAAGCACACATCGCTGTGTGTGACAGCGAGAGAGCAACAACTGAATGTGCAGGCAGCCGGCTTCTGCGGACGCTGGTAACCAATGTAAACATCGGGTAACCAAGAAGCCCTTTCCTTGGTTACCCGATATTTACCTTCGTTACCAGCGTCCGCCGCTCTCACGCTGTCAGTGCCGGCTCCCTGCTCCCTGCACACGTAGCTGGAGTACACATCGGGTAATTAACCCAATGTGTACTGTGGCTAGGAGTGCAGGGAACAGGGAGCCGGCACTGGCAGGGTGAGAGCAGCAGACGCTGGTAACGAAAGGTAAATATCGGGTAACCAAGGGAAGGGCTTCTTGGTTACCCGATGTTTACCGTGGTCACCAGCATCCGCAGAAGCCGGCTCCCTGCTGCCTGCACACGTAGCAGAGTAAACATCGGGTAATTAACCCGATGTGTACTGTGGCTAGGTGTGCAGAGAGCCAGCGCTAAGCAATGTGCGCTGGTAACCAAGGTAAATATCAGGGTTATGCTTCCACGTGTAGCGGCGCTCCAGCGATCCCTGCTAGGTCAGGTTGCTGGTAGGATCACCAGCGACCTCCTAGCAACTTACCAGAGATCCCTATCAGGTTGTATCATTGTTGGGATCGCTAGTAAGTTGTTTAGTGTGACTGGGCCTTTAAGGCCCTGTCACACTAAGCAACATCGCTAGCAACATCGCTAGCAACATCGCTGCTAACGAACAACTTTTGTGACGTAACAGCGATGTTGCTAGTGATGTAGCTGTGTGTGACATCCAGCAACCAGCTGGCCCCTGCTGTGAGGTCGTTGGTTGTTGCTGAATGTCCTGGGCCATTTTTTAGTTGTTGCTCTCCCGCTGTGAAGCACACATCGCTGTGTATGACAGTGACACAGCAACAACTAAATGTGCAGGGAGTAGGGAGCCGGCTTCTGCAGACACTGGTAACCACGGTAAACATCGGGTAATCAAGAAGCCCTGTCCTTGGTTACCCGATATTTACCTTCGTTACCAGCCTCCTCCGCTCTCAGCTGTCAGTGCCGGCTCCTGCTCCTTGCACATTTAGCAGAGTACACATCGGGTAATTAACCCCATGTGTACTGTAGCTAGGAGAGCAGGGAGACAGTACTAAGCAGTGTGTGCTGCTCCCTGCTCTGTGCACATGTAACTACAGCACACATCGGGTAATTAACCCGATCAGTGCTGTAACTAGGAGAGAAGGGAGCCAGCGCTAAGCGGTGTGCGCTGCTCCCTGCTCTCTGCAAGTGTAGCTGCGTGCGCTGGTAACCAAGGTAAATATCGGGTTGGTTACCCGATATTTACCTTACTTACCAAGCACAGCATCTTCCACGCGGCGCTGGGGGCTGGTCACTGGTTGCTGGTGAGCTCACCAGCAACCCGTGTAGCGATGCTCCAGCGATCCCTGCCAGGTCAGGTTGCTGGTGGGATCGCTGGAGCGTCGCTTAGTGTGACATCTCACCAGCAACCTCCTAGCAACTTAGGGGTGCTTCACACACAGCGAGCTCGCTGCCGAGATCGCTGCTGGGTCACTTTTTTGTGACGCAGCAGTGACCTCATTAGCGATCTCGCTGTGTGTGACACTGAGCAGCGATCTGGCCCCTGCTGCGAGATCGCTGCTCGTTACACACAGCCCTGGTTCGTTTTCTTCAAAGGCGCTCTCCGGCTGTGACACACAGATCGCTGTGTGTGACAGCGAGAGAGCGACGAAATGAAGCGAGCAGGGAGCAGGAGCCGGCATCTGGCAGCTGCGGTAAGCTGTAACCAAGATAAACATCGGGTAACCAAGGTGGTTACCCGATATTTACCTTAGTTACCAGCCTCCGCAGCTCTCACGCTGCCTGTGCTGCCGGCTCCGGCTCTCTGCACATGTAGCTGCATTACACATCGGGTTAATTAACCCGATGTGTACTGTAGCTAGGAGAGCAAGGAGCCAGCGCTAAGCAGTGTGCGCGGCTCCCTGCTCTCTGCACATGTAGCTGCATTACACATCGGGTTAATTAACCCGATGTGTACTGTAGCTAGGAGAGCAAAGCTAAGCGGTGTGCGCTGGTAACTAATGTAAACATCGGGTAACCATACCCGATGTTTACCTTAGTTACCAGTGTCCGCAGCTTCCAGATGCCGGCTCCGTGCAAGCGCAGCGTCACTTGCACGTCACTGCTGGCTGGGGGCTGGTCACTGGTCGCTGGTGAGATCTGCCTGTTTGACAGCTTACCAGCGACCATGTAGCGATGCAGCAGCGATCCTGACCAGGTCAGATCACTGTTCGGATCGCTGCTGCATCGCTAAAGTGTGAAGGTACCCTTACCAGCGATCCCTATCAGGTTGGATCGTTGTTGGGATCGCTGGTAAGTTGTTTAGTGTGACTGGGCCTTTAGGTTACATGAGATAATGAAATACAGCAGGGGGAAGTTGAATTGATAAGGAATTGTTTGTCCTGTCAATGCATGAAAGTATTCAGTTGGTAAGGCATTATTTATTTTCACACACTGGTAAGGCATTCAGGGGCTCTGGCATTGTTTAATCCTAGGTAGAGATGAGCGGACCCATGGAAGTTTGGGTTTTCTGGCTTCAGCCAGACTTTAGATAAAGTTCAGTTCATGCCCTGGGCTTGACCTAAACTTGATCCCAGAGGCTGAAGCCCTTTGGAAGTCAATAACTGGGCAGTTTGGCTCTCCATCCACATACAGCTAGTCATAGACAGCATTTCAGCACCACATCTGAAGACGCTGTTTTTACCCCAGTGAGAGCCATTCAGACACTGCATGCGGCTCCCACTGGGTTGAGCACTGAGAATGGAGCCCCCGAATGCTGGATTATCGATCATATGGTTAGCATATGTAAAGCACACGAACTCTGAACTGTTTTTTTTCTTCAGGTGTTTCTCCTTTACAATCATAAAAACATTTATGAATAATATATTGTTAGTAGTCATCAAAAAATATCCACTTCCATAGAAACATCATACTAATATCATAGACTTCTTTGATATTATAATTGATCTATAAATGCATGCAACACTAAGTAGTGATAAGCGAGCGTACTCGGCACTGCTTGGTACTCGATCAAGCATTAGGGTGCTCAAGTAGGTTGCTGCTCGGGCGCATAATTGAGTTCTTATCCTGCATGTTTTGCTGCTTTTTTAGCCACTAAACATGCAAGAATTGTCTGCCAATCATGGTAATGCTGAAGCCCTATTGGCTACTGGCATTACTGTGATTCGCTGGCCGCATAGCATCATCGCATCTATATAATATCCGGTGACGCCATGCTCGGCACACTGTACCCATAAATAGTGAAGGGAGAATTTATGCAGCAGAAGGCACAGCATGCTATAGCATCACTGTACCTGGTAGTGCAACATTAAACCAACAGTCCTTTCTATTCTATTCTAAGGGGCACTTTGCACACTACGACATCGCAGGTGCGATGTTGGAGGGGTCATGTCGAAAGTGACGCACTTCCGGCGTCGCACTCGACATCGTAGTGTGTAAATCCTAGATGATACGATTAACGAGCGCAAAATCGTCGTAATCGTATCATCGGTGTAGTGTCTGGGAATTCCATAATTACGCGACTGCGACAGATACGATGTTGTTCCTCGTTCCAGCGGCAACACACACCGCTGTGTGTGAAGCCACAGGAGCGAGGAACATCTCCTACCTGCGTCCTGCAGCTCACGCCGGCTATGCGGAAGGACAGAGGTGGGCAGGATGTTTATGTGGCACCCCTGAGGCTTCCGTCGCCCGAGGTGTGATGTCCCATCCTGGGTAAGGAAAGGGGTACATGCCAGTTCGCAGGTAAACCTGCACTACACCCATTGCTAGGCACACACAGGGATCGGGGATAGTGGCAGCTATCCTCCCATGCTGCATGCTGGGAGGGACCGTAAGTCCCATCCCTTCTCCCATAGGGTGATAGTTTAGCAATTGGGGAGGTGGGAGGAGTGTTAAAAATATACTCTTAAATATATTTTTCTTCAAATACGTAAAAGCGCATGAAAGAAAGAACTACAAAATGTGTAAAAAAAATAAATGTAGTTTACATATGATAAAAACTGATTTCTAAATTATAAAGTTGCAAGTCAGTTACAGAAAAGGAAAAAAAATATACTTCATTAGCTTACGTAATAAGTTCAATTAGTCTTTTTTTTGAGTTCCTGAGAGAGCTACCATATCTTGCTTCATCTTGGGTGAATGCAGGATCAAAGGAACAGACAGACATGCTTCTTAGAGGCTGGATGGATGGGATGGATCTTCGACATGTGTGGATTGACTCTCGGAGCAGGAGTGAGCAGCCACCCAATCCCACCGTGTGTTATATGACAACTGTCCAATCCATATAGGGTTTTTCAGCTGAACGCAGTTGCATATGATGTAATCACTAGAAGCTTCCAGATGGATATATATATATATATATATATATATATATATATATATATATCATACCATGTCAGTATTTCCCTAGATTCGATACAGATATTCAATACAGATACCTTTATCTTAACTTAAGTACTGTTATCAATAAGCTATGCCCTCCAACATAGACAAAACTGTGAAAACATATAATATGTCCTACTATAAAATATTTGATAACTAGATGTATTAATTTTAATGTTTTTTACAAGGAGCCACCCGAGAGCAGACAGAGAAAGGAAGGTCAAGTTTAGTCAGTTGAAGTCTGAGAGAAAAGGGAGAAGTGTGAAGAGGTCTGCGGGAGGCAGAGGAGAAGGAGAGAGAGTAGGAACGAGCTCTAGTCACTCAGGAGCTAAAGAGAAGAAAGGGACGCTTCCTGGTGAAGATCCTGGGACTCAGAGGGTCCAGGTGACACCAAGCAGGGAACAAAGCGATTCCAGGGCCACAGATAGCTTAAGAGCTGGTGGCCTGTTCCACAGGAACATCGGTGGAGGGCTCAAGCTGCATCCAGGGGACTGTCCCTAGTCACTGGAGGAGGAGAAGTCATCTCCAAAGGTTAAAAGACCGAGGTCCAGGGAAGGCTGCATGCTCCCCGGACCACAGCCCACAGCAAGAATCTCTGGAAAAGGGGCAAATAACCGACAGGCGAGCTCCCAGCCCGGAGGCTGCAATGGAGGCCGAGCCAGGTTCAGCCAACTAGGGCAAGGCTAGTGAAGTCAGCTGAGAAGGGCACAAATAGAGGGGTGCACTGGCATTTACCCCCAGATCTATCCGGGATCGGCAGAGGTCCCCGACAGTGGTCCCAGCAGTCTAAAGGCTCCAGTGTACACCATACAGGAACCGTGAGTAAAGACCCAGAAACTGCACCCCTAGTGTCGCTTCAGTTATTTACCTACATCGACACTTACAAGCACCAACAGTGTCCCCGGGGCACCTCTCCACCTGTGGGGAGCAGTACCACCATTGCTGCCATTCCATCACCCCGGAGGCCTTATACAGCAGCGGCGGCTTAATAGCCGCAAACCACAGGTGGCGTCATGAAAATTATAAACTTTAATAATCACCCCCACTGAAGCCATCTTAATTGACCCCACCAGGGTACGGAGTCGGGCCCAGCCACCACTGACGACCCCTGGACTAGTCCGGCCCGGCACCGGGTGTCCCATAGCCCTGGGGTGGGCGAGTCATTTACGTCCCGCTCATCTCCGCCCCTCCGCTTCTATTGGCCGCCTGCCGTGTGACGTCGCTATGACGCCGCATGACCCGCCCCCTTAAAAATGGAGGCGGGTCGCCGGCCAGATCGACGTCGCAAAGCAGGTGAGTCCATGTGAAGCTGCCGTAGCGATAATGTTCGTTACGGCAGCTATCACAAGATATCGCTGGTGCGATGGGGGTGGGGACTATCACACTCGACATCGCAGCATCGGCTTGTGATGTCGTTGTGTGCAAAGTGCCCCTAACACTGCTCTTAGTCTGCAATTTGTGTAGGGTTAGGTTCTGGAGTAGGGATAGTGTATTAGAGGCATGTAAACAGGGATTCTAGCCTTACAGACCTTGTTGCTGCTATGTGCAACTAAGAATCCTTTTCAGGGTTAATTTAAATGTATTATATTCTCCAACAATAATTATTTTATCTGCATATAAACTAGGGAAATCTCCTGGAGAAGGGATAGTGCATTAGAGCTATGTCACCTGGGATTCTAGCCTTACAGACTCTGCTGCTATGGGAATAATCAATTATATCCCCTATTAATACCACTGTTATCTGAATTTAGTGTAGGGCAAGCTGCTGGAGAAGGGATAGTATGTTAGAGGCATGTAAGCAAGGGTTCTAGCCTTGCAAAACATGCTGGTGCTATGTTAACCCAAAAGTTCTTTTCATGGCTAATTCAAATAAATTTTGTTCTCTTATTATACCACTCTTAGCTGAAATTAGTTTGGGGATAGCTGCTGGAGAAAGGATAGTGTATTAAAGTCATGTAGGCATGGATTATAGTCTGACATACCTTGCTGCTGCTATGTAAAAAAAAATCAATTTTATTGTCTAATAACATTGCTCTTAGTCGCATTTAGTCTAGGGCAAGCTGCTGGAGAAGGAACAATGTATCAGAGGAATGAAGGCAGAGATTCCTACCTTAAGCAGGCTTTACACGCTGCGATATCAGTACCGATATCGCTAGCGTGGGTACCCGCCCCCATCTGTTGTGCGAAAGGGGCAAATCGCTGCCCGTGCTGCACAACATCGCCAAGACCCGTCACACGTACTTACCTGCCCAGCGACGTCGCTGTGACTGGCGAACCGCCTCCTTTCTAAGGGGGCGGTTCGTTCAGCATCACAGCGACGTCACAGCTGCGTCACTGAACCGCCGCCCAATAGAAGCGGAGGGGCGGAGATGAGTGGGACGTAACATCCCGCCCACCTCCTTCCTTCCGCATAGCGGCCAGGAGGCAGGTAAGGAGAGCCTCCTTGTTCCTGCGGTGTCACACAGAGCAATGTGTGCTGCCGCAGGAACGAGGAACAACTTCGTTACTGCTGCAGTAACGATATTTGAGAATGGACCCCCATGTCACCGATGATCGATTTTGCACGTTTTTGCGACGATGCAAAATCGCTCATAGGTGTCACACGCAACGGCATCGCTAATGCGGCCGGATGTGCGTCACCAATTCCGTGACCCCAACAACTTCGCATTAGCAATGTCGTAACATGTAAAACCCCCATTAATGCAAACATCCTTTTAGGGGCTAATTCAAGTCTATTTTATTCTTTAATAATACCGCTGTTAGCTGCAATTAGTGTGGAGCTAGATGCTGGAGAAGGGATCATGTAGGCATGGATTCTAACTTTACAGACCTTGCTGTTGCGACATAAAAAAAATCTATTATATTTTGTAATAATAATGCTTTTATCTGCTGGAAAAGGAATAGTGTACTTGATGCATGTAGGCAGGGATTCTAGCATTACGGACCTTGCTGCTACTTCGTTAACACAAAAGTCCATTTCAGGGCTAATTCAAGTTAATTCTATTCTCTAATAATACTGCTCACAGCTGCAATTAGTGAGGTGCTAGCTGCTGAAAATGGGATAGTGTACTAGAGGCATATAGGCAGGGATTCTAGCCTTATAGCCTGCTGCTACATAAAAAAATCAATTCTATTCTCTAATAATAGTGCTTGTATCTGCATTTAGCGTAGCGCAAGCTGCTGGAGAAGGGATAGTGTATTAGAGGCATGAAGGCAGGAATTCTATCATTGCAGACCTTGTTGCTGCTATATTAACCTCTAATTCAAATCAAGCCAAGGGGCCACTGCACTTATAGCCCTACTCTATTGCTGAGTCGGCTATCAGTCAGTGACAGGGGCACAATTACAGTTGCCTCTAACTATGCATTAAGCAGTGATGAAAACAAGCTAGCCGCTCCCCTATGACTGAAAGCCCGAGGATGCCATGAGTAGTAAAGCTAATTTCTTCTAGGCAGTGGTGCTCTTAGTGTGGTGGCCGCCTGGCTTGAGAACACTATTAACCTGCAGATTAACCCCATATCTGCAGTTTAATAGCATATATATCACAGGTTCCCTTTAACACTTGTCTAAATAAGAGGATTATTATTATTATTATTATTATTTATTATTATAGCGCCATTTATTCCATGGCGCTTTACAAGTGAAAGAGGGTATACGTACAACAATCATTAACAGTACAAGACAGACTGGTATAGGAGGAGAGAGGACCCTGCCCGCGAGGGCTCACAGTCTACAGGGAATGGGTGATGGTACAATAGGTGAGGACAGAGCTGGTTGCGCAGTGGTCTACTGGGCTGAGGGCTATTGTAGGTTGTAGGCTTGTTGGAAGAGGTGGGTCTTGAGGTTCCTCTTGAAGCTTTCCACGGTAGGGGAGAGTCTGATGTGCTGAGGTAGAGCGTTCCAGAGTATGGGGGATGCACGGGAGAAATCTTGTACACGATTGTGGGAAGACGAGATAAGAGAGGAGCAGAGAAGGAGATCTTGTGAGGATCTAAGGTTGCGTGCAGGTAGGTACTGGGAGACTAGGTCACAGATGTAGGGAGGAGACAGGTTGTGCATGGCTTTGTATGTCATGGTTAATGTTTTGAACTGGAGTCGTTGGGCGATGGGAAGCCAGTGAAGGGATTGGCAGAGTGGCGAGGCTGGGGAGTAGCGAGGGGAGAGGTGGATTAAGCGGGCTGCAGAGTTTAGGATAGATTGGAGGGGTGCAAGAGTGTTGGAAGGGAGGCCAGAGAGCAGGAGGTTGCAGTAGTCGAGGCGGGAGATGATGAGGGCATGCACTAATGTTTTTGCAGATTCTTGGTTAAGAAAAGCACGAATCCGGGAGATATTTTTGAGTTGTAATCGGCATGAGGTGAAGAGGGCTTGGATGTGTGGCTTGAAGGATAGAGCAGAGTCGAGGGTCACTCCAAGGCAACGAGCTTGTGAGACTGGGGTGAGTGAGCAACCATCAAGTTTGATGGAAAGGCTTGTTGGAGGAGATGAGTGAGGAGGAGGAAAGACAATGAACTCTGTTTTGTCCATGTTAAGTTTTAGGAATCGTGCAGAGAAGAAGGATGAAATAGCAGACAAACATTGTGGTATTTTGGTTAGTAGAGAGGTAATGTCAGGTCCAGAGAGGTAGATCTGTGTGTCATCGGCATAGAGATGATACTGGAAGCCGTGGGACTCTATGAGCTGTCCCAAGCCGATTTTGTTAGACTAAAGGCTACTTTACACGCTGCGATATCGGTCCCGATATCGCTAGCGTGGGTACCCGCCCCCATCGATTGTGCGAAAGGGGCAAATCGCTGCCCGTGCCGCACAACATCGCCAAGACCCGTCACACGTACTTACCTGCCCAGCGACGTCGCTGTGACTGGCGAACCGCCTCCTTTCTAAGGGGGC
Source organism: Anomaloglossus baeobatrachus (assembly GCF_048569485.1). Lineage (NCBI taxonomy): Eukaryota > Metazoa > Chordata > Amphibia > Anura > Aromobatidae > Anomaloglossus > Anomaloglossus baeobatrachus. The sequence continues at coordinate 88,888,312 of NC_134356.1, read as the reverse complement.
GGTTCGTTCAGCGTCACAGCGACGTCACAGCTGCGTCACTGAACCGCCGCCCAATAGAAGCGGAGGGGCGGAGATGAGTGGGACGTAACATCCCGCCCACCTCCTTCCTTCCGCATAGTGGCCAGGAGGCAGGTAAGGAGAGCCTCCTTGTTCCTGCGGTGTCACACAGAGCAATGTGTGCTGCCGCAGGAACGAGGAACAACTTCGTTACTGCTGCAGTAACGATATTTGAGAATGGACCCCCATGTCACCGATGATCGATTTTGCACGTTTTTGCGACGATGCAAAATCGCTCATAGGTGTCACACGCAACGGCATCGCTAATGCGGCCGGATGTGCGTCACCAATTCCGTGACCCCAACAACTTCGCATTAGCAATGTCGTAGCATGTAAAACCCCCATTAATGCAAACATCCTTTTAGGGGCTAATTCAAGTCTATTTTATTCTTTAATAATACCGCTGTTAGCTGCAATTAGTGTGGAGCTAGATGCTGGAGAAGGGATCATGTAGGCATGGATTCTAACTTTACAGACCTTGCTGTTGCGACATAAAAAAAAATTTATTATATTTTGTAATAATAATGCTTTTATCTGCTGGAAAAGGAATAGTGTACTTGATGCATGTAGGCAGGGATTCTAGCATTACGGACCTTGCTGCTACTTCGTTAACACAAAAGTCCATTTCAGGGCTAATTCAAGTTAATTCTATTCTCTAATAATACTGCTCACAGCTGCAATTAGTGAGGTGCTAGCTGCTGAAAAGGGGATAGTGTACTAGAGGCATATAGGCAGGGATTCTAGCCTTATAGCCTGCTGCTACATAAAAAAATCAATTCTATTCTCTAATAATAGTGCTTGTATCTGCATTTAGCGTAGCGCAAGCTGCTGGAGAAGGGATAGTGTATTAGAGGCATGAAGGCAGGAATTCTATCATTGCAGACCTTGTTGCTGCTATATTAACCTCTAATTCAAATCAAGCCAAGGGGCCACTGCACTTATAGCCCTACTCTATTGCTGAGTCGGCTATCAGTCAGTGACAGGGGCACAATTACAGTTGCCTCTAACTATGCATTAAGCAGTGATGAAAACAAGCTAGCCGCTCCTCTATGACTGAAAGCCCGAGGATGCCATGAGTAGTAAAGCTAATTTCTTCTAGGCAGTGGTGCTCTTAGTGTGGTGGCCGCCTGGCTTGAGAACACTATTAACCTGCAGATTAACCCCATATCTGCAGTTTAATAGCATATATATCACAGGTTCCCTTTAACACTTGTCTAAATAAGAGGATCAGATTTTGTTAGACTAAAGGCTACTTTACACGCTGCGATATCGGTCCCGATATCGCTAGCGTGGGTACCCGCCCCCATCGATTGTGCGAAAGGGGCAAATCACTGCCCGTGCCGCACAACATCGCCAAGACCCGTCACATGTACTTACCTGCCCAGCGACGTCGCTGTGACTGGCGAACCGCCTCCTTTCTAAGGGGGCGGTTCTTTCAGCGTCACAGCGACGTCACAGCTGCGTCACTGAACCGCCGCCCAATAGAAGCAGAGGGGCGGAGATGAGTGGGACGTAACATCCCGCCCACCTCCTTCCTTCCGCATAGCGGCCAGGAGGCAGGTAAGGAGAGCCTCCTTGTTCCTGCGGTGTCACACAGAGCAATGTGTGCTGCCGCAGGAACGAGGAACAACTTCGTTACTGCTGCAGTAACGATATTTGAGAATGGACCCCCATGTCACCGATGATCGATTTTGCACGTTTTTGCGACGATGCAAAATCGCTCATAGGTGTCACACGCAACGGCATCGCTAATGCGGCTGGATGTGCGTCACCAATTCCGTGACCCCAACAACTTCGCATTAGCAATGTCGTAGCATGTAAAACCCCCATTAATGCAAACATCCTTTTAGGGGCTAATTCAAGTCTATTTTATTCTTTAATAATACCGCTGTTAGCTGCAATTAGTGTGGAGCTAGATGCTGGAGAAGGGATCATGTAGGCATGGATTCTAACTTTACAGACCTTGCCGCACAACATCGCCCAGACTCGTCACACATACTTACCTACCTGGCGATGTCGCTGTGACCGGCGAACCGCCTCCATTCTAAGGGGGCGGTCCGTGCGGCGTCACAGCGACGTCACTGAGCGGGCGCCCAATAGAAGTGGAGGGGCGGAGATGAGTGGCCGGAACATCCCGCCCACCTCCTTCCTTCCTCATAGTGGCCGGGAGGCAGGTAAGGAGAGCTTCCTCGTTCCTGTGGTGTCACACGCAGCGATGTGTGCTGCCGCAGGAGCGACGAACTACATCGTTACTGCTGCAGTAACGATAATCGAGAATGGACCCCCATGTCACCGATGAGCGATTTTGCACGTTTTTGCAACGATGCAAAATCGCTCATCGGTGTCACACGCAGCAATATCGCTAATGCGGCCGGATGTGCGTCACAAATTCCGTGACCCCAACGACTCCGCATTAGCGATGTCACAGCGTGTAAAGCCCCCTTTAAGGGTACTTTACACGCTGCGACATCGCTAACGATATATCATCGGGGTCACGTCATTAGTGGCTCACATCCTGCGCCGTTAGCGACATCGTAGTATGTGACACCAATGAGCGACGATCAATGAGCGCAAAAACGTGAAAAACCGTTGCTCGTTGACATGCCGTTCATTAACTTAATATCATTGGTGGGGCATGCTGCTGGTTGTTCGTCGTTCCTGAGGCAGCACACATTGCTACCTGTGACACCGCAGGAACAACGAACATCTCCTTACCTGCATCCACCGGCAATGAGGAAGGAAAGAGGTGGGCGGCATATTCCGGCCGCTCATCTCCGCCCCTCCTCTGCTATTGGATGGCTGCCGTGTGATGTCGCTGTGACGCCGCACGAATCGCCCCCTAAGAAAGGAGGCGAATCGCCAGCCAGAGCGACGTCGCAGGGAAGGTAAGTACGTGTGATGGGTTTTAGCGACGTTGTGCGTCACAGGCAGCGATTTGCCCGTGTCGCACAACCGACGAGGGCGGGTACACTCGCTAGCGATATCGATACCGATATCGCCGTGTGTAAAGCACCCTTTAGGCTTGAACCTAAAATGAACATTTATATCAAAGTGCATGGAAACGATTTCTAATATCATTACATTCTGAGTTGATATCTGTGTCTCTAGGGTAAGCACGGCACGGTAAACGCACCCATGGTTAAATTGAAAATTATATGACGTGAATGAGAACTATCTGCATGTCAAATAGAATTGTCAATTATTGGATTTCTATATAGAATAGTTTGGATAGTCCCATCCACATAATTAACACATAAAGCGAGGTCCAAAAATTATCCAATAATAGTAACAAATAAAGTTATACCTTTTTAATACTTCTACAAAGTGCAGATTATTATTTTTTCAATTTCTACATTGATATTACTCGGGGAGACTGACCTGGAGTCCTCTGAGCATATGGACAAAACAAGTTATTGTGCTTCTTTATGTGGTGGTGAGCTGAATTTTACCTTTACTATGTTTCTACAAAATTAATTAAATATCACATGAGAAGCTCGAGATATTTATGGAAGTTGATCACAATAACTCAAATGGTTGGAGACCAGTACCTTTATTTTAACCTGTCTAATTCTTTGTATCGTTAGTGTATAAACATAATTACAAATTTTTCACCAGATTAACAATACAACATGTATAGATTATTTATTTGATCATTTAGACTTGATGAGGCTGGTCTGCTTAATGTGAAAGTCCATGTCAGAATTACAATATAATCCTGATATGCAAAGGAAGCCCAGACTTATAAAATCCTCATTGTAGTACTCGTGAGGAAAAGTTCCAAAAAGGAATATACAACTATTCTGACATGGATTTTCAAAGTAAGTACACCAGCGTCATCAAATCTAAGAGTTTTATAACATTTTAAGTAGATACATTTGTGAAATATGGTGACATAACTGTTTTAAAGATATCTGGAAGCCACCACTTTATCTATTTCTATTGAAATTTACTAGAATCTGGTAAGTGTGCAAGATTATGAAGATGTTAGGGAAAAGTGAACACTTTCAAAACGTGTCTCCAAAAGACATCAGTGAGCATATATTATACCTCATTGTTCCTCCAATTTTATACACAGCAAAAAAAGCATTTAAATGTCACATTCTCCCCTATATTACATTAATTTACAAGAAATATACATTTGTGCACAACTGATTTCAGGTCCATAAGGCTAGAGTCCATGGAAACAATTATGGGAGTATTATGTCTATGGAAGGAGTAGAATAATAAACTCATTTAACAGGGTTTTCTTATCATTCTGTCTCTTTTTTCTGTGCCTTGTTTTCATCTTAGATACCCTTTGTTATGTATTCAACATATCTTCATCATGTGTTGTTCATCTAATATATAAAGCTGAGTGTATGTATGCATGTATGGCAAGTGGGAGAGTGGGAGAGTTGAAGAGTAGGAGAGAGACAGAGAGACAGAGAGAGGGGGAGAGGAAGAGAGGGAGAGTGGAAGAGTAGAAGAGTGGGAGAGTGGAAGAGGTGGAGAGTGGGAGAGTAGGAGAGAGATAGAGAGAGGGAGAGTGGGAGAGTGGGAGAGAGGAAGAGAGGGAGAATGGTTGAGAGGAAGAGAAGGAGAGTGGGAGAGATGCATTGGGAGAGAGGGAGAGTGGGACAGTGGAAGAGTGGAAGAGTGGGAGAGTGGGAGAGTAGGAGAGTGGGAGAGTAGGAGAGTGGGAGAGTGGGAGAGTGGGAGAGTGGAAGAGTGGAAGAGTGGGAGAGTGGGAGAGTGGGAGAGTGGAAGAGTGGGAGACTGGAAGAGGGGAGGAGTGGGAGAGTGGGAGAGTGGAAGAGTGGGAGACTGGAAGAGGGGAGGAGTGGGAGAGTGGGAGAGGGGAAGAGTGGGAGAGTGGAAGAGTGGGAGACTGGAAGAGGGGAGGAGTGGGAGAGTGGGAGAATGGAAGAGTGGGAGAATGGAAGAGTGGGAGAGTGGAAGAGTAGGAGAGAGGAAAAGAGGGAGTGTGGAAAAGTGAGAGAGTGGGAGAGTGGGAGAGTGGAAGAGTGGAAGAGTGGAAGAGTGGGAGAGTGGGAGAGTGGCAGAGTGGCAGAGTGGGAGAGTGGCAGAGTGGGAGAGTGGAAGAGTGAAAGAGTGGAAGAGTGGGAGAGTGGAAGAGTGGGAGAGTGGAAGAGTGGAAGAGTGGGAGAGTGGGAGAGTGGCAGAGTGGCAGAGTGGGAGAGTGGGAGAGTGGAAGAGTGGAAGAGTCTAAGAGTGGAAGAGTAGGAGAGTGGGAGAGTGGGAGAGTGGGAGACTTAGTTACTATCCCTGGCAACGCCATGTACTAAAGCTAGTTATACATAATACTACTACTAATAATAATAACTATTAATAATAACTAATAATAATAATAATTTAGTAAATAAATGTGTTACTGTATATATTTTTATTATTCATAGTGTCTTTATAATTCAAGTCATTAAATATATGTATTTAAATAATAATAATAATAATAATAATAATAATAATAATAATAATAATAATTTAACAAGTTTTGTTATGATTATTTGGCATTTTATTTGTTTGTTAGATTCCCAATTGTAAAGCCCAGTGGAATATGTTGGCACAAAATAAATGCAGATCATAATTATTATAAGTAAAATTTTGGCCAATGGTTAGGAGTAGCAGTTTGAAGTTATAATATGTATTTAATTTCCTTTTTTTAAGAGAGGGACTCCTCAGTTCTCCAATTTCAGAATTTTATAAGCAAATTTTATAGGCAACAATTACTAGCTCACCTGTGGATAGGTGGGAGGAGAAGAAAAAGTAATATACTGAAAGGTTACATCCCTCCGAAACATAAAACATGTGTGATCTGAAATTAAGTAGCAAAACAGTCACATTACAAGGTTGCAAGCTGAGATAACAAAGTTGTTGAGAATACGATTCTCAAATCCTTTCTGGATTCTGTGAAAACTGATCTATGTATTCCTCTGTGAAATATTCCCAAGGTGGATTTGTAACAGTCGTATAGTTTCAATGAGTTATTTATTTAAAAAAAACCATGCTTATTAATGTAGTGGAGGAAGTGGTAATAATGATGTTAAGGTGTAACAATCCGTTGTCACTTTAACATTATTATTCACAGCAGTAATTAGATTGAATGTTCATACACCAATGTCTTATCACAGTTTCCACTTTTACTTTCAAGATTTTATAGCTTCCATAAAAAAAATCTAAGATTATTTAAAACCTTTCACACAGAAAAAAAAATATTTTTACCAATTTTAGAAGTTGCTAGAGATATATGATAATAAAATTTGATTTGTGACAAATACATTTGTGCAAATGTCAAAACTGGAAAGTCTGTAATTGCTTGGAAAATACATGTGGGGAGATGAGAAAGAAAGAGAACCGAGCTCACCGTACACTCTATAGGAGAAAGAAAGAGTGAGAGGACCCCGCAATCTATAAGAGTTTACATTGTATAGGAGAGAGAAGAACTCTATATCCATAACAGTTTACATTGTATAGGAGAAAGACAAGACCCTCCTATCCATAAAAGCTTCCACTGTATTGAAGAGAAAGATGACCCCGCTGGTCAAAAGAGTTTACACTGTCTAGGAGAGAGAGGACACCACTGATCATAAGAGCTTATACTATACAGGAGAGAAAGAGGATCCCACTGATCAAAGAGTTTAAACTGTATAGGAGAGAGAAAGGACCCTGCTGATTATAGGAACTTCCAATTTAGGAGGGTTGACACTGCTGATTATAATAGTTTACACTCTACAGGAGAGAGAGAGAGAGAGAGAGAGGACCCCACTGACCATAAGAGCTTCCACTGTATAGGAGAGAGAGGACCCCACTGACCATAAGAGCTTCCACTGTATAGGAGAGAGTGGACCCGGCTGATCATAAGAACTTCCACTGTATAGGAGAGAGCGAGGATCCTGCTGATCATAAGAGCTTACACTGTATAGGAGAGAGAGAGAACTACGCTGACCATACGAGCTTACACTGTATAGGAGAGAGAGAGGACTACGCTGACCATAAGAGCTTACACTGTATAGGAGAGAGAGAGGACCCTGCTGATCATAAGCGCTTCCACTGTATAGGAGAGAAAGAGGACTATGCTGACCATAAAGGCCCTGTCACACACACAGATAAATCTTTGGCAGATCTGTGGTTGCAGTGAAATCATGGACATATTGTTCCATTTGTACACAGCCACAAACCTGGCACTGATTGTCCACAATTTCACTGCAACCACAGATCTGCTGCAGATTTATCTGTGTGTGTGACAGGGCCTTAAGAGCTTACACTGTATAGGAGAGAGAGAGGACTACACTGATCATAAGAACTTCCACTGTATAGAAGATGTGGTGCCCCTGACCTGGTCAGGCACCACTGAGTTCTTCACCCATTCTGAGGGCAGTACAATACAGGTAATCCAGAAGGCTAATCCGAGGTGTGACTACACAGGTGCATAGTAATCAGGTCTCACACATCTACCTTTGATAGGAACCCCTGGGGAATCCAGGAGGGGGCGTAGCCTCCATGTCCACTCAAAGGGTGTGGTAGAGAGCCTGGTTGCTAGGTTGCGTAGGCAAGAACAGGAGAGGAGGAAGTAGTGAGCCAGTTAGTAAGTGCAGCTCAGGGAGAGCAGACGTGAGGAGCAGACACTGCAGGATGTTACAAGCTGACAGCGTAGTGCCACCCGAAATCCACCCAAGTCTAGAGAGAGCAAAGGGGTGGCAGAGTAAGGGGAGTGCCAGGGAGGTACCAGGTCCGCAAGGGTAACAGGTCCCAGTGCAGAGATAGATTCACCTTTCTTCTGCCAAACCTGCCGGTGGGGGTACTCCAGACCGACACCATACCACCACAGAGTTTGCAGCCACATAGCAAAGAGATGGCCCATAGTTCACAGGAGGCAAGCAGCCGGAGTGACCTGGTCCAGGCTACAAGCAAACGGGCCGAAACGAGGGGAGAACAGGCAGCAGCAACTTCCCTGGGTGACCCCCGTAGGGACTTCAAGTCGGGGTCACCACAAAAACACACAGGGCTAGGAAGGCGAGTTGGTAGTCACCCTCATCAGACAGCCGGAAGGATACCTGGTTCCAGCCTGGTTCATCCCAGCTACGCCCGGGTTACTCACCCTACCATCAACTGTGAGTAAAAACCCTGAAAGACTGCCTGGACTGTGTTTGAGTCATTCTGCGCCTTGTGGTTCCACCCACTCAAAACGGGCCCTGGGGCCAGCCCTATTCTCGGGGGGCCACACCATCTAACTGCACCTACCAACAACCCCAGGCGTCCCTTAAGCTGCAGTTAATGTCACGAAAATCCTAAAGAGAAGGTTCCCTAACTGTGACCAGACCATCCCACGTGGAGTCCCTGAAGGTAATGCACCGACACAAAACCTGTGGGGCTTCACAATGACAGAGAGGACCCTGTTGATCATCAGAGTTTACACTCCACACAAGAGAAAGATACAGGACTCCACTGATCATAAGTGCTGACAATCTACAGATAAGAGAGAACCCTGTTGACAAAAAGAGCTTACACTCTACAGAAAAGGAAGAGTGAGGACACTGCTGATCATAATAGATTACACTCTACAGGCAAGAAAGGACCCCACTGACCATATGAGCTTCTACTGTACAGAAGAGAAATAAAAAGGACCTCACTGATCATAAGAGCTCACACTGTACAGGTGAGAGAGAACCCGATTAAGCATATGAGCTTACAATCAACAAAAGAGAAAGATAGAGGACCTCAATGACATTAAGAACTGACACTCTACAGGAGAGAGGGTACTTTGCTGTTCCATAAAAGCTTATAGTCTAGAAAAAAGAAAGTGAGAAGATCCCACTTACCATAAGAGCTTACACTGTATAAGAGAGCAAGATATACCCAGTGACTGGAGATCGAAAACAACTTTGCAATTTAAACTGACCACCACAGTACAAGATATGAAACACTGTAAGATGTCAGAGCTGCAAGGCATTATGGGGAGGCTATGCACTCTAAATTTTATCCTGCTCCTTGTTTCAGACAATTGAGGTAGGTGGAGAGACTTTATTAATACTTTTGAAATCATTTTTCCTGGAATAAAACAATTAAGTCTGGAATGTCATTTTTCCTTTACGCTATTTTACGGTACTTTTGAAATGCGAGTGAGATAGTTGTCATGGTCAGCTAAGCAAATAGTTGTATGCGATATTTATTAATTGAAAAATTTTAAGAGCCACAAGAAAGTAAAAATTTCCTACTTCAGTGAGGGGATAGCAAAAAATAATGAAAATATTAAAAAAATTCTATAGATGGAAGGTTATGCACTATTTTTAAAGGGTTCAGTAAAATTATCAATGTGCAATACTTAGAGAAATATAGTTCAGATAACAAAGCAAAGGCCATGATTCATCAGGACTAATGTTGTTCATGCCAGTCTTGATGATGGGGTATGCTGGAGTCAGAGGAACACACCTTTTAAATAAACAGGCACATCTGAAAGTGGCATGCACCTCCCTGCACCTTGTCACAAATCTCCATTCCAGGACTGAAGACTTGTGGTGTAAGTCATGGTGCAGCTCATGAATTGGATGAGCGTGCGTGACTATGCCCCCATTGCGTTCCAGTCCCATCCTAGATCTGAATATTTTAGTAAAACTTTCCGAAACTGACATGAAAACACCAAAATTCATAAAATATTTGTGTAATTCTGTGTTGCACAAACATTTTGAGACTTTTCAAAGCCTTTTATGTGTAATTGCTTTGATGAATCAGGGCCTAAACTGACTTCACAAAGTCTAATCATGATAAATATCTTCCTGTGTGTCTAGAATGCTACTGTATTATTAGCTCATTATCTTTTTTTATTACAGTGCTACCCTGTCTACAGCCCATAATGGATCTATGCTCACATAGTTACATAGTTACATAGTTACTAAGGTTGAAAAAAGACCTAGGTCCATCTAGTTCAACCTTCTTCCACCAGTTCTACATTTAGTCACTAAGTCATTTATAACCAACAATGTTGTGTGTACTGAGGAAATCATCCAGCCCTTTTTTGAAAGCTGTTATAGTATCTGCCATCACTACCTCTTGTGGTAGGGCATTCCACAGTCTGACTTCTCTAACTGTAAAGAACCCTTTCCTATTTAGCTGTTGGAATTGCTTTTCTTCCACTCGCAGTGAGTGCCCCCTGGTCCTTAGTATTGTCTTCGGAAGAAATAAGTCATGTGCCAGTCCTTTATATTGACCACACATGTATTTATACATATAAATGAGATCTCCTCTGAGACGTCTTTTTTCTAAGCTAAACATATCTAACTTTTTCAACCTGTCATCATATGGGAGGCCTTCCATTCCTTGTGGTAGTCTAGTTGCCTGCCTTTGAACTGACTCTAACTTCTGAATGTCCTTTTTAAAATGTGGAGCCCAAAACTGGATCCCATATTCCAGATGTGACCTTACAAGTGATTTATAGAGGGGTAACAATACGTTGGGATCACGGGTTCTAATCTCTCTTTTTATACACCCTAGAATCTTGTTTGCTTTTGCAGCTGCTGCTTGACATTGAGTGCTGCTGCTCAGCTTATTTGTAATGAGAATACCCAAGTCTTTCTCCTGTTCTGTAGTCCCGAGTTTACTTCCATTTAATGTATACGTAGTTATAGGATTACTCCGTCCTAGGTGCATTACTTTACATTTATCAACATTAAATCTCATTTGCCAAGTATCTGCCCATTCTGACATCTTATCCAGATCTTTTTGTAATATTATACTATCAAGGTCAGTTTTTAATATCCTACATAGTTTGGTGTCATCAGCAAAGACTGACACTTTACTATCAATCCCATCCACAAGGTCATTAATAAAGAGATTAAAAAGAATTGGTCCTAGCACAGATCCCTGTGATTTCTCCCCTACACCTACCCCTTCAGAATCTGCTATGTGTACTCTCCAGAGTCAATGAATAAGTAGAATACTTGTCCCCTCCCTGACACTAGAATGCTTTCTTACCTCTCCAATCTTAAATTTGACTTGTAAAAATGGCTTCCACTCTCTACTGCTATCTCTGAAACTGAGAGTATGGTGAGAGAAGAGGTAGAAGAGTCAGGAGTATCATACTGTATGACCCATGTCAAAGGAAACAAGACTTACAGGGGTTGCAGTTGCACCTGGGCCCTTCAGTCTAGAGATGCTTAAAAAGTCCCTTAGGTTCATGTAAGGAGGCAATAGATTACTCTTAAGGGGGTGTTACACGCAGAGATATTGCTAGCGATATTGCTAGTGAAAGCACCCACCCCCGTAGTATGTGCGTCACGGGCAAGTCACTGCCCGTGGCGCACAATATCGTTAGGAGTTGTCACATGGGTCTTACCTGGCTAGCGACGTCACTGTTGCCGGCAAACCGCCTCCTTTCTAAGGGGGCGGTTCGTGCAGCATCACAGCGGCGTCACTAAGCAGCCGCCCAATAGAAGCGGAGGGGCGGAGATGAGCGGGACGTAACATCCCGCCCACCTCCTACCTTCCGCATTGCCAGCGGCCGCAGGTAAGCTGTACTTCGTCGTTCCTGAGGTGTCACACGTAGCGATGTGTGCTGCCTCGGGAACGACAAACAACCTGCGAGCTCAACAATCAACGAATTTTTGAAAAGGAATGACGTGTCAATGATGGACGATAAGGTGAGTATTTTCCATTGTTAACAGTCGCTCCTTGCTGTCACACGCAACAACGTCACTAACGATGCCGGATGTGCGTCACGGAATCCGTGACCCCGGCGATATATTGTTAGATACGTCGTTGCATGTAACGGTGTCTTTAGAGTTCACTATTTTTTAAGTCAACAGAACATCTTTGATACCTAAACAGAATTTCCAGGAATTGTTTTTTTACTACATAGGCTACTTCTTTTCTTTTTTGTTAATAACCTTCAGTTCGATCTCGAGCCATGGGAACTTGTGGATAAAGGCTCTATAGGAAGAACGATCCTGTGCAAACATATATAGTTTCACTAGGGTCTTTTCCACTGTTGTATTGATAGTATCAAGCCATCTGGTTGCTGGTTTTCTTCTTCACCATGTTCCTTCTATTTTTTGAACCATGATGTCCTTTTCCAGTGATTGTTCTCTTTGTATGATGCCTCCAAAGTAGGCATGTTATAGCTTGGTGATCCTTTCTTGGAGTGACATGTCTGGCATGATTTGTTCTAAAATTGATTTGTTTGTTCTTTTTGCCATCCGTGGTGTTGATAACATCTTTCTCCAGCCTCACATTTCAAAGGTGCTGATTCTTCTTCTGTCTTGTTTCCTTATCTTCCAGGATTCAGTGAAGATAACTCCCCTTCCCATATTCCAGTGCCCGCTTTTCATCCTTCCCTGGTCTTTGTTGACAAGATGAAGCGGGGATGCCATGTCAACAGCGATGCAGCCAATCGCTAGGCTCATCTGCGTGATCAGTGCCACTGAGCCCAGTCTTTGACTTTATGAAAGTCAAACCTAAGAATTCATTTTAAACATCCCTTGTCAATTTATACCTCCCATATACTGTCATATAATGGATGCATACAAGTCTCTGTAGACAGGCAAGCCATTGATTCCCTGGGTCTACAAGACTATTTTTTCTCCATATAATCAGAAAATTGGTCTTTAGATAGGTGGGTATGTGGGTTTAGAAAGATCCCATAGATCCTTAGACCTTCTCTGTCTATAAAAAAAAGAAAAAATGATGTGCCTGTAAGAAACTTGTACAGATTTATCATAGCTATAATTATTATCATTACCAAGATCAGAACAGGTGCTGCTAATGTTGTAATTGTGGAATTATGGGCTATAGACATTTATCACTCAAAATCTTAATTAATTTCTATGGTGTTCCAATGTGTCCATAAAATATGTTGGCTGTCTGTAATTTTTGGCTAAATTGTCCAAAAACTAATAATAAATCAAGTTGGTAACCCTGTCCCGAAAGGGGAAGGAAGTCTCAATGTCAAATGTGTCCTCCTTTATATTTCTGAGATGTCCCCATGCCATCACTAACAAGGGAAAAGTTTTTTTTTCTTTAATCAGATTTTCTTTTTCTTTCCAAAATGTCTTTTAAACCATTTTAAACGTTTTATTTAAACAAATACCAACATGTGTTTTAAGAAAACTAAAACTGATTGATGCGATATGTGTGGCACTCGGTAGATTATGGGCTCTCTAATAGCCTAAAAGTTTATGTAACGCCAGCCTCTGTGGCTTTGCATGCATTTCAATTCTCATGTATATTAGGTTTCCACATAGTAAAAGATCATTCTAAATCCTCCGACTCGGGGGCCATCTTTACTAGCTTGACTCACGGTAGTTTAAACACGCTTCACAAAATCTTATGTACCTATTTTTATGTGAATTGGCTTTCTAGCATCTGACTATGCAACAAGTACTCTCTCCTTTTATACAAGTCTATAAAAATGTAGTTAAACTGGAGCCCTACAGTTTAAATGCGACTAATAAGTGATCAGTAAAGATTAAGGAACCATGTTCTATGCATTCTGTATGTAACGCAGACTTGGAATCATTTCAGTGTATTACGAGGTCTTGTTTCTTTCACGTGATGATTACTTTTGCTTGATTACTATATATTCGATGGTTATTTTAATGGGCACATTTTATTGAAATCAATCATTTTTAGTCTTATGTTTCTGCCTTCATCTCTTTCACATACATTTAGTGTTTATAGGACATAAACAGCATTAGTTACGTGTTAGGGTATTAGTATTTTTATTGAAAACCAGGTAGGTGGTAACATTATGGGTTTTCTCTACTTTCAGCTGAAATTATATGTTTGCCACAAAGAACAAATTCTTTTTTTCAGGTAACAATAGATAACAGTATAAACTAAACAGCAGTCAGGCATCATAGAACTCTTTTGTTTTACTTTCGGACATTAAGATTCACTAATAGGGATGATCGAATACCTCAAATATTCAGCTACGTCCATATTCGACGAATAAGTCTATGGGAAACCCGAATAGTTGCAGAATAGCAACTATTCGGGCTTCCCATAGACTTACATTGCGCATCGAATATTCGCATAACAGCGACCTATTCGTCGAATATTCGTTAAGCCAAATACTGCCGAATATGTGTGATATTCGATCATCGCTGTTCACTAATTTAATAGCATAGCTGGTGCAGTACAAATTTCAAGTAGGGAGGCACACAATAAAGTAGAGCTGGTTGAGTAGACCTCAACCGAATCGAGCACTTGTAGGTAGAGTTAAAGAAAAAGCTGTATACATACCCAAGTGAGTTGACCAATGTGCACCAACATTGGGAACATGTAGCTGAGACCTGGGATAAGATTTCGGTTGAGACATGCTTGAAGTTGATTGACAGCATGATCATGAGGATTCAGACAGTGTTGACATCCAAAGGTGGATTTACAAAATGCTAACAAATAATAAAAATTAAATTTTTAGGAGCTAAACAGTAACAATGCAGTGACATAACAAAAATCTGCATAACTAAACAAATGCTAAATAGTTGCAAGTTAGATTTATATATGAGATAGTCAAGATGATTGTCTATAAAATGAAGGTAGTCTCACATTCAAAGCTGTAGTGGATGGTGAGATATAGAGCCTGAAAGTCAAAGGTTTAAAACATTGTCACCCTTTTGGTCGTCAGTGTAGTTCCTTGGATAACCAAGTAGTAGTCGAGACAAGGGAGACACACACTAGATCCTACAGAGGCAGGGGAACACTATCAATGGTATGGGACAGTTTCATTAGACCCTCCCAGCGCTGATGTGCAGGGTAGTCTGACAAAGAGAGAAAAGTTTATGAAGATGGTGAAGTAGTACCTCTCCGACCGTAATAACATCCACTGTGATTCATCTCTGCTGTACAACTATTAGGTATCCAAGCTGGACATGTGGCATGAAATGTCTTTGTATGCCCTGGAGGTTCTGGTCTGCCCTGTTAGTACTATTTTGTCACTGCTTGTTTTTACTGCTGCTGGAGGCATAATAAATGATCAACTGAAAATGCTCACAGGCTGTTTTTAGAATGATCCAGGCTTGAATTGGCCCCAATTTCTTTAGCCCAGTGTATGACAGCAGCAGAACATAAACCCAAACCAAATGTTCATTTTTTTTCTGGTGTATTCCCATGCACCACTTCCCAATCCCACAAAGGGCTAAATGGCTCATGGTTTATTATTTTTCATGTCATCCTTCTCCTTGTTCTACACTATGTCAACAGGGTTATCATACAACCCCCACTCACCACAAGTTTTGGAGGGCCATCAGGCAACATAATTTTGAGTGGGATATTAGGCGGTCCTCACTCAAAATTATTAGAAGCCCATCCCACAGTATTTGGTCCCCAGCGTCCACTATTTTGCACTGTGTGCAGACCCCTCCTTACACCAGCATGTGCCCCATAACATTACCTGTGCACTGACCAATGCAGTTACTGGAAAGGTCCACTTAACGACCAACACATGAACAATTGCTTGTAACCAGGAACGCTACATTTCGCTGACTGATGAAGTATAATGAAAAGAAGGTTTATATGTGAACAAGGGGTCACCTAAAAATGCTTTTATTTAAATAGCAAGGGACATTCAAAAACATATACATTAAAACAATTAAAATACACCAATGCCATAATACACACAAACCTCAGTCTCTATTTGAAAGGGTCTCCCCAAATGATCAAAAAAAGTGGTGAATATATTTAGGATTAAACATAAATGTAGCAATGGAACACATATACATCACATATTGGAATGCATGTGGCCTCAAAGTAGGCACACATATAACATGTACAACAAAACTAGCTCCTTAATAGTAGAACATAAAGCCAAATCAAATGTTCCTTTTTTTCCTGGGGGATTCCCAAGCACCCCTTCCCACTCCAAAAATATGTACGGAACATCTTTTTTTAGACCTGTTCCTCATTTCAGGTCAATTCACCTGAGGTCACAGCTGGGGTACCATGGGAGCCACAGCTGTGACCTCGGGTGAAGTCATTGAACTCAATATGCCAGAATACCAGATTAGGCTACACACATACATTCAGCAATTGGTTGCAGACATTTCTGCACCTAATCTGCATCTCCTGGGAAAAAATGCACCAATACCACATGTGTTTTGATGCGGTTTCAGTGTATTTTTTTGCCAGGAGCTGCAGATTTGGTACATAAATGTTTGCAACCAAATAATGTGCGCACACTGCCTAAGCTGGTAATCCAGCATTGAGTTCAATTATTTCACCAGAGGTGAGGTCACTGAGTTCAATGAGTTCACCTCGGTCAGTTCACCTCAGGTCACAGCTGTGGTACCAAGGAAGGCCCAGTTGTGACCTCAGGTGACGGCATTGAAATCAATATTGGATTACAAGATTAGGCTATGTGCACACATTCAGTATTTGGTTGCAGACATTTCTGCACCAAATCTTCAGCTCTTGTAAAAAAAATGAACTGATATTTAATGCACTGTGATGCTGTTTTGGTGCATTTTTTGCCAGGAGCAGCAGATTTGGTGCAGAAATGTTTGTAACCAAATAGTCAATGTGTGCCTTTCACTTAATCTGGTAACCAGACAAACAGACATTGAGTTCAATTGTGAGGTCACTGAGTGTAATGAGTTCACCTCAGGTCAGTTCAACTAGGGCCACAGCTGGGGCACTGTGTGCGCCGCCAGCTGTTACATCAGGTGAACTCAGTGACATCACTCACAGCTGCAGCTCCATCAGTGTGTCCATGATGTTGCAATGCATGGTCACGATTTCTAATGTGACAACGCAATGGGACCTCAGAATGTATCCGAGCCAGGATCGTCGTGTGACGAGCTGTCTATTGATTACGTCGGACCTGCAGGGGGATTTTGGGTGTTAATAAATTAGAGAAAGAGGGTGTTTTGTTTTTTTTAATAAAGGATATTTTTTTGTGCTTTGTATTTATTTCTTTTGACTTACAGAATTAGTAAATGAGGGTCTTTTAGACCCCTCCCCATTCTTAATCTCGGGCTCGATGACAGCTGTAATTTTTTTACATTGATATTTTTCATTAAACCCTTATATTATCCCAATTGCCACCACACTAGGCAATCGAGATGAGCCTAGTAAAGCGCTAGGATTGGCACATAGATGTGGCACTTCTGGGGTGGATGCAGGCTGCTATTTTTAGGCTGGGGAAGGTCCAATTACCATGGGCCTCCTCAGCCTGAGAATAGCAGCCCCCACCTGTCTGCTTTATCTTGGCTGGGAATCATAATTGGGGGGGACCTCACAACATTTTTTAAATTATTTATTTAAATATCATTTTTAAAAAAGAGGGCCCCTCATATTTTGATACAAAGCCAGGATGAAGCACACAGCTGACTTGGGGCTGCAGCCTGTAGCCGTCTGCTTTATCTGCACTGGGAAACAAAATGCGGGGGACCGTACACCATTTTTTCAATGATTTATTTATTCTTAAACACCGCTCCAGGGACCCAGAAAGCTAGTGTGAAAGCAACCAATCACAGACATCAGCATAGAGGGTGGGCAGGGGAATCACGACTGCAACCAATCACAGACGCTGTTACAGAGGGTGGGCAAGGGAATCAGTGGATATTTATGAACTTTAATGATCAGACCCAGAAGCAGTGTGACAGCCGAGGGAAAACTCATTAAGTATTATTCTCTTGCTTTAATGACCACACATTTTGGGTTTTTTTCACTGCAACTCCCAATCACAGTAATGACAGTAGCAGAGATGGCTACAGCATTACTATGATTGGCTGGCACTTTCAGCATGTTTACTGGCTGAAAATTAGGCACCAAACATGCTGGGGAGGAAACTCGAAACTCACGAGGCAAAGAGCAAAATAGTCAACAAGTAATGGATATTGCGAATACCATAATATTCGTGGGAATATGCCATGATAGTAAGGAAATGATTGGGAATCGGGACTCAAAAACTGGCCCTCAATCTAGGAGAGCCCCGAACTGTCCCTTATCCCAGAGGTACACCTGATGGTGGTGAAGTCTGGACCGCCGATTAACCCTAAATCCTGAGAAGCCCTGTTCATATATCATCTCACTCCCACCCTGGGAAGGGGCTGGGACTGGGTGATTAATTCTCACAAAAATAGACCGACAGGGAGGAACTAAAACTATAATGCACAGCAACCATTCACAGAGGTAAAGACAATATGTGCACAGAGTGGAAATAAAGAAACGGAAGGAAATACACAATGAGAAGGGTATTTCCACAACACACCAAGATAGCATTCAGCAGTGGTCAAGAAGTTGAAACACCATGCACCAAAACCAGTGTTGCTTTTGCTATATTCAGCGTGGAAGAACAGGATCCCTCATCTTTTAAATGGTGGAGGTGGCTGTGAAAGGTCTTCAGTAACCTATGACCCTAACAGCAACTCACAGGCTAGCAGGAATTAATTAGAAAGACCAATCACCAGTAAGCACAAAACTGATCGACGCTCGGCTCTGACTAAGCAACACAGAAGCACCTGGTGGCGTGACCGACTGCAGTGTGAACGGAGTCCGAAGTCACCATGACACCTGGTGGGTAGCGCATGACAGAATAACGAATACTGCTGAGTATATTTGCTCATCACTAGTAATCAGGTAAAAAAACATGGCATTAAACAGTAATACAGCACATAAGATGAATGATATTCATACATCACATGCTCAAAAGTAATACGATCTGAAATATTAAAATGTAGGATGGAATATGTTCAATCAATGGTTTTTCTTTTTCAAAAGTAAAAATCAGCATTTTAAAGAAGAAATATAAAGATCTGGTCAACTCTGAGATGTACTTGTATCTAGATCAACTATCCAAGTTTGAGTTTATACAACATGACTCTTGTAATATCTCTTTTCTTGAAAACTATGAAAATTTTTCAGGTCAGGTGTAACTATATCTGTGTAAAGGCCACTGTAATGGCTGTCACTCTAAATTTAGAGACTTGTGGCAGGATCTGGGACAAAGTCTCACATTGCCATCTGAGATTCCTCATACTAAATGTATTTTCCTTTATTTTGGTGCTTCTAGGGTTAATGTCAATTTTCCTTTCCAGCAGCTTCTGATTCCTGGCCTCAGGTACTTTGGGTTGGTGACCACTCCCTTCACTTGTATATGGTCACATCTCCTAGTAAAAGGCATCAGTTATTCTGATTCATTCTGAAGCTATACCTGGAGGTAGAAGGATCTGCGGAGCCTTTTGTTGTTGGAAGCTGCGTAGGCCGCAGTCCTGGTGTCTGACTTCAGCCATGAAGTTGGACCTTATCCTTTGTTGTTTCACCTGTCTGTTGTACCTTCCCTTTATGTTGTTTTAGTGCAGCAGTGGGACTAGCGATCCTCACCGGCCAGCCCACTAGCCAGGGTTATCACAGGGCTTCCTAGGGTTTCAAGTATACTACTTGGAGACAGGTGTGGAACCTGTATAGAGCTTGCTAAGAGTGCAGGGTGCAGCTGCAGGTGAGTGCAGGAGGTGTCCCATCATTCCCCTCCCTAGCGCCAGCGCCCACCATTGTTAAAGTGTCACCAGTGTACAATTTAATTGTTGGTGTGAACCCCTCGTTTGTTGTGGTGAACCCCTTGTTTTTTGTGTGTCTCACTGTGCACTGGATCTTCCCCAAGTCTGTGCATGCCAGCCACATTTTACCCAATCCCCTCTAAAGGTTTACAAGTTTTGTCTCCCACATAAGTAGCATTGTAAACCATATACTGTGTCTGCATTGTATGTTTAATATTATTGTTTGTTTATATTTTAAAAACCCACCAATGTAGAGAACATCAATTTAATGTTATTACATGGAAAGATGGAATAATATTTTTTCCCCTACATATGGTAATTTAATGTGAAGTTTCCTGTGATTTGGGATTAGATTGATGACGGCTCCACAGGAATGTTAAACAGTTGATTTATTGATGCAACAAACATATGTAAAACTTGGAAGAATAAAGAAAAAAAAATATTTACAGAAAAAATCTTTTGAAAACTTTTTACTTATGCCTCTATAACTTTGCATGGATTCCTTGTGTGTAGTACAGTAGAGTAATATTTAATAGCTTTGGTCCTGGCAGCTGTCTCACACTGACTCTCCAGCATGCACCTCTCTGGATGAGGTTACTATTCATAGACTGACCACATGCCAAACAAACACTCTCAATCTTAACAGGTGAGACACATTTAAAAATTAAACAATATTCTAAATATCTTTACTTAGTAAAATGGTATTCTTTATCTACTGCATTCTGTAAAGATTTTAAACATGATAACTTCCAGGACTTGCAGTAGGACAGACTGTGTCAAGCATGATACAGACACACTTAAACTGTCAGGCTGACTGACAATGAATGTTCATTCCCAGGCTAAGCAAAGGTGATTATCTTCTCCTTTATTCCACTCCGCTCAATGTCCTGTCAGCTTGACTAAATAGAGGAATATACTTTCACGATGCCTGACAGGACGCTGCTGTGACGTGACCTCTGTCTCGTGCTTTATACAGCTCGTCCTACTATGTCCTACTACGTGTCCTCTGAACTCTAGGATGGGTTGTGATTTATGGCAGTTGCCATCTTAGGCGGGCTTTGCACACTATGACATCGCAGGTGCGATGTCGGTGGGGTCAAATTGAAAATGACGTACTTCCGGCATCACATGTGACATCGTAGTGTGTAAAGGCTCGATGATACGATTAACGAGCGCAAAAGCGTCGTAATTAGAGTTGAGCGCGGTTCGTAGTTCGAGGTTCTCCAGTTCTAAGCTCGAGTGATTTTTGGGGCTGTTCGAGATCGAACTAGAACTCGAGCTTTTTGCAAAAGCTCGATAGTTCTAGATACGTTCGAGAACGGTTCTAGCAGCAAAAAGCAGGGCTTTTTACAGCTACAGTGTGCAGGAGCCATCGCTGGCAGCCTGCCACAAGCTGGTAACCAAGATAAACATCGGGTATCCAAGCAAAGTGCTTGGTTAGTAACCCGATGTTTATCTTAGTTACGTGCAGGAAGCCCACACTTCCCCGCTCAGCTCACTCCGCCCCCTCCTGCCCGCAGCATGTACACACGTACACACACACACACACACTCTCACACACGCACCCCCCCCCCAGCTACAGTGTGCAGGAGCCATCGCTGGCAGCCTGCCACAAGCTGGTACCCAAGATAAACATCGGGTATCCAAGCAAAGCGCTTGGTTAGTAACCCGATGTTTACCTTAGTTACGTGCAGGAAGCCCACACTTCCCGCTCAGCTCACTCCGCCCCCTCCTGCCCGCGGCATGTATACATACATATACACACACACACACACACACACTCTCACACACGCACCCCCCCTCCACCCCCCGCTCGGCTTACCTGCGGTGATGAAGTCCCGCCATCCCGACCTCAGCGCTGTCACTGTCCTCCATGGCCGCCGCTTGTCACATCACCTCTCGCTTCCCACCCGAGACGTCACGGACCTCTCGCGATACTTGATGTGAAGGCGCCGGTCATTGACCTCAGTGACAGGGGCTGTCGGCAGTGCTGGAGATCAGCGCAGGTAATGTACCTCGCTGACAGCAGCACTTGTCATCCCCTGCAGTGACCTGGGCTGACCCATTGATGTTAGCTCAGGTCACTGCATTGCTCTCCCCCAGCCAATGGGGAACATCCTGCTCTTCATTGACTGGGACAGTGTGGATCGTCATGGCAACCCCTTGGATTACACCAGACCTGGATTTGTTTTTCATTCTAATAAATTGGTTAAAGAGGGAATGTTTTGGGGAGTGTTTTTTCAAATAAAAATGTGTTTGTCGTCTATTTTTTTTTATTACTGACTGGGTTGGTGATGTCGGGTATCTGATAGACGCCTGACCTCACCAACCCCAGGGCTTGATGCCAGGTGACATTACACATCTGGTATTAACCCCATATATTACCCCGTTTGCCACCGCACCAGGGCGCGGGATGAGCTGGGGCGAAGCACCAGGATTGGCGCATCTAATGGATGCGCCACTTCTGGGGCGGCTGCGGCCTGCTATTTTTAGGCTTGGGAGAGTCCAATAACCATGGACCTCCCTAGTCTGAGAATATCAGGCCCCAGCTGTCTGCTTTACCTTGGCTGGTGATCCAATTTTGGGGGACCCCTACGTGTTTTTTTTTTTAATTATTTATTTAATTTAAAATAACAGCGTGGGGTGCCCTCAGTTTTGGATTACCAGCCAAGGTGAGGTTGCCAGCTGTGGTCTGCAGCCGTCTGCTTTACCCTAGCTGGCTACAAAACTAGGGGGAACCCTACGTCATTTTTTTTTTTTCATTTTTTTGGCTAAATACAAAGCTAAGCACCCCTTAGTGCCACATGAAAGGCACCAAAGGGTGCTCCACTTTTTCTCCACTTTTTCTCCATTTTTTTCTCCACTTTTTCTCCACTTGTTCTCCACTTTTTCTCCACTTATTTTCCACTTTTTCTCCATTTATTCTCCACTTTTTCTCCACTTTT
The DNA here is from genome assembly GCF_048569485.1 of Anomaloglossus baeobatrachus. Classification (NCBI taxonomy): domain Eukaryota; kingdom Metazoa; phylum Chordata; class Amphibia; order Anura; family Aromobatidae; genus Anomaloglossus; species Anomaloglossus baeobatrachus. Next base: position 88,865,829 of record NC_134356.1, on the reverse strand, counting down.
TCTCCACTTATTCTCCACTTTTTCTCCACTTCTTCTCCATTTATTCTCCACTTTTTCTCCATTTTTTTCTCCACTTTTTCTCCACTTTTTCTCCACTTATTCTCCACTTTTTCTCCACTTTTTCTCCATTTATTCTCCACTTTTTCTCCACTTTTTCTCCATTTTTTTCTCCACTTTTTCTCCATTTTTTTCTCCACTTTTTCTACACTTTTTCTCCACTTTTTCTCCATTTTTTTCTCCACTTTTTCTCCACTTTTTCTCCATTTATTCTCCATTTTTTCTCCACTTTTTCTCCATTTTTTTCTCCACTTTTTCTCCACTTTTTCTCCACTTTTTCTCCACTTTTTCTCCACTTATTCTCCACTTTTTCTCCACTTTTTCTCCACTTTTTCTCCACTTTTTCTCCATTTTTTTTCTCCACTTTTTCTCCACTTTTTCTCCATTTATTCTCCACTTTTTCTCCATTTATTCTCCATTTTTTTCTCCACTTTTTCTCCATTTTTTCTCCACTTTTTCTCCACTTATTCTCCACTTTTTCTCCATTTATTCTCCACTTTTTCTCCACTTTTTCTCCATTTTTTTCTCCACTTTTTCTCCACTTATTCTCCACTTTTTCTCCATTTATTCTCCACTTTTTCTCCACTTTTTCTCCATTTTTTTCTCCACTTTTTCTCCACTTTTTCTCCACTTATTCTCCACTTTTTCTCCACTTATTCTCCACTTTTTCTCCACTTTTTCTCCACTTATTCTCCACTTATTCTCCACTTTTTCTCCACTGTTTCTCCATTTTCTTCTCCACTTTTTCTCCACTTTTTCTCCACTTTTTCTCCACTTTTTCTCCACTTATTCTCCACTTATTCTCCACTTTTTCTCCACTTTTTCTCCACTTATTCTCCACTGTTTCTCCATTTTTTTCTCCACTTTTTCTCCACTTTTTCTCCACTTTTTCTCCACTTTTTCTCCACTTTTTCTCCACTTTTTCTCCACTTATTCTCCACTTTTTCTCCACTTTTTCTCCGTTCTTTTTCTATGGTCGGTCTACCCATTAGCTCTGCCATGCATACTGTAGCTCTACACCTACTGCACATGTTACTTTATGATTGACATCTCTTTCGTACCAGAGCTGTCTAAGTCTACTCTGACCCCATATTTGTCATTACTATATTGTCCTTGTACTGTATTATGACATTTGTATCATGTGTTTCATTTCTTGCTGTGTTGCAATTTTTTTGCTGCATCCCAATCGTACCTCTACATTGTTCGAGTTTATGTTATTGTTCTCTCACTCTTATGTGATACTGATTATTGTCATTTTTCATGATTACATGCAGATAAGTCCAATCTGACGAAGGCTCAGGCCGAAACGTCAATTGTAACTTGTTTTGGACAAAAACATATATGCTTATGAAAAAAAAAATGTTCTTAATACGGACCAATAAAGAGTGATTTTGCATTACTATCCATTGGGACTTACTGACTTAGTCTGGGAGATTTAGAGTGCCGAGGTTACTCACTAATTTTATCTATTATTACCTCTGAGCACCTATATACCAGTGAGCAGAGCTTCCTCTACAGTAGTTCTCCTGATTAGGCATGCCCTTACCTCATGAGCAGGGCATTGCAGCTTTGGTAGCAACCATTACGACATGGACTCTGCTGCTGTGGACCCGGGGAGAGTGAGTGCAGATTCATTGCACCCACACTTTTCACATGAAGGGTCCGCACTCCTAGGAAATGGGGGATACGTTCCCTGAGTGTCTCCCCCCCATATTCTAGACGGTCCAGAGTCGTCGTGGGACCCCTTTATTTTTATTCTTACAATAAATTGGTGAAAGAGGAAATGTTTTGGGGACTGTTTTTTCAAATAAATTTCTTTTGTCGATTTTTTGTTTTTGTTAGTACTGACAGTTTATGATGTTGGGTATCTAATAGACGCCATGACATCACAAACTGCTGGGCTTGATCTCAGGTGACTTTACAGCTAGTATCAACCCGATTTATTACCCCGTTTGCCACTGCACCAGGGCACGGGATGAGCTGGGGTGAAGCGCCAGGATTGGCGCATCTAGTGGATGCGCCACGTCTGAGGTGCCTGCGGCCTGCTATTTTTAGGCTGTGAAGGCCCAATAACTATGGACCTTCCCACCCTGAGAATACCAGACCACAGCTGTCCGCTTTACCTTGGCTGGTGATCCAATTTGGAGGGGACCCTACTTTTTTTGTGTAATTATTAATATTTATAAAATAATTATAAAAAAGAGCCTGAGGGGACCTCCACATTGGATCCCCAACCACGGTAAAGCTGCCAGCTGTGGTTTTCAGGCTACAGCCGTCTGCTTTACCCTAGCTGGCTATCAAAAATGGGGGGACCCAACGTCATTTTTTTTTTTAACTATTTTTTAAATAGAAAAAATTAATGGGCTTCCCTGTATTTTGATTGCCAACCAAGGTAACGGCAAGCAGATGGGGGTGGCAACCCATAGCTGTCTGCTTTATCTGCGCTGAGAATCAAAAATACCGCGGAGCGCTACGTCATTTTTTTAAAGATTTATTTTTACAGCACTGTGATGTCCAGCAATCAAAATACAGGGAAGCCCATTTTATTTTTAGTTATTTATATAAATAATTAAAAAAAATAAATATGGGCTCCCGCTGCATTTTTTGTATTGCTAGCTAAGGGTAATCCAAGCAGCTACTGGCTGCTAACCCCCACTGCTTGGTGTTACCTTCACTGGCAATGGAAAATCCAGGGAAGCATTTTTTATTTTTTTTGCCAAAAAACTACAAAAAAAGGACGTGAGTTTCGCCATATTTTTGTATGCTAGCCAGGTATAGCAGGCAGGTGCTGGAAGAGTTGGATACAGCGCCAGAAGATGGTGCTTCTATGAAAATGCCATTTTCTGAGGCGGCTGCAGACTGCAATTCGCAGCAGTGGGGCCCAGAAAGCTCAGGCCAACCTGTGGTGCGGATTCCAATCCCCAGCTGCCTAGTTGTACCTGGCTGGACACAAAAATGGGGCGAAGCCTACGTCATTTGTTTTCTAATTATTTCATGAAATTCATGAAATAATAAAAAAAGGGCTTCCCTTTATTTTTGGTTCCCAGCCGGGTACAAATAGGCAACTGGGGGTTGGGGGCAGCCGTACCTGCCTGCTGTACCTGGCTAGCATACAAAAATATGGCGAAGCCCACATAATTTTTTCAGGGGGCAAAAAACTTCTGCATACAGTCCTGGATGGAGTATGCTGAGCCTTGTAGTTCTGCAGCTGCTGTCTGTCTGTATGGAGAAGAGCAGACAGCAGCTGCAGAACTACAAGGCTCAGCATACTCCATCCAGGACTGTATGCAGAATTTTTTTGCCCACCAAAAAAATGACGTGGGCTTCGCCATATTTTTGTATGCTAGCCAGGTACAGCTGGCAGCCACGGGCTGCCTCCAACCCCCAGTTTCCTATTTGTACCCGGCTGGGAACCAAAAATATAGGGAAGCCCGTTTTTTTTTAATTATTTCACTTATTTCATTAAATAATTAAAAAACAAATGACGTGGGCTTCGCCCCATTTTTGTGTCCAGCTGGGTACAACTAGGCAGCTGGGGATTGGAATCCGCAGCACAGGTTAGCCCGAGGTTTGTGGGCGCCTCTGCTGCGAATTGCAGTCCGCAGCCATCCCAGAAAATGGCGCTCTCATAGAAGCGCCATCATCTGGCGCTGTATCCAACTCTTCCAACAGCCCTGGAGCCGGGTGGCTTGTTGGGTAATCATGAGTTAATACTGGCTTTGTTTTACTAGCCAGTATTAAGCCAGAGATTCTTAATGTCAGGCACGTTTGACCCGGCCATTAAGAATCTCCAATAAAGGGTTAAAAAAAAGACACCACACAGAGAAAAAATACTTTAATAGAAATAAATACACAGACACATTAGAGACTCCATCTTTATTACCCCCTGTCAGCCCTCCACGATCCTGCTCTTCTGTCTTCTTTCTTTCTAGTGTAGTAGTAGTGACGATTGTAGTGAGGATGAGATTCACCAGCTCATCACTTGGGGCTTGGGAACCTCCATCCTCACTACAATCATCACTAGTGTAGTAGTAGTGACGATTGTAGTGAGGAAGGATGAGATTCACCAGCTCATCACTTGGGGCTGGGGAACCTCCATCCTCACTACAATCATCACTAGTGTAGTAGTAGTGACGATTGTAGTGAGGAAGGATGAGATTCACCAGCTCATCACTTGGGGCTGGGGAACCTCCATCCTCACTACAAACATCACTAGTGTAGTAGTAGTGACGATTGTAGTGAGGAAGGATGAGATTCACCAGCTCATCACTTGGGGCTGGGGAACCTCCATCCTCACTACAATCATCACTACAATCGGGAAGCAGCGTGCAGCCTTCACTCCGTGAGTGATCACTGCTGGCTGCTAGCGGTAACGCTGACAGACGCGTTACCATAGCAACGGTGCTCTCGGAGCCGCGTTTAGCGGTGACGTCACCGCTAACTGCGTTGCTATGGCAACGGTGATCTACGTTAATGACCGGCTGTGTCAGCCGGTCCCTAACGGAACGGGGAGTCGACCGTGTGCTAGAGCATGTCGCCGGTACACGGCGATACACATATGTGTACCGTGTACCGGAGAGATGCACTCGCAGGTCCTACATGACGTGTCATAGTCATGTGACCAGTCTGTAGCCAATGAGATAATAGCCACGTGACTGGTCACATGGCTATTTTGACGTCACGATAGGTCCTGCATCTCTGCTGGCAGTGTAGGTCACCGGGAGGATTCAGCGATCATCGGATGGAATAGCGGCAGGAGACAGAGTGCAGAAGGGATCGCGAGGACCGGTAAGTGTTATGGCAATGTTTATTAACTGTTTGTGTACATTTATCATGCATTTTTATGTGTTTGTGATTGCCTCCTATTATAGCCTATACGTTCGAGTTCGGTTCGTCGAACGTTCGACGAGCCGAACTCGAACGGGACCCCCGTTCGGCGAACCAGCCTCGAGCCGAACCGGGACCGGTTCACTCATCTCTAGTCGTAATCGTATCGTCGGTGCAGCGTCGGCGTAATCCATAATTACGCTGACGCGACGGTCCGATGTTGTTCTTCGCTCCTGCGGCAGCACACATCGCTGTGTGTGAAGCCGCAGGAGCGAGGAACATCTCCTACCGGCGTCACTGCGGCTTCCGTAGGGTATGCGGAAGGAAGGAGGTGGGCGGGATGTTTACATCCCACTCATCTCTGCCCCTCCGCTCCTATTGGCTGCCTGCCATGTGACATCGCAGTGATGCCGTACGACCCTCCCCATTAATAAGGAGGCGGTTCGCCGGCCAGAGCGACGTCCCAGGGCAGGTGAGTCCATGTGAAGCTGCCGTAGCGATAATGTTCGCTACGGCAGTTATCCCAAGGATATCGCAGCTGCGACAGGGGGCGGGGACTATCGTGCTCGGCATTGCAGCATCGGCCTGCGATGTCGCAGCGTGCAAAGTACCCCTTAGAATCCTGACAGAGTGCAATAGATCAAGCATACATTTTTGCTATATAAAGGTTTTTAGAAAAATGTTTGATTTTTAAATGTGTGTTATTTTATTTATTTATTTTTGTAAATTTTTCAGAGAACCCCTTTAAGACAGGAACATAGAAGTTATTTGTTTTAGGGGGCACAACATATATTAATACGGGTGATATATTTTAAGAATTTGTTTTTAACAAAACTTTTCACACCACAAAAAAATGTGTGTGGGGGTTTATGGGCTTACTCACATGTTACATTTTTGCTGCATTTTTCCCTGTGTTTTTGCAGAGAGAAAAAGCTGCATTTTACAGAATCAACAGAGTTTTCTTAAATCCCATCTACATGTTGCTTTTTTCTCCCTTGAAGATTTGAACCTTTAGGCTATGTGCGCACTTTGCGTTTTTTTCTGCGTTTTGGCTGCGTTTACAACTGCACTGTGTCATTGACAAAATGCATGCGTTCTGATTCCCCAGCAAAGTCTATGAGAATCGTGCAAAATCTGTGCGCACGATGCTTTTTGAAATGCAGCGTTTTGATTGTCAAAAATTTATCAAAATCTCTGCGTTTGAAGAAGCAGCATGTCAATTGTTTTTGCCATTTTGGCTGCGTTCTACACCCACTGAAATCAATGAATTGTAGAAAATTGCTGCCAAAATGTTAAGCCGTACTTTTGCATTGCATTATTGTTGCGATCCGCATGTTTTTTTTAACATAACAAAGTCAGGTCTTTCGTCTTTCTCTCCCTGTCGGTCGGTCTCTCTCTCTCTATGTCTCTATCTCACTCTCTGTCGGTCGGTCTGTCGGTAGGTCTCTCTCTCTCTCTATGTCTCTATCTCTCTGTCTGTCCATGTTCGTCGCTCCCTCCCACCCTTTCTCTTATACTTACCAATGCACGATCACCGGCGCGGTGCTGCACGGCGTTCACACTGTGGCGGATCCTCCTCATCTCCTCCAGCTGTGGCCGCGAGTAACCTGAGTGAAAGCACAGCTGATCGCGCGGCTCACTGTAGTCACTCAGGGGATTTGCGATCACAGGTGAGTCCTTCACGTGTGACCACAAATCAAGCCACGGCACACGCACAGAGCCGCGCAATCACAATGAAGTCGGGTGAAGTTCATCCGAGTTCATTCTGATTGTGCGGCACTGTCTCGCAGCCAGCCATGCTCTTTTTGACAGTGCGGTCCCACTCGGCTCTGCTGCAAGTCTATGGGGATGCTGCAGAGCCGAGTGGGACTGCACTGTGAAAAATGTGCGTTCTGCATGCTTTTCCCACTCTGTCTATGGCAGAGAAAGCATCCAGAACACATGAATTCTCTAGGAAAGGCGCACGTTGCGTTCTGCCGAATGCATCTCAGAACGCAGCTTTTTCGGCTGCATTCTGAGACACACAGGCAGTAACTTAAAACGTTGCGAAATTGAATGCAAAGTGCGCACATAGTACACTGCTTCCTGTTTGTGCATTAGATGTGTTGGCCTGGGCTAACTGGACTGGTTACCCTCTTTTCTGCTGTATAAAGTGCGCACATAGTCTTAAACTGTTTTTTGAAAACTGTTGCAAGTCAATTCTTTCAGCATTTTTATAGTATTTTTCACCCGTTCAAATGAGTGCGGAATGTGAATAAAAACGTGTCAAAAACATGCATATTTTATGCAGTGTTTTTCCTACCAGCACTCTGATTTATGCAGCAGGAAAATTTGTTAAATGTGTGTACATACCCTTTGTGCATGTCTAGGACACCGCAAATTCTTGTCACTGTCCTACAGTAGTTGTACTGTAATGAGAGATTTTCCAGAACAATGTAAAGATTTATGCAGACAACTGTATTTTAAGTCTGAGTGGGATCCTCCAAAAATTACAGGATACACTCGGACCAATGTTAGTCATTGAGGCAGTGCAAACTTCCAATTTTTCCTTGGACTGAGTGGACCGAGAAAAAAACTTGCACAATGATGATTGCAGTCTGCCACTCAAGACTTGGGGTCCATGAAAAAAATCAAACCACACTCAGATGACATCCTAGTGCACCCCAATTTTCATGGATGGACTGAATGGAGAAGCTAGCCTTTTTGTTTTTAATTTTTCTCCATATCCGAGAAAATTGGATCCCACTGTGATCAAACTCAGGCAGGAGATTGATCAGGGCCTGATTAGCATAATCAGACAATTTTTCTAGGATGGAGAAAATACAGTCATGTGACGTTAGCCTAATTGTGACTCTAGTTGCAGCACAGTGAGCTTCAGAGAGACAGAAAAAAAATCCAACCAAAATATTGGCAGAAGCATTATCCTGGAAGTGAGTAAATCTTAGTCACAAGCTGGGAGAGGCCCAAACAGGAACATCAGATGAAGTAACAGTGAAACAGAGTTACTGGTGGTCCTGAGATTGCTGTTGTGAGCTGGACGAGGTTGCCCGGGTATATTGGTAGACTGCCAGTTGTCTAATTGGTTTAGAATATTTAGAGAAAGAAGTCTATTTTTTGCCTCATGGGAGCATCTGGGAAGGAAGCTGCTGCAGCTAACGTGCAGTAAGTTGTTAATGGATTTTTACTAAGAATGGATTTGCTTGATTGTGTAATCAATCATCATTAAGAAGAAATGTATAATGCTGACATGTGTAATCATCTATATGAAAACTATGTCAGTGGCTGATATGACATTGCAGTACTAATCTTGGTGTTTTATTTATATATTGATGATGATTCTCATATTGTATTGTTGTACTGATGAAGGTTCTGGTGATACATTAATGTATTGATGAGGGTTATGGTGATGCATACATGTAGTATTGGTGGGTCTAGGGTGAAATGCATACATGTAGTAATGGTGAGTGTAGTATTTATGTACTGATTGTGGTCCTTGTTCTGTATTTATGTACTGATGATCTCGTGATGGATTCATGTACTGATGATGGTTCTGCTGATGCAATCATGTACTGATGATGGGTCTCTTGATGAAAACATGTATTTATGCTGGTTTTGGTGCTGTTTTCATGTACTGTTGGTGCTTCTGGTGCTGTTTTCATCTACTGATTATGGTTCTGATACTATATTCATGCACTGACTATGTTTGAGGTTTTCAAACTTTTTGCCTTGTTTTCTGTCATTTTGCTTTAATCTAGTTTTTTTCCATTGCCATCTTGCTTCCTGTTCTGCTACCCTCACCTTGCCCTCAGTCAATATGGATTTCTCAGCTTCTATGTTCTTGTCCTGTTCCCTGCCAATTACCTGCTTAAGTTGCCTCAGCTGATGGACCAGTGCTTCTGAATCCTGTTTGCAGCCTGCCTATAACCTGGTCTCCTGTAGTCTTTGGAGGAACTATCTTTCCGCCATCCTCTGCTTTGGATCCCTGGGACTCATGTCTACACAGTAACCCTTCTGCTCTGCCATGGACACTTACAAGTACAGTAAGGCTAAGTTCACACATCCTGTGTTTTGCATCAGTCACAATCCGTCGCCTTGGGGAATTACGGTAACCTGCAAAATATTTTGCAGGAATCCTGTATTTCCCCATAGACTTCTATTAGCGACGGATTGCGACTGATGACCCTGCGTTGCATCCGCTGCGTCGCGGTCCGTCGTTTTTGACTGACCGCCGAGCGGGGAGCAACGCAGAATGTAACGTTTTTCGGGCCGTCAAAATTAACGCGCCGCACAGGAATCCGTCGCCATCCGTCAAGCTTGTAATGCATGTCTATGGTGCTGGATTCCGTCGTAATCCGTCTTACAACGGAATCCAGCGCAGGATTCCGTCATGCTCTACTGAGCATGCCCAGCATGCTTGGCACGCCCACTGGGCTGTCCCAAACACAGACGGATCATGACTGATCCGTCAAAAAACGGACGCACAGCGGATGTAACGGACGCAACTGATCCGTTTTTTCACAGGATTCCTGTGAAAGGAATCCTGTGAAAAACACATCAGTTGCATCAGTTGACATCTTGAAAATGACTGATCCGTTGCTGACGGACCTGACGGATTGAAAACACAGGATGTGTGAACTTAGCCTAAAAGAGAGACTGAATTATACCTTGAGACTTCTGCTGAATTTTGAGGATCCATTCTTGCTTAATTTGTTCCCAGCCTCTGCACCTGCAACTGTATTACCCTTCTTATATTTTGTGCACTTACTTGTATGAAGTAATACAAGAACTCTTTAGCAAACCTGTGTCCCTGTGTTTCACTTGTACCCTTGCACTAGACTCTATACAAACAGTATTTAACACCTTACAAGATTCAGAAGCCAAGGATAGAGTATGCAGGGTCTGGGAATATGGAAGCCTGTATTAAGAATCTGTGTGAAGTGACTGACACAATTCTTGCTGAAATACATGGTTTAAAGGCCAGCTTTGCAAGTCTGCAGGATCGTAATGATCACAATCTGCAGACCAACCCGTCCATGGGGTGCTATTTCAATAGACCTTATTGTAGAATTGCCAACCTCTCAAGGGAAGAACACTATTTTGGTGATGGTGGACCGTTTAACGAAAGCAGCTAATTTTATCCCCAATGTCAGCTTACCCACTGCAAAACTGACATCTGACCTAATCATTCAAAATGTGTTCCGTCTGAACGGAGTACTAGATGAGGTCATTTCTGATCGAAGGGTGCAATTCACTTGAAAGTTCTGCCATAATTTCTGTGCGGCACTAGACATCAAAGTTAACCTTTCTTCTACTTTTCTCCCCCAGACAAATGGACAACTGAGCGTACCAACCAGACCTTGGAGCAGTATCTCCGCTGTTTTATCTGCCATCTACAGGATGACTGGGTAGATCTACTCCCACTGGATGAGTTTTCATATAATAACTCAGAGTGCCTCCACTAAGCAGTCTCCTTTTTATGCTAATCTAGGCTATCACCCTAACATCCTTCCTTGACTTCCCATAGATATGCCTTTACCAGCTGTGGCCGATAGAATCTCTTCGCTACAACAGAATCTTGATCTTCTAAAAGAGAACCTGGGATCGGCTGAAGAAAGGTATAAGAAAGCAGATGATAAGTTTTGTAAGCCTGCCCCAGCCTTCAATGTAGGAGATTTGGTCTGGCTATCAACCAGAAACCTTAAGGCAGGCTTTACACGCTGCGACATCGCTAGCAATTGCTTGCGATGTCGAGCGCAATAGCAGCCGCCCCCGTCGCACATGTGATATGTGGTGATTGCTGCCGTAGCGAACATTATTGCTACGGTAGCGTCACATGCACATACCTGGTCGTCGACGTCGCTGTGACCGCCGAACAATCCCTCCTTCAAGAGGGAGGTGCGTTCGGCGTCACAGCGACGTCACCGCGATGTCACTAAGTGGCCGGCCAATAGAAGCGGAGGGGTGGAGATGAGCGGGACATAACATCCCGCCCATTTTCTCCCTTACGCATTGGCGGTGGACGCAGGTAAGGAGATGTTTGTCATTCCTGCGGCTTCACATACACAATGTGTGGTGCTGCAGGAATGACAAACAACATCATACCAGCAGCAGCAGCGATATTATGAAAAGGAGCGACGTGTCACCGATCAACGATTTTTGGCCTTTTTTTCGATCGGTGATAGTCGCTCCTAGGGTTTCTATGCTGCGATGTCGGTAACGGCGCAGAATGTGCGTCATTAACGACGTGAACCCGACGATATATCGTTACCGATGTCGCAACGTGTAAAGCCTGCCTAAGCTGAGAATTCCATCTTGTAAATTGGGACAAAAGTATGTTGGACCGTACAAGATTAATAAGATTGTAAGTACTGTGGCTTGTCGTCTTCAACTGCCCAGAACTAGGAGAATTCTTCCTGTGTTTCACATTTCTTTCCTAAAGGCAGCAGTACCCAATACGTTTCCTGGATGTTCTCCTTCCCCTCCTGATCCAGTGTTAATTGATGGTCAGGAAGAATTTGTAATGGAGAAGATCCTGGACTCAAGGTTGCACAGAAATCAGCTACAATACCTGATTAAGTGGCAGGGTTACTCATCAGAAGACAACTCTTGGGAACCGGTCGGCAACATCAATGCCGCCCGCTTACTCCACCAGTTCCATCAGAGGTACCCAGAAAAGCCTGGTCTGGGGTCATCCAGAGGCCATCCCTCAGGGGGGGAGTAATGTGAGGTTTCCAGACTTTTCGTCTTGTTTTCTGTTGTTTTGCTTTAATCTCTTTTTTTTTCCATTGGCCATCTTGTTTCCTGTTCTGCTGCCCTCACCTTGCCCTCAGTCAATATGGATTCCTCAGCTTCTATGTTCCTGCCCTGTTCCCTGCCAATTACGTGCTTAAGCCGCCTCAGCTGATAGACCAGTGCTTCTGAATCCTGTTTGCAGTTTGCCTGTAACCTGGTCTCCTGAAGTCTTTGGAGGAACTACCTTTCTGCCATCCTCTGCTTTGGATCCCTGGAACTCAAGTCCACACAGGAACCCTTCTGCTCTGTTATGGACACTTATAAGTACAGTAACAGAGACTGAATTATACCTTGAGACTTCTGAATTTTGAGGATCTAGTCTTGCTTAATTTGTTCCCAGCCTCTGCACCTGCAACTGTTTAACCCTTCTTATGTTTTGTGCACTTACTTGTATGAAGTAATACAAGAACTCTTTAGCAAACCTGTGTCCCTGTGTTTCCCTTGTACCCTTGTGTGGCACCCCTGAGGCTCAGTCGCCACAGGGAATTGCATCTGGTTTAAGTTGTAATTCTCTCCCGGGTGAGAAGAGGTTAATCACTGGTGTCTGCCACTTACATAGAACATCTAGCATGAGTCATCACATACAGGAAGCTAGACTGCAGGTGGGCACCATAGCAACGGGCAATTCCCCCAGCACTGCTGAGTCATTCCTGAGGTGGGGGCTGCTCTCAGTGAGTAAGAAACAAACAGACAGTTTCACTTTAAGGCTAGTTTCACACTTGCGTTGAACGGCATCCGTTGCATTGCGTTGTGTGACGGATGCAACGGATGCGTTGCATATAATGGCACATCGGATGCAACGGATCGTACAAAACAACGGAAAGCTTTTTTTTTTTTTTTTTTTTTTTTTTATTTATTTTTCTTCTTTACAGTTTTACCGCAGCAGACTATTGTGAACGATCAGCTGATCACACGGCTGCCGGGCGCTCAGCTGATCGCTCTCCAAAGCCGGCTGCTGGGTGCTCAGCTGAGTGCTCTCACATGCCGGCGGCCGGGCGCTCAGCTGAGAGCTCTCACATGCCGGTGGCCGGGGGCGCTCAGCTGAGAGCTCTCACATGCCGGGGGCACTCAGCTGAGAGCTCTCACATGCCGGCAGCCAGGGGCACTCAGCTGAGCGTTCTCACATGCCGGTGGCCAAGCACTCAGCTGAACGTTCGGCCACCGAGAGACAAAATAAAGTTTATGTGATTTAAAAAAAAAAAAAAGAGCATGCGCAGTGAAATCCTACAGATAAAAACGTTACGTGCTGCGTTCTTTCCGCCCGGCGCAGCATCAAAATAACGATGCTGCGTTGTCCAGCGGATGCAACGCTAACACTTGCATTACAGTGCGTTGTCCATGCAAGTCTATGGAGAATAGTGCAGTGCGTTAATGGACTGCGCTATTCTCCATAGTGATGGACTGCGCTGAACGCAAGTGTGAAAGTACCCTTAGTCACAGAACAGTCTGAGACAGCGAAGGAGCAACAGGTCCCCTGGGGGGAGCTCCTCTCAGGGGGACCACCAGGGATGCATGCCTAGGAGCTATTTCGGGGAGAAAGTGCCAGAGCATCATGGGACTTGTAGTACCATTGTTACTATAGAGAGTGTGTCACAGAACTTCTATAGCTATGACCGGCCAGACTGGAAGAGGGCGAGAGACGGAGGCGACCGGAGGAGATGATGAGACATGAGGATACATGGCAGCTGGGGAGGCTTAACTGCTTCCTGCAGTGTCAGTGCAGTCGGGGTGCAGAACCCTCAGTTGGGGAAACCTTCATGGACTCTAACAAATCTGCAGGGGTTGGGGATTCAGCCCTGAAATTTGGACACCCATTCATCTGTCCTTTACATGTAGCCGACGGGGCCATGAAGCCGGGTCAGGCCAGTTACAGCAACCCCACAAAACCACGGGCCAAGTGACGAGTAACTCCTGAGGCCCCGTGGGGCACTACACTTGCACTAGACTCTATACAAACAGTATGTAACACCTTACACTATGGTTCTGGTGATACATTTATTTTACTGATAATAGCTCTCAAGATGTATTCTTGTACTCATGGTAGTTCTTGTGATATAGTCACTGAATATACTGATGGCAGTTCTGGAGTTATATTCATGTTCTGTTTATGGTTCTGGTGCTGTACTAATGTTGGTACTGTACTCATGTATTTATGGTTGTTCTAATTATAAAATAATCTATATATATAATTGCCTTATTCTGTCTGTCTTGCTCCAAAATTGTGTCGTTACAGTGACAGTGTGGTTACAGTGACAACTGTCGGATTGGCCGCTGGTCTTGGCCTGGCCCTGCCCCCCCCTACGGATTGGCCGCTCGCCTCGGCCTGGCCCCGCCCCCCGCATGGATTGGCCGCTAGCCCCGGCCCTCCGCACGCATCGCCCGCTCCAGCGTATACCGGCTCTCGGTACACATGTGCAGAGAGCCGGCACACGCTGACGCCTCGCCCGCTCGGCCCCGCCCCGCCACACGTTGGCACGCTCGGCCCCGCCCCCGGCGGACATAACCTTGCGATGCTGGGATCGTGACGGAGCCGGTGTACGCTGGTAACCATGATACACATCGGGTAACTATAGGAAGCGCTTCCCTTAGTTACCCGATGTGTATCATGGTTACCAGCGTACACTGGCTCCCAGTACACATGTGCAGGGAGCCGGCATACGCTGACGCCTCGCCCGCTCGGCCCCGCCCCCGGCACACGTTGGCATGCTCGTCCCCGCCCCCGGCGGCCCGCTTGGCCCCACCCCGGCACACGTTGGTCCACTCGGCCCCGCCCCCGGCGACCCGCTCGGCCCCGCACCCGGCGAGCCACTCGGCCCCGCCCCCGGCGGCCCGCTCGGCCCCGCCCCTGCACACGTTGGGCACCTATACACCTCCCTCCCAGAACTACTCCTCTCATTATACTCCTCTTTCCCCAGGACTACTCCTCCTATTATAGTCCTCCTATTATACTCCTCTCTGAGTATAATAGGAGGACTATTATAGCATGGGGGATGGAGCACGATGGGGGGGTGCGCAGCATGGGGGATGGAGCACGATGGGGGGTGCGCAGCATGGGGGATGGCGCACGATGGGGGGTGTGCAGCATGGGGAATGGAGCACGATGGTGGGGTGTGCAGCATGGAGGATGGAGCACGATGGGGGGTGCGCAGCATGGGAGATGGAGCACGATGGGGGTGTGCAGCATGGGAGATGGAGCACGATGGGGGGTGTGCAGCATGGGGGATGGAGCACGATGGGAGGTGCGCAGCATGGAGGATGGAGCACGATGGGGGGTGCGCAGCATGGAGGATGGAGCACGATGGGGGGTGTGCAGCATGGAGGATGGAGCACGATGGGGGTGCGCAGCATGTCGGATGGAGCATGATGGGGGGTGCGCAGCATGGGGGATGGAGCACGATGGGGGGTGTGCAGCATGGGGGATGGAGCACAAAAGGGGGTGCGCAGCATGGGGGATGGTGCACGATGGGGACGTGCAGCATGGGGGAAGGAGCACGATGGGGGGTGCGCAGCATGGGGGATGCAGCACGATGGGGGTGCACACCTTCCCCCAAAACACACACACACCGCCTCACATGCACCGCACAACACACCACACACACACTGGGAACCACAAATACCGCCCTACACAGACACCCACACACACAGACAACGCCGCACACACACAACACCCAACACACAAACACCGCGGCATACACAAATATATGCACATACCGCGCAACACACACACATTGCACAAAACATACCTCCCCCCAAAACACACACGCACCCCACATCCACACCCACACAAACCGCGCAACACACACAGCACCACACACAGACAACACTGCAGACACACAGGGCTCCACAAACAACGCAACACACATAACGCAACACACAAACAACACCGCTCTCACACCCCCCCCACCCAGACAACACCCAGAACATTTACAGTGCCCTACACAAACACTTGGCAACTACACACAACAACATCTATATATATAACAAAAATCATACATTTACTACACAATACGTAAATTCTAGAATACCCGATGCGTTAAAATTGGGCCACCTTCTAGTGTAGATATACGTAGTATTCTTTAATTTGTTAGGATGATACTAGATCATTATAAAGTTTGTACGCTGTCCGTTAAACATAGACATAGACAACAAAGACTGAAAATACAGCCATCTGATTGAGGCTATTGTCACGCCCTGGACTAGCCAGGTAGTCACAGACATAACACCACACACACCCCCTTCCCTAGACAGTTACATCAGTCAGACAAAAACCCTTGTTGCCTCCCTCCAGGGCCTGATGTCCACACCAGGTGGGGCGGAGTCAGGCGGTTGGCCCCACCCACCGAGGAGTTCACAGGCCTGGAGGCGGAAAAAGAGACAGATTCATTTTGGAGGTGAAAGTGAGAGGTCCAAAATTGCAAGTGTGTGGGTCGGAGCCCAGGCACTGACAGTAAGGTTGGCAGAAGGTGGTGGCCGTCTGCAGGAGTTAGCGAATCTCTGCAGAACCGTAGGACCGGGGTCGGGTGTTGGCCCGCCGGTACCGAACCGGGGAGCGGAGTGAAGCTAAGAACGTAGGCAGGGCCATCGGACCCCGACTAGGCTTGGAGCCGCTGAGAACAGTCAAATCCGATTGTGACAGGAACCCCAGGGGTTTCCCAACAACCAAGATCCGACAGAAGGCAACAGTCCACACCAAGAGGATATACAGCCACCGCCATAGGCTAGAGATCCAAGGGCCAGCACCTGCGGGCAAAACGGGCTCCCAAGGCCGGGGAGCGGACTACCGGTGGCCAACCACAGGAGTCAGAACATTCTAACAGGTGCAGGGAAAGACAGCCATCATCAGCCATCCGGGGAGAGCACAACAACACTGTAGCCGGCTGCGGGATCCGTCCATCCAGCCAATTGGTTTACCAGAGACTCTGTCATTGACTGCCTGAGTGAGTACACCAGTGCCATCCGGCACTGCGCCGCGCTGCCCCTGCAACCCTGCACCCCAACCATCCAGCCTCCCCGTTACACCACCGGGCCCCGGGATCACCAACCCCCTACCCACGGAGGGGACAACATCCTAGCTGCTCCCTACCATCTCTCCAGGGATCCCCGTCACCAGCAGTGGTGGTGCTAATAATCACCACGACCAGTGGGTGGCGTCACAAACTATTTCCCAAAACAAACCACCCCTTTTCACTCGTGAACGAAGAGCGCTGCTCGAGTCCCCGGGTCCGGCCCACCGCTTGAGCCACCGAGCAGCAGCAGAAGCCCCGGACCTGAGCGTGGCGAGCGCGTCCCCTCCGCCCGCGACACTATATATGTCAGCTGCACAAGTTTTAGACTAAAGCCCTTATACCCTTTAGATAGCTGTCCAATTATGAGCTGGCAGCTATCTCATCTGACTCTGCCACACAGAATGACTCAATTTGCCTATTGGCCCAGTGTTCTCTATGAGAGAGCTGCATCTAGACATAACTGGCTGACAAAAGCATCTGCAGTCTGAAATCTGACATGCCAAATCCTTACCATCCTTACAGTTATCAGTCAGAAGCACCCATACAATTTCAACTGTTGGTCAAACCAGTCTTCAACAGATTTTATGCATAGTAAATACCACCATAAACATTACATTATTCATAAGTAGTACTTTAATGTGTTCATGAATACTGCCAACCTAGCAAGTTTTTTAGGTAGAAGACACCTTTTGTCCCAAAGTGACTGTTGGAGCATCTTTGCGGTCATTTTTCCAACATCTTTTAGCTGCCAACTTTTTAGCCTCCAAGTACAAGACACACGAAGAATAGTGAAGTCACTTCTTTAAACCATTTAGTCTGTTTGGAAACCACTTAAAGTGCACAGGGCAACATAAACACAAATACATGTCCTTGAGCAGAGTTGGGACTTGAATGCTGTGGCCTGCAATTAGTGGTCACTAAATGGCTTAGTCATCTGACAATTCCTCCTGGAAGAGAGAGACCATGGGGACACAGGTAGTAGTACTGAGGACAAGAAGGATTCTACCAGGTGAGAATTTTTTTTTTTTTAATTTCCAGAATACCATCGTCCTATATTTAAAATAGGAAGTGGTGTGCAACCAATTTAGTTCAAACATTCTTCCATTATTAGACTGGGTTCAGAAAAAAGATGACTTTTCATCAATATTGTTATCCTTATGTCGAATTTTTACATCCATATAGCATCCCATTTTTACATGCATAATTTAATAAATAATAAAAGGCCAAATACAATTCCCTATACTAATAGTTTTATTGGATCCTTGAAAAACACATGATATAAGGATGTTAAAGGGACTCTATCACCCCATTTGGTGTATCTAACCTAGTAATATGGACTTACAGGTTATAGAATGCTGAAAAATGTCAAATCTATCTGCCTCATATCAGATGACTTGTTGTGGATAAATCATCTTTTATCACTTTATATAACTGAGAGGTTCCAGGCTATGGGGCAGATGCTGCCTGGAAAATAACCCCGCCTCCAGATATTATTTTAAATAAAAGAGGCGTTACCAGTGTGAAACTAGTAACTGACATACCTTTTGTTATGAGATTGGATGATTTATTTTAGAAATATGTGCAAGTGAAGTTCCAGCAATGTACTGCTATTTGATTGACAGGTGCAACAGGAAGGAAATATAGGGGTCAGGTCTAGCTATCTATTCCCTCTCCTTTCTGTCTTCCTGCACCGGAATTAACTTCTATGACGGCAACAGGGGAGGATGGCCAGGCAGCAAACAGGGGCGGGAATAAATAGCAAGACCCAACCCACATATTCCTTTCCTGTTGCACCTGTCAATCACACAGCTGGAACTTTACTTGCACATATTTCTGAAATAAAACATCCAATCTCAGAACTAAAGCTATGGTGACATTCAGCATCCTACTTCCAGTATAGCACTGGCTTTACTTTATATATAAAAATCCTGCTGGTTGGTTCCCTTCAAGATACTACAAAGTCCCCTGAACAGGTGATATTGGTATTATTGGTGATATCTCTGTGTCTGCAATAAAGTCTGAGCACCCAATTTGCTTATTCAGATATATCTAGGGAAATGATCTGAGTGGAGAAGAATCTAATGAATGATCTCAGATTGCAGCAGAGGAAATAAACCTACAGGTCCGACTCCTCAGCAGTTTTCATGGCTAACAATATATTTCTATACGACTGAGGGAAAATTCATTCTCTGCTGTAACGATACTTCTTGCATGCACGGTAGGATTACTGGGCCAAAGCTATCTTTGGCACTATTAGAAAGAACATTTTATTGTATACAGGACTGAATGAGTGCACTAAATGCATACAAAGTTACTTGTTGGCACATATGTTACTAGTCCCAGGGCTGCAATAATTTGGCCAGTCTTTTGTATGCATTGTGTGTTTCATTATTTTTACACATTGGACACATTCATTTAACATCAAATCTATAAAGTAACTGCTTTCCATCCCATGCAAAAAAATGTTTTCACTAATGTAAATTGTGAAGTATGAACTGCAAGAAAATGGTTTTACTTAGGATAGTGGCATTTCTATTAGGTTTAGTTAAATTGTTTTTAATGGACCATGAAAGAGTCGCGCAGTCAGGACCCGGCTGAGCTTCCTCCAGCTCCAGCTTTAGTCTCCATTACTGGTTTACCTTTTGTGTATTTATTTTAGGCTAAGCTTTTATATTTCAGGTATGTGATTAGGAGCTATGTTTTCCATCCTTCATTATGTACTAATCATTGACAAAAGATAGAGCATTGACAGATTTTTGGTTGCCAGATTAAGCCATTTCCAGAGAAAATGGGCCACCCTAGTGAAGTCAGCAGGGGATCAATTGACTCTTTGGCTTCTGTTACAAATGCAAAGTTCTCTCCGTACATCTGTATTGCTTGTACCAAGTGATCTTGAAATGAAATTATGGTGTATAGACTACAGGAATGTGTTTCATATTGCCAGACGTAACCTAGTCTGCCTAACGTACAGTATTGGCATTATATAATCTATAGGTGTAGTCTTAAGTTGCATTCTATTTGGGGCCTCATGTTCCCATGAGTTATACCCATGGTTTCATGGATGCAACACTTAAACGTTATAGTCTATTAGTCTGCTCATATGACTGTATTTTCTTGTGCACCAAAAGTCACAAAAACAGTGACTTCCATTTTTTTTTTTATCAAACATGTTTTTATTCAGTTTTTCAATACAAATACAAATACTATATGGCAAATAAGGAAATAAACTAGGGAAGGAGAGAAAGGTTCCACCCCTAGATTGTAATTTCCCCTAACTATTAAGGTCCTATTGGATACAGTGTGCTTTAATGAAAAATATGGATAAAAGAGAAAACAAATCAAGTCATATACAAAAACATCCATATTAGTATCTCTGGTGGCACAAGGGTCAGTGGCTGCTCTCATCCACTGGCCTGGTTGTCTTCAGGAAGACCACACGGACAAGGGCTCATCCTACTGAATGCCCACACTCCTTCCCCGTGGGCAAAACACTACTTAGGCCGGTTTCACACATCCGGCTTTTTGCCGTTTTGCCGGATGCGGCGCTCTCCCGTACAGTTAATACAGTACAATGACAGCGCAACAAGCGCCGGTCACATGCTGTCATGTGACCGGCGCATGTGACCCGGAAGTTACAGCTCTGTCATTGTACTGTATTAACTGTACGGGAGAGCGCCGCATCCGGTAAACCGGCGAAAAGCCGGATGTGTGAAACCGGCCTTAGACAACACAGGGTGAGGGAACCACACATTGGTAAGACTTTATTTGTTCCCCAACAAACAAATACATTATTACCAGTAAGAATGCAAGATGGTACAAGCGACAGAGTCTTACCCTTCCGCTGGCCCGTCAGGGAATAGAAACATTGTTACTTTGGCGCTTCCAGGACCAATTATCCAAGCTAACAGTACCCTGCTTTTGACAGGCACCCACTGAGAGGTGATAGCAGCAAGCTTCAGAAGCCGACCTAGCACAACAAAATATTTAGCCAGGCGATCAAATTGTCCCAACCTGAGTTTTCCAAGCAAATTTGTGGGCTTCATATTGAGCAGAAATGCAGTTCTGTATGCAGATATGCAGCTGGAACAGTGGATTGAAATCATGTAGAATGAATTTTGAAGCAGTTCTGTAATCCCCTAGCTGGAACCAAAGTTCCTCGGCTTAGGTCAAGTAGAATAACTCTCTGGTGACAGAAGTAAGGCCCTTTTACACCATTCAGGGCATTGGGACTTACAGGATTGATTGAAAATGGCTGCTCTCTCATTATTCACTAGTTCAATCCAACTGTATAACTTTATCTGAATTATGTAGTCAGAAGGGCTGAGGCAATCCCCATTTATAGACAATAGGAGTCCGATTAGTCTGACATAAGACAACTGCTAATGTCTCTTGATTTAACAAACAAAGCAACTATAAGTCTGGCCTAATGAAAAACAGGTTACCCCCATGCAAGTGGCCAGACGCTGTCCAACTAAAAGAATAAACAAAATGTGACTTCTGCCTGGGACCACAGACTCAGGATGGCTGTCGTGGACAGACTAGAGGCTAGCCACCCATTCAGCAGGATTCCAAGAACCCTGAAAACCTTTAACCTCTATACAAGGATCCGGAATTACAACAAGGTCCAGGAGATCGCTGCCAATGGAAGGCTGCAATTCAGGAAAGAGTAGTCATCAGGCAGGGTCCAAACTAGGACATACAAAAAGGGACAAAATCGGCAGGAAAGAGGGTGGTCAGGAAATTAGGCTAAGATCAAATCAGAGATGGCAACAAACTACAAAACACGGCAGACAGGAGAGTAGTCAGAACAGGTAGAGGTCAAAACACTGGGATCAGAAGTTCAGGAGCGGGTGCGAACCAGAGACAAACAGTATACTACAAGATTGTATCTGGCAGCAACCAGCAGACAGAAGGGGGCATAAGAAGGGTGTGGTGCCTTCCCATTGGCTGGAACTGAAAGGTGGTAACTTCAGATGGAAGACACACGCCACCACAGTCGGCCAGTGGTACTGCAGGTCTCAGAGAAACCCAGCTTAATGGATTGGCGGAGCCTATGCCTATCAGAGCCACTGGCACTGACTCCTCTCTTATCACCAGCATTGCTCACGAAGGAAGTACGGTGGCGCCTGGTGATTGAAGCAGAAGTCGTAGGAGCGGACTTCGGTGGAGACGTGACACAAAGTCCTTTTGTTTTGAGTTCTTGTGTTAATTGGTTGACTTGTCTTATGTGTTCTAATATAATACTCAATGGAGAAAGGAGAAAAAGGGAATACATCATTGCAGAGTTGCCATCTCTTGGTATAATTTATAAATTTATTCTCTCTTAAAGCCAGAAAGAAATGAAGACTAGGTGTGGATATCTTCTATATTATGAGATTTTTTTTATATATATCTTTCTATTTCCATCTAGAAGCAATTAGTAATTTGATAACTTGTGATATATGAATAATAATAGCTCTAAACTGAGGAGGAAGAGACATCTATTTTTGATTAGTGTCAAGGAGTCAGACCAAACTCATCAGACCAAGGATTTTGGTCCATGAATACAGCATACTATCATCTAAAAGACATCAAGTGCATACACCCATATTGCAAAAAACGTCCTCTTAATAATAAGCCATAAGTGAAATGAAAAATACACATTTATAAATCAGGTATAATCTTCAACTCAATCCACAATAAAACAAGTCTCCACTTAAGTCTCTCTCAGTGGAAATATACTGGGTTTTCACATTATTGGTAACACAAAGGATCTGGAAAGACACTATGGCTGCCCTCAAAAGAAATCCAGTAAAAGCTGTGCTCCCAAATCCAAATGTCTTCCTCCTTCTGAGGCCTCCAGTGTGCATAAACCATATTTAGCCTCCATGTTTGGCATTACTGTAGTGAGGAGAGCCTGCTTAATTACAGGTTGGTATCTTAAGAAGCACAAGCTGG
Organism: Anomaloglossus baeobatrachus; assembly: GCF_048569485.1. NCBI lineage: Eukaryota > Metazoa > Chordata > Amphibia > Anura > Aromobatidae > Anomaloglossus > Anomaloglossus baeobatrachus. Next base: position 88,843,210 of record NC_134356.1, on the reverse strand, counting down.
ATACAATGTACTGGGCACAACAATATATGGGTACTACAATGCGCGGGGACTACAATGGCAGATTTTCAATTTTCAAACAGCAACTTCCACTGCGTGTTTGTTTCTGAAAAACACCCATGGAGTCAAAATTGTTAATACACCTGTATATAAATTCCCAGAGAAGTGTAGTTTCTAAAATGGGGTCACTTGAGGGGGGATTCTGTTCTTCTAGTACTTAGGTGCTCTGTATTAAGTCTCCAAGACTTAACTAGCGCTCCTTCCTTCCTGAGTCTCATCATGTAGCTAAGCAGTACTGTATATGTGGGGTACTGGTAAGTTTATCAGAAACTGTGTGACAAATTTTGGTGCCACTTTTACCCATTTCCTCTTGTAAAAATATAAAATCTGGGGCTAAAACAAAAAATTTTGTAGTAAAAATTTAATTAGTTTTGCGTCACAGCCCAATGGTCTAAAATTCTGTGACACATTTGTGGTGTCAATATGATCACTGCACCCGTAGATGAATTATTTCAGAGGTGGAGTTTGTAAAATCAGGTTACTTGTGGGGTGACCTGCTGTTCTGGCACCTGAGGGTTTCTGCCATAACAGCAGAGTTTCAAGCCATAACAGCAAAATATGCACTATGATATGATGCTCCATTCCTTTTGAGATTTACACTGTGCCGGAAAAGCAGTTTCTTACACATATGAGGTACTGGTGTACTCAGGAGAAATTGCACAACAAACTGGTTCATCCATTTTTTACTATTAGCCCTTTTCAAAATTAAAAATTTGCTGCTAAAATATTTTAGTGAACAAAATTGAATGATTTTTTTTTTCACTGCCAATGTTATAAAATTCTTTGAAGCACCTGTGTTGCTATCTTGCTCACTGTACGCCAAGTTAAATTCATTGAGGGGTGTAGTATGTAAAATGGCATGATTTAGGTGACCAAAACTTTTGCATTTTTTTTTTAAGTGTGACTACTTCTGTCTGGTTGTTATGATGCCATTTTCCTGGGGATGAATTGAAAGTGCATGAAGTTGTCATCATGCAAGACCTATATTTTAACCAAAATGCTTTTGAATATAAAAGTTTTGTTTATACTATTTATTGATCACAACATTGTTTACAATGACATACTTATTATTTTGTACCATAACCTGTTTCTTTAATAACTGCATCACACCAACGTGGCATTGAAGTCAAGACATTTTGAGGGATCTTGCTACATTCCCTTAGCAAACTATTCACTTTAATTCTCTGGGTACAGGCCCCAACTTGTTACCCTAACTCATCCCAAACGTGCGCTATAACGTTTAAATCAGGTGACTGGCTTGGCCATTGCAATAGGTGAACATATTTTTTTGCTAACAAATTTTTCACTGAATTGGATGTGTGCTTAGGATCATTGTCTTCCTGGAATTTCCAGCCCCTGCCTTCTTTGGTTTTAGCATGTGGCAGCATTACATTCTCCAGTATATCATTGTACATGGTAGCATTCACATTTCCATCAATTGTATGCAGAGGGCCAATGGCAAATACTGAAACGCAGCCCCAAACCATGACATTGCCACCACCATGTTTCACTGTAGGTGTTTGGTACTTTACATCATTATCTTTTCCAATTGGGTTGTATATATAGTGCTTGCCATCACTACCAGACAGATTGAACTTGTATTCATCCGACCACCAGATCATAGACCAATCTGTCTCTTTTCTTTCGCTGTGTTCTTTGGCAAACTCAAGTTGTACCTTACGGTTCTTGCAGATAGAAAAGGCTTTTTGATGTCATGATCCAGGCTGGCTTTTCCCTGCTGTGGTTACACCCAGCTCTGGCCTGGTCATGTTAGGGGTTAACTTCCCCTGCCTCGTTCTGGATCCCAGAACACTATATCTTGCCTCTCTACCTATGGTTTCGTGCCAGTGATATTTCTGCCTTGCAGCGTGTATACTGGCTCTGGTGAGTGTTCCCGATATGTCCTGCCTCCCTGCTACTGTGTTGTGACTTGTACCATTCCCCGTTTGTCTGCCTGTCCTGGTCCCTGACTTCCCGCTTCTGTCTGTTGTTTGTGTTTCCATCTTCTTCTGACGCGATTCTGTTTTCTGACTTGATTTTGATCCTCCCTTTGCAGTGACTTGACTTTTCTGGCTGACTCTAACTGTTTGACTACTCTATTGTCCCCTGGTGGTTTGCCTGTTTACTGCCTTCTGAAGTTACTCTGCTGTACTTCAGCTGCCTTTCTGTTACAGTGTCACTTTGTCTCTCCTTCACTACTCTGCTGCCACCTAGTGAGGAATACGCTGTACTACATCTTACTAGCCCTTTGTAGAGCATGACACTTGACTGGAACGTGTGCATTGAAGCCTACTGCTCTTAGCCGTTTCCCCACAGCTTAGTGACTCACTTTGACCCCATATTCTTCGTTCATTTTCTACAAAATCTGTACAGCACTTTTATTGACATCACATATGGACTTTTTCTTAATAATGTACTCAACTTTGGAGGAAGTTTTTCATGATCGTCCACGTCTAGGTTTGTCAGCTGTTCCATAACCTTCTTTTTCTTTCTTATTATAGGTGACACTTCATTCTGAGAACAGTTGAATTCCATAACTCCTCTTTTTGTCTTTTGCTTGATTTCACTCAGAATAATAAGCTTCCTGACTAGAGTTGAGCGCGGTTCGTGGTTCGTGGTTCTCCAGTTCGCGGCTCGAGTGATTTTGGGGCATGTTCTAGATCGAACTAGAACTCGAGCTTTTTGCAAAAGCTCGATAGTTCTAGAAACGTTCGAGAACGGTTCTAGCAGCCAAAAAACAGCAAAATCCTAGCTTGGTTTCTGCTGTAATAGTGTAAGTCACTCTGTGAATCAAACTATTATCACATTTCAGTGTATAGTGTGCGTGAACAGCGCCTTCAGATCACTGCTGTTTCTATAATGGCGATCGCCATTTTTTTTTTTTTTTTTCTTGTCTTCCTTCCCTAAGCGCGCGCGTCTTGTGGGGCGGGCCAGCATGTCAGCCAATCACAGACACACACACACCTAAGTGGACTTTGAGCCAGAGAAGCAACGGCATGTGTGATAGGATCTGCATGTCACATGTCCCTGCATTATAAAACCGGACATTTTCTTCACGAACGCCATTATCTGCCTTCTGCGTCTTTGGTGTCAGACATCAGTGTCGCAGCTCCGTCCTCCTGAGTCCTATAGCCGATACAGCTGTATGCGCTGCATACACAGCGTTAGACAGCTTAGGGAGAGCACATTCTAGCAGTCCTTTTAAGGGCTCAAAGCGGCAGGGTCAGAGAGCCATAAGTGACAGGTCCTGCAAACAGCAACAGCGTCTGTGTAGCCCAGGTCAGGGATTTCCTCCCTGCATTTCACCATTAGGAGGGAATAGAAAGGCAGGCTTCCATTCCTCTACCCAGAGCACCACAATCCTGCCACTGTACCCTCTTGTCCTCTGCACACTCCAACTCATTCTAAGTAAGCCATTATACTAGCAAACATTCAGTGTACCTAGTGGCATCCTATACGTGGCTATTGGACTTTGCTATAGTCCCACTAGTGCAAAGACATTTGCAGAGCACGTCTGCCTGCATTGCACACTACAACTTTTTTAAACTAAGCAATTTTACTAGCAAACACTCAGTGTACCTAGTGGCATCCTATACGTGGCTATTGGACTTTGCTATAGTCCCACTAGTGCAAAGACATTTGCAGAGCACGTCTGCCTGCATTGCACACTACAACTTTTTTAAACTAAGCAATTTTACTAGCAAACACTCAGTGTACCTAGTGGCATCCTATACGTGGCTATTGGACTTTGCTATAGTCCCACTAGTGCAAAGACATTTGCAGAGCACGTCTGCCTGCATTGCACACTACAACTTTTTTAAACTAAGCAATTTTACTAGCAAACACTCAGTGTACCTAGTGGCATCCTATACGTGGCTATTGGACTTTGCTATAGTCCCACTAGTGCAAAGACATTTGCAGAGCACGTCTGCCTGCATTGCACACTACAACTTTTTTAAACTAAGCAATTTTACTAGCAAACACTCAGTGTACCTAGTGGCATCCTATACGTGGCTATTGGACTTTGCTATAGTCCCACTAGTGCCAAGACATTTGCAGAGCGCATCTGCCTGCGTTGCACACTCCAACTAATTATAACGAAGCCATTATACTAGCAAACACTCAGTGTACCTAGTGGCATCCTATACGTGGCTATTGGACTTTTGTCAATTCACAGTATTGGAACGTTATTTGCAGGACATCTGCCTGCATTGCACACTCTAACTTTTTTAAACTCAGCCATTATACTAGCAAACACTCACTGTACCTAGTTGTATCCTAAACGTGGCTATTGTACTTTTGTCAATTCACAGTATTGGAACGTTATTTGCAGGACATCTGCCTGCATTGCACACTCAAACTTTTTTAAACTCAGCCATTATACTAGCAAACACTCACTGTACCTAGTTGTATCCTAAACGTGGCTATTGTACTTTTGTCAATTCACAGTATTGGAACGTTATTTGCAGGACATCTGCCTGCATTGCACACTCAAACTTTTTTAAACTCAGCCATTATACTAGCAAACACTCACTGTACCTAGTTGTATCCTAAACGTGGCTATTGTACTTTTGTCAATTCACAGTATTGGAACGTTATTTGCAGCACGTCTGTCTGCATTGCACACTCAAACTTTTTTAAACTCAGCCATTATACTAGCAAACACTCACTGTACCTAGTTGTATCCTAAACGTGGCTATTGTACTTTTGTTAATTCACAGTATTGGAACGTTATTTGCAGGACATCTGCCTGCATTGCACACTCAAACTTTTTTAAACTCAGCCATTATACTAGCAAACACTCACTGTACCTAGTTGTATCCTAAACGTGGCTATTGGACTTTGCTATAGTCCCACTAGTGCAAAGACATTTGCAGAGCACGTCTGCCTGCATTGCACACTACAACTTTTTTAAACTAAGCAATTTTACTAGCAAACACTCAGTGTACCTAGTGGCATCCTAAACGTGGCTATTGGACTTTGCTATAGTCCCACTAGTGCAAAGACATTTGCAGAGCACGTCTGCCTGCATTGCACACTACAACTTTTTTAAACTAAGCAATTTTACTAGCAAACACTCATTGTACCTAGTGGCATCCTATACGTGGCTATTGGACTTTGCTATAGTCCCACTAGTGCAAAGACATTTGCAGAGCACGTCTGCCTGCATTGCACACTACAACTTTTTTAAACTAAGCAATTTTACTAGCAAACACTCAGTGTACCTAGTGGCATCCTATACGTGGCTATTGGACTTTGCTATAGTCCCACTAGTGCCAAGACATTTGCAGAGCGCATCTGCCTGCGTTGCACACTCCAACTAATTATAACGAAGCCATTATACTAGCAAACACTCAGTGTACCTAGTGGCATCCTATACGTGGCTATTGGACTTTTGTCAATTCACAGTATTGGAACGTTATTTGCAGCACGTCTGCCTGCATTGCACACTCAAACTTTTTTAAACTCAGCCATTATACTAGCAAACACTCACTGTACCTAGTTGTATCCTAAACGTGGCTATTGTACTTTTGTCAATTCACAGTATTGGAACGTTATTTGCAGGACATCTGCCTGCATTGCACACTCAAACTTTTTTAAACTCAGCCATTATACTAGCAAACACTCACTGTACCTAGTTGTATCCTAAACGTGGCTATTGTACTTTTGTCAATTCACAGTATTGGAACGTTATTTGCAGCACGTCTGCCTGCATTGCACACTCAAATTTTTTTAAACTCAGCCATTATACTAGCAAACACTCACTGTACCTAGTTGTATCCTAAACGTGGCTATTGTACTTTTGTTAATTCACAGTATTGGAACGTTATTTGCAGGACATCTGCCTGCATTGCACACTCAAACTTTTTTAAACTCAGCCATTATACTAGCAAACACTCACTGTACCTAGTTGTATCCTAAACGTGGCTATTGTACTTTTGTCAATTCACAGTATTAGAACGTTATTTGCAGGACATCTGCCTGCATTGCACACTCAAACTTTTTTAAACTCAGCCATTATACTAGCAAACACTCACTGTACCTAGTTGTATCCTAAACGTGGCTATTGTACTTTTGTCAATTCACAGTATTGGAACGTTATTTGCAGCACGTCTGCCTGCATTGCACACTCAAACTTTTTTAAACTCAGCCATTATACTAGCAAACACTCACTGTACCTAGTTGTATCCTAAACGTGGCTATTGTACTTTTGTCAATTCACAGTATTGGAACGTTATTTGCAGCACGTCTGCCTGCATTGCACACTCAAACTTTTTTAAACTCAGCCATTATACTAGCAAACACTCACTGTACCTAGTTGTATCCTAAACGTGGCTATTGTACTTTTGTCAATTCACAGTATTGGAACGTTATTTGCAGCACGTCTGCCTGCATTGCACACTCAAACTTTTTTAAACTCAGCCATTATACTAGCAAACACTCACTGTACCTAGTTGTATCCTAAACGTGGCTATTGTACTTTTGTTAATTCACAGTATTGGAACGTTATTTGCAGGACATCTGCCTGCATTGCACACTCAAACTTTTTTAAACTCAGCCATTATACTAGCAAACACTCACTGTACCTAGTTGTATCCTAAACGTGGCTATTGTACTTTTGTCAATTCACAGTATTGGAACGTTATTTGCAGCACGTCTGCCTGCATTGCACACTCAAACTTTTTTAAACTCAGCCATTATACTAGCAAACACTCACTGTACCTAGTTGTATCCTAAACGTGGCTATTGTACTTTTGTCAATTCACAGTATTGGAACGTTATTTGCAGCGCGTCTGCCTGCATTGCACACTCAAACTTTTTTAAACTCAGCCATTATACTAGCAAACACTCACTGTACCTAGTTGTATCCTAAACGTGGCTATTGTACTTTTGTCAATTCACAGTATTAGAACGTTATTTGCAGGACATCTGCCTGCATTGCACACTCAAACTTTTTTAAACTCAGCCATTATACTAGCAAACACTCACTGTACCTAGTTGTATCCTAAACGTGGCTATTGTACTTTTGTCAATTCACAGTATTGGAACGTTATTTGCAGCACGTCTGCCTGCATTGCACACTCAAACTTTTTTAAACTCAGCCATTATACTAGCAAACACTCACTGTACCTAGTTGTATCCTAAACGTGGCTATTGTACTTTTGTCAATTCACAGTATTGGAACGTTATTTGCAGGACATCTGCCTGCATTGCACACTCAAACTTTTTTAAACTCAGCCATTATACTAGCAAACACTCACTGTACCTAGTTGTATCCTAAACGTGGCTATTGTACTTTTGTCAATTCACACTACTGCAAATCTATGTGCAGCACCTCTGCATGACAACCTCGTGCTCTGTTTTTAATAAGCTATAATGATAGCACAAAATACTGCCATTTTGTGGCATCATAGAACTGGCTGTTGTATTCCATTAGTGCCCCACTGGTGACAAGCTATTTCTAGCACCTCTACATCACACCCTCATGCACATTTTGCTACGCTAATGTTATAGCAAACTCATGGAATTCATTGCTGCATTTCATAATTCGGAGGGATAGAAAGTCAGGCTTCCTTTAGCTTTTCCTTCTGTTCATAGACAGCATCTCCAAGACAAATTTCCCCTCCACGTCTAAGTGTGGAGAGGCAGCTAGTGCGCATGCGTGTGCCGATGTACCCCAGCTGCAGCATAATTACAGTGTTTCGCCTAGTGAGTATGCTCAGCCTGACTGTGCCATTCCTGACGCTAAGTTTTCATTTCGGGATACAGCGCATGCTCCCACACTAAGTGTGAAAAGCCTCTTTGCACAGGTGCTTGCATTCCGTGCCGGGTATAAGTCCTGTTTTGGGCATAGACACCATGCTAAAGCTGATAGTCTTTTTTCAGAGACTGTATTTCATGATACTGAGCATGCTCAGGCACTTCCTGCATCAGAGACTAGGTCCGGTAATGAACTCTTTGGCCCTGGCCCTGATGTGGGGGTCCCATATAGACCACAGGGCATCAGGTGTCCTCCCAAATGTCTTGCAGAGGCCCACACCTATGACTTGTCACCGCATTATTGATGCTCAGACGATGACTGGTGAGGTGTTTGGGTCATGGCAGCCATGAGGTCATCATTGAAGTTGCGTTTCCAAATAGGACGCTAGTTATGCCACTCATGACGTGTCACTCTACTTTTGTCTCCAGGAGGTGCATTGTGGTTCACCCTGGTTTGGGGCGGACCCAGGTTATAAAAGGGGCTGGAGCCAACCAGGAGGTGCGCAGTCTTCTATTATGCTCCGAAAGAGCACACCTCCATGTGTTGAACCCATTGCGGCTTTAGGCCAGAGGTAGGCAGGGATCGGGTGGTGGATGCAGGCCACCACCACAGTTGGTAACGCAGAACGGTTAAGACCAGCTCCTGTCCTAACAGTCCTGCTTGTGCAGCCCAGTGGCATTAACAGGCCTGCTGCTGCTGATGCGCCTGCTGTCCACAGGTGTGGCCCCTACGCACACGGTCAGCGTACTCAATGGCCCCTGTGTTGTTAACAGGGAGTTCCTGGGCTGGGTGGGCATGTGGACCCTGTGACGCTAACAGGGCTCACAGTCTCCAGATCCGAATGGCGTCTAACTCGGTTCAGGCTACTATTAGTTTCATAGCCACACAGCTCTGTATCCTCCACCAAACCTTCAAGTTGCCAACCTCTCCTTTTCCAACTGGGAGCACGGTGGACACTGACTGCTGATGGGGATATATACCTTTCTCTTTCTTTTCTTATTAATTTTCGTTATATATCGGTCACAGATTATATACCACTTTATCCAAATCTGCCAGTCCCACTGTAACAGATGTTGTTTCTTCAGCAAATGTTACAGTTGCTTAACCACCAAATCCACGGACCAAAACTTTTTTCCCCTTTCCAACACACCTGTTCCCCTTTCCAACAGCATCTGTCCTTTTTCAACTCATTTTGGGATATGACCAAAAGTGCAACTGTGCAGGGACACCGTACTCAACGCCATCTCAGCACAGCAGCCATCCCTCGGTCCCTCCGATGTGGACAAGTAAAAGACCATTTCCTCCTATCCATGACAAAGCGTTGAGATTCACTCTGTGCAGCACTGGTGTTTAGTGGACAAGTAGATCTAAGATTGCGTACCACATTCTGCAGATACTCCTGTATACGTGCGTCTATTTCTATGGCAGGAATTAGTTCGCCAAATTTTGTCTTGTACCGGGGATCTAACAGTGTGGCAACCCAGTATTCAGGATTAGTTCAAATTCATACAATCCGAGGGTCATGTAGGTAGTGCAGCAAGAAGGCGCTCATGTGTCTTGTGCATCCAGGAGGACCAAGTCCTTGGTGTGTTGGTGGCAGAGAGGTGAGAATCGTGCATCCTTCCTCTGCCCTCTCCCCCCAACCTCGCACAACCGAAATGTGAGCAAGCTCTCACTCATCTGCTGAGTCTTCCATGCCCATCGCCAGTTCGTCCTCCATTTCTTCATGGGCTCCTGCACTTTCATCAACACTTTTTGCTGATACTATGCGCCCTTGTTAATCCCTCTCCCTCACCATGACTGCCGCATAGGTGCCGCTGACCATCTGGACCTCGTAGATCTTGTTATCCCTTCCGCATATGACTCCTCCTGTACTTCCTCCCCTTCCTCTTGTCCCAACACCTGACTCCGAATAATAATTACAGTGTGCTCCATCATGTAGATGACCAGAATTGTCACGCTGAGAATGACATTGCCAGTGCTAAACATCTTCGTCGACATTTCAAAACTGTGTAGCAGGGTGCATAGGTCCTTGATCTGACACCACTCCAGCAGCGTGATCTGCACCACCTCTGGATCAAGTTATCCCAGGCTATATGTCTTACCGTATTTCAGCAGGGCTCTGCGGTGCTGCCACACACGCTGCAACATGTGCAGATTCAAATTCCTGCGTGTCGAAACATCGCATTTACGGCGTTTAACTGCCAGACCCTAAGACTTCCGGAGTGATGAAAGTTGTTGAGCTGCTGTGTGCGCACGATGGAAGTGAGCACATAGCGAGCGTGCCAACTGCACAAGGCCATGTAGGCCGTGATGGTGTTTTAAAAATTGCTGGCGAATTCGGTTCAACACGTGAGCCCTAAAAGGCACGTGTGTCACATTGCCCTGAGGATGGCCCGCAGCCAGGTTTGCATCATTGCCGCACACGGCTGTTAAGTCACCAACGGAGTCCGCTCCGTCAATTTGTACTCCGGTCGCCAGGTGACAACGTGTTCCTTTCATGAATAGTGCTGATGATGGGAGAGTAGTCGATGCCAGCGGCGCAGGTGGACGCAGGTTATGCTCACCCACTGGGCTGCATTACCTTGACAGATGCAGAATCTCTGGCTGAATGTAGCTGGTGGGTATCTCACAGATGAAATACCATCATTCAGCTACAACCAATGGGAAGACACCACACCCTTTTTTATGCCCATCCTGTCTGCAGACCACTGCCAGACATAGCTATGAACCTCTGGTTAATTTTACCCCCAGTTCAGTTTTATGATTTTGTGTGCTTGTTACCTGACTACTTTTCCTGCTTGCTGTTTATGTACCTTGTTGGCCGATACGCATTTCACCTCTGCTTGTTTTCTGATTCTTTCCTGGCCGTCCCATTCTGTTCCTGTTCCTCAATTAATGTTTTGACCCTGCCTGACTACTATTCTCTGGAATAGCGGTGTGACTCACATTTCCCATACATTTCAAAGTAAAACTTTGACCGCCTGATGGCATTGAGCTCTGCTGCCAGCATAGTAAGGAGGTGTGTGGTAGTCCTTGTGCGCAGTTGCAAGGAAGGGTGGCCTGACCACACAGGGTTTGCGCCAAGGTAGAGGACCCACACGAGGTTGAAGAGGCAGAAGCAGTGTATTAACTTCTACATACAGAACAAGGATTGAAACAACTCGTGGGGACGGCAAGACTTGTACAGCAGACCCTTCTCCATCTCTCACCATAGTTTGCCAGTGCCCAGTCAGTGACATGTAATGACCCTGTCTATGCTTACTGGTCCAAGTATCTGTGTTGAAATGCACCCTGTCGCACACAGATTTTCTCAAGGAAGTGGTGATGTTGTGTGCGACATGCTGGTGTAGCGCGGGCATGCTTTTCTTGGAGAAGCAGTGGTGATTGGGCATCTGGTACTGGGGCACAGCGACAGACATAAGGTCTGTAAAATCCTGTGTGTCCACTACGCGTAAAGGCAGCATTTCGGTAGCCAACAGCTTACAGAGGGATAGAGTCAACCACTTAGCGTTGTCATGGGTCGCAGTAAGTGGCCTTTTATTTGACCACATCTGAGGGACAGAGATCTGGCTGCTGTCTGTAGACGGTGTTGAGTAGGGTGTCCCTGGAAAAATGCAGGTTTGTGAGAAAAGTGCAGGCGGAGACATGATGTTGCCTTCATCTTGCCTTCAGATCTGTTCATCTTGTATCATTTTTAAAAAACACAGCAAGCAAGGGTTACTCCAAGCGGAGTCTACCTTTTTTCCCCAAATTGGGCACACAGACACCCCATCAGTGGCAGGACTTGTGCCCTAGTTGCAAACAGGATGTTTTGATTTGCATCAAGCACATTCCAAATCCACAAGCATTTACTCTCCCCAGGATGACACAGGGGTAGTAAATTCCTTCTGGATCCATGACTTGTTCATTTTGATGAACGTCAGTCTGTCCACATTGTCACTGGACAGACGCGTGCGCTTATCTGTCAGCACACACCCAGCAGCACTGAAGACACGTTCAGAGACAACGCTGGCAGCTGGACACGACAAAATCTTCAAGGCGTAACTGGAGAGCTCTTGACATTTTTCTAGATTTGAAGCACAAAAGGAGCAAGGCTCCATTTGCAAAGTCATTGCATCGATGTTCATTTGGAGATACTCCTGTATCATCCTCTCCATCCGTTGACTATGTGACACACTTGATGTCTCTGGTGGCCTTGCAAAGGAGGGTCTAAAAAAATTATGAAAAGATTCCATAAAATTGCTGTTACCAGCACCAGATACGGTCCTACTGGTACGGGTAGACTGTTGAAGATGACGAGGCCGTCCCATGTTTGTCAAGTTACAACTGGGAGAATCACTCCCTTCACCTGCACGGTTGTTTGGTGGAAAAGCCGAGCTAAGATCGAGTAACAGCTTCTGCTGATACTCCTGCATACGTGCGTCCCTTTCTATGGGTGGAATTATGTCACAAAATTTGGACTTGTCCCGGGGATCTAATAGTGTGGCAAGCCAGTAGTCATCATCACTTCTAATTTTGACAATACGAGGGTCATGTTGGAGGTAGTGCAACAAGAAGGCACTCATGTGTCTTGCGCAGCCATGCGGACCAAGTCCACGCTGTGTTTGTGGCATAGAGGTGCTAACCGTTCTTTCTTCCTCTGTCATCTCCCCCCAACCTCTTTCAACTTAAATTTGACCAAGGTCCCCCTCATCTGCTGAGTCTTCCATGTCCATGGACAGTTCGTCCTCCATATCTTCATGTCCTCCTGCACCTTCCTCAACATCTCGCCTGCTACCATGCGCCCTTGTTGATCCCTGTCCCCCATGGTCCCATGCCTGCCGCGTTGGTGATGATGAACGTCTGGACCTTGGTGATGTTGTTGTGTCTTGCGCATATGAATCCTCCTGTAGTTCCTCCCCTTCCTGTTGTCCCACCCCCTGACTCCGAATAGTGTTTAGCGTGTGCTCCAGCATGTAAATGACTGTAATCGTCATGCTGATAATGGCATTGTCAGCGCTAAACATATTCGTCGCCATGTCGAAACTGTGCAGAAGGGTGCATAGGTCCTTGATCTGAGATCACTCCATCAGGGTGATCTGCCCCACCTCTGCATCTCGTTGGCCCAGGCTATACGTCATGACGTATTGCACCAGGGCTCTGCGGTGCTGCCACAGTCGCTGTAACATGTGGAGAGTTGAATTCCAGCGTGTCGCCACATCGCATTTCAGGCGATGAACCGGCAGGCCGAAAGACTTCTGGAGCGATGCAAGTCGCTCAGCTGCGGCGGTTGACCGGCGGAAGTGAGCACTGCAGACAGTTTCCGTGCCCTGGTCAGAAGGCCATCTAGGCCGGGATAGTGTGTTAAAAATTGCTGGACAACAAGGTTCAACACGTGAGCCATACAAGGCACGTGTGTCACCTTGCCCAGGCGAAGGGCCGCACCCAGGTTTGCAGCATTGTCGCACACGGCCTTACCAGGCTGCAGGTTGAGTGGAGACAACCATTTATTAAACTCGGACCGCAGAGCTGACCACAACTCCTCAGCTGTGTGACTCTTATTCCCAAGACATGTCAAGCTAAAGACCGCCTGATGCCGTTGCGCTCTGCTGCCAGCATAGTAATGAGGGGTGCGTCATTCCTTCTGCGCAGTGAGAACGCTGGTGGCCTGACCGGGCAGGCTTGGGGCGGAGGTGGAGGACCCAGATGAGGTGGAGGATGCAGAAGCAGTGGCGGAACTTGGACAGACAGAGGATTGACACACAAGTCGTGGGGACGGCAAGACTTGTGCAGCAGACCCTTCACCATCTATCACCATAGTTACCCAGTGCCCAGTCAGCGACATGTAACGTCCCTGTCCATGCTTACTGGTCCAAGTATCGGTGGTGAAATTCACCCGTTCACACACAGAGTTTCTCAAGGAAGCGGTGATATTGTGTGCGACATGCTGGTGTAGCGCGGGCACACCTTTCTTAGAGAAGTAGTGGCGACTAGGCATCTGGTACTGGGGCACAGCGACAGATATAAGGTCTCTAAAATCCTGTGTGTCCACTAGGCGGAAAGGCAGCATTTCTGTAGCCAACAGCTTACAGAGGGATAGAGTCAACCTCTTCGCTTTGTCATGGGTCGAAGGAAGTGGCCTTTTATTTGACCACATCTGAGGGACAGAGATCTGGCTGCTGTGTGTAGACGGTGTTGAGTAGGGTGTCCCTGGAAAAATGCAGCTTTGGGAGGAAAGTGCAGGCGGAGACATGATGTTGCCTTCATCCAAAGTTGGTGCTATCGATGTCTGAGAGAGCTGTACACACTCACTTGTTTCCCCTTCCAAACCAACTGACGACCTACCAAGCAAACTGCCTGTTGCGGTTACAGTGGTGGAAGTTGTGGGTGGAAATACAGGTGTGACTGCTGTCCCCACAGTCCTAGAAGATGACGAGCGCGCGGATGCCCTGGAAGGGGCAGGCGGTGGATGGTTGGCTCCACTAGGCCGCATTGCAGCACGGTGAGCTTCCCACCAGGCCATATGATATTTATTCATGTGACGATTCATGGAAGAAGTTGTCAAACTGCTGAGGTTTTGACCTCTACTAAGATAACCATGGCAAATGTTACAGATCACATAATTTGGCCGATCTTTTTTTATGTCAAAAAAGGACCAGGCTAGGCAAGGCTTAGAGGCCATGCGACCTGTTGATCCACCCCGAATAATGCTCAGAGGCAGAGTGGTGGCTGAGGATGCAGTTGTAGACGTGCTACCAGTGCTCCGACTGTGTCCAGGAAGGCGCCAGGTTACTTCGACGTCGGTTGCATCCTCCTCCACCGCCTCTATTGACCTCCTCGAGTGTCTGACTGTGGGTTGACAGTAGGTGGGATCTAGAACTTCATCATCAATTGTTGTGTTTGCACTCCCCTCCCCCTCAGACCGAGTTTCTTCTTGCCCTGACCGAATATTTAAGTTGTCATCCCAATCGGGTATCTGCGTCTCATCTTCATCAGTATGTTCCTCATTGCCTATAACCACAGTTGTTGGAAAGGCAGCATTTTGGTAGCCAACAGTTTGCATTTTATGAAAGTCAACCTCCAAGCCATGTCATGCCCTTCTAAAAGCATGTATAACACAGCGAGGGGACTCCAACCACAGTCTCCCTCGTTGCCACTCACTGGGCCACACACACCCCACTTGACTGGCATCGGTTGAGCCCCCTTTTGAAAAAGAAAAAGATGCTTTGCATGAAGCACTCTCAAAAATACGCGTGCCTTTCCCGTCCCCTGGCTGACCCCGGGGAAGAAAAGTCCTCTGAGAGCCATGACTTGTTCATCTTGGTTCTTTTAGAAACACAGCGAGGGGACTCCAACCACAGTCTCCCTCGTTGCCACTCACTGGGCCACACACACCCCACTTGACTGGCATCGGTTGAGCCCCCTTTTGAAAAAGAAAAAGATGCTTTGCATGAAGCACTCTCAAAAATACGCGTGCCTTTCCCGTCCCCTGGCTGACCCCGGGGAAGAAAAGTCCTCTGAGAGCCATGACTTGTTCATCTTGGTTCTTTTAGAAACACAGCGAGGGGACTCCAACCACAGTCTCCCTCATTGCCACTAATTGGGCCACACACACCCCACTTGACTGGCATCAGTTGACCCAATTTTCAAGATGAAAAAGATGCTTTGCATGAAGCACTCTCAAAAATACGCGTGCCTTTCCCGTCCCCTGGCTGACCCCGGGGAAGAAAAGTCCTCTGAGAGCCATGACTTGTTCATCTTGGTTCTTTTAGAAACACAGCGAGGGGACTCCAACCACAGTCTCCCTCGTTGCCACTCACTGGGCCACACACACCCCACTTGACTGGCATCGGTTGAGCCCCCTTTTGAAAAAGAAAAAGATGCTTTGCATGAAGCACTCTCAAAAATACGCGTGCCTTTCCCGTCCCCTGGCTGACCCCGGGGAAGAAAAGTCCTCTGAGAGCCATGACTTGTTCATCTTGGTTCTTTTAGAAACACAGCGAGGGGACTCCAACCACAGTCTCCCTCGTTGCCACTCACTGGGCCACACACACCCCACTTGACTGGCATCGGTTGAGCCCCCTTTTGAAAAAGAAAAAGATGCTTTGCATGAAGCACTCTCAAAAATACGCGTGCCTTTCCCGTCCCCTGGCTGACCCCGGGGAAGAAAAGTCCTCTGAGAGCCATGACTTGTTCATCTTGGTTCTTTTAGAAACACAGCGAGGGGACTCCAACCACAGTCTCCCTCGTTGCCACTCACTGGGCCACACACACCCCACTTGACTGGCATCGGTTGAGCCCCCTTTTGAAAAAGAAAAAGATGCTTTGCATGAAGCACTCTCAAAAATACGCGTGCCTTTCCCGTCCCCTGGCTGACCCCGGGGAAGAAAAGTCCTCTGAGAGCCATGACTTGTTCATCTTGGTTCTTTTAGAAACACAGCGAGGGGACTCCAACCACAGTCTCCCTCGTTGCCACTCACTGGGCCACACACACCCCACTTGACTGGCATCGGTTGAGCCCCCTTTTGAAAAAGAAAAAGATGCTTTGCATGAAGCACTCTCAAAAATACGCGTGCCTTTCCCGTCCCCTGGCTGACCCCGGGGAAGAAAAGTCCTCTGAGAGCCATGACTTGTTCATCTTGGTTCTTTTAGAAACACAGCGAGGGGACTCCAACCACAGTCTCCCTCGTTGCCACTCACTGGGCCACACACACCCCACTTGACTGGCATCGGTTGAGCCCCCTTTTGAAAAAGAAAAAGATGCTTTGCATGAAGCACTCTCAAAAATACGCGTGCCTTTCCCGTCCCCTGGCTGACCCCGGGGAAGAAAAGTCCTCTGAGAGCCATGACTTGTTCATCTTGGTTCTTTTAGAAACACAGCGAGGGGACTCCAACCACAGTCTCCCTCGTTGCCACTCACTGGGCCACACACACCCCACTTGACTGGCATCGGTTGAGCCCCCTTTTGAAAAAGAAAAAGATGCTTTGCATGAAGCACTCTCAAAAATACGCGTGCCTTTCCCGTCCCCTGGCTGACCCAGGGGAAGAAAAGTCCTCTGAGAGCCATGTCCACATTGTCAGTGGACAGACACGTGTGCTTATCTGCCAGCAGACCCACAGCAGCACTGAAGACAGGTTCCGAGAGAACGCTGGCTGCAGGACACGACAAGATCCCCAAGACGTACGTGGCGAGCTCAGGCAATTTATCAAGATTGGAAGCCAAGAATGAGCAGGGCTCAAGTTGCACAATAATGGAATCGATGTTTCCTTGCATATACTCATATATCTGTGTGTCCTCCTCTTTTTCCTTGTCCAGCTCTTTTGTTTTCGCATGAGTATATGTCCTTGTCACTTTCCCATGTGTTGTGAGTTGTTTGTGACCTTTTGGACACCTTTGAGGGTGTTTTCTAGGTGTTTTTCTGTGTTTGTGATTGCCTGCCATTGTTTCCTATGCAGTTCAAGTTCGGTTCGTCGAACGTTCGACGAACCGAACTCGAACGGGAGGTCCGTTCGGCGAACCAACCTCGAGCCGAACCGCGACCGGTTCGCTCATCTCTATTCCTGACATCTGGTGATAAATTTGTCTTTACCATGTTTTATCCAAAAAACACACAAAAAATAGATAACATTTTTAGACAAAATTAGACTACCCATGATAAAATATGCAAAATATTTGGCTCAACAAATGTGAAAAACTAAAGGCTGCTTTACACGCAGCGACATCGCTAGCGATGTCACTCGTGAAAGTACCCGCCTCCGTCGTTTGTGCATCATGGGCAAATTGCTGCCCATGGCACACAATATCGCTAGTACCCATCACACATACTTACCTTCCTAGCGACATTGCTGTGGGCGGCGAACAAACTCTTTTTTAAGGGGGAGGTTTGTTCGCCGTCACAGCGACATCACACAGCGGCCTGCCAATAGAAGCAGAGGGGCGGAGACAAGCCGCATAAACAACACGCCTACCTCGTTGCCGGCAGGATGCAGGTACGTTGTTGTTCGTAATTCCCGGGGTGTGACACATAGCGATGTGTGCTACCTCAGGAACGACGAACAACCTGCGTCCTGCACCAGCAACGATATTTGGGAAATGAACGACGTGTCAATGATCAACGAATAGGTGAGTAATTTTGATCGTTAACACTCGCTCATAGGTGTCACACGCAACGACGTTGCTAACGACGCCGGATGTGTGTCACGAATTCCAAGAGTCAAATTGTGCTCCATCCCTTCCAAATTCTGCTGTGCACCCAAACAGTAGTTTTACACCACATATGAGTTGGGGGGAAATTGTACAACAAAATGTATGGTCCAATTTCTCCAGTTGCCCTTGTAAAAATGAAATATTTGGGAATAAAGTTGCATTTGTGGTAATCATATTTTTTTCATTTTTAAAGTTATTTAATTTTGTGAAGCACCTGTGGGTTCAAGGTGCTCACCAAACATCTAGATAAATTCCTATTGGTTTGCAGTGTCCGAAATGGGGTCACTTGTAGGGGGGTTTCTATTGTTCAGGCACATCAGTGGCTCTACAAATGCAACATGGCGTCTGCTATCTATTCCAGCAAACTTTTCACTCCAAAAGTCAAATGGTGTGTTTTGTAAGCCCTGCTGTGTGCTCAAATAGTAGTTTACCACCACCTATGAGTTTGTGGTGTACTGAGCAAATTCAAATAGAAATGATATGGCCCATTTTCTTCTGTTACTTTGGTGAAAATGAAAAATTTGTGGCTAAAGCAATATTTTTGTTGGAAAAAGTAAAATATTCATTTATTTTTCTTCCACATTGCTATCAATTCCTATGAAGCACCTAATAAGTTAATAAACTTCTTGGTGTGGTTTTGAGGACTTTGAGGGGTGCTAATTTTAAAACGATGTCACTTTGGAGTATTTTCTGTCACATATGCCCCTTAAAGTCAGTTCAAATGTGATGTGGTCCCTAAAAAAATTTGGTTTTGTAAATTTTGTTGCAAAAAAAGAGAAATTGCTGATATAAATACTAACCCTTCTAACTTCATAACAAAAAAAAATGTTTCAAAAATTGTGTAATTTCACCTTGAAATTATCTGCTGATCTTAAAGGTTAACATACTTTTGCCACACTTAAAATATTTGATATTGGATAATTTACTTCAATAAAAAAAATACAAAGTCTAATATTTTTCATTTATTTATTTAATTTCATATTGTTCACTTAATTTTAGGACTTACAGCAGGTGAAATAAGAATTGTATGCGTCATCAATTTTCTAACTAAATACCGTATTTTTCGGACTATAAGACGCACCGGACTATAAGACGCACCCTGGTTTTAGAGGAGGAAAATAGGAAAATAAAACTTTAGGCAAAAAAATGTGGTCATGACACACTGTTATGGGGCGAGATCTGCTGCTGATACTGTTATGGGGGTAATGTCCCCAAAATCTCTACTAAGGTACCCCATCTTGTTAATGATCCTCCTGACTTGTATATGATCCTGCTATAAACCCCCATCCTGCTCATATACCCCTATCCTGCTCATATTCCCCCATCCATCCTGCTCATATACCCCCATCCTGCTCATATTCCCCCATCCTGCTCATATACTCCCATCCTGTTCATATACCCCCATCCTGTTCATATACCCCCATTCTATTGATATACCCCCCATCCATCCTGATCATATACTCCTATCCTGTTCATATACCCCATCCTGCTCATATACCCCCATCCTGTTCATATACCCCCTTCCTGTTCATATACCCCCCATCCATCCTGCTCATATACTCCCATCCTGTTCATATACCCCCATCCTGTTCATATACCCCCATCCATCCTGCTCATATACTGCCATCCTGTTCATATACCCCCATCCTGTTCATATACCCCCAGCCATCCTGCTCATATACTCCCATCCTGTTCATATACCCCGCATCCATCCTGTTCATATACCCCCATCCTGTTCATATACCCCCCATCCATCCTGCTCATATTCTCCCATCCTGTTCATATTTCCCCATCCTGTCCATATACCCCCATCCTGTTCATATACCCCCCATCCTGCTATATGCCCCCATCCTGCTATATGCCCCCATCGTGCTCATATACCATCCTGGTATATGGCCTATATCCTATAGCACAGAGCAAAAAAATAAACATTTATACTCACCTTTTCCTCACTCCCTGCAGCCGATCATCTTCCTCTCTGGCACGCTGATCTGTGTGTGTGGAGCCATTCCCCTGCAGCACGCGATGTCTTCCTGTCTGTGCCGATCAGCTGACCAGCACAGATCAGCTGACCGGCACAGACAGGAAGACATCGCGTGCTGCAGGGGGCCGGCTCCACACACGGGGACGGGTGAGTACGCTGATTCACTGCACCCCGCGCTGATGATGACGACGCGCGGGGGGCAGTGAATACAGCCGCACATGGTCACTCCAGGCTGTAATTGCCAGGGGTGATCATGCGGCCGGCTCTTTACTGTGTGCGCGTCCCCGCTCGTCCTCCCGCCCACCTGTCAGCGCCGGCTTCAGCGCTGAGAGATGGGCGGGAGGATGGGCGTGCATATGTAATGAGCAGGCCCACGTGGTCACGGCAGGCGCTGCTGCTGCCTGCTCGTGCCCCCGATGACCCGCTCCACCGCAGCACCCTCGTTCCCGGCCGCAGCCCTATAGTCAGACCATAAGACGCACCCCCAACTTTCCCCCAACATTTGGGGGGAAAAAAGTGCGTCTTATGGTCCGAAAAATACGGTACATTTCTAAAATTGCTATTGATATTAATTTTTCACCAGATGTTGGTAACAACTCATCCAATCCATATAGCCCAAAAAATTCAAACCATAGATGTCCATAAATTGTTATGTGTAATAATGAGAAAGGACACAAGGAAAGAGTATGGAACACACTTACTGAAATGTATTTAATACCTCGTAGAAAAGCCTTTGTTGGTAATGATAGCTTCAAGATACCTCCTGTATAGAGATGAGCGAACCGGTCGCGGTTCGGCTCGAGGTTGGTTCGCCGAACGGGGGTCCCGTTCAAGTTCGGTTTGTCGAACGTTTGACGAACCGAACTCGAACCAATAGGCTATAATGGGAGGCAATCACAAACATAAAAATGCATGATAAATGTACACAAACAGTTAATAAACATTGCCATAACACTTACCGGTCCCCGCGATCCCTTCTGCACTCTGTCTCCTGCCGCTATTCCATCCGATGATCGCTGAATCCTCCCGGTGACCTGCACTGCCAGCAGAGATGCAGGACCTATCGTGACGTCAAAATAGCCATGTGACCAGTCACGTGGCTTTTATCTCATTGGCTACAGACTGGTCACATGACTATGACGCGTCATGTAGGACCTGCGAGTGCATCTCTCCGGTACACGGTGCACATATGTGTATCGCCGTGTACCGGCGACATGCTCTAGCACACGGTCGACTCCCCGTTCCGTTAGGGACCGGCTGACACAGCCGGTCATTAACGGAGATCACCGTTGCCATAGCAACGCAGTTAGCGGTGACGTCACCGCTAACCGCGGCTCCGAGAGCACCGTTGCTATGGTAACGCGTCTGTCAGCGTTACCGCTGTTACCGCTGACAGCCAGCACTGATCACTCACGGAGTGAAGGCTGCACGCTGCTTCCCGATTGTAGTGAGGATTGTAGTGAGGATGAGATGCCCCAGCCCATGATGGGCTGGTGCACCTCATCCTCACTACAATCGTCACTACTACTACACTAGAAAGAAAGAAGACAGAAGAGCAGGATCGTGGAGGGCTGACAGGGGGTAATAAAGATGGAGTCTCTAATGTGTCTGTGTATTTATTTCTATTAAAGTATTTTTTCTCTGTGTGGTGTTTTTTTTAACCCTTTATTGGAGATTCTTAATGGCCGGGTCAAACGTGCCTGACATTAAGAATCTCTGGCTTAATACTGGCTAGTAAAACAAAGCCAGTATTAACTCATGATTACCCAACAAGCCACCCGGCTCCAGGGCTGTTGGAAGAGTTGGATACAGCGCCAGATGATGGCGCTTCTATGAGAGCGCCATTTTCTGGGACGGCTGCGGACTGAAATCCGCAGCAGAGGCGCCCAGAAACCTCGGGCTAACCTGTTCTGCGGATTCCAATCCCCAGCTGCCTAGTTGTACCCGGCTGGACACAAAAATGGGGCGAAGCCCACGTCATTTGTTTTTTAATTATTTCATGAAATAAGTGAAATAATTAAAAAAAAACGGGCTTCCCTATATTTTTGGTTCCCAGCCGGGTACAAATAGGCAACTGGGGGTTGGAGGCAGCCCGTGGCTGCCTGCTGTACCTGGCTAGCATACAAAAATATGGCGAAGCCCACGTCATTTTTTTGGTGGGCAAAAAAATTCTGCATACAGTCCTGGATGGAGTATGCTGAGCCTTTTAGTTCTGCAGCTGCTGTCTGCTCTTCTCCATACAGACAGACAGCAGCTGCAGAACTACAAGGCTCAGCATACTCCATCCAGGACTGTATGCAGAAGTTTTTTGCCCCAAAAATTATGTTGGCTTCGCCATATTTTTGTATGCTAGCCAGGTACAGCAGGCAGGTACGGCTGCCCCCAACCCCCAGTTGCCTATTTGTACCCAGCTGGGAACCAAAAATAAAGGGAAGCCCTTTTTTTATTATTTCATGAATTTCATGAAATAAATAGAAAACAAATGACGTAGGCTTCGCCCCATTTTTGTGTCCAGCCAGGTACAACTAGGCAGCTGGGGATTGGAATCCGCAGCACAGGTTGGCCTGAGCTTTCTGGGCCCCACTGCTGCGAATTGCAGTCTGCAGCCGCCTCAGAAAATGGCATTTTCATAGAAGCGCCATCTTCTGGCGCTGTACCCAACTCTTCCAGCACCTGCCTGCTATACCTGGTTAGCATACAAAAATATGGCGAAGCTCACGTCCTTTTTTTGTAGTTTTTTGGCAAAAAAAATAAAAAATGCTTACCTGGATTTTCCATTGCCAGTGAAGGTAACACCAAGCAGTGGGGGTTAGCAGCCAGTAGCTGCTTGGATTACCCTTAGCTAGCAATACAAAAAATGCAGCGGGAGCCCATATATATTTTTTTTAATTATTTATTTAAATAACTAAAAATAAAATGGGCTTCCCTGTATTTTGATTGCTGGACATCACAGTGCTGTAAAAATAAATCTTTAAAAAAATGACGTAGCGCTCCGCGGTATTTTTGATTCTCAGCGCAGATAAAGCAGACAGCTATGGGTTACCACCCCCATCTGCCTGCCGTTACCTTGGTTGGCAATCAAAATACAGGGAAGCCCATTAATTTTTTCTATTTAAAAAATAGTTAAAAAAAAAATGACGTTGGGTCCCCCCATTTTTGATAGCCAGCTAGGGTAAAGCAGACGGCTGTAGCCTGAAAACCACAGCTGGCAGCTTTACCGTGGTTGGGGATCCAATGTGGAGGTCCCCTCAGGCTCTTTTTTATAATTATTTTATAAATATTAATAATTACACAATAAAAGTAGGGTCCCCCCCAAATTGGATCACCAGCCAAGGTAAAGCGGACAGCTGTGGTCTGGTATTCTCAGGGTGGGAAGGTCCATAGTTATTGGGCCTTCACAGCCTAAAAATAGCAGGCCGCAGGCACCCCAGACGTGGCGCTTCCTCTAGATGCGCCAATCCTGGCGCTTCACCCCAGCTCATCCCGTGCCCTGGTGCAGTGGCAAACGGGGTAATAAATCGGGTTGATGCTAGCTGTAAAGTAACCTGAGATCAAGCCCAGCAGTTTGTGATGTCATGGCGTCTATTAGATACTCAACATCATAAACTGTCAGTACTAACAAAAAAAAAAAATCGACAAAAGAAATTTATTTGAAAAAACAGTCCCCAAAACATTTCCTCTTTCACCAATTTATTGTAAGAAAAAAAATAAAGGGGTCCCACAACGACTCTGGACCGTCTAGAATATGGGGGGGAGACACTCAGGGAACGTATCCCCCATTTTCTAGGAGTGCGGACCCTTCATGTGAGGAGTGTGGGTGCAATGAATCTGCACTCACTCTTCTCGGGTCCACAGCAGCAGAGTCCATGTCATAATGGTTGCTACCAAAGCTGCAATGCCCTGCTCATGAGGTAAGGGCATGCCTAATCAGGAGAACTACTGTAGAGGAAGCTCTGCTCACTGGTATATAGGTGCTCAGAGGTAATAATAGATAAAATTAGTGAGTAAACTCGGCACTCTAAATCTCCCAGACTAAGTCAGTAAGTCACAACGGATAGTAATGCAAAATCACTCTTTATTGGTCCGTATTAAGAAAAAAAATTTTTTCATAAGCATATATGTTTTTGTCCAAAACAAGTTACAAATGACGTTTCGGCCTGAGCCTTCGTCAGATTGGACTTATCTGCATGTAATCATGAAAAATGACAATAATCAGTATCACATAAGAGTGAGAGAACAATAACATAAACTCGAACAATGTAGAGGTACAATTGGGATGCAGCAAAAAAATTGCAACACAGCAAGAAATGAAACACATGATACAAATGTCATAATACAGTACAAGGACAATATAGTAATGACAAATATGGGGTCAGAGTAGACTTAGACAGCTCTGGTACGAAAGAGATGTCAATCATAAAGTAACATGTGCAGTAGGTGTAGAGCTACAGTATGCATGGCAGAGCTAATGGGTAGACCGACCATAGAAAAAGAACGGAGAAAAAGTGGAGAAAAAGTGGAGAAAAAGTGGAGCACCCTTTGGTGCCTTTCATGTGGCACTAAGAGGTGCTTAGCTTTGTATTTAGCCAAAAAAATGAAAAAAAAAATGACGTAGGGTTCCCCCTAGTTTTGTAGCCAGCTAGGGTAAAGCAGACGGCTGCAGCCTGCAGACCACAGCTGGCAACCTCACCTTGGCTGGTAATCCAAAACTGAGGGCACCCCACGCTGTTATTTTAAATTAAATAAATAATTAAAAAAAAAAACACGTAGGGGTCCCCCAAAATTGGATCACCAGCCAAGGTAAAGCAGACAGCTGGGGCCTGATATTCTCAGACTAGGGAGGTCCATGGTTATTGGACTCTCCCCAGCCTAAAAATAGCAGGCCGCAGCCGCCCCAGAAGTGGCGCATCCATTAGATGCGCCAATCCTGGTGCTTCGCCCCAGCTCATCCCGCGCCCTGGTGCGGTGGCAAACGGGGTAATATATGGGGTTAATACCAGATGTGTAATGTCACCTGGCATCAAGCCCTGGGGTTGGTGAGGTCAGGCGTCTATCAGATACCCGACATCACCAACCCAGTCAGTAATAAAAAAAAAATAGACAACAACCACATTTTTATTTGAAAAAACACTCCCCAAAACATTCCCTCTTTAACCAATTTATTAGAATGAAAAACAAATCCAGGTCTGGTGTAATCCAAGGGGTTGCCATGACGATCCACACTGTCCCAGTCAATGAAGAGCAGGATGTTCCCCATTGGCTGGGAGAGCAATGCAGTGACCTGAGCTAACATCAATGGGTCAGCCCAGGTCACTGCAGGGCATGACAAGTGCTGCTGTCAGCGAGGTACATTACCTGCGCTGATCTCCAGCACACTGACAGCCCCTGTCACTGAGTTCAATGACCGGCGCCTTCACACCAAGTATCGCGAGAGACCCGTGATGTCACCGCTAGTCAGTCTCGGGTCGGAAGCGAGAGGTGATGTGACAAGCGGCGGCCATGGAGGACAGTGACAGCGCAGAGGTCGGGATGGCGGGACTTCATCACCGCAGGTAAGCCGAGCGGGACCATGTGTGCAGAGTGTGTGTGTGTGTGTGTGTGTGTGTGTGTGTATGTATGTATGTGTACATGCCGCGGGCAGGAGGGGGCGGAACGAGCTGAGCAGGGAAGTGTGGGCTTCCTGCACGTAACTAGGATAAACATCGGGTTACTAACCAAAGCGCTTTGGTTGGATACCCAATGTTTATCTTGGTTACCAGCTTCTGGCAGGCTGCCAGCGATGGCTCCTGCACACTGTAGCTGTAAAAAGCCCTGCTTTTTGCTGCTAGAACCGTTCTCGAACGTATCTAGAACTATCGAGCTTTTGCAAAAAGCTCGAGTTCTAGTTCGATCTCGAACAGCCCCCAAAATCACTCGAGCCTAGAACTGGAGAACCTCGAACCACGAACCACGCTCAACTCTACTCCTGTATGTAGAAACTAGTTGCATGCAATGCTCAGGTGTAATTTTGGCCCATTCTTACACACAAACACTCTATTCAATTCCTGAAGGTTCCATGGGTTCCTTCTATGAACTCTGAGCTTTAGTTCCTTCCATACATTTTCTATTGGATTTAGGTTATGTGATTGGTTGGGTCATTCTAGCAGATTTATTTTCTTTCTCTGAAACCAATTGAGATTTTCTTTGCCTGCATGTTTGGAACTGTGACTCCCTGGCCTATCAGGTCATCACAAGGCTGCTGTGCAACCTGCCCTTCTGAATGGCACCTGTTTCTCCTTGGTTATGGGTCCTGTCCCTTTGGTGTTGCTAAGAACAGCTATATACAAATCCTGAGGAACACTCTGCACCACACCCACCAGACACCCATTGGACGGCCTGAGGGGAATAGGGCCACCCAGATGGAGGGATGGTAGAGGGAGGGCCAGAAGTGTCAGTGTGTAGAAAGAGTTTGAGTGCAGCAGTGACAGTGAAAGGTCACATTGCGGAGCTGGGCTCCTGTAACTGTCCCAGGTACCAGACGTTAGCCTGGCCTGGAAGGAGCTGGAACCCCGGTCGCAGGGGGTAGTGGCAAGGGGCACGGTACTGCCACGGAGGACAGTTCGGCGGCCTTGTCCTACAACCGGGCAGGGGCCAGGGCACGACGGGGTATGTGGACCCTAGGCTGGGAAGTAGCTTCACGCAGCCCAGTAATTTACCCGACGAGGACGGAGTCTTCACGAGCTGTTCTCCACCCGCTCCAAAATCGGGGTACTAGCACAACGAGGGGGATAGGACTTCCCAAAACCGTCCAAAAAATCCAAAGCGTGATCCCTGAGAGCAAGCTCACACCGTTAGCACATGGGTGAGCGGGACCCGAGAAGTTTCAGGCGAAAGGGATCCACAAAGAGTAAACACAGTGCCAAGGGACAAGGCTTCAGACCAACCAGCAATGCCAAAAGGGCACGGACCCAGCGTGCTCCAACAACATCTACAGTGCATTCAGTAATTTGGTTTACCCGTTGTTGGTGTCAGAATACCTGGACTGTGTGAGTACGTTGTGCCTCTCTCCTCCCGACGGGTGCCCATCCTTCCACTACCGAGCCCCGGGACATCTTCCCCCTGCCCACGGAGGGGTTTTCATCACAAGCTGCCATCCCATAACTCCCGGGCGCTTCCCCAAACACAGCAGCGGTGGTATCCCACATTAGCACAACCCATGGGTGGCGTCACGAACTTTATTTTTCTGCCCTTTGTAAATACTTTCCCCCTCTTTTTCATTTTGAGTGGCCGCTCGACACTACCTCGAGCCACTGCGGATGCGGATTTGAGCAGCCCGTCGGCTGTCGTGGAGGCGGCACAGAACCATTGCTTTGCTGAAATATACACCCTTTTTCATCTTTAACATCCTGGTAGATGGTAGTAGATTTTTAAGTCTATTTTTTAATTCATCCTTTTTTCAATGATATGAAGTTTGCCATTGCCGTATGCTGAACAACACTCCCACACCAAGATGTTCCCACCTTCAATCTCTAAGAAAGGTTGTGAGAAGTTGCCACCGCATAGATCTTATGACTGCACCAAATGGTTGAAGCCAGGGGCAAAGTTGATGAAGTACAGACTGTATAACTTGTTAACTTGTCAGGCCCTGAGAGACTAGCTCTATAAGAGTATATAACGGAGAGTTTGGCTAATGGACAAATTAGGCCATCCTCGTCTTCTGTGGCTGCAGGTTTTTTCTTTGTTAAAAAGAAGGATCATGGATTATGACCATGCCTGAACTTCTGTGAGTTTAACCAGATAACGGTTCATGATCTGTATTCCATGCCACTCATTCCGGACCTTTTCAATCAGATTGCCGGTGCTAAAGGGTTCTCTAAACCTGACCTTCGGGTGCCAATAATCTAATGCGGGTCAGACAGGGGAATGAGTGGAAGATGGCATTGAGTACACTGGAGGGGAACTTAAAAAATTTGATGATGCCATTTGGACTAACCAATGCACCTGCGATTTTCCAGTGTTTTGTTAATGATGTGTTTTGTCATCTGTTAGAGAAATTTGTAATTATTTATCTTGACAGCATTTTCATATATTCACGGGATTTTGGGTCTCATTTGGAACATTTGAGACATGTTTTACAAATCCTCAGAGAGAAGAATTTATACGCTAAGCTAGAAAAATGTGTGTTCAAAATTCAGGAACTTCCGTTTTGGGGGTACATGGTTTCTGCTTCAGGTTTTCAGATGTATCCCTTTAAATTACAGGCTATTTTGAAATGGGCCTATCCTGAGAACCTTAAAGCTCTGCAATGTTTTTTAGGGTTTGCTAATTATTACAGCAAGTTTCTTAGGAATTTCTCTACCATAGCAAGACCACTTACTGACATGACTTAGAAGGGTATGGACTTTTCTAAATGGACTCAGGAGGCTTTGTTTGCCTTTAACTGTCTTAGGCCTCTTTCACACGTTCGTGAAAAACCACGCCCATTTTTCATGGACGTGTCAGAGGTGCGTATTGCCCTCTGTGAGCCGTATTTATGGCCTACGTGTGTTCTCCATGTGTTATCTGTGATAACACACAGAGAACGGTAACTTTCTGCTCACCTGTCCCTGGCGTCGCTGTCCGTGGTGCTGATCTTCGGTCTCCGATCCTGTCGACTCCCCGCTGCTGCCAACTCCCCCTTGCTGCTGCTTCCGGCCGCAGTGAAGTGAATATGCAATGAGCATAATGAGCGGAGGTCGGAAGCAAGTGACAGCAACGGCAGAAACTGCAGGGCTTTAGAAGGTGAGTAAAGTTTTATTTTTATTTTCTCAAACATGTGTGTTTTCTCCGGCACGTGTCACATGAAACACCTCTGTGTGGTCTGTTTGCGTTCCATATGACACCCATGATGCCAGAGAAAAATGGACATGTTAATATGTGGCGCACACGGACACATGTATGCTCCACACACGGTCCATGGCAGAAAACGCACGTGAGCGCAGACCCATTGATTTTAATGGGTCTACGTGTACCCATGTCTCCGGTACGTGAGGAAAATGGCCAAACACATACCGGAGACATGGATGTGTGAAAGAGGCCTTAAGAAGTGATATCTGTATTGGTACAGCCTGACGTGTCTCAGCCTTTTACAGTGTAGGTGGATGTGTCAGAAGTGGAGGGGAAGCTGTATTGACTCAGGGTCCATCTCTTGGTATACTGCATCCTTGCACCTTTGTTTTATAGGAAACTACCTTCGGC
Source organism: Anomaloglossus baeobatrachus (assembly GCF_048569485.1). Classification (NCBI taxonomy): domain Eukaryota; kingdom Metazoa; phylum Chordata; class Amphibia; order Anura; family Aromobatidae; genus Anomaloglossus; species Anomaloglossus baeobatrachus. Next base: position 88,814,002 of record NC_134356.1, on the reverse strand, counting down.
AGAACATAATAATGATATTGGTAACCAGGAATTACTGGCGATCAAGTTAGCTTTTGAGGAATGGAGACACTTTCTGGTGGGAAATATTAATCCAATTACAGTAATTACTGACTATAAAAACCTTCATTACCTTGAGTCAGCTAAAGGTCCAGTCACACTAAGAAACTTACCAGCGATCCCAACAACGATAGGGATCGCTGGTAAGTTGCTAGGAGGTTGCTGGTGAGATGTCACACTGCTACGCTCCAGCGATCCCACCAGCAACCTGACCAGGCAGGGATCGCTGGAGCGTCACTACACGAGTTGCTGGTGAGCTCACCAGCAACCAGTGACCAGCCATACGAGCAGGGAGCAGCGCACACTGAGCGCTGGCTCCCTGCTCTCCTAGTACAGCACACATCGGGTTAATTACCCGATGTGTGCTGCAGCTACATGTGCACAGAGCAGGGAGCAGCGCACAATGCTTAGCGCTGGCTCCCTGCTCTCCTGGCTACAGCACACATCGGGTTAATTAACCCGATGTGTCCTGCAGCTACACGTGCACAGAGCAGGAGCCGGCACTGACAGTGAGAGCGGCTGAGGCTGGTATCAAAGGTAAATATCGGGTAACCAAGGACAGGGCTTCTTGGTTACCCGATGTTTACATTGGTTACCAGCCTCCGCAGAAGCCGGCTCCTGCTGCCTGCACATTTAGTTGTTGCTGTCTCGCTGTCACACACAGCGATCTGTGCTTCACAGCAGGACAGCAACAACTAAAAAATGGCCCAGGACATTCAGCAACAACCAACGACCTCACAGCAGGGGCCAGGTTGTTGCTGGATGTCACACACAGCAACATCGCTAGCAACGTCACAAAAGTTGTTCGTTACCAGCGATGTTGCTAGCGATGTTGCTTAGTGTGACGGGGCCTTAAGCATCTAAAGGCCCCGTCACACACAGAGATAAATCTTTGGCAGATCTGTGGTTGCAGTGAATTCATGGACATATTGTTCCATTTGTACACAGCCACAAACCTGGCACTGATTGTCCACAATTTCACTGCAACCACAGGTCTGCCACAGATTTATCTCTGTGTGTGACAGGGCCTTTACACCAAGACAAGCTCGGTGGTCATTATTTTTCAATAGGTTTAATTTTTTCATAATTTATCACCCTGGTTCTAAGAGCATTAAAGATGAAGTCTTGTCTACACGTTTTCCTGAGTAAGGGGGAACACTGTGAGGAATCTGTCCCCATCCTTCAGAAGGGAATGGTTTTTTTCTGTGCTGAGTACTGATGTACTGATCTGAGATTTTTGAGGCTCAAGGTGATCTGCTGTCTGGGGTTCCCATGAACAAGTCTTTTGCTCCCCTAAATCTTTGTCCTTTAGATGTTTTTGGCAGCCTAGATTCCATAGGGATGTGGTATCCTATGTGTCTGCATGTGCCACTTGTGCGCGCTCATGCGCATCTCATTCTCGCCCCTCATGATGTCTCCAACCTTGAGTGTTCCTAGTCTACCTAGGACAGACATTTCTGTGGACTTTATTTCAGATAAACCTTCCTCTGCTGGTAATATGGTAATTTTTGTAGTGGTGGATAGGTTTTCTAAAATGACAGACACGTTTTATCATCCTACCTAATGCTTTAAGCAAAAAGACATTAGCTCAGGTGCTCATATGTAGATTGTCAGACTCCATGGAGTCCCTTCTAATATAGTTTCAGATAGAGGAACTCAGTTTATTGCCCACTTTTGATGGGCTTTCTACTCTCGGTTAGGGATTAAACTAATAGCCGTCCTATCCTCAGTCTAATGAACAAATTGAACGCAAAAATGAAAATTTGGAGCAGTATTTGCATTGTTTTGTTTCAAATAATCAGAAGGAGTGGTCCTTGTTCCTCCCTCTTTCCGAAGTTGCTATCAATAACAACCACCATGAATCCACTGTGTATCTCCTTTTTTTTGGTGTCTATGCTCATTATCTCCAGTACTGTAAATTTCAGGAGGGGCATTCATCAGGGGTACCTGGAAATGACCAATTGGTCTCAATATAATCATGTACATGGTAGAAGGTTCAGCAGCAATTGTGTGACATGGGTTCTAAGTGTAAATGTGTTACTGACTGTAAACCTGTGCATGGCCCGGACCTGTGTGTGGGTTATCTGATGTGTTTGTCTACAAGAAACATTAAGCTTAAGGTGCCTTCAGTTAAATTAGGACCTTCTAGAAGGCATTGTACAAGATTCATAGTGTTTTTCATAAATCCATGTTAAAGAATTTTGTGGATTCAGGAGCCCCTTTTCCCTTAACGCTGCCTCCGGTCCTTCTTGATGGGTCATTAGAATTTCAGGTATCTAACATCATTGATTCCCATTTCCTTTTCTGTTTATTACAGTTCTTGGTTTATTAGCAAGGTTATGGTCTTGAGAAGAGGCGTTGGATACCATCCTCAGATATCTATCAGATATCCATCCTTAGCATCTGGGTGGGTCATTTCATCATCTCCATCCAGAAAGACCAGGACCTGAGAGTCCAGAGGCCTCCTTAGGCCCCCTTCACACGTCCGTGAAAAACACGCACATGTGTTACGGGCCGTTTTTCGGGTCCGTGTCCCGTTTTTGTGTCCGTTTTTATGGTCCGTGTGGCACCTGTGTGAATTGCGTATGCTAGCCGTGTTTGTGTGCAGAACGTCCGTGTGTGCGTGTGGAATTAACGTGTATGTGTACGTGGAATGTCCGTGTGGAATGTCCGTGTGTGTGATGCACAATGTCGTTTATAAATGTCGGCTGACAGCAGACAGAGTTGCTCGATGAGAATGAACTCGGGTGAACTTCACCCGACTTCATCCTCATACCGCGGCTCTGTCTGTGTCGAGTACTGATTAGCGGTCACCTGTGAAGGATTCACCGGTGACCGCTAATCCCCCGAGTGACTGAAGTTTCCCCCCCTCTCTCATACTCACCGTTCCTCGATCCCCGGCGCGGCGCTGCACGGCATTCACACTGCTGCGGCGGCTTTTACTATTTTGAAAAAGCCGGCCGCTCATTAAACAATCTCCTATTCCCTGCTTTCCCCGCCCACCGGTGCCTATGATTGGTTGCAGTGAGACACGCCCCCACACTGAGTGACAGGTGCCTCACTGCACCCAATCACAGCAGCCGGTGGGCGTGTCTATACTGTGCAGTAAAATAAATAAATAAATAATTAAAAAAAAACGGCGTGCGGTCCCCCCCAATTTTAATGCCAGCCAGATAAAGCCATACGGCTGAAGGCTGGTATTCTCAGGATGGGGAGCTCCACGTTATGGGGAGCCCCCCACCCTAACAATATCAGTCAGCAGCCGCCCAGAATTGCCGCATACATTATATGCGACAGTTCTGGAACTGTACCCGGCTCTTCCCGATTTGCCCTGGTGCTTTGGCAAATCGGGGTAATAAGAAGTTAATGGCAGCCCATAGCTGCCAATAAGTCCTAGATTAATCATGTCAAGCGTCTATGAGACACCCTCCATGATTAATCTGTAAATTACAGTAAATAAACACACACACCAGAAAAAAATCCTTTATTAGAAATAAAAAACACACACATATACCCTGGTTCAACAATTTAATCAGCCCGAAAAAGCCCTCCATGTCCGGCGTCATCCAGGATGCTCCAGCGTCGCTTCCAGCATGAAGGTGACAGGAGCTGCAGAAGACACCGCCGCTCCGGTCACCTCCACGCAGCTAATGAAGACAGCCGCGCTATCGGCTGAGCTGTCAGTGAGGTTACCCGCTGTCACTGGATCCAGTCATGGAGGGTGTCTCATAGACGCTTGACATGATTAATCTAGGACTTATTGGCAGCTATGGGCTGCCATTAACTTCTTATTACCCCGATTTGCCAAAGCACCAGGGCAAATCGGGAAGAGCCGGGTACAGTTCCAGAACTGTCGCATATAATGTATGCGGCAATTCTGGGCGGCTGCTGACTGATATTGTTAGGGTGGGGGGCTCCCCATAACATGGAGCTCCCCATCCTGAGAATACCAGCCTTCAGCCGTATGGCTTTATCTGGCTGGCATTAAAATTGGGGGGGACCGCACGCCGTTTTTTTTTAATTATTTATTTATTTTACTGCACAGTATAGACACGCCCACCGGCTGCTGTGATTGGGTGCAGTGAGGCACCTGTCACTCAGTGTGGGGGCGTGTCTCACTGTAACCAATCATAGGCGCCGGTGGGCGGGGAAAGCAGGGAATAGGAGATTGTTTAATGAGCGGCCGGCTTTTTCACAATAGTAAAAGCCGCCGAAGCAGTGTGACTGCCGTGCAGAGCCGGGCCGGTGATCGGGGAACGGTAAGTATGAGAGAGGGGGGGAAACTGACCGACAGACTGTGAGAGAGGGACAGACAGACAGAGAGACCGACCGACGGACTCAGGGAGATTGACCGACATACACAGAAATAGAAAGAATAGCCGACATCACTAGAAATAAAAACACTAAACGGACACGGACTATAGGTAGATGCATACGTGTTTACTAACGTGTGTGCACATACCCATAGACTTTCATTATGTCCACGTGTGCGTGCTCCGTGAAGATAACGGACATGCATCCGTGCAAAACGCAAACACATACGGATCACGGACACGCACACACGGACATAATGAAATAACGCACGTGTGACCACAATCATAGATTAACATTGGTGCACGTTTGGCCGTGTCTCCGGTATATACGGAAACTGACCAAACACGCACGTGTATCACGGACGTGTGAAGGGGGCCTTAGAGGGAGGGGTACTGTCACACAAGGTTTTGCACAAATTTTACCAACTGTCATGGAGATGTCAGGCTCTGTTCACATGGCAGATTTTGATGCTCCATTCAATGGTATCTCTGGTGTTCTTGATAAACACAGGCAGACTCGTGTGAAGCCCCACAGGTGTAGTGTCAGTGTCGGTGCATTACCTTCAGGGACTCCACGTTGCTGGATCTCCGTCACTGGTAGGAAATCTTCTTGTTTGATCGTGACGCCACTCTCAGTATTGCGGTCAGTGGGGACCGCCACTGCAGGTTAGGGGACGCCTGGGGCTGATGGTGGGTGCAGTCGGATGTAGTAGCCTCCTGAGAGTGAGGCAAGCCCCAGGGCCCTGTGTAGGTTTGTAGTACCACAAGTCGCAGAATGACCACACAGGCAGAACTGTCTTTCAAGGGCTTTACTCACATTTGATGGTAGGGTGAGTAGCCCGGGCGTAGCTGAGATGAACCAGGTGGAACCAGGTATCCTTCAGGCTGACTTTATGAGGGTGACTACTGACTCGCCTTCCTTAGCCCTTGGTGGTTTGGGGTGACCCCGACTTTGAGTCCCTATGGGGGTCGCCCAGGGAAGATGCTGCAGCGTCTCTCCCCCTTTTGGTTGCCGTGTGCTTGTTCCCCGGACCAGGCCACTCCAGCTGCTTGCCTCCTGTGACCTATGGGCCCTCACTGCGGTTACGTGGCTGCGGCTTTTGTGGTGTTGTGGTGTGGGCTTTAAGAGCCCCACACCGGCAGGTTTAGCAGAAGAAAGTTGAATCTATCCCCGCTTCGGGATCTGCCGCCCGGTTGGGCCTGGTGCTCTCTAGCAGTCTCCTTACTTCCCACTCCGTTGCACTTCCTAGCTGAAGCTGGCTTTCAGGCAGCACTCCTAGTTGACCGTTCTCCCCCGTCAATAGCCACTGCGCGGACGCTGTCAGATTGCACAGCTCCAGGGATCTGCTCCTCACTCGAGCTCCCTGAACTCTACACTGAACTGGCTCACTGCTCCTCCTCTCCTGTTCTTGCCTACGCCACCTAGCAACCAGACTCTCCACCACACCCCTTGAGAGGAGATGGAGGCTCTACCCCCTCCACTATTCCAGTGAAGGTGAAGGCTTGCCCCCTCCTGGGATCCCCAGGGGTCCTCTCAAAGGTACATGTGTGAGACCTGATCACTATGCGCCTGTGTTCCACACCCCTGTCAGCCTTCTGGATTACCTGTATTGTACTGTCCCCAGCATGGGTGCAGTACTCAGTGGTGCCTGACCAGGTCAGGGGCGCCACATTCCCCCTTAGTTATCACCAGCACGTCCTCGGGCTGCAAGACAACATTTTAAAATGCATAAAACATTAAAACATGGTAAAACATTTTAAGATCACCAGTTATCGTACATCACCACCCTCCACCCACAAGTCCGTTAACCCACCCAAAACCCTCTCAGGAGGCAGGTCACCGGTCCTGTTGGTAACCAGGTCTGGGCCATCCGTTTCCCCAGACCTTTCCTCCAATCTTCCTCTCCCGTTGGCCGCGGCTTCAGCCACTTCTGGCAGGATGTAGAGGCGGCTTTCATGGGCTGGTGGTTTCAGGGTATACCTGGCCTGGTGGATCCGCGCCTTCAGCCTCTTCTGGCAGGATGCAGAGGCGGCCTCCACAGTTGGTGCTGACCAGGTACCCTCTTTGTGGTGGTGAGCCAAGGCCCCATAAACAGGCGTGCTCTCTGGTCGCAGGTGAGCCAAGGCCCTTTTCTACGGACGGGCCCCCCTGGTTGCAGACGAGCCAAGCCCCTAAACAGGCTGGCCCTGGTGGTGGTGCCACTGGTGTAACTATTTACACTGCGAGAGTTTGTGGCTATAGCAAGTTCATAGCCTTAAGGTTTATGGTTTTCTCACAATAGTTTTTGTGGGCGCATTTCTTAAACGTTGCAAACAAAACTTGTCAAAACTTCAACTGGTAACTTGCTGTATTTCTTTACTTCTCTCTACTCTACTCCTCCATTTCACCAGGGCGTGGGCATGTAGGGCACCGGCACCTGTGACTTTCTTGCTCTCCGTCGTCGTCCGTGGTTGTTTCATCTGTAGGATCTTTGTCTGTGGTTGTTTCATCTGTAGGTTCTTTATCTTTCCTTTCTTGGTCTTCGTCTGTTTCTACATCTGGTTCTTTATCTCTGTCTTTTCTTTCTTGTTTGGGACATGGTGCTACATCAAGCGCATACAATCCTCTTTCGCCTTCATGCATGGTGAACTGTACTACGTCTCCAATTTTCAAATTTCTGCCTGAATGTCCTCTGGGCAGGTGGGCTTGAACATCTCTCCGATTCACAAATATGCCCTCTTTTATTCCTCTTACTACAATAAAGCCGTATCCGCTTTTCAAATTGAAGTCCTCTACTACTCCTCTGTAAAGGGGTCCTCTGGCCTGGGCTTTAGACCTTCTTAGGCACCTTTTCTCCTCCAGGTCTCTGGCTGTGACCTCTCTCTGCTCTGGAGACTGTGGTGTTGGAGGATACTTTGCTCTGCTGCGCCGTGTCTTGCGGGCTGGGTTCATGCCTGCAGGCTCCCAGGTGAGGTCTTTGGGCTGATCTTCGTCAGCAGATGGGGTTAGGTCTTCCTCATCCCAGCGAGAATAGGGCAGCATCTCTGGCTCTGGGTATGGGTCCACTGCTGGTGGCACTGGAGTCAGCTCCTCAGCTTCCTGGCCTCCTCTCCCCCTTAGTTCTTCGCTGCACTCTGGTTGTGGCAGCGCTGGGGATGAGTGATCCTCAGCTGGTCCGGGCGGTGGACTCTCTGGCGCGGCTGCAGGGGTTGCCTGAATCTCCTTGGGGGTGCGCGGAGGGCGCAGGTATTGATCCACCAACCACTGCGGAAACTTGGCTTCCATATCGGCCTTCAGCTGCCAGTATGTGGAGTTCTCTCCCAGCATGGGCTTCTTATCAGGGACCCCCGTGGACTGGGGAGCAGTGTCTGCTCTGGCCTTGCAGGCCGGGGTAAACGATGAGGTAATCTCTTCTTGGCGGGCCGCGCCTGGCATGGCGGCGGCCTGGTCTTGGCGGGCCGGGCCTGGCATGGCGGCGGCCTGGTCTTGGCGGGCCGCGCCCTGCTTGGCGGCGGCCTGGTCTTGGCGGGCCGCGCCTGGCATGGCGGCGGCCTGGTCTTGGCGGGCCGCGCCTGGCATGGCGGCGGCCTGGTCTTGGCGGGCCGCGCCTGGCATGGCGGCGGCCTGGTCTTGGCGGGCCGCGCCCGGCATGGCGGCGGCCTGGATCGGCGTCTCAGCTGCGATGGGATCTGTGCAGGCTGGGCTGGACGTCGCTGCAGCAGTCTGGGCTTGGCGGGCCGCGCCTGGCGTGGCGGCGGCCTGGTTCAGCACCTCACTTGCGGCGCGGACGAGCGTTGCTGCGGCGGTGGGGTCTCGGCGGGCCGGGCCTAGCAGGGCGGCGGCCTGGGTCAGCGTTACGCCTGCGACGCGGATGAGGGTCGCGGTGGCAGCCGGTTCCTTGCGGGCCGGACTGGGCGTTGCTGCAGGGACCGGGTCTTGGTGGGCCGAGCAGGGCATCGCTGCGGCCGCTGGGGCTTGGAAGGCCGCACCTGGCGTGGCTGCGGCCTGCTTCAGCGTCGCCGCACCGGACGCCTCTTCGGGGACCGCGGGCGTGGCAGCAGGGGTCGGGGCACTTGCGCTGGCCGGGGCATCACTTGACTCACCCACCGGTGGCAGCATCGGGGTCTGCGTCGTCGCCGTCCTGTCTGGCACTCGGCGCGCGGCTCTCCTTTCATAGGCCCGAACCGCCGCGGTCATCTCCAGCATTTCCATCCGTTCTTCCCGGATCTGCTCCACAACCCGGGTCTCCAGTCGGTCGCAGAACTGGGCCAGCTCCCGGTACCACCAGGCAGCGGAGCCCGGTTCTGGATTTCTGCGGTCAGACGCCATTTCTTCTGCGCCCTCTTCTGCACGACTCTCCAGCTGTGGACTCGCCGTTGCCTCTGATAACAGGCTGTGCAGTTTTTGCTCTGCTTCTTTCAGCAGCTCCACTCCCAGCAGCAGGCTTGTGGCTCTCTTTCCTTCCCGCCGTCTCTGGACGCTTCCACTCTCATAGCTGGCAAGGTCAGAACTCTGCAGGGGATCTCTGGGTAGCCACACCTCTTCGTGGGCGGTAACTTCTTCCAGCGCGGGCTGCTGTTGTTTTTCAGCGCGCTTTTCATGGTGGCAATATGGCGGCGCTTCCAATTTTTCAAGCGGACCGCCCAGGCACATGGTCACCTGTCTGAACAGGTCTAGTCCTTATCCTGTTCGTGACGCCAGATGTGAAGCCCCACAGGTGTAGTGTCAGTGTCGGTGCATTACCTTCAGGGACTCCACGTTGCTGGATCTCCGTCACTGGTAGGAAATCTTCTTGTTTGATCGTGACGCCACTCTCAGTATTGCGGTCAGTGGGGACCGCCACTGCAGGTTAGGGGACGCCTGGGGCTGATGGTGGGTGCAGTCGGATGTAGTAGCCTCCTGAGAGTGAGGCAAGCCCCAGGGCCCTGTGTAGGTTTGTAGTACCACAAGTCGCAGAATGACCACACAGGCAGAACTGTCTTTCAAGGGCTTTACTCACATTTGATGGTAGGGTGAGTAGCCCGGGCGTAGCTGAGATGAACCAGGTGGAACCAGGTATCCTTCAGGCTGACTTTATGAGGGTGACTACTGACTCGCCTTCCTTAGCCCTTGGTGGTTTGGGGTGACCCCGACTTTGAGTCCTTTGGTGACCCCGACCCTTGAGTCAACTTTGAGTTGAATAAACCACATGGAAATTTTCATTGAAGAGTGCCTTCCTTTCTGCGCTGAATTTCACTTCACATATTGTGTTAGTGTCCCAGACTGTCAGAGAAGTATTGCTTTTTGCCTGGAGTGGTTGTAATGTTTACTTGACGTCTTATTGTTTCCTCCCTGCTCTTCTTTTCCTTTTAAAATTTTATTGTCTTATACCTCTGTGAGCACATGTTGTATGAAAGAGTTTTGGTTTCACCTCTCTATGTTTTTTGTGTAGGTTGAATCTCACTCCTGTCCCGATCCCCCCCTAGACTGTTCAGGAGCAAGGACAGGAAAGAGATTCAGGCATCCTCACCTTAGACTACAGATAGCATAGGGTCCCCTAGTCTGACAGTCAGCTTAGGAGCCCCGGTTTCCAGCTATCCCCATTGTCATTGTGACAGAAGTCTTGCATGGTGAAAGTGCATAAAGGCTGCGAACATTGAGCGCATTACTTATTGTTTTCTTTTAAACAATTATGGCTAATAATTCCAGTTCTTTCTGTAGCTCTTCACAAGTGGTTCTTGTCTTTTGCACAACTCTTCTGATAATTCTTTTCACTCTTGTGTCTGAAGTCTTACAGGGAGCATCAGGTCATGGATGCTTTATGGTGAAATTATGTTCTTTCCACCTCCGAATTATGGCCTCAACAGTGCCCACTGGAATATTCAGTAGTTTAGAAATTCGGTAACTAATGCCATTAGTACATTTTGCAACAATAAGGTTACTAATGTCTTGAGACAGCTCACTGAATTTACCCATCATAAGATGTTTCTTGTGTGGCCCCTTGGTAATGAGACAGGTTTTTATAAGCCATCCGCTGAACCAGCTGATATTATTTTTCACTAGGTGTCAGGATTGTTTTCTAATTACTGATAGAATTCAACTGGTGTCATGACTTTACATGATAATACTTTTTCTTTGTCACTTATCATTATTATACATAACTAAAGTTATGGACATCTATGGTTTGATAGCTTTGGTTGTGTGGACTGGCTGGATTACTGTCAACATGTGGTGAGAACTTTAGAAATATATTTACAGTACATAGAAAATTGGTGATGTGTTCAATATTTATTCCACCCACTTTATGTTAAAATCTGATGTAGTTGTAGGTCTAATTTCTGCAGAAATATGGAACATTGGAAAATTCTGAAGGGTACCCAAATTTTCCAAGTCCACTGTAGTAATTTGCAGCAGCATGACAGTAATAGTTAAGAAGGTTCCTTCATCAATTAATGGAATTATTGCAAAATAATAAAGCAAATTAATTCTATCCAGAGCCCACCAAGCAACAAAGGTTAGCAGTTGTACAGAGGGAGATACTGTAGATGGGTTAGTTATTTATTGGATCTTCCGAGCGGTTTCCTAAAAAAAAGTGTAAAATAGGAAAAACCATAAAGAAGACAACTTAACAGATAATAGCAACAAAGAAGAGTAGTATTGACATTTTTTTTTCCCCATATTGAGTTAACAGCAAAATCCTCCAGAACATCTGTGGCGCTCCTGACCTGGTCAGGCACCACTGAGTACTGCCCCCATGCTAGGACAGTACTTCCAGGTAATCCAAAAGGCTGGAATAGGGTGTGTACGCACAGAGACATAGCAACCAGGTCTCCCACACCTTGAGAGGGGACCCTTGGGCAGACCCAAGAGGGGGCGTGCCTCCACATCTCAGCAAGGGGTGTAGGGGGAGTGGCTGGAAGCTAGGTTGCAGCAGCTGTCAGGAAAGTAGGAGAAGAGCCAGTCTGAGAGCAGTGAGCAGAAGTTGCTAGAAAAGCAGACGTGCACACATGATAGTCAGACCCTGCACGTGTAGTAGCCATTAGCGGGGGAGAACGGTTACCAGAAAGTCAGTCAGAAATAAGTGCTGTGAGAGACAGTCGGGCAATCGAGTACGGGGACTTCTGGTGGCTCGGCACGCACGTGGAACAGGTCCCTAGAGTAGACATCCCTTTATTGATCTGCTAAACCTGCCAGTGAGGGGAACCGCAAGTCCCTCACCAACCAACTAGAGTCCGAGTCTATTCCAATTACATAACAATTAAATCTATTCCAATTACATAACATATAGACAGTTAACACACAAAATTGTTCTATGTGGAATCCCCTCCTCTAAATATTTTACAGCTTTATCCATATCCCCAATATAGTTTGGACAGTCAGTCCTACCAGACACCTGGGTATACACTATGGCATCAGCAGAAGAGAATGGAAGCATGCAGAGAACTAATGCAGCCCCAACTCCGAGGAGCCTTAAAGGAGGGCTAAGTATACACAGGCTGAAAAATATAGCTCAGCCATGCCATTCGAACAAATATAGACCCTAGTTACAGATGAGCAAAATTCTCGGTTCTCAGGTGGCCGGTAAGCATAACGAGCATTTTCATGCTCAAGTGCTCAGTACTCTTCCGGAAAAATGCTTCAGTTCTCCATTATACTCAGTAAACGAGTACCAAGCACCCGAGCATCAAAATACTTGTTACACATAGTGAGCACCAAGCAGTTTACTCTTCACTATATCCTGTTACCTAAATATACTCCATGTCTATCAGGTCGTCACAGGGTATTGCACAATCTACCCTCCCATGCAGTATCCACCTCCCTCTTGGTTATGGGTCCCTAACCAAATGGTGTTGCCTACATCAGCTAATCAAATCCTAGATACACCCTGCACCACACCCACCAGGCACACCAGTGGATGGCTTGAGTGGAATAGAGTCGCCCACCTGGGGGTTCAGGGAGGTGAGGTGAGGAGTGTAGTCAGTCAGAGAGTTGGAGTAGTCAGTGGTAGAGAGAGGAGAAAAAAAAACACCAAAAAAACTGAGCTGTAACAAATGTTCAATAAGCATGCAACATTACAAGCATGTGAATTGCAGCCTCAAGACTAGAAAAAAACCAAGGAGAAAAATTTTAGGAAAAATACCCTGACTATAAATAAATATATTGCAAGTGCTTAATAACAGGGTACTTAGTATATACATTTTTGCAAAAAGGTAAGAAGCTGTCTCACCTCGTCACGGTGTACCCATCTGAGATAGTCCCTAATTGTTCTATGTGGAATCCCCTCCTCTAAATATTTTACAACTTTATCCATATCCCCAATATAGTCTGGACCATCAGTCCTACCAGACACCTGTGTATACACTATGACATCAGCAGAAGAGAATGGAAGCATGCAGAGAACTAATGCAGCCCCAACTCCGAGGAGCCTTAAAGGAGGGCTAAGTATACACAGGCTGAAAAATATAGCTCAGCCATGCCATTCGAACAAATATAGACCCTAGTTACAGATGAGCAAAATGCTCGGTTCTCAGGTGGCCGGTAAGCATAACGAGCATTTTCATGCTCAAGTGCTCAGTACTCTTCCGGAAAAATGCTTCAGTTCTCCTTTATACTCAGTAAACGAGTACCAAGCACCCGAGCATCAAAATACTTGTTACACATAGTGAGCACCAAGCAGTTTACTCTTCACTATATCCTGTTACCTAAACATGCTCCATGTCTATCAGGTCGTCATAGGGTATTGCACAATCTACCCTCCCATGCAGTATCCAGCTCCCTCTTGGTTATGGGTCCCTAACCAAATGGTGTTGCCTACATCAGCTAATCAAATCCTAGATACACACTGCACCACACCCACCAGGCACACCAGTGGATGGCTTGAGTGGAATAGAGTCGCCCACCTGGGGGTTCAGGGAGGGGAGGTGAGGAGTGTAGTCAGTCAGGGAGTTGGAGTAGCCAGTGGTAGAGAAAGGAGAGTAGCCCTTGAGCTGTGAGGAGCTCTGAGGGGGTCGGGAGCGGGGACTCCCAGAAAGAAACTGTCTAGGTAGCAGATGGTGGTCTGGGCCTAGAGGAGTCGGACCCCCCATCGCAGGGGATCATTGGAAGGTGGCTCGGATCTGTCGAGCAGGACAGCCGGCGGCCTTGCACCATCACCGGGCTGGGACCGAGGCACGACGGGGTACATGGACCCTAGGTCGGAGAGTAGCTTCAGGCAATCTGATAATTTACCCGTGGAGAACGCAGCCTTCAAGATTCGTTCCCAACCGCTCCAAAATCGGGGCACTAGCGCAAAGAGGGGGATAGGATTTTCCATCCAAAATGGTCCAGAAAATCCCAAGCATGAGCCCTGAGAGCAAGCTCCCACACTTAGTCACAGTGGGGAGCAGGACCCGGCAAGTTTCACACTACCGGGACCCCCAGAGAAGTAAACTTAGTGCCAGGAAGCAGGTCACGGATCATCAGGCAGCACCATTGGGGACGGGACCCAAACTAGCTCTCCTCAGCGGCAGCGGTGTCCAGAGACTTGGTTTACCCAGTTGTCGGTGTCTACTTAATGGACTGAGTGAGTACAAGAGTGACCCCTACACCTCACAGCCTTACCCTACACACCGAGTCCTGGGGCATTCCCACCTACCTATGGAGGGTTACAACACCTGGCTGGCCCCGTCATCACCCCGGGTACTCCCCAACGGCAGCGGCGGTATTCAACCGAGTTACCGCGCACCACTGTCACGCTCCCGGGGTCCCGGCAACGCTCCTTATCTACTGAACCGGTCTTGGTGTCACGGCAACGCTCCGTACCCACTGATCCGGTCTCAGTGTCACGACACCGCTCCGTACGCACTGATCCGGTCTCGGTGTCATGGCAACGCTACGTACCCACTGATCCGGTCCACGTGCTCACCAATCACGGCTGCTGCTCCCGCTCTTGCTCCCCTGCGTCCCTTATGCTCCCTACTCGGTGGTCCCTCCGGCCTCCTGCATTTGCCTCTTTCTCCCGGGCTCCATGCATGTGTATTAGGGCGGGGCCGCGCTCACTCACCTGGTCTTATAGGGCCAGCATCCCTGGAACAGGATGTGGCTGATTGCAGGTGCAGGGTATAAAGGACTTCCTGTTACTTATGGGCGGGGCCTGATCAACGTGTTCCCATAGCTAGGTGTTCAGGTCCCTTTGTGCCTTGTCTCCGTTTAACTCTGTCTCTTCCGCAGAGCCTGCCTGCTACCCTAACCCGGTCCTGACGGCTGATTCCCAAAGAAGTCTCCCGGTGACTGTCTGCTGAGGATCCTGTCATCTCCCGTCAGCCTGAACCCGTTACCGATCCCCGACTTCACCTGTAACATCAGCCTGCACGTCTCGCTGGACCCGGACCCCGTCTGCTGTTCCTTCCCGGTACCTGAATCCGGTTCCAGTCATCCATCCTGCCTATGGTGCCCGTTGGACTCAGAGACATTCCTGTACAGATCCCTGAAGGACTCTTATCCCGTACCCCTAGTGTTCCGGCTACCGTGCATCTGGGCCCTCTGGTGGTGTGATCGGACAGTCCCTGTATAGGGGTTAGCTCCGGGTTGCCTCACTGGGGGAGTCCGGAGCACAGCCCAGTGAATCCACCTCCAGGACGTTACAACCACGGGTGGCGTCACGAATTCTAACATCCCTTGTACATACCTCCTTCATTTGAGTGGCCGCACGACCCCCGGGTCTGGAGACCCTCGAGCCACTGACAACCCGGATTCCAGCAGCTCAGCTGCTGACACAGGGGCAGAATATATGCTATCCTCGGTGGGCAAGCAGGTATTTTAGTAAATGCACTGGAATGCAACACACAGAAACCCGGAGGGGTTTGACTATGGACTTTAGCCTGGTTTTCTCCAATGGTGGTTAGCAATGAGCGAACCAGCCGCGGTTCGGCTCGAGTTTGGTTCGTCGAACGGAGGTCTCGTTCGAGTTCAGTTCGGCGAACGTTCGACAAACCGAGCTCGAACCGCATAGGAAACAATGGCAGGCAATCACAAACACATAAAAACACCTAGAAAACACCCTCAAAGGTGTCCAAAAGGTGACAAACAACTCACAACACAAACACATGGGAAAGTGACAAGGACATATACTCATGCGAAAACAAAAGAGCTGGACAAGGAAAAAGAGGAGGAGACACAGATATAGGCATGGCACGCCCTTCTAAAATCATGTAAAACACCACAAGGTGACTCCAAGCGGAGTTCTCCCTTTTTTCCAAAAATTGGGCCACACACACACACACCCACCCCTTCAGTGGCAGCACTTGTGCCCCAGTTGTACACTTCACAGCTAGATTTGCATCAAGCACATTCAAAAATACGCCATCCTTTTCCGTCCTCAGGATTGCACCGGGGTAGGTAGCAAAGTCTTTCCTGATCCAAGCTCTGTTCATCTTGGACTATTTTTAAAAACAATGTAAGCAAGGGTTACTCCAAGCGGAGTATCCCTTTTTTCCAAAAATTGGGCCACACAGACACTCACCCCTTCAGTGGCAGCACTTGTGCCCCAGTTGTATACTTCACAGCTAGATTTGCATCAAGCACATTCAAAAATACGCCATACTTAACCATTCCCAGGATGACCCCGGGGTAGGTAGCAAAGTCTTTGCTGAACCATGACTTGTTCATCTTGGCTCCTTTTAAAAATCAATGTAAGCAAGGGTTACTCCAAGCGGAGTCTCCCTTTTCTCCAAAAATTGGGCCCCACACACACCCACCCATTCAGTGGCAGCACTTGTGCCCCAGTTGTACACTTCACAGCTAGATTTGCATCAAACACATCCAAAAATACGCCATACTTAACCGTTCCCAGGATGACCCCGGGGTAGGTAGCAAAGTCTTTCCTGATCCCAGCTCTGTTCATCTTGGCTCCTTTTAAAAAACACAGCAAGCAAGGGTTACTCCAAGCGGAGTCTCCTTTTTTTCCAAAAATTGGGCCCCACACACACCCACCCATTCAGTGGCAGCACTTGTGCCCCAGTTGTACACTTCACAGCTAGAATTGCATCAAGCACATTCAAAAATACGTCATCCTTTTCCATCCTCAGGATTGCACCGGGGTAGGTAGCAAAGTCTTTGCTGAACCATGACTTGTTCATCTTGGCTCCTTTTAAAAAACACAGCAAGCAAGGGTTACTCCAAGCGGAGTCTCCTTTTTTTCCAAAAATTGGGCCCCACACACACCCACCCATTCAGTGGCAGCACTTGTGCCCCAGTTGTACACTTCACAGCTAGATTTGTATCAAGCACATTCAAAAATACGCCATCCTTTTCCGTCCTCAGGATTGCACCGGGGTAGGTAGCAAAGTCTTTGCTGAACCATGACTTGTTCATCTTGGCTCCTTTTAAAAAACAATGTAAGCAAGGGTTACTCTAAGCGGAGTCTCCCTTTTTTCCAAAAATTGGGCCACACAGACACTCACCCCTTCAGTGGCAGCACTTGTGCCCCAGTTGTACACTTCACAGCTAGATTTGCATCAAGCACATTTAAAAATACGCCATACTTAACCGTTCCCAGGATGACCCTGGGGTAGATAGATAAAGTCTTTGCTGAACCATGACTTGTTCATCTTGGCTCCTTTTAAAAAACACAGCAAGCAAGGGTTACTCCAAGCAGAGTCTTCCTTTTTTTCCAAAAATTGGGCCCCACACACACCCACCCATTCAGTGGCAGCACTTGTGCCCCAGTTGTACACTTCACAGCTAGATTTGCATCAAGCACATTCAAAAATACGCCATCCTTTTCCGTCCTCAGGATTGCACCGGGGTAGGTAGCAAAGTCTTTGCTGAACCATGACTTGTTCATCTTGGCTCCTTTTAAAAAACAATGTAAGCAAGGGTTACTCCAAGCGGAGTCTCCCTTTTTTTCCAAAAATTGGGCCACACAGACACCCCATCAGTGGCAGCACTTGTGCCCTAGTTGCAAACAGGATGTTTTGATTTGCATCAAGCACATTCCAAATCCACAAGCATTTACTCTCCCCAGGATGACACAGGGGTAATAAATTCCTTGTGGATCAATGACTTGTTCATTTTGATGAACGTTAGTCTGTCCACATTGTCACTGGACAGACGCGTGCGCTTATCTGTCAGCACACACCCAGCAACACTGAAGACACGTTCAGAGACAACGCTGGCAGCTGGACACGACAAAATCTCCAAGGCGTAAGTTGAGAGCTCTGGCTATTTTTCAAGATTTGAAGCCCAAAATGAGCAAGGCTCCATTTGCAAAGTCATGCCATCGATGTTCATTTGGAGATACTCCTGTATCATCCTCTCCAGCCGATTACTATGTGTCAGACTTGTTGTCTCTGGTGGCCTTGCAAAGGACGGTCTAAAAAAATTATGAAAAGATTCAATAAAATTGCTGTTACCAGCACCAGATACGGTGCTACTGGTACGGGTAGACTGTTGAAGATGACGAGACCGTCCCATGTTTGTCAAGTTACAACTGGGAGATTCACTCCCTGCACCTGCACGGTTGTTTGGTGGAAAAACCGAGCTAAGATTGAGTAACAGCTTCTGCTGATACTCCTGCATACATGCGTCCCTTTCTATGGCTGGAATTATGTCACAAAATTTGGACTTGTACCGGGAATCTAATAGTGTGGCAAGCCAGTAGTCATCATCACTTCTAATTTTGACAATACGAGGGTCATGTTGGAGGTAGTGCAGGAAGCAGGCACTCATGAGTTTTGCGCAGCCATGCGGACCAAATCCACGCTGTGTTTGTGGCATAGAGGTGCTAACCGTTCTTTCTTCCTCTGACATCTCCCCCCAACCTCTTTCAACTGAAATTTGACCAAGGTCTCCCTCATCCGCTGAGTTTTCCATGTCCATGGACAGTTCGTCCTCCATTTCTTCATGTTCTCCTGCACCTTCCTCAACATTTCGCCTGCTACCATGCGCCCTTGTTGATCCCTGTCCCCCATGGTCCCATGCCTGCCGCGTTGGTGATGATGAACGTCTGGACCTTGGTGATGTTGTTGTGTCTTGCGCATATGAATCCTCCTGTAGTTCCTCCCCTTCCTGTTGTCCCACCCCCTGACTCCGAATAGTGTTTAGCGTGTGCTCCAGCATGTAAATGACTGGAATTGTCATGCTGATAATGGCATTGTCAGCGCTAACCATATTCGTCGCCATGTCGAAACTGTGCAGAAGTGTGCATAGGTCCTTGATCTGAGACCACTCCATCAGGGTGATCTGCCCCACCTCTGCATCTCGTTGGCCCAGGCTATACGTCATGACGTATTGCACCAGGGCTCGGCGGTGCTGCCACAGTCGCTGTAACATGTGGAGACTTGAATTCCAGCGTGTCGCCACATCGCATTTCAGGCAATGAACCGGCAGGCCGAAAGACTTCTGGAGCGATGCAAGTCACTTAGCTGCGGCGGTTGAACGGCGGAAGTGAGCAGACAGTTTTCGTGCCCTGGTCAGAAGGCCATCTAGGCCGGGATAGTGTGTTAAAAATTGCTGGACAACAAGGTTCAACACGTGAGCCATACAAGGCATATGTGTCACCTTGCCCAGGCGAAGGGCCGCACCCAGGTTGGCAGCATTGTCGCACACGGCCTTACCAGGCTGCAGGTTGAGTGGAGACAACCATTTATTAAACTCAGTCTCCAGAGCTGCCCACAACTCAGCTGCTGTGTGACTCCTATTTCCAAGACATGTCAAGCTAAAGACCGCCTGATGCCGTTGCGCTCTGCTGCCAGCATAGTAATGAGGGGTGCGTGATTCCTTCTGCGCAGTGAGAATGCTGGTGGCCTGACCAGGCAGGGTTGGGGCAGAGGTGGAGGACCCAGATGAGGTGGAGGAGGCAGAAGCAGTGGCGGAACTTGGACAGACAGAGGATTGACACACAAGTCGTGGGGACGGCAAGACTTGTGCAGCAGACCCTTCACCATCTATCACCATAGTTACCCAGTGCCCAGTCAGCGACATGTAACGTCCCTGTCCATGCTTACTGGTCCAAGTATCAGTGGTAAAATGCACCTGTTCACACACAGAGTTTCTCAAGGAAGCGGTGATGTTGTGTGCGACATGCTGGTGTAGCGCGGACACACCTTTCTCAGAGAAGTAGTGGCGACTGGGCATCTGGTACTGGGGCACAGCGACAGACATAAGGTCTCTAAAATCCTGTGTGTCCACCAGGCGGAAAGGCAGCATTTCGGTAGCCAAGAGCTTACAGAGGGATAAAGTCAACCTCTTAGCTTTGTCATGGGTCACAGGAAATGGCCTTTTATTTGTCCACATCTGAGGGACAGAGATCTGGCTGCTGTGTGTAGATGGTGTTGAGTAGGGTGTCCCTGGAAAATTGCAGGTTTGTGAGGAAAGTGCAGGCATAGATATGATGTTGCCTTCATCCAACGTTGGTGCTATCGATGTCTGAGAGAGCTGTACACACGCACTTGTTTCCCCTTCCAAACCAACTGACGACCTACCAAGCAAACTGCCTGTTGCGGTTACAGTGGTGGAAGTTGTGCGTAGAAAACCAGGTGTGACAGCTGTCCCCACAGTCCTAGACTCGAGCCGCGAACTGGAAAACCTCGAACCGCGAACCGCGCTCAACTCTAGTGGAGGTGTCGGCTGGCCCCAGAGATGAGAGCAATCGTCACTGGTGATAGATCAAAACGGCAGCAGGTATAGAGGCTCCGTCTGGGATGGATGGATGGACGGCAGCAGCTGGTGATGATACTAATGGCAGCAGGTATTGTGGAAGGTGGCCAAGGTGGCGGCTCACAGCAGCAGCAGATAGATGTAATGGTGGCAGCTAGAGTTGAGCGCGGTTCGCGGTTCGAGGTTCTCCAGTTCGCGGCTCGAGTGATTTTGGGGGCTGTTCTAGATCGAACTAGAACTCGAGCTTTTTGCTAAAGCTCGATAGTTCTAGATACGTTCGAGAACGGTTCTAGCAGCAAAAAGACAAGCTAATTACTAGCTGGCTTTCCGCTGTAATAGTGTAAGTCACTCTGTGACTCACACTATTATGAAATTTCAGCGTATAGTGTGCGGGAACAGCGCATTCAGATCACTGCTGTTTGGATAATGGCGATCGCCATTTTTTTTTTTCTTGTCTTCCTTCCCTAAGCGCGCGCGTGTAGTGGAGCGGGCCAGCATGTCAGCCAATCCCAGACACACACAGCTAAGTGGACTTTTAGCCAGAGAAGCAACGGCATGTGTGATAGGATGTCCATGTCACATGTCCATGCATTATAAAAACGGACATTTTCCTCCAGCACGCCATTATCTGCCTTCTGCGTCTTGGTGTCAGTCACCGCTGGCGTAGCTCCTGTCTCCGATACTGCTGTGTACGCTCTATACACAGCGCTATACAGAATAGGGATAGAAGTTTCTATTCGTCCTTGTAAGGGCTAATACCGGCAGGGTCAGAGCCATAGGTGACAGTCAGGTCCGTGAAAACAGATTTTAACAGCTACACAAGATGACAGCGTCTGTGTAGCTAAGGTCAGGGATTTCCTCGCTGCATTTCCCCATTAGGAGGGATAGAAAGGGAGGCTTCCTTTCCTCTACCCAGAGACCCACAACCCTGGCACTGTACCCTCCTGCCCTTTGCACACTTAAACTCATTGTTACTAAGCCACTATACTAGCAAACACTGAGGAAACTTAGAGCAAGGAAGAAACACACGACCAAAAATCCAAATTGCAAAGGTGATAATCTTTATTGACACAGGGGTAGGTGCCGGGCGGCACGAAACAAGTTCGGGCACGAACCATCAATCTCTGACCAGGGCGCATAGACAATTGTCAAAAAAGTCTTATAAACTGACATATAATCTAACCATAATGCACATGTATATAATCAATCATAAATATGAAATCAGCAAATTGGTAGATATAGTGGGTATATGAACACAAAATTCAACCAGGCAAGGCTGTGTCACTATAGGATGGAGAGGAAAATTCATTCACATCCTATCCATGTGGGCCCCTGATCAGGGCTAAACCACAGCTGAAAGGATAAGGTTGGGCAATGCCATAACTAAGCTGGACACTGTGTTACATTAAGAGTCAGGGAAACAACTCCAATACTTCATGTAGATCGAATAAACCAGTGGCACACTTTACCTGGGAGATTGTGGTGGTCAGAAAGAGGAGTGGCTGTTGGACTTCCATTAGTATCCCACTGGTTAAAAACTATTTGCAGCACCTCTGCATGACACCCTCATGCACATTTTCCTACGCTAATTTTATAGCAAACTCAGGGAATTCCTTGCTGCATTTGATCATTCGGAGGGATAGAAAGTGAGGCTTCCTTTACTGTCCTGGTACCCACAGAACACAGCCACTGTACCCACCTGTTACTGCTATTTAATTTGCCCAAAGAGCTGACTCTTTTTGTGCCTTCCTAAAATTGTCTGTAATACTAAGTTAGTGTTCCTTTGCTGCCAAGCAAGGTACAACACATGTGCATTCTACACTCCTTTCCATTTCTGGAATGCAATTATTAACTGCAGGTAGTCCAGCCAATCTGTGACGAAGGTGCAGGTGTGGATATAATGTAGCCTGCATCCAATGTTGGTTTTCTCGATGTCTGACAGCTCAACAATAACATCTGTTTCCACTTCCAAAACAAGTGATGACCTGCCAATCACACTCCCTGTTGCGTGTAAAGGGGTGGAAGTTCAGTGTGAAAAACCATGTGAGACTGCTGTCCCCACAGTCACAGAGGATGAAGAGCACGCAGATGCACTTGATGGGGCAGGCGGTGGTTGCACAGTCACGCTAGGCCGCATTGTAGCACAGTGAAATTCAAATTGCGACTTATGCTTCATTTTAAGTCGTGTACAGGGTGGGCTCCCCAGTATGCAGCAAAACCAGGCAACAGGAAAAGGACTCTAGTCAGTTGGGTTGATAAATGATTGTTTAACTTTACCAAAACAAACAATAAGAACCATGCATACAATTTAAATAATTGAACAATCTATTCTGTTGCCTACTACCTGCTAATCCCTCTGCGTAGCAGTAATTGTGTGTTTGTGCGTGTGTGTGTGTGTGTGTGTGTGAACACGACTTACCAGTGGCGCATCACAAGAGCTTCCCAGTTATCTACGTAAACAGACAAAACACATTACCCCCCCTGAATACCCTTGTTAGCTGAAGCCTCACAGATAAGGCAGATGATAACAGTGTGAATGCAAACCACACCGTTACGGTACTCCTCACCAAACTCCAAAATGACTCCCCTCATAATTGAACGAAGTGTTTCCGCGGTGGCTCCTTGCTGTAACACACACCTTTAGCTTTTCTTTCTGTTCATAGACAGAGTCCACACCCGAAGAGCAATTTCTCCTCCACGTCTAAGTGTGGAGAGGCAGCTAGTGCGCATGTGTGTGCCGATTTACCCCAGCCACAGCCTAACTACAGTGTTTCGCCTAGTGAGTATGCTCAGCCTGACTGTGCCATTCCTGAGGCTAAGTCTTCATTTCGGGATACAGCGCATGCTCCCACACTTAGTGCGGAAAACCTCTTTGCATAGGTACTTGCACTCCGTGCCGGGTCTAAGTTCTGTGTTGTGCCTAGACACCATGCTAAAGCTGATAGTCCTTTTTCAGAGACTGTATTTTATGCTACTGAGCATGCTCAGGCACTTACTGTATCAGAGACTAGGTCCGGTAATTAACTCTTTGGCCCTGCCCCAGATGTGGGGGGCCCATATAGACCACAGGGCATCAGGTGTCCTGACGATGTGGCCAGGCCACTCTCAAATGGCTTGCAGAGGCCCGTCCCTATGACTTGTCACCTCATTATTGATGGTCAGACAATGACTGGTGAGGTGTTTGTGTCGTGGCAGCCATGAGGTCATTATTGAAGTTGCGGTTCCAAATAGGACGCTAGTTATGCCACTCATGACGTGTCACTCTGCTTTGTCTCCAGGAGGTGCATTGTGGTCCACCCTGGTTTGGGGCGGACCCAGGTTATAAAACGGGCTGGAGCCAACAAGGAGGTGCGCAGTCTTCTATTATGCTCCGAAAGAGCACACCTCCATGTGTTGAACCCATTGCGGCTTTAGGCCAGAGGTAGGCAGGGATAGGGCGTCGATGCAGGCCGCCACCACAGTTGGTAACGCAGAATGGTTAAGACCAGCTCCTGTCCTACCAGTCCTGCTTGTGCAGCCCAGTGGCATTAACAGGCCTGCTGCTGCTGATGCGCCTGCTGTCCACAGGTGTGGCCCCAATGCACACGGTCAGCGTACTCAATAGCCCCTGTGATGTTAACAGGGAGTTCCCGGGCTGGGTGGGCGTGTGGACCCTGTGACGGTAACAGGGCTCCCAGTCTCCAGATCCGAGTGGCGTCTAACTCGGTTCAGGCTACTATTAGTTTCATAGCCACACAGCTCTGTATCCTCCACCTAACCTTCCAGTTGCCAACCTCTCCTTTTCCATCTGGGAGCACGGTGGACACTGACTGCTGATGGGGATATATACCTTTCTCTTTCTTTTCTTATTAATTTTCGTTATATAGCGGTAACATAGTATATACCACCTTATCCAAATCTGCCAGTCCCACCGTAACAGATGGTGTTTCTTCAGCAAATGTTACTTTTGCTTAACCACCAAACCCACGGACAAAAACTTTTTTTCCCTTTCCAACACACCTGTTCCCCTTTCCACCAGCATCTGTCCTTTTTCAACTCATTTTGTATATGACCAAAAGTGCAACTCTGCAGGGACACCGTACTCAACGCCATCTCAGCACAGCAGCCAGCCCTCGGTCCCTCAGATGTGGACAAGTAAAAGAACATTTCCTCCTATCCATGACAAAGCGTTGAGATTCACTCTGTGCAGCACTGGTGTTTAGTGGAAAAGCAGATCTAAGATTGCGTACCACCTTCTGCAGATACTCCTGTATACGTGCGTCCCTTTCTATGGCAGGAATTATTTCGCCAAATTTTGTCTTGTACCGGGGATCTAACAATGTGGCAACCCAGTAGTTAGCATTACTTCGAATTCGTACAATCCGAGGGTCATGTTGTAGGTAGTGCAGCAAGAAGGCGCTCATGTGTCTTGTGCATCCAGGAGGACCAAGTCCTTCGTGTGTTGGTGGCAGGAGGTGAGAATCGTGCCTCCTTCCTCTGCCCTCTCCCCCCAACCTCGCACAACCGAAATGTGAGCAAGCTCTCACTCATCTGCTGAGTCTTCCATGCCCATCGCCAGTTCGTCCTCCATTTCTTCATGGGCTCCTGCACCTTCCTCAACACTTTTTGCTGATACTATGCGCCCTTGTTAATCCCTCTCCCCCACCATGACTGCCGCCTAGGTGCCGCTGACCATCTGGACCTCGTAGATCTTGTTATCCCTTCCGCATATGACTCCTCCTGTACTTCCTCCCCTTCCTCTTGTCCCAACACCTGACTA
The DNA here is from genome assembly GCF_048569485.1 of Anomaloglossus baeobatrachus. Classification (NCBI taxonomy): domain Eukaryota; kingdom Metazoa; phylum Chordata; class Amphibia; order Anura; family Aromobatidae; genus Anomaloglossus; species Anomaloglossus baeobatrachus. Next base: position 88,789,278 of record NC_134356.1, on the reverse strand, counting down.
CGAATAATGCATACAGTGTGCTCCATCATGTAGATGACCAGAATTGTCACGCTGAGAATGGCATCGCCAGTGCTAAACATCTTCGTCGACATTTGTAAACTGTGTAGAACGGTGCATAGATCCTTGATCTGACACCACTCCAGCAGCGTGATCTGCACCACCTCTGGATCAAGTTAGGCCAGGCTATATGTCATAACGTATTGCAGCAGGGTTCGGCGGTGCTGCCACAAACGCTGCAACATGTGCAGATTCAAATTCCTGCGTGTCGGCACATTGCATTTCAGGCGTTTAACCACCAGACCTAAAGACTTCTGTAGCGACGAAAGTTGTTGAGCTGCTGTGTGCGAACGATGGAAGTGAGCACATAGCGAGCGTGCCCGCTGCACAAGGCCATGTAGGACGGGATGGTGTTTTAAAAATTGCTGGAGAATTAGATTCAACACGTGAGCCATACAAGGCACGTGTGTCACATTGCCCTGACGATGGTCCGCAGCCAGGTTTGCATCATTGCCGCACACTGCGGTTAAGTGATCAACGGAGTACGCTCCGTCAATTTGTACTCCGGTCGCCAGGTGACAACGTGTTCCTTTCATGCATAGTGCTGATGATGGGAGAGAAGTTGATGCCAGCGGCGCAGGTGGACGCAGGTTATGCTCACCCACTGGGCTGCATTACCTTGACAGATGCAGAATCTCTGGCTGAATGTAGGTGGTGGGTATCTCACAGATGAAGTACCATCATTCAGCTACAACCAATGGGAAGACACCACACCCTTTTTTATGCCCATCCTGTTTGCAGACCACTGCCAGACATAGCTATGAACCTCTGGTTACTTTTACCCCCAGTTCAGTTTTATGATTTTGTGTGCTTGTTACCTGACTACTTTTTCTGGTTGCTGTTTATGTACCTTGTTGGCTGATCCGCATTTCACCTCTGCTTGTTTTCTGATTAAGTCCTGGCCGTCCCATTCTGTTCCTGTTCCTCAATTAATATTTTGTCCCTGCCTGACTACTATTCTCTGGAACTGCAGCCTTCCACAGGTATTGATCACCTTGGGCTCTGTGTAATTCCTAATCCCTGTATAGGGGTTAAAGGGTTTCAGGGTTCTGGAGGTCCTGCTTGGTGAGTGGCTTCCCTCTAGCCTATCCTTTACAGCCCATCTGAGTGTGTGGATCAAGGAAGGCGTTTCACCGTGCCCTCTGCAGAAGGCCATGTAGGACAGGATAGTGCTTTAAAAATTGCTGGACAACCAGGTTCAACACGTGAGCCACACAAGGCACGTGTGTCACATTGTCACGGCGAAGGGCTGCACCCATGTTTGCATCATTGTCACACCCGGCCTTCCCTGGCTGCTGGTTGAGTGGAGACAACCATTGATGAAACTTGGTCTCCAGAGCTAACCGTCCACAACTTCTCAGCGGTGTGACTCACATTTCCCATACATTTCAAAGTAAACATTTGACCGCATGATGGCATTGAGCTCTGCTGCCAGCATAGTAAGGAGGTGTGTGGTATTCCTTGTGCGCAGTTACAAGGAAGGGTGCCCTGACCACACAGGGTTTGGGCCGAGGTGAAGGACCCACACGAGGTTGAGGAGGCAGAAGCAGTGTATTAACTTCTACATACAGAGGAAGGATTGATACAACTCGTGGGGACAGCAAGACTTGTACAGCAGACCCTTCTCCATCTCTCCCCATAGTAACCCATTGCCCAGTCAGCGACATGTAATGTCCCTGTCCATGCTTACTGGGCCAAGTATCTGTGGTGAAATGCACCCTGTCACACAGTTTCTCAAAGAAGCGGTGATGTTTGGTGCGACATGCTGGTGTAGCGCGTGCACGCCTTTGTTGGAGAAGGAGTGGCGCCTGGGCATCGGCTCTTGGGGCACTGCGATGGGCATAAGGTCTCGAAAATCCTCGGTTAAAAAGGTTGGAAAGGAAGCATTTTGGTAGCCAACAGTTTGCAGATGCTGAAAGTCAACCTCTAAGCCATGTCATGCCCTTCTAAAAGCATGTAAAACACAGCAAGGTGACTCCAACCACAGTCTCCCTTGTTTCCAAAAATTGGTTCACACACACCCCACTTGACTGGCATCAGTTGACCCCCATTTTCAAGATGAAAAAGATGCTTTGCATGAAGCACTCTCAAAAATACACGTGCCTTTCACCTCCCCTGGATGACCCAGGGGAAGTAAAGTCCTCTGAGAGCCATGACTTGTTCATCTTGCTTCTTTTTTCAAAAGCGAGGGGACTCCAACCACAGTCTCCCTCGTTTCCACTAATTGGGCCACACATACCCCACTTGACTGGCATCAGTTGACCCCATTTTCAAGATGAAAAAGATCCTTTGCATGAAGCACTCTCAAAAATACGTGTGCCTTTCGCCTCCCCTGGCTGAGCCAGGGGATGAAAAGTCCTCTGAGAGCCATGACTTGTTCATCTTGGTGAACGTTAGTCTGTCCACATTGTCAGTGGACAGATGCATGTGCTTATCTGTCAGCACACCCCCAGCAGCACTGAGGACACGTTCCGAGAAAACGCTGGCTGCGGGACACAACAAGATCCCCAAGGCGTACGTGGTGAGCTCAGGCAATTTATCCAGATTGGAAGCTTAAAATGAGCAGGACTCAAGTTGGACAGTAATGGCATCGACGTTCCCTTGCATATACTCATATCTGCGTCTCCTCCTCTTTTTCCTTGTCCAGCTCCTTTGTTTTCGCATGAGTATATGTCCTTGTCACTTTCCCATGTGTGTGTGTTGTGTTGTGAGTTGTTTGTCACCTTTTGGACACCTTTGAGGGTGTTTTCTAGGTGTTTTTATGTGTTTGTGATTGCCTGCCATTGTTTCCTATGCCGTTCGAGTGGTTCATCGAACGTTCGCCGAACCGAACTTGAACGTGACCTCCGTTCGACGAACCGAACTCGAGCCGAACCACGGCCGGTTCGCTCAACTCTAGTGGCAGCACTCTGTAATACAGACAGGTATAAGAAACAAAACTAGCACAACTTAACACTAGAACTACTGAGGTAGTCATTTAGACTACTTTGCACCATGTATTTCTATATAGGTGTCACGAGTCCAGTAGTTCTAGTGTTAAACAACAGCAGCAGCACAGTGCTAGTGAACCTGACTACAGCAATGAGTCTAGGTGTAACTCATTGCCCAGGCAACTTCTCAAATGCTAAAGTTGCCTTAAATTCCTACGGCCTTCCAGCTAACCTGGGAGGTACTTCCGGGTTAGGAAAACGCTAGCCCTTTAAGAAATGGGGCGTGGCCATGGGTCTGCCCTATGGGCAGGGGCCAGGAGCCTGCAAAGAGTATAGACACTCCATGGAGCTGCAAAATGGGACAGAGAAGGGACCATAGCAGCAGGACGCCTGGACAGGTGAGGGAATCGACAACCACAGTAGGGGAGAGGAGCAGGAGAATGCAAGGTCGCCAGCATGGGTGTTACAATGTAGTTATTGAGATTTTCCCCCTCCCCTTGCTTTGGTGACCATCACAGCTTCTGGCCCTTAGATGCATGTGTTTGGCACAGACTCTGAAAAGCTGCAAGCCATAGTACTCTTATGGTGGTCCGTCTATTATAATTGAATATAACATTTTAATGTAATCATGATAAATATATTTGTAATTCTTCTTTTGTCATATAATATTGTTTCGGGTCACAATACTGTAAGAGACTTATTTGACATTACCACATTTTTAAATTTAGAATTGAAAATATGAACCAAGTTAATTGCTGATTTATTTTTACGTTAGGCATTAGCTCCCTCTTCTGTAGAAACACGTGTAACTGATGGCGAAAGCACGTAGAGCATTATCCAGAGAAATGAAAATATATTTATTTAGCATCTAGCATTTCCAGATGGATAGCATAACTAGAGGTAAGCCAATCTTTAGAAATTAGACTTTTTCCAGTTATTTGAATATTACTGGAAATTAGATTTTAATAAAAAAAATAAAGTAAAGCCTCCAATAGCCCCGAAAAGATGTGTATGATACCCTGCTCATGTTTTATAAAAATTAAAAAAATGCCCCCAAAAGATATCACTTTTTGGTGAATATAGAAGTGATGCTTTATCCAGTGGCAAATTTAAAATGATCCCTCAATAGGGAGTAGCAACAGGTTTAATATTTGTTTGCAAAGTGAATATGTAGTGAGGAATGACCTGATATTATGGCCAATGAAGAAGCAATGGAAATTACCAGCCCAAGGCTCAGACAGCATAAAGCTCATTTTAGCTGTCCATTTTTCTGTTTTGATAGGTAAAACAAAAAGATGAAGAAGCCATAGCTTATTTCAGCCAAGACAACAATCTTGAAAAATTTTTAAGCAAGGAGAGCATTTTGGTTGTAAATTTTTTTACATTTCTTGCCCACTGTACATATAGAGTACTGCCTATGAAGAAGCAATGGCTTTTAACATACCATCCAATTGCGTTCCCATTTTTGCATTGACAAACAGATTTGTTATTTGGAAAGTAAAGCAGCCACGGCAATTTAACAGTCTGAACAATAATTATCCCGTTGCCCTGGTGCGGTGGCAAACGGGGTAATAAATGCGGTTGATATCAGCTGTGAATTGCCAGCTGACATCAAGTCCTGGTATTAGTAATGGGTGGACATCTAATCCTGCCATTGAACAAAGAAAAATTTAATTTGGACAAACACCCCCTGACTACAGCCCGCATTCACCAATTTAAAAATATGTCCAACATAATCCATAGCGACGTCCCATTATGATTTCCAAAACCGAACCTGAAAGATGTGAAACGAGAAAATTATTAAAGAAATAAAGACAAGAGACAGCCTCATTGACCAATTTATTCCCCTGCAAAATCCCTACACTTCCCCCCCTCCCGAGGGCCCACTAGTCAGCATCGTATTTTCAATTGTATCGGCATCAATGCAGATACAATTGACAGCAATGATGAGAGAGGGAGCGGAGCGTTCCTTCTCACATCATTTGCTGTGTCTGTGATGCTCTGACAGCTGAGCACAGCAGAGCACAATGACGTCTCTACTGCACACTACTGTGCTGAGATGTGTAACACACAGGCCGCAGCTGGGGAATGAGGGGGGGGTGAGTATTTATATATTTAATAAATGAGTACACAGTGGCTGTGCCTAATGCTATCTGGGGCTGCATAATACTATATGGGGGTACATAATGCTATAAGGGGCTGCATAATACTATATGGGGCTGCATAATACTATATGGGGCTGTGCTATATGTGTGTGCATTATTCCTTATGGGGCAGCAAAATGCTATAACGGGACTGCATAATACTATATGGGTGTGCATAATGCAGGAGGACTATGAGGTGCATTATATTACATGGAGGACTATGGGGAAGCATTATAATTTATGGAGGACTATGAAGGAGAATTATACTTTATGGAGGACGATGTGGGCCAATTATATTTTATGGAGGACTATTGGGGAGCATTATACTATATGAAGGACTATGTAGGGCCCATTATTATATGGAAGGGAGAAAAAGATTCAGCTCACCTGCTAGCCAAACTGCTCAAATCCTTAGGGTGCAAGGGTCCGCTGGTAGGTCCACGCCAGCATGGGATAAGCAACAGCAAAATGGAGAGGAAGGATCCAGCACAAATTCCTTGTTGATAAAAAAATTTTCTTATTCTTTATTGAAGTTTTAAAAGCAAAAACAAAAGGAGACCGAAGATGGGAAACATACATTAAAGCATGGGTGCTCTTAACGCGTTTCGGACTTTAAATAAAAACAAACTAAGTCCTTAATCATAAGTGACCCATACTGTGCAGAGTACTGCTCTTATAGACTGACTAACAAGCTCTAAGTTAGGGGTAGAACGAAAAAGCAGTAATTAATTAACAAAAGGGTGTAATTGAGTTAAGCTAATTGAGAGGCAGTGAGTGAACCATGGGGATTGCAAGGTATATACCGTGGCGATGTTGAAATATTTCAGACATCTACAAAAAGTCCACATAACGAGCAAGATCCATAAATGCCTATATACAAACCTATACACGTATAAAAACATATTGTTATAAAGACTATATGAAAAAAATGTATATATAAAGAAAGGAGGATATATGTATCAGTAAATATATATACATGTATATGCATTTAAACGAACCCAATCGTGTGTCAAATAACCCAAATGTATGACAATATAACATAAATAAATAAATAAATAAATCACACAGCAAAACTACAAATGTGTGAATAAATAAATAAATAGATAAATATGATAGAGATGATGCATGTTGTAACACCCAGTTCATTGTAAATTAGGTCCATGTGTATTTCATTATAACATTTATACATTTACAAAATTGACTAAAATCCTTGGTTATAATGAATATAACAAATATCATAAAATGGATAAATAAATATATGATAGGTGTATGCCTGCATGATCCCTATCATAAATGAAAAATTTGAAATATGTGAAAAATATATATGAAAAATATACAAAAAATATATATATATACAAAAAAATATATATAAATATATATGCATATCCTATGATATAAAATATACAATTCAATCAACCACTGAAATGTAAGCACGGGTAGTCCTATAAATAAATAAATTGAACCTACTGCAAAGACATATAAGTCTGCACATACATAGTATAAATATGTGTATATACATATGTGTGTATAGCTATGTGAACACTAGCCGCCAAAATGGGGGTGTGGGTCTAATAAGGATTTATAATGAATATGGAAAAATGTGTACATATAAGTGACTGCTACCAGAGGGAAGGAGTGGGGGGGGGGGAAGGGAGGTGGGTGGGGGGGAAAGGGGGGGTATGGGGGAGGGGGGGGACGGGACGGATTCCGTTCTCTCACGTGGCGGTAATTAAAAAATATAACGGAGGTCTGAACGATAATTGAGACCCTCAGGGTACCTAGTATTAAGTCTGAGGATCCAACCTGCTTCTGCATATAATAGTGCCTGGAACCAATCTCCTCCCCGGAGAGGCCTGGGGATGTACTCGATACCTGTAACTACGAGAGAAGAAAAATCAGCAGCATGATGGTCTACAAAATGTTTGGTGAGACCAGACAGAGAGCGTCTCTGTGATGGAAGCGTACAGGAGAAGGCTGTATCCTGAGACTGAGGAACCCGTGTATGTTCTGACATTCTAACTCTCAGGGGTCTGGAGGTACACCCAATATAACTCTTTTTACAGGTAGTACACGTGGCTTGCCACCTTCATGCACAAAGCAACCTTGATATTTAAGGAGACCGAAGTCTAGAATATTTTTGGGCACATACATTATTTGTTGAGAGACTGCAGCATACTGTACATCAGTCAGTATGGACACTTCTGATTTCTTGGAGAATGAAGAACGGAGGAAGAGGGTGGATACTATTTTTTCTGAGCCCACTGATGCATATTCAGCTCAAGATACTCATTTACATAATGATGGTATACACACTTTCTGGGACCTGGAGAAATTGTCTGTACAAAGACTAAAAACTTGGTGGGACTCAATGACCCTTAAAAAATACATTGAGAAAAATATGGTCCCCAGGGGCCTTAGAATTAAAAAGAATCCCACATATGTTTTTTCGGACAAATTCCTGGAAGAATGGAATTCCATCCTATCATCCTGCTCGCTTAAGTTAATGGACCTTATTGTCAGAGAAGAGCTATTACGGATCTCAGATCTAGACAGTAAAATCAAGGGCGTTCATGATTACCTTGTTAAAACCTACGATAAATCTGACTTCGATAAGCTGAATTCTAGATTCAGAAATACCATTGACAACATTGAAGCTGATATAATGGAACTTAAACAAAGTAAATATCACAGAGATGTTAAAGATTACGAATCCAAGCAAGTGTATACTTGGCAGAGCATTAGGAGACACAAATCCATTCTAAAGAAACGCCAGCATTACCCTCAGGGGGATAGATCTGTAAATTTTTCCTCAACTGAGATGGATTCAACAGATGGTAGCCTGAGTTCTTACGAGTCTACCAGGGAGATCCATACCCCCACCATACAAAGGACTTACCGCTTGCAAAAAACGGAAATCGCGGAGAGGGGGGAGGAAACATAAGCACTGCAGAAAAGAGATATTCCCTGCGCCCCAAGAAACGCCATTACTGGAGGAATTAAAAACAACAGAACCTGATGAGATTGCTATCGTAAACCTTTCCGCATGCTCTCTAAGCTCCGCCCAAATTGATGTTTTGCAAAAGGGTCTTAATTTTGCTCCGAACAAAAGAGCTAATTTGTTCCAGACAATAAAGGACGTAAACAGATTTATTCGGAATCTCACGATTAAAAAACATTTCTTTAACATCGACCAGGACGATACGGATGGCAGTTATCCACTAACATCAGAGACGGATGATACTATTTCAATCCCTTTGCATCTTAATCTCAAGGAACAGATTTCCATCTCTAATCTCCAGGAACTCAGTGAATCCCATACCATTTTATCCAAGCAACCTCCTTTCAATATAAAGAACCCAGTCTTTTATCCTGTGGCCTCTAGGGTGCCTGTCATGGACACCTATCAAGATCTCATAGAGACAGAAGTCAAACAAATCCTAGAGTCCACATCAGGCATTCAGGACAATTTATCCCCTCATGAGAGGAACGCGCTTAAGACACTTAAGAGTAATAAGCACATTGTCATCCGAAAAGCAGACAAAGGGGGATCGGTGGTCATATTGGACAATACACTATATGAGAGGGAAATTAATCTGATATTAAGTGACACCACCACGTATAGATGTTTGTCCAATGACCCTACTTCCATTTTTCTAATTAAACTTCAGAAAATATTGTCACAAGGACTTGAGTGGGGTTTTATCAGTAAAAAAAACGTTTGAATACCTTTTGGTGAATAAACCAGTATGTCCGATATTTCAGGGACTTCCCAAAATCCATAAAGATGTATTCCCTCCCCCCCTAAGGCCTATAGTGGCGAGTACAGGGTCCCTGACAGGCAACCTTAGCGATTGGTTAGATAACATTCTTCAACCATTGATGAAGCGTACAACAGGCTACATAAGAGACACTAAGAGTCTGTTACAAAACCTGGAAAAAATGAGCTGGACCAATAATTCCTTTTGGATCACTAGTGATGTGATATCATTATACCCAAGCATTCCCCATGATGAAGCCTTGCAGGCTCTATTTTTTCATCTAGAAAAATACAGTTCACTGGAGGATGGTTTTAAGGAATTTATTCTTATGGTAACCGGTTTCCTCTTAAGGCACAACTATTTTCAATTCAATGGCACCTATTACCTTCAAATTTCGGGATGCCCCATGGGGGCTAGTTTTTCATGTGCCTTAGCTAACATCTATATGGCATATTGGGAGGAGCAATACATTCACATTGACAGTAACCCTTTTTTGGATCAAATTTCCTGGTACGCCAGATATATAGACGACCAGTTATTAATATGCAATATTCATGATCAGGGTACTGTACAAGAATTTTCTAACTCATTAAGTGCTTACCTCAATAATAACAACCTAAATTTGAGGTTCACAGTGAACGTTTATATGCAACAAGCTCCTTTTTTGGATATCTCATTATCCGGTAATTCCATCACTGGTGCCATCGAATCTGTCCTGTATAGGAAACCTATCAGTGGCAACGCATCCCTCCACGCGAATAGTTGTCATATGCCCCACACATTACAGAACTTACCTGTGGGAGAACTTTTGCGTGCGAAGAGACTTTGTTCCTCTGAATCATCCTATTCCAGTGAAGCTGTCCGTATTAAAAATAGATTAGGGAGGAGGGGCTATTCCAAGCACACCATAAATAGAGCATCCTCCATTGTGGATAATAAAACCCGTGCCAGTTTACTTCTTGACACTGATAAATCAGCTGGACGTATGGAGAGAATCACTTTCTCCACTCCTTATAGTGTAGATTTTTTTCGGATTAAAGAGGTTATTCTTCGCTTCCTCCCCCTTCTCCAACAGGACAGGATATTGAATTCCATTCTCTCGCAAGGTGTTAATGTAGTAGCTAAAAGAGCCTGTACTGTAGGTAACATGGTTGCACCAAGTATGTACACAACCCAGAAGTCAAATTCACATAAGAACTGGCTTAGTATTTCAGGCTCGTTCAAATGTGGTTCGAGTCGTTGTGGCCTATGTAAATTTATGCATACGACCAAAATTGTTACTGGTACCAACAATAGGGAATATAAGATCAACACTTTTATAAATTGTTCCTCGACACACATTATATACAAAGCCACGTGTACTACCTGTAAAAAGAGTTATATTGGGTGTACCTCCAGACCCCTGAGAGTTAGAATGTCAGAACATACACGGGTTCCTCAGTCTCAGGATACAGCCTTCTCCTGTACGCTTCCATCACAGAGACGCTCTCTGTCTGGTCTCACCAAACATTTTGTAGACCATCATGCTGCTGATTTTTCTTCTCTCGTAGTTACAGGTATCGAGTACATCCCCAGGCCTCTCCGGGGAGGAGATTGGTTCCAGGCACTATGATATGCAGAAGCAGGTTGGATCCTCAGACTTAATACTAGGTACCCTGAGGGTCTCAATTATCGTTCAGACCTCCGTTATATTTTTTAATTACCGCCACGTGAGAGAACGGAATCCGTCCCGTCCCCCCCTCCCCCATACCCCCCCTTTCCCCCCCCACCTACCTCCCTTCCCCCCCCCCCCACTCCTTCCCTCTGGTAGCAGTCACTTATATGTACACATTTTTCCATATTCATTATAAATCCTTATTAGACCCACACCCCCATTTTGGCGGCTAGTGTTCACATAGCTATACACACATATGTATATACACATATTTATACTATGTATGTGCAGACTTATATGTCTTTGCAGTAGGTTCAATTTATTTATTTATAGGAATACCCGTGCTTACATTTCAGTGGTTGATTGAATTGTATATTTTATATCATAGGATATGCATATATATTTATATATATTTTTTTGTATATATATATATTTTTTTGTATATTTTTCATATATATTTTTCACATATTTCAAATTTTTCATTTATGATAGGGATCATGCAGGCATACACCTATCATATATTTATTTATCCATTTTATGATATTTATTATATTCATTATAACCAAGGATTTTAGTCAATTTTGTAAATGTATAAATGTTATAATGAAATACACATGGACCTAATTTACAATGAACTGGGTGTTACAACATGCATCATCTCTATCATATTTATCTATTTATTTATTTATTCACACATTTGTAGTTTTGCTGTGTGATTTATTTATTTATTTATTTATGTTATATTGTCATACATTTGGGTTATTTGACACACGATTGGGTTCGTTTAAATGCATATACATGTATATATATTTACTGATACATATATCCTCCTTTCTTTATATATACATTTTTTTCATATAGTCTTTATAACAATATGTTTTTATACGTGTATAGGTTTGTATATAGGCATTTATGGATCTTGCTCGTTATGTGGACTTTTTGTAGATGTCTGAAATATTTCAACATCGCCACGGTATATACCTTGCAATCCCCATGGTTCACTCACTGCCTCTCAATTAGCTTAACTCAATTACACCCTTTTGTTAATTAATTACTGCTTTTTCGTTCTACCCCTAACTTAGAGCTTGTTAGTCAGTCTATAAGAGCAGTACTCTGCACAGTATGGGTCACTTATGATTAAGGACTTAGTTTTTATTTAAAGTCCGAAACGCGTTAAGAGCACCCATGCTTTAATGTATGTTTCCCATCTTCGGTCTCCTTTTGTTTTTGCTTTTAAAACTTCAATAAAGAATAAGAAAAATTTTTTATCAACAAGGAATTTGTGCTGGATCCTTCCTCTCCATTTTGCTGTTGCTTATCCCATTATTATATGGAAGGCTTTGTGGGGCCATTATATTTGGAGGGCTATGAAGGAGCCTTTATACTTTTATAGTTTTTCGAGTTATTTGAAGGCCATTATACTGTATTCAAATAATTATACAATGTGAAGGTTTGTGTAGGGTCTATCATATTGTGCGGAGGGCTGTGTGGTTGCCATTATCCATTATAAGATTTGGAGAGATAGTAGGGGCCATTATTCTATATGTAGTCCCATTATACTACATGGCAGGCTGTTTGGGGGTCACAGTTGGGAATTATTCATTGCTGGGGTAGTTGAAGGGGGGGTACAGAAGGGTCATCATACTGTGCATGTGAAGGGTACTGTGGATGAATTCACTGCGGGGAGCATACAGCATTTGTGGGGCCCTTTCGTTGCCATCATACTTTATGGCTGCAATGAAAGGAGAATCAGGAAGCTTCAATAGGAGGAAAATTACTTTGTTAGGACTGCAAAGTTGTGAAATATGCTCTTCTATGACCAAGACAATTTTTTGTGTGTGTGGGGGAGGGGGGAGTGCCCAATTAGCAATTCTGCTATGGGGCCTCGTGATTTCTATGGAAGTATAAGAGTAAGGTCAGGGACCTTAGATGAGAATCTCCACTCCAGTGGTAAAAGAGAAAAAACCTGGAGCAGTGCTTTAAGGAGTGTATTACCTTTTATTATACCCTGATATTAGCACTTTTTACCACACAATTGGTGCACTTATATTTATTTATATGAAGCTATAATGGGACTCAAGATTGATTTTCTCTGGTGGGCCCATAGTACTCCAGTCCAATGCTGGGAGGGACTGTGATTCAATTCTGCTACAATTTTAAAAAGAATCTGACTCCGAAAATGGGAAAGTCTTTGCACTCAATGAGAGGTCTTGCTAAAATTAAAAGGACTCATTGCAATACAGCAAGCAAGAGACGTAGAGGAGGGAAAATATTTTTTTTAATTACTAAGAAATAGGACTTCTAGACTGGTAAAGTGGATGCGCCATGTGCAAGGGGTGCCAAAAATTTGAAGGAGGCAATTCGATACACCCTGGAAGAGACGTAGAGGAGACCCTCAGAAATTGTTTTTCAGCCATTTGGAAGGAGTGGGACTGCTACACAGGTAAAGCCAATGCACTAAGTGCAATGGCTGAAAAACATTTACCTACCTCTGGGGGTATATATATATATATATATATATATATATATATATATATATATATATATATATACATATATATATATATATTTGAAATTATATGAGGTAGGCCGCTAAAAATGATGCATTAGAGCATCATACACATCCTTGAAATATTAAGAGGAGGGCCACATCATGACCATGTTGATATGGTGGAAGAAACAAAAAAGAAGAAAACAAAAACTGTATGCCCGTGTTTGGGTGGGAAGCAGTGCATGGGAATACATTGCAATATAAGGAACCATGCAATTGCCTTTAGATTCGACTGTTGTCATCCGCTGGGATTGAGAAGTCTGGAATAATCCAGCGCATCAGGGCCTGGGCATTGGGGGGGGTCTAATGAAACTGTCCCAGACCTTTGATAGTGCTCCCCTTTCTCTTTTGGTCCTGCTGTGTGTTTCCCTCCTTTCCACTCCTTGGTCATCCAAAGAACTGTGACCTCTGCCGCCAGCATTGTCTCATGGGAATTTTTTAATCAATTCTTTAACTATAGCCTTCTGGTTTTGTACCACTTTAGTAGCCCTCTTCACTGCAGAAAGTAGAGAAAGTAGAGATGTAAAGTTCTCCTTTAGTTGCATGAGTTGACAAGGTGCACAAGTAATCAGTGATGGCCAATATGTGCATAATGCGAGGCACATGGGAAAGGCAGTGAGACATAAAGTCTAATGTGTGCCAGACTCACAACAGGCAAGACTTCTATGTCCCCACCAGAAGGACGACACTCCACCTCATCTTGCTCGTCCTCTTCATACTATCCTTGCTGAACATATGAGAAGCTGGTGTTGGTAGTACCTTCTGTAATACCGACAACCATCTCCTGCTCCTCCTCAGCATCCTCATTATCACCCAATCTATACTGGGAAAATGAGATGAGAATGGGCTGGGTAGTATCACCCTGTGTACTTTCTTCCTCCATAACCATCTCGTCTACATAAAGCTTCCTATTTAATTGTGAGGACTGTGCGTTTGAGAAGAGCTAGAACTAGGATGGTTATGCTGATTATGGCATCATCGCTATTTAGCATCTTCATTGAGAACTCAAAGTTTTAGAAAACTGCACAGATGTCAGACATCCATGGCCAGTCATCAGTTCTTATGTTCGGAGGCTTACCTGAATACCAACAGGCGTGTTATAACTGTGACGCTCCTGAACTAGTCAGGGTGTCACAGGGTACTGCACTCTTTTATCTTTTGGTGCAGGACTCAACCCTCATGGTTCTGGGATCTTAACTTTTGGTATTGCTCCATCAGCATGCAAATCCTAGTCACACCTTACACCCTCACACCACACCCTGTCAGGCACACTAGTGGATGGTCTAGCTGGAACAGGGCCTCCCGCCTAGGGGTCAGATAGACTGGTGGGAGGGGTAGAGTTATTTCTGGAGTAGCTCCCAAAGAGTGAGGAGCTGGGAGTTGGAGCTCCCTCTGAGAATTTGGCTAGGTCGCAGGCGGTGGTCTGGGACCGAAGGAGTCGGAGACCCAGTCGCAGGGTATTGGAGAAAGGTGCCAGGCTTAGTTTAGGGGAACGGTGGGTCCTGGAGTATCTAGTAAGCGAACCGGTACCGAGCACGGCAGGGTACTGGACCCTAGATCAGGGAGTAGCTTCACGCAACCTGATAATAAACCTGTGGAGGATAGTATCTCTATGAACTTTCCCCAAGAGCTCAGAGATCGAAGGCATCAACACAACGAGGGGGATAGGGCTTTCAAGCTTATGAGGCGCACTGAAATCCCAAGTGTCAGCCATCGAGAGCACAGCTTCACTACTTAACAGTGGGGAGCAGGACCCCGACAGCTTCAATTATAGGGGTCACAATGAACACTAAAATTCAGTGCATGGAGGCAAGGTACAGATCATCAGCAATACCAAAGGGAGCGGACTCCCGGATGAGCTCCCCTGAAGTGGCAGCAGCACCCAGAGACTTGGTTTACCTTTGTGTCAGTCTGCTTTATGGTCGCATCACTACGAACACTGCCTGAGTGAGTACGCTGTCCTCCCCTGCTTCCAATCTGCACCACGCTCACCTACACCTCCACCATCCAGAGTTCCGGGCCTCCCCTACCCGTGGAGGGAACGTCATCTGGCTGCCCCACTCCATCTCTCCCAGGTACTCCCATCGGCAGCGGCGGTACTCCCCTTACCAGGAACCATGGGTGTCGTCATGAACTCTGTAAATACCCCCTTCTCATTTGAAGTGGCTGTGAGCCCCTGGGTCTGGAGACCCTCGAGCCACAGCAGATCCCGGAAACAAGTGGTTCAACCACTGTAGGGGTGGCACACTTCAAATCTCTGTCGTCACGAACAGGATTCAGACTGGGCCCACTAACCTGGGTGACGTGCGCCTTGAAAATGCAAGCTGCGGTGTCAAAATTCTGTTCCCGCCATTTTCTGCCATCTTTGGTGCCAAAAACGCCATCTTCCTGACCAAAAGAGCGTGAAACTGAAGCCCCGCCCCTTGTCCAGAGAGCGCAGCCGGAAGCTGGAGAGCTGGCTGCCAAAAAACAAGGGGGCGTGTCGGGATGTAGCAGCGGAAGTGGAGCAGGGACGCCAGGACTCTGCCCATAAAGTTCCTGGACACCGCAGAGGTAAGATGGCGGCAGCAAAGGACTGGTTACCGGAGCGCGCTGCTCCTGGGACCGCGACCTGGTTTGAACAAGAGACTGAGCAACTCTGCAGGAGGATGCGGACGCAGTTCCTCTATATCCTGGACCATTGGAGGGAAGAGATGAGGAGTCTGGCTATGGTGGTGCGGGCCCGTGAGATGGAGGACCCGCGCATGGAGCGGGTAAGCAGTCACCCAGTCTCGGTTGACCCGGCCTACCCAGCCGCGGGATCCGGTCTGCCTCCGGCCACCGCAAGCACTCAGCTACTGCCACCCTCGCCCTCGGCGGACGCCGAGCCGCTACCCCCAACACCGGCAGAGGAACCTCCAGTCCCAGTCTACAGAGAGCAGGCTGCAACATCTCCGGCTTCACCACTGGCCAGATGAGACCAGGCCGTGATGCAGCTAGTCCCAGCACTGGCCTGATCAGACCCGGCTGCATCACTGGGCCTATACCTCAGTACGGAGCACCCGGACTCTGCAATCCCGGCTGCGGAACAGCTGGTTTCTGTACCCACCACAGCGGAGGCGGAGCCTGTGGAGATGCCAGCTCCACCGCCGCGCGGCCACCTGGCAGCTGCCGGGGCACAGGAGCCGACTTGAAGCCGGTACCCGTCGGGGAGTTGTAGCCCGACATCAGCGCTCATGATTGGTTAAGGCATTGGCGACGGCTGATTCGGCTGCATGCTGAAGTGCTTGCTCGAGAGCAGCGCAGGAGGAGGACCGCCGCCCACCTCAACAAAGAGGGTCCAGAGTTGAGAAGGTCGACCCGTGTTAACTTTGGTCAGCCCCCACTGAGATATAGAGAGTAATGGTAGTGACACCCAGCTACCCCATGTATAAAGTTAAAGTTTAAGTTTTTATGCTGCTAATGTTGAAAATGTGATTGATTGCCAATGTTGAAATCATACCAATTACCCGAGTACCTCATCTAATTTACAATTTGCACCTAGTGCATGGACCCTGTTCTATTTTTGTTGCTAAGTAATATGGACCATGGCTGCGGGACTGGCAGCAGCCAGCATAAACTTGTGCTATTGTATATAGTTGTGCCTCGTGCACCCACCAGAGTCATCTTTAACACCTCCAGGACTTCAATGCCGTCACAAGGAACCGGGGGATACGGGTTGTTTGGGTGGCAGGTTGAAGGGAGAGGGACAATGGGAATGGACTGTTGCAGGAAGGGGCTGCAGCGGAGTAGGCTGAGCCACCGGCTACCACTACAAACGGTAGCATTCCCATGGTTCTTATAAATATGAACTCTGAGAGTTTTTTATGCAATGTTTAACTGATGTGCCTCCCCTGTGTGGGATGATAAATTGTTACATTAAAAATGTTATTTCCCTTTTCTTTCAGTTAAAACAAAAATAAACCTCTGGGTGTTCTGTAGCTCGGGGACGAGCTACATTTAACCAAGGGGGAATGTGACGCACCTGAACTAGTCAGGGTGTCACTGGGTACTGTACTCTTTTATATTTTGGTGCAGGACTCAACCCTCATGATTCTGGGATCCTAACTTTTGGTATTTATAGAGAAAAGAACAAAAACCGCTCACCACTGCAGAGTCAAGCCTGAATATATCCTCCTGTTAATGTCCTTTAGTCCGGCACGGATTACAGCAGCAAGCTGAGAAGGTAATGGAACAGAACAATGGAAAAGATCCAGCTGGACTCCAAGGAGATGAATAAAAATGCTTCTTTATTTGTAACTTGGTTAAAAATAAATATTCATATTGGAAATGAAAACACCGGCTTGTGCACACTGATGAATGGCAGATGTATACCACAACGCGTTTCGGCGGAACGCCTTCCTCAGGACCTGAGGAAGGCGTTCCGCCGAAACGCGTTGTGGTATACATCTGCCATTCATCAGTGTGCACAAGCCGGTGTTTTCATTTGCAATATGGATATTTATTTTTAACCAAGTTACAAATAAAGAAGCATTTTTATTCATCTCCTTGGAGTCCAGCTGGATCTTTTCCATTGTTCTGTTCCATAACTTTTGGTATTGCTCCATCAGCATGCAAATCCTAGTCACACCTCACACCACACCCTGTCAGGCACACTAGTGGATGGTCTAGCTGGAACAGGGCCTCCCGCCTAGGGGTCAGATAGACTGGTGGGAGGGGTAGAGTTATTTCTGGAGTAGCTCCCAAAGAGTGAGGAGCTGGGAGTTGGAGCTCCCTTGGAGAAGTTGACTAGGTCGCAGATGGTGGTCTGGGACCGAAAGAGTCAGAAACCCAGTCGCAGGGTATTGGAGAAAGGTGCCAGGCTTACTTTAGGGGAACGGTCAGCACCGGAGTACTTAGTAACCGAACCGTTACCGAGCATGGCGGGGTACTGGACCCTAGATCAGGGAGTAGCTTCACACAACGTGATAATTAACCTGTGGAGGATTGTATCTTTATGAACTTTCCCCAAGAGAACAGAGATTGAAGGCATCAACACAACGAGGGGAATAGGGCTTTCCAGCCTATGCGGCCCACTGAAATCTCAAGTGTCAGCCATCGAGAGCACAGCTTCACTACTTAACAGAGGGGAGCGGGACCCCGACAGCTTCAATCAGAGGGGTCACAACGAACACTAAAATTTAGTGCATGGAGGTAAGGTACAGATCACCAGCAATACCAAAGGGAGTGGACTCCCGGATGAGCTCCCCTGAAGTGGCAGCGGCACCCAGAGACTTAGTTTACCTTTATGTCAGAGTCTGCTTTGTGGTCGCATCACTACCAACACTGCCTGCTGTCCTCCCCTGCTTCCAATCCGCACCACGCTCCCCTACACCTCCACCATCCAGAGTCCCGGGGCCTCCCCTACCCGTGGAGGGAACGTCATCTGCTGCCCCACTCCATCTCTCCCGGGTACTCCCATTGGCAGCGGCGGTACTCCCCTTACCGCGAACCATGGGGGGCATCACAAACTCTTATCCCCTGTAAATACTCCCTTTGTATTTGAAGTGGCCGCAAGCCCCTGGGTCCTGAGACTTTCGAGCCACAGCAGACCCCGGATCCGAGCAGTTCTACCGCTGCAGGGGCGGCACATAGCTGGTGTTCAACTACTGGGCTCTGCTGCTCACAAAGCCTTGCCAACATATGTAATGTTGAGTTTAGCACGTGGAAAGGTCGCAAACCAATCAGTGAGCTGCTACTTGAAGCGCTGCTGCAACACTGCCAGATCAGTGGTAGATATAACTGACTTCACATTCAGCTCAATCAAATCTCGGAAGGCTTTTTAGAAACCGCTGAAGCACTAAACTGAGCACGTAGGCCAGGCATGGTACGTGTGGCAGCTTGCCAAGCTTCAGAGCCACCACCAGGTTATGGCCACTGCATACACAACCATGCCTGGTTGGAGGTTCAGCAGCGAGAGTCACAGATCTGTCTGGTCTGTTAGACCTTTCAACAACTCTGCAGCAGTGTGCTATTTATCACCTAAAGATAAGAGTTAGGCTATGTGCGCACGTTGCGTACTGTCCCTGCAGAAATTTCTGCAGTGGTTTGAACAGCACACGTGCTCTTCAAATCGCTGCAGAAAGAGTCCGTAATAAAAAAAAAAAAAAAGCCGATTCCATGCACTCTGACTGCAGCCCCTCCCATAGACAGAGCAGGGACTGCATGCAGAGCGCAGGAAAGAAGTGACATGTCACTTCTTAGAACGCGCGCTTCGGGCAGCAGCCGAAGCGCTGTGCTCTAATACGCCACGTGCGCACGTCTCCTGCATAATCTTCATAGATTATGCTGGGGACGCAGGACGCATGCAGTTACGCTGCGGTGGAGATGGCAGCGTAACTGCATGCAAATACGCAACGTGCGCACATAGCGTTACAGCAGAGCCTGTTACTGCTTCACCAAGGCAGTGCTGTAGGGCTTTCAGCTCACAACTGATAGGACAAGAATTCGGAGATGAAGTATGAGGAAGGAGTGCAGGAATTCTGAGGTGGGGGGGGAAACCCTGATGGACTTAGGGCCCACATTTCTAGGTGTTGGTAGCATTGGTTCCGTCCCAGAGTTCCGGCCTCCACAAGGTTCACCCAGTGTGCTGTCAAGGAAATGTGGCATCCCAGGCCATAAGCAACTGTGCACGTGATAGTGCTTAAGTGGACATTCCAAGTAACTGCATTGGTGAGGGCACAAGTGATGTTATGGGACAAGTGCTTGTGTAAGGCAGGGACGGCACACCTGGAGAAATGGAGGAGACATGAGACCTAGTACCGAGTGCCCAAGGACAGCTGTCGTCATTAGGTTGCGGAAAGGCTCAGTGTCCACAAGCCTAAACTACAACATTTCCAGGGCAAGCATTTTGGAAATGTAGCCATTTAGAATTTGGGTCTGTGGGTGAGTGGCTTGGTATTTCCACTTGCATTCTAAGGCCTGAGGTATACTCAACGATATACTGGGACAAGAAAGTGGATGTGGCTGCTGATGTTGGTTGCAAATGTGCAATGACAGATGCAGGGTAGGAGGAATCCATGCCTGCATCCTGGACATGGGATTGTCCAGCATGTAGCACAGCAGAAGAGGCAGTGATGTAACCCACAGACTCTAATTGTGGACACAGGCGTTTGGCCCACCTAGTTGGGTGCTTGGATGACATATGTCTGAACATGCTGCTGGTAGTCACGCTGGTTGTAGTCTGGCCGCTGCTGAGCTTGGTACTGCACAGGTTGTAAATGTCCATTTTCTTGTATTCTGCGCTTTCCATAAAAACGAATCAGACTGGGGAACACCTAACCCTTGGTCTGGGATTTGCCCTCATGTGGATGCTCTGGGGAGCAGTTGACGACTTCTCCTTCTGGACACCCAACTGAATATTCCTGCCTGTTGCAGTATTGTGGATCCCTGCCCCTCTGCACTGCTCTACATGCCATCTTGCCAAGTTGGGTCAATGACTTCATCATCCATCACCTCGTCTAAGGGGTGCTTCACACACAGCGAGCTCGCTGCCGAGATCGCTGCTGAGTCACGCTTTTTGTGACGCAGCAGTGACCTCATTAGCGATGTCGCTGTGTGTGACACTGAGCAGCGATCTGGCCCCTGCTGCGAGATCGCTGCTCGTTACACACAGCCCTGGTTCGTTTTCTTCAAAGGCGCTCTCCCACTGTGACACACAGATCGCTGTGTGTGACAGCGAGAGAGCGTCAAATGAAGCGAGCAGGGAGCAGGAGCCGGCGTCTGACAGCTGAGGTAAGCTTGTAACCAAGATAAACATCGGGTAACCAAGGTGGTTACCCGATATTTACCTTAGTTACCAGCCTCCGCAGCTCTCACGCTGCCTGTGCTGCCGGCTCCGGCTCTCTGCACATGTAGCTGCTGTACACATCGGGTTAATTAACCCGATGTGTACAGCAGCTAGGAGAGCAAGGAGCCAGCGCTAAGCAGTGTGCGCGGCTCCCTGCTCTCTGCACATGTAGCTGC
Source organism: Anomaloglossus baeobatrachus (assembly GCF_048569485.1). Lineage (NCBI taxonomy): Eukaryota > Metazoa > Chordata > Amphibia > Anura > Aromobatidae > Anomaloglossus > Anomaloglossus baeobatrachus. The sequence goes on along the minus strand of NC_134356.1, from coordinate 88,768,201 downwards.
ATTACACATCGGGTTAATTAACCCGATGTGTACTGTAGCTAGGAGAGCAAGGAGCCAGCGCTCAGTGTGCGCGGCTCCCTGCACACACAGCTAAGGGGTGTGCGCTGGTAACTAATGTAAACATCGGGTAACCATACCCGATGTTTACCTTAGTTACCAGTCTCTGCAGCTTCCAGTCGGCGGCTCCGTGCAAGCGCAGCGTCGCTTGCACGTCGCTGCTGGCTGGGGGCTGGTCACTGGTCGCTGGTGAGATCTGCCTGTTTGACAGCTCACCAGCGACCATGTAGCGATGCAGCAGCGATCCTGACCAGGTCAGATCGCTGGTCGGATCGCTGCTGCATCGCTAAGTGTGAAGGTACCCTTACACTTTCTCATTCTGGTCCTAATCCTGACTTGTTGACTTAACATGACTTGTTAGCAACTGTGACTCCTCATCATCTACCTCTTGAGACAGTAATTGCTGATCTGCAACGTCAGCTTTTGATGACAGTGGCTGCTCACATATTTGAGCATCACTGCACATTATCTCACGTCCCTCTTGAAATGTGCATGGTGAGAGGTCAAAGAAGTCATAAATGGAAAGGTAACGAGCTCCTTGGAATGTCCATGTGTGGGGTCAATTGTCTCCTAGGACTCGTCATGGTGGGACGAAGAGGGATTAGAGTGAATATTATGTCGTCCAGGCTCTTGGCTAGTTAGACTGGATCGTGTGGTAGACAGGGTGGTTTTTGGAAACAGACTGGAAGCAGTATCTGCCATCTAACCAAAAGTAGCAATAGTACCAGCACAAATCCGTAAAAAAAATGTTTCAATTCAATTTTCAATTTTATTCAAGCAAAAAGGCATAAATACAAGAAGGTAGTTGGATTAAAAATAAAACTGATACAAGACAGGTACAGGTACTTGTGGCCCTTAGACTTAACCATCTTCCATCTAACCCACAACCTGCCTGCACTCTTCTGGCTTCAATAATAGTTTTCCATGCCCCCTTACAAGATGGAACAAGAAGGTAGGTCTAGATGATGCATGTGTTTGGTGTGCTCCTGCAGCAGGCACATTTTGCCCTGGCCCACGGCAACAGCCTTTTTGTGCACCACCATCAGCAGGACATCCTCTTCTACATCCCTTACCTCATGTCTTGCACATTTTAAATTATGTACACAGCTAAGAGAGGTATTATTAGGGAATAGAATCTATTTAAATTGTTCCTGAATTGAATTTTGTTTGTAGCGCAATGAGCCCTGCCTAAATGCCTCTAATACACTAGCCGTATTCTAACAGCTAACCCTACTCTCATTATAGAATAGAATCAGTTTGAATTAACCCTAAAAAGGACTTTTGATTGTACATGGCAGCACTAAAGACTGTAATGTAATTAACCCTGCCTAAATGCTTCTAACATGCTATCCCTACTCCAGCAACTAACCCTACATCATTTGCAACTAAAAGCAGTATTATTAAAAAAATAGAATCTATTTTAATTAGCCCTAAAAAGGACTTTTGCTGCACCAAGGAAAGTAATGTAAGGAACCCTGCCTAAATACCTATAGTGCACTATCCCTACTCTAGCAGCTAATACTGCACTAGTTACAGCTAAGATCAGTATTACTATGGAATATAATCTTTTTGAATTAATCCTGAAAAGGACTTTTATACGTGGCAGCACCAAAGACTGTAACAAAAATTAATTCTACCGAAATTACTCTAGTACACTATCCCTACTCTATCAGCTAACTCTACACTAATTTCAGCTAAGAGTAGTACTATTATACAATAGAATCTATTTGAGTTAGCCCTGAAAAGCACTGTTAGTTGTACATGGTAGCACCATGGGTTGTAATGCAATGAACTATGAATAAAATTCTCTAATACACTATCCCTACTCAAGTAGCTAACCCTACATTAATTTCAGTAAAAAGCATTATTACTATAGAATATAATCTATTTGAAATAGCCCTGAGAAGGACTGTTGGTTGAATGTGGCAGCACCAAGGACTATAATGCAATGAACCCTGCCTAAATGCCTCTGGTACACTATCCCTACTCTAGCAGCTTACTATACACCAATTGCAGCTAAGAGCGGTATTATTATAAAATAGAATCTATTAGATTTAGCCCTAAAAAGGACTGTGGGTTTAATGTTGCAACAACAGGTACTGTAACGCTAAAACACATTGTCCCTTCTCAAGCAGAAACTCTTCCTACACTATTTCTAGGAATAGTGCGCCGAGCATAGAGTCACCGGGTCTTATATAAACTCAATGGCACTATGCAGCTGGATAATCAAAGTAATTCCAGTAGACAACATAACTACAACATTACCATGACTTTCATGCAATCTTCTCATTTTTAGTGGCTGAAAATCAGCTACTACGAAACATGCCAGGTGGGGACTTGAGCATGGTGCCCAATTACCAGCATACTCAATCTAGTACCGAATGTCTCAAACATCAAGATGCTCAATTGAGTACCGAGCAATGCTGATCATGCTCACCCATCACTAGTTACTAGATCTTGTCCACCACCCAATCGTTACCATCATCATCCCTGACTGTGCATGTTTTTTTTTCTTTCTTTTACATTACCTTGTCCATTGTGATTGCAACTTTTCCTTTACCCTATATTTTTTTACTGCACTTAACTTTTGTGTTGTGAACCACAATTACGCTTTCTGAAAAAATAAGCAACGAAGAAATGCCAATTACACAAACAAAACGACAACAACAGTAACATGCAACGTTATTGTTCAGATTTGCTGGGCTCAGCGTATTCCTATATATTCAATTCACATTCGATTTGCATCAATATCGATTCGCTCATGTATAAAATTATCCTGCACAATACACTGGAAATGAAGCAAAAAGCTCAATAGTTTCATGTGTGTTTGCAAACATTACAAATTAAAGAGTATTTTATATTTCTCTTAAAACACACTGAGGTACTGCATGTGGTATGTAGTATATTGTTTGCAGATGTAACATGCTCCAAATTATCATGTATTTTTTGCACAGCAGGGGATTGAGATATCATATTGCAATGTGTCACTTGTACTTTGCAGTAAAGTAATACCTTGTTGCATTCTTTACTTCTACCACTAGGTTGCACATCAGAGTACTGTAGTAAGATCTGATGTTACTTGTGCTGTTTGTTGCTTTGAGACACACCTTTCCTTAGCAACTTAGTAATTAAATATTGTATTGATTCTGATTCTATCTATTCAGTTGAGTCTGACTCTTGGTTACTCTATAGGCCAGTTCTCACCATGCATCTCTGTTTTCCATGGCTTTTTTAATTGCTTGATATCCATTACTGTGCCATTCTTGATGTTGTTCAACCAATGGGCCTTCAGTGTCCCTATTTCTATTTACCACTGGCTATCACCTTTTCTAGTGAAATTGCCCTCATCGTATGTCCAAAAATAAGTCAGCTTCTATCTGGTGATCTTCTCTTTTCCGAATAGGTCGCCGCTATTCAACTATTCGTAAATATTCGATGTGCAATGTAAGTCTATGAGAAACCCGAATAACAACTATTCTGAACTATTCGGGCTTCCTATAGACTTACATTGCGCATTGAATATTCGCATATCGGCGACCTATTCGGAAGATATTCGCAAAGCCAAATATTTGAGGTATTTGATCATCACTAATTATCACGAACATCTTTGTTGGTGATCCTACCTGTCAACGGGATTTGAAGAAATCTTCTCCAGCACGACAACTCAAAGGCATCAATTTTTCTTCTGTTTTCTTTCATGACTGTTCACACCTCAAAGTCATATGCTGTAATTCAAAACACAATGGCAGTAATCAGTCTTTCTTTGACAGTGAAGAGGTTTGTGATGTGATCACATGGGTTCTTCGACCCTTATGAAATCCAACTTGGGCAACAGGAAATTCTGTATTAAAGATGTTGCCTAATAGCTTCTGAATAATCTTTAGAAGCACCTTGCTAGAATAAGGAGTCAAGGTGATTGTTCCATAGTTGGCACAGTCCCTGGTAGCGACGTTCTTCAAGAGTAAAATGAAAACTGATTTTTTCCAGTGCTTTGGACATGTGTAGGTCCTCTAGAACTTCTGGTATAATACGGTCAGTGCAGCTGTTGAGACTGGCTTGAGCAGCTCTGCACTAATACAATCAATGACAGGGGCTTTGGTGATGGCAACTTACACGTTTTGGACTATGAATAAGGACTATATTTATAGGGTCCAAAACGTGTAAGGTGACATGTTGCCTTTCCATTTTTAATGATGTATTAGATTTTAACCATACGTCAATAAAGAGTTTTTAATTTATCCTTTGCGAGACTCTATCAGTGCTGAATATTTCTCTCCTTTTTTCCCCCTTTTATGTATCAGTACTTCCTTTCAGGGATACAGACCCGAGATCCATCCTGAAATTAACTATCTCATAGATAACACCATAATGGTACTACGTTAGGCTGATTTTTTTCTTTTTCTTTCACCCTACATAAAGAAAACACAATTGAATTTATAAGTGTAGAATCAAAGCTGTTCTGTAGTAGTAATATGAAGTAAAAATACTGCTTCAAATCTGTACCAAAATCACATCAAATAAGGGGGAGAACACATTAGAAAAAGCAGCAAAAATGCTAGAATCAGAGAAGATTGTTTTTGTGTAGTGTGATAGCAGCATTTACTCTACACGATGCATGAAAATTGCTGTTATGGAAGGAAACAGAATGGGGAAGATGCCGGGACTCCCAAGGTCACTACTGGGAATTAAAGAAATAAATAGTTTTAAAAAATGGCATAGGTTCCCCCATTTATCATAACCAATCAAGGTAAAGCAGACAAGCTACAATCATCACAGTCACTGGGTAGAGTGAAGCCTGACCGGAAGTGACCTATGAAGCACCAGTCTCAGAACGAGGCTCTGTAGGTTGTACTCCAGAATCAATGGACATCGTGGGAAAGTCGGAGCTGTGGGGATTTTTTTTTAATTATAAATTGGTGACTGAGGGACTGACTCTTGTTTTTATTTCTTTACCTCTCTCTTTCTATGTCTCACAGGATCCCATGTGTGGACAACGTTGGATTTGGTGGACTACTTAAGATCTCCATTGCTATTTAAAAAAAAAATAAAGTGGTGAACCAGGGCAAGAGTTCGGGAGTGTTTTTTTAAAATAAAATATTTTTTGTGTATGTTCTTTGCTTTTTTTACTTATTAAAAGGACTATTTAGGATTTTGCAGCAGGAATGCTATCTCATAGAACGCACTGCACTGTCCCTATTCCTGGTTCTACGATTTACACAGCTGCTAGCAGCTACTGGACACTGTGTTCAGCCCTTACAAGGACTATTATTAGTTGGCTCCCGCACACAGTACAATCTATCTACAGTGCCTGCTCAAGCATGAATGCGTGCACAAAATGGCGGCTGCCTTATATAGCCCCTATGATGCTGTGCGGCTAAGCCAATCACAGTAAGACCACAACCAAGATGGCTACGGCGTTACTGTGAGGGAAAGCAACATCAGATGTGTTCATTGGCTGGCAAGAGGTGCCAGGAAGGCAGAAATGAAAATGAAAGTATCGGAGCGAATACCATATTAGCCGTCGGATAGCGAATAACTCAAATACCCCATTAGCCGTGTGATGCCCAATAGTGGCGTATACATTTGCTCATTCCTATTAAACAAGTCTAGAAACACCCTTTAGTGCCACATGAAAGGAATTAAAGGGTGCAAGTGTACAAATCCTGCTCTAGTCTAAGCTCTTCCTCCTACATGAGCTCTTCTTGAACTGCTGGTAGAGGAGACTGGGCCAAGCATCGCACCTCCGGCTCTCATATAAGGCTCTATAACGCGAGCAGCCAGTTAATGACAGTAATGCCAGTAGACAACATGGCTACAGCATTATCGTGTATAGCAGACAATGCCTACATGCTTATTGGTTGCCTAATAACCATGATACTCAATCAAGTAATGAGCGCCCCAATTCTTGATCGAGTATTGAGCAGTGGTGAGCATGCTCGCTCATCACATCATAACAGCTTCAACACACCTCCTGTATGGAGAAACTAGTTGCATGCATTTCTCAGATGTGATTTTCACTCATTCTTCTATACAAACACACTTCAAATCCTGAAGGTTTTGTGGGCTCCTTCTATGAACTCTCAGCTTTAGTTCCAATATTTCTATTGGGTTCAGGTCAGGTGATTGGCTGAGCCATTTGTTTTCTTTCTCTGAAGCCAATTGAGAGTTTCTTGGTTGTGTGTTTGGGTTGATTGTCTTGCTGAATCTTCGTTTCATCTTCAACATCCTAGTAGATGGCAAAAAACTTTTTTATCAAGAATGTTTCGGTGCATTTTCCATTCATCCTTCCTTCAATCAATTGTTGATATGTTATTTTGGAAGTGAAAAACTGGCTTCCAAAGCATTCAATTTTGGACTCATATGACCCAACTATATTCTCCTCGTATTTCTCAGACTTGTCTAAATGTTGTTGAGTGAAATTTAGATGCACCTGAACATGCTTTTTGTTCAGCAATGGAGTTTTGTGTGGTGAGCGTGTATATAGGTCATAGAGGTTGAGTGCATTACTTAATGTTTTCTTTAAAAGAAATGTACCTGCTGATTCCAGGGCTTTGTGTAGCACTCCACAGGTGGTCCTAGGCTTTTGAACAACTCTTCTGATAATTCTTTTCTCTCCATTGTTTGAAATCTTGCGGGGAGTAGTGATGGGCAGACCTGGACTGTAAAAGTCCGGATCCGCGCATTTTCAAATGTACCTGAGTGTCGGGCCTGGAATAAAACTTATTGAAGTGTTGTGCCCGGAATTCTCGGATCTGGCAACTCGGGAAATAAAAAAATAAAAATAAAGGACAAATAAGGAAAATAAGAGGCAAGTGCTTCATACATACCGAGGCTCCGGCGCAGCTGTAACTGCTTCCACAGCTGCTCATTCATTCCCGGGGCCGCTTATTATCCTTCATTGAATATGCACTGCTTTCCCCGCCTACTGGCATCTTTGATTGGTTGTGCTAAGACGTGTCCCCACCCTGAGTGATAGCGTGTCTGATGCTTCCAATCACAGACCCTGTCTGCGGGTCTATATTGCAAAGGGAACACTGCACTCTCTTTATTGTACAGTAAAAATAAATGAATAAAATATTTGGCATAGGTTCCCCCATATTGTGATACCCAGCACAGATAAAGCATATGGCTACAGGTTGCAGGCTCCAACTGTGCACTTATCTTGGCTGTGTATCAAAATAAAAGGAACCGCATGTGGCTTTGTTTAATATTATTATTATTTAAATAAGTAATTTAAAAAAACAAAGGGCAATACCCCCCCCCCCCATTTTTCATACCCAGCCATGATAAAGACCTACAGCTAAGGGCTGGTATTCTCAGGCTGGGGAGAACCATGCTTATTGCCTCCCCAGCCTAAATATAGCAGCCTCCAGCCACCCAGAATGGCTGAATTCATTAGATGTGACAGGCACTTTACCAGGCTCTTCCCGATTTGCCCTGGTGCAGTGGCAATCGAGGTAATAATTGGTTAAAGTCAGCTCACAGCTCCCACTAAGTCCTAGATTAGTGATGGGAAGGGTCTATGAGACTCCTCTATTACTAATCTGTAAGAATCCTTGATTTGAAATAAAATACAAATACATAAAAAACCTCTTTCACCATTTTATTAACCTCAAAAACACCTCTTCAGGTCCAATATAATCCACACAAAGTCCCATGACGATTCTAGCTCTGCTATATTTGAAGCTCACAGTGAGCGCCATAGAACATAACTGCTAAATGTGAGCTTCAGGCAGAGACTGACTGAACCACGCGATACATCATGCTATAGCACAGACGCTGAAGGGTCCAAGTCCTCTGAGACAAAATACGAAGGAAAGAATGGAGGGAGTGACGTGTCTTTAGCCAAAGATTGTGATGGGAAAATACAAAATAAGAAAGACAGCTGAACATGCCCTGGAAGAAGAGGCCAAAATAGAGCTGCAAAAAGAGAATGCAGAGGATCTAGATATGGCAAATCCAATATCACAAAACCCTGAGTTACACCAGTTCTCTCAAGAGGAATGGATCCAGATTTCTACCAACTATTGTGAGAAGCTTGTTGTAGGATATCCAAAACAATTGAGTCAAGTCATACAGTTTAAGGGCAATGGTACCAGATACTAATGAAATGTATGTAAACTTTTGACTTTGCAGAAAGTAATAAAAATGCCTTTAAACATTCTCTCTCATTATTCTGGCAGTTGGCAAATATAAATCTAAAATGGGATAGGTTTATTTTAATTTCATGCCACATAGTGAGAAAAACATGCATATGTGTAATTTTAGATAGTGTATGTAAACGTCTGATTTCAACTGTATAATGCTCTCCAGGAACATAACTCAAGCCGTCCTCCATCTTCTAAGAATATAAACACGGTTTACTGTCCTTTTCCCTTGTGGTACCTCTGCACAGGTTTGGATACAACATCACCCCAGAGATGTCCAAGGAAGATGTAACTGTCTCCACACACCGAACTTGCCGGGCCAGGTTAAGCTAACCCTCTCTCTAAGAGGTTCCTTCTGGAGTTGCAACAACCTCCACACACTGACTATGTGTCAGAAAAAAGACACCATTTTTAGATATGAGACACACTCATGGTTGGAGGTGTGAGGATAGCCTGACCTGCCTGTTTCTTTGGCTATCCATTAAACATGTCCCCAGAACACCATAATAAGCTTCTTGGCACTACAGGTGCTAGAGTAAACTTGCAGGTTTTCTGTGATACATATTACAATATATATTATAAGGTAGCGACGTTGGCTATCCAGAAACGTGAGGCAGTGACCCAGGATCTTGTTCACATCAAACAGTCTTTTTATTGTCCAAACACAAATAAGCATTTTTCCACAGACCTGGAATGTCTTTCCAGAACTCAGCCTGCTCATGCAAGTACTGTCTTATACAAAGTCTGATTACCAATGCTGTAGGACTCTGTACATGTAGGGGTCCAGTTGTTGTCTCCAAGGTTCACAGTGTTGTCCTAAGGCGGGCTTTGCACATTACGACATCGCATGCCGATGCTGCGATGTCGAGTGCGATAGTCCCCCCCGTCGTACGTGCGATATCTTGTGATAGCTGCCGTAGCGAACATTATCGCTACGGCAGCTTCACATGCACTCACCTGTCCAGCGATGTCACTCTGGCCGGCGACCCGCCTCCTTCCTAAGGGGGCGGGCCGTGCGGCGTCACAGCGACGTCACACGGCAAGCGGTCAATAGCAACGGAGGGGCGGAGATGAGCAGGATGTAAACATCCCGCCCACCTCCTTCCTTCTCATAGCAGCCGGGACGCAGGTAAGGGGATGTTCCTCGCTTTTGCGGCTTTACACACAACGATGTGTGCTGCCGCAGGAATGAGGAACAACATCGTACCTGTCGCTGCAGCGGCATTATGGAAATGTTGGAGAATACACCGATGATACGATAACGATGCTTTTGCGCTCGTTCATCTTATCAAAAAGGTTTTACACACTACGACATCGCAAGTGACGCCGGATGTGTGTCACTTTCGATTTGACCCCACCGACATCGCACCTGCGATGTCGTAGTGTGCAAAGCCGGCCTAACTCCACACAGCCACCTCTCACAATCCTGCTGCTCCCACAGCCTGGCTCCCAACTCAGACACACCCTGCTGTACACTGCTAGATTAAATGCAATTCATGGCCATGAAAATGTTGCAAGACCCATACTGGAGAGAGAGATCTGTCCCAGTACCAATCCTTCAGATCTCTCCAAAAATAAAAGCCCCAATAGGTTTACCTAAACAACAGACTTTGTCAAATAACTTGATCTCCAGGATTGTCCTGTATATTGCTCAATCCATCTTCCCATCTTCCCATCAACTCTGATTAATCTAACCATCCCTTCTAAGGCCTCTGCCACACTTGCGTGCCTCCGGTACGTGTGTGCCTTTTTTTTCATGTACCGGAGACACAGGCCCACGTGGTCCTATGTATTGTTATTGTTTTGGACACACGTAAGTATTCAGGAACGGAACGTGTGTCCGTTCCGTACTTACGTGTGTCCGTTTTTTAAAAACGCTGACATGTCCGTGTTGCTCTGGCAGCACGGATGTCACACGGCCCGCGCCCGTACCACACGGATGTAGTGTGGATGCGGGTCCATGTGACACGCACCGGAGAAAGACACGTCACAGTGTAAAAATAATAAAAACACATACTCACCTCCACCATACCTGCAGTCTCTGCCGCGGCTGTCCCCTGCATCCGTCCCCCAGTGAATTTGAACAACGCTTCTTCTTCACTGGGGGCCGGAAGCAGCGTCAGCAGGGCATGGCCTGTGCCAGATGCTGTCATTCAGCACCACAGACAGCGCCGGATGATGCAGGTAAGGCGGGGCTTTACGTTCTCCGTGTGTTATTACGTATAACACAAGGAGAACACGTACGTGCCATAAACACAACACACGGGGACCAAACAACCCCTTTAACACGTACGTGACAAAAATGATACGTTTTGTCACGTAAGTGTGGCAGAGGCCTAAAGAAAAGCATCCCCACAGCATGATGCTGACGCCATTATGTTGACGATGGGATTGTTTTTTTCAGGGTGATGTGCAGTATTAGGCTATGTGCCCACGGGACTCTGTATCTGCGGATTTTTCTGCATCAAAATCCGCAGCTTTCCCCCGGAATCCGCACCTTTTCTTAGGTGCGGATTTTGTGCGGATTTGACGCGGATTTAGTTGCGGATTTTACGATTTTTTTTTTAATTCAATTGAATAGGCAAAATCCGCACGAAAATCCGCAACAATAATTGACATGCTGCAGATTTTTCCGCACGAAAATCCGCACGATTTCCGCTGCGGAAAAATCTGCAGCGTGGGCACAGCATTTCCCAAATGCCATAGAAATGGCTGGGGAGTAGCTGTGCTGCAGATTTCTGGAAAATCCGCGGCTTTTCCGCGAGAAATCCGCGGCAAAATACGCGCCTTTTCCGCAGCGTGGGCACATAGCCTTAAGGCTAAATGCAAAATGCTATGTGTGGAAGAAATGCCATGTACGGTGACCTCTGAGTCCTGGTCGCAGCCAATACTATCATCCTGGATTGAACAGGTAAATGATGCGACTGAGGAAATGTAAAACTCAGGCCAGATATGCAACAGGCACAATGGATGACTGAGTTGTAACAGCAACAGATTTTTATTTAGGTGGGAACAAGGAGATAGAGAAGGGATTGGTACGCAAACATAAACAATACAGAAGTTCAAAGCAAATAAATCAAATCCCTCAGTCTCTGAGTCCCTTCTCTCTCTCACACACCAGCCTGACAAAAAGAACTGAGATGCATTTCCAGGGTTGCTGAACGGAAATGGAAGAGATCTCATTCCACCAAGCATTTCATCACATACAAGCATCCCTCAACAATTTTAAGTCTGCACTCACTGCTGCAAAACAAACCTACTTCTTATCTCTAATATCCTCCCTATGTCACAACCCTAAACAGCTATTCAACAGTTTCAATTCTCTCCTCTGTCCCCCAGCACCTCCTCCATCTCATCTCAGCTGAAGACTTTTCCCATCTCACTACCTGTGCACCTGACCCACCCCCGTCCCACCTCATCTCCAACCTTACCGCAGTCTTTGTCCCGACCCTAACCCACCTCTTCAACCTATCCCTAACAACTGGTGTCTTCTGCTCATCCTTCAAGCATGTGTGGCGCTCCTGACCTGGTCAGGCACCACTGAGTACTGCACCCATGCTGGGTAATCCAGAAGGCTGACCGAGGTGTGACTACACAGGCGCATAGTAATCAGGTCTCACACATCTACCTTTGGGAGGACCCCTGAGAGATTACAGGAGGGGGCGTAGCCTCCATGTCCACTCAAGGGGTGTGGTAGATGTCACGCTCCCCGGCTCCCCTGCCACGCTCCCCGGCTCCCCTGCCACGCTCCCCGGCTCCTTTGCCAGGCGTCCCTCGCTCCACGGCCTCCATGCTCCCTCACCTGCGCCCTCCAGGCAACCCGGTCCCCGGTCCCGGCGCCCATCTGCGATGCTGAGCACTCCTGCCTCCTGTGCACCGCTCCCTGCTCTGGCTTCTGGCACCCGGGCCTCGCGCATGCGTATTAGGGCGCGCGCGCGGTCCTTGACCCTCTCTGAAAGGGCCAGCGTCCTCCAACAGGATATTGAAGATTCAGGTGCAGGGTATATAGGGGGTTCATTTCCAAGTGGGCGGGGCCTGTTCTTCGTGTTTGCTAAGCTAGGAGTCAGGTCTCCCTGTGCCATTGTCTCGTACTTACCTATCTCTCTTGTAGAGCCGCTCCTGTCTCGCCAACCGGCCCTGACGGTTCCAGAACCCCGAACGGACTGTCCGCCATCTTCTCAGTTCCTACCGTCTCCGATCCCTGGATCCGTGTGGTGACCGACCTCCCCGTTCCGCTGGTTTCGGACCCTACCTGACATCATCTCGGCCTCCGAACCTGCGCTCCGTCACCCGGACTACCTTCAGAGACTCCGTGGTCCCAGGGACTTCTACACCCACTCCTCTGAACGGACTGTCCTGCTACCCGTAGTGCTTCGGCTACCGGGCACCTTGCCCTCGGTGGGGTGCTCAGTCCAGTGGATCCACCTCCTGGGCCTACCCGTCATCCTGGTCCTAACAGTAAGAACAGGCCATGGATCCCGCCGATGCATTAGCGTCCCAGCTGGCTGGATTGCAGCAGGAACTCGGACGACAACGCGAGACCCAATCCCGCATGTTAGCCTTCATGACCTCAGTGGACACCCGTCTGAATACGCTGCAAGCCACAGCTACGTCCCTGGCATCACAGTCCACGTCCACGTCCACACCTTCCGTGGCAGCCTCCTCAGAAGCCTCTAAACTCCGCTTGGCCTCTCCACCCCGATATGCCGGAGATCCTAAGACCTGCAGAGGATTCTTGAACCAGTGTTCCCTCCACTTTAAACTGCTTCCGCATCTGTTTGCCTCCGATCAAGCCAAGGTGGCGTTTGTGATGTCCCATCTAGAGGGTGAGGCACTTGCCTGGATGAACCCCTTGTGGGAGAAGGAGGACCCTGTAACCACTGACATCCAGGAGTTCCTGCAGGCGTTTAGAACCACCTTTGATGAACCCGGACGTGCCGCCGCGTCCGCCTCATCACTCCTCAAACTGCGCCAGGGGACCTTGATGGTGGGTCAATACAATACGCCATCCGCTTTCGCACCTTGGCCTCTGAATTAGGGTGGAATAATGAGGCCCTAACCGCCGCCTTCTGGGAAGGACTCTCCAGTCGTATTAAGGACGAGCTGGCCGGCCGCGATGTTCCTTCCACCCTGGATTCCCTGATCGCACTAGCCACCCGCGTGGACCTCAGATTCCAGGAACGATCCAAAGAGGTGTCCCGCGAGAGACGTCCGATATGGCATTCCTCTCCTCCGCAGAAGCCCGCCGTACTTCAGTCGGCGTCATCTGGTGTCTCTGTCCACGAGCCCATGCAGATTGACCGTTTGCGGCAGTCTGAACAACGCCGAGCAGAACAGCTCGCCAAGGGCCTCTGCTTCTACTGCGGAGAGGGCACACACCTGCTACGTTCCTGTCCAGAGAGGCCGGGAAACTCCAAAGCCTAGGGCTGGTAGGAGAGGCCACCCTAGGTACTGGGACTCTCTCAGACCCGGTTACGTGGACGGTTCAAGTGACAGCAGGAGAGACGCGGTTCACGGCGGAAGCGTACCTCGATTCCGGGGCAGCAGGCAATTTCATCCAGCAGGCCACAGTGGACAAGTACCAGGTGCCTGTTACTCCACTCGACAAACCCCTCGTGATTGCCTCTGTAGACGGGAGACCCCTCTCTGACACCATCTCTTGGATCACCAAGCCTGTAGTACTATGCATCGGTGCCCTGCACACTGAGAAAATCACCTTCTACGTCCTCCCGCATATGTCTCATCAAATCCTGCTGGGACTCCCCTGGTTACGGACACACGAACCGTCGGTCAGCTGGCGTGCTGGCGAAATTACCCGATGGGGCCCCTCTTGCCACGAGAACTGCTTGAGGTCCATACAGCCCATCCGACGACCTCCGGTCCCGGAGTCCCTACCAGGACTGCCTTTGGCCTATTGGTCCTTCGCGGACGTCTTTGAAAAAAAGGAGTCAGAGGTGCTGCCGCCACATCATCCTTACGACTGTGCCATCGACCTACTCCCGGGAACCACACCACCTCGAGGACAGATATATCCTTTGTCCCCTGCTGAAACAAGGGCCATGTCTGCCTACATCACTGAGAACTTGGCAAGGGGATTCATCTGGAGATCCTCCTCTCCTGCTGGAGCAGGCTTCTTCTTCGTTAAGAAGAAAGAGGGCGACCTGCGCCCATGCATTGACTACCGGGGATTGAATCAAATCACCGTAAAGAATAAATACCCCCTGACGCTCATCCCCGAATTGTTTGATCGGCTTAGAGGAGCTCGTTTGTTTACCAAGTTGGATCTTCGTGGTGCCTACAACCTGGTCCGCATCCGCTCTGGGGACGAATGGAAGACCGCATTCAATACTCGCGATGGGCACTACGAGTATTGTGTGATGCCCTTCGGCCTGTGTAACGCACCGGCAGTCTTTCAAGAGCTAGTGAACGACGTGTTCCGGGACCTTCTCTACGTCTGTGTGGTGGTATATTTGGATGACATCCTGGTCTTCTCTCCGGACCTCCAGACCCACAGAGAGAACGTGCAGCTGGTACTACAAAGGCTTAGAGAGAATCGCCTGTACGCCAAGTACAAGAAGTGTGTCTTCGAGCAGTCTTCTCTTCCCTTCCTGGGTTACGTAATCTCCGATACCGGCCTGCAGATGGATCCGGAGAAGGTCTCTTCCGTTCTCAACTGGCCCCCTCCTTCCGGACTGAAGGCAATTCAACGTTTTCTCGGCTTTGCGAACTATTACCGTCAGTTCATCCCTCACTTCTCTGCCCTGACTGCGCCTCTCTCTGCCTTGACCAAGAAGGGGGCTAATCCGAAGGACTGGTCACCTGCGGCCGACGCCGCGTTTGGCTCCCTGAAGCGGGCATTTGCTTCATCTCCTGTGCTCCACCGTCCTGAGTTAAACCGACAGTTCACCTTGGAGGTGGATGCCTCCTCCTCTGGGGCCGGGGCAGTGCTCATGCAGAAGTCCTCCACCGGGAAGATGGTCACCTGCGATTTTTTCTCCAAGAGCTTCTCAGCGTCCGAACGCAACTATACCATCGGTGACCGAGAGCTATTGGCAGTCAAACTGGCTGTGGAGGAATGGTGCTACCTTCTGGAGGGAGCAGTGTACCCCGTGATCATTTACACGGACCACAAGAACCTGGAATACCTGCGGTCTGCTCAGCGACTGAACCCACGACAAGCCAGGTGGTCCTTGTTCTTTGCCAGGTTCGATTTTCAGCTCCATTTTCGGCCCGCGGATAAGAATGTGCGAGCAGATGCCTTGTCCAGGTCATTCGTGCCCATGGAACAGGAGGAGGAGACATCCCAGCCCATCATCTGCCCAAGTAAAATCATTCCGGTGGCTCCTGTCACTCTGGCCCAGATACCGCCCAGGAAGACCTATGTCTCTGAAACTGACAGACAAAAAGTGTTGCACTGGGGCCATGCCTCGAAAATAGCCGGCCATGCTGGTCAGAAGAGAACATGGAGTACAATTGTACGTCACTATTGGTGGCCATCCCTTCGCACGGACGTCGCGTCCTTTGTCTCAGCCTGCTCCTCTTGTGCCCGGCACAAGACGCCCAAACACCTGCCATATGGTCGTCTTCTGCCGCTGCCAATTCCCTCCGTTCTGTGGCAACACATTGCAATGGACTTTATTACAGACTTGCCCTTGTCCTCCGTACACACAGTCATATGGGTCGTGGTGGACCGTTTCTCCAAAATGGCTCATTTCGTCCCTATGGCTGGACTCCCCTCTGCCCAGGAACTCGCTGATGCCTACATACAGCACATCTTCCGGTTGCATGGCTTTCCCTCACACATTGTGTCCGACAGAGGAACTCAGTTTACCTCCCGCTTCTGGAGGGCTCTCTGCAAACATCTGGGAGTGACTCTGGACTTTTCTTCAGCCTACCATCCTCAGTCGAATGGCCAGGTGGAACGAGTCAATCAGATCCTGACTTCCTTCTTACGTCACTACGTTAACGCCCATCACGACGACTGGTCCACGCTTCTTCCTTGGACTGAATTGTCCCATAACCATCACGTCAGTGACTCCTCCTCCAGCTCTCCCTTCCATGTCGTTTACGGACTTCAGCCTTCCGTCCCATTGCCTGTATCTTCTTCCTCGGATGTCCCTGCTGCTGATACCGTAGTCCGTGACTTTTCAACGATTTGGGACTCTGTCAAGACAACCCTTGGACGTGCTTCCCTGCGGATGAAGAGACACGCAGACAAGAGGCGTCTGGATCCTCCTTGTTTCTCTCCAGGAGATCTGGTCTGGCTTGCTTCCAAATATGTCCGATTGAAGCTACCATCATACAAGCTGGGCCATCTCTACATCGGGCCGTTTAAAGTCATCGGCAAAATAAATGAGGTCTCCTACAAGCTGCAGCTGCCAGCCACGATGAGGATACCCAACTCCTTCCACGTCTCCCTGCTCAAGCCGGTTGTCCTTGGTCCCTTCTCCGCTACTGCAAGTTCTGCTCCTCCTCCTATTGCTGACGATGACATTTATGCGGTAAGGGATATCGTGGCCATGAAGACCGTGCGGGGCCGACAGTTCTTCCTGGTGGACTGGGCTGGGTATGGTCCTGAGGATAGGTCCTGGGAACCCCGGGAGAATGTGGGTACTCCCCTGATACGTGCCTTCCTGTCCCGGTTGCGGGGAGTGGGGTGTGGGGGAGGGGGTACTGTCACGCTCCCCGGCTCCCCTGCAACGCTCCCCGGCTCCCCTGCCACGCTCCCCGGCTCCCCTGCCACGCTCCCCGGCTCCTCTGGCACGCTCCCCGGCTCCTTTGCCAGGCGTCCCCCACTCCACGGCCTCCATGCTCCCTCACCTGCGTCCTCCAGGCAACCCGGTCCCCGGTCCCGGCGCCGATCTGCGATGCTGAGCACTCCTGCCTCCTGTTCACCGCTCCCTGCTCTGGCTTCTAGCACCCGGGCCTCGCGCATGCGCATTAGGGCGCGCAAGCGCAGTCATTGACCCTCTCTTAAAGGGCCAGCGTCCTCCAACAGGATATTGAAGATTCAGGTGCAGGGTATATAGGGGGTTCCTTTCCAAGTGGGTGGGGCCTGTTCTTCGTGTTTGCTAAGCTAGGAGTCAGGTCTCCCTGTGCCATTGTCTCGTACTTACCTATCTCTCTTGTAGAGCCGCTCCTGTCTCGCCAACCAGCCCTGACGGTTCCAGAACCCCGAACGGACTGTCCGCCATCTTCTCAGTTCCTACCGTCTCCAATCCCTGGATCCGTGTGGTGACCGACCTCCCCGTTCCGCTGGTTTCGGACCCTGCCTGACATCATCTCGGCCTCAGAACCTGCGCTCCGTCACCTGGACTACCTTCAGAGACTCCGTGGTCCCAGGGACTTCTACACCCACTCCTCTGAACGGACTGTCCTGCTACCCGTAGTGCTTCGGCTACCGGGCACCTTGCCCTCGGTGGGGTGCTCAGTCCAGTGGATCCACCTCCTGGGCCTACCCGTCATCCTGGTCCTAACAGTAGAGAGCCTGGTTGCTAGGTTGCGTAGGCAAGAACAGGAGAGGAGGAAGTAGTGAGCCCGTAATTAATTGCAGCTCAGGGAGAGCAGTCGCATGCAGCAGACCCTGGAGTCTGTCACAATCTGACAACGTACGCGCAGTGACTACCGACAGGGGAGATCGGTCACCTGGCAGTGCCACCCGAAATCCACCCAAGGCTGGAGAGAGCAACGGAGTGGCAGAGTAAGGGGACTGCCAGGGAGGTACTAGGCCCGAAAGGGTAACAGGTCCCAGTGCAGAGATAGATTCACCTTTCTTCTGCCAAACCTGCTGGTGGGGGCACTCCAGACCCACACCATACCACCACAAAGTCCGCAGCCACGTAGCAAAGAGAGGGCCCATAGTTCACAGGAGGCAAGCAGCCGGAGTGACCTGGTCCAGGCTACAAGCAAACGGGCCGAAACGAGGGGAGAACAGGCAGCAGCAACTTCTCTGGGTGACCCCCGTAGGGACTTCAAGTCGGGGTCACCACAAAAAGACACAGGGCTAAGGAAGACGAGTTGGTAGTCAGTTAGTCACCCTCATCAGCCAGCCGGAAGGATACCTGGTTCCAGCCTGGTTCATCCCAGCTATGCCCGGGTTACTCACCCTGCCATCTACTGTGAGTAAAAAAATCCTGAAAGACTGTCTGGACTGTGCCTGAGTCATTCTGCGCCTTGTGGTTCCACACACTTAGACAGGGCCCTGGGGCTTGCCTCACTCTCGGGAGGCCACTACAACTGACTGCACCCACCATGAGCCCCAGGCACCCCTTAATCTGCAGTGGCGGTCCCCACTGACCGCAATACCGAGAGTGGCGTCACGAAATCCTAAAAGAAGGTTACCTACCTGTTACCAGACTGTTCCATCCACGTGGAGTCCCTGAAGGTAATGCACCGACACAACACCTGTGGGGCTTCACACATGCATCAATAACACCTATCCTCAAAAAAGCGTTTCCTCAACCCATCCTTTGTTTCTAGCTATTGCCCCATATCACTTCTCCCCTGTGCCTCCAAACTGAAACAGCACATCCATCTTAAACTTTCCTCCTTCCTCTCCACGAGAAAACTCTTTGACTGGCTACAATCTGGCTTCCGACTGCATCATTCCACTGAAACTGCCCTCACTAAAGCCATCAATGACTTACTAACTGCCAAATCAATGTGACACTACTGTGTCTTCCTCCTAGACCTTTCCTTTGTCTTTGACACTATGGACCATTCCTTTCTACTACAGATTCTCTCTTCTCTTGGCATAACAGACTTGCCTCTATCTTGGATGTCTTCATAAATAAGCAAACAAACTATCAGCGTCCTCCACTCTCACACCACTTCCTCATCTGGACCCCTATCTATCGGAGTCCCGCAAAGTTAAGTTCTTGAACCTCTGCCCTTTTCCATCTACACCTTTGGCCTGGGACAGTTCATAGATTCCTAAGGCTTTCAGTATCATCTCTATGCTGAAGATATGCAGATCTACCTCTCTGTATCTGATGACCTCCTTATTATCAAGAATACCACAATGTCTGTCTGCTATTTTATCCTCTTTCTCTGCTTGATTTCTAAAACTTAACATGGACAAAATGAAATTCATCAACTTTCCTCCTCCTCACTCAAACCTATTCATCAAAGTCAATAGCTGCTCACTCTCCCCAGTCCCGCATGCTCGCTGCCTCGGGGTAACCTCCGACTCTGCACTCTCCTTCAAGCCACACATCCAAGCCCTCTGCACTTCCTGCAAACTCCAACTGAAAAATATGTCCCCAATCCTTACATTTCTTAACCAAAAATCTGCAAAAACACTAGTGTATGCCCTTATTATCTCCCGCCTGGACTACTGCAACCTCCTGCTCTCTGGCCTCCCTTCTAACACTCTATTCTAAAATCTGCTGCCTGACTATGCCATCTGTCCCCCTGATATTCCCCAACTCCTCTCTGCCAATCCCTTCAATGGCTTCCCATTGCCCAAAGACTTCAGTTCAAATCCGTCACATGACATACAAAGCCATCTACAACTCTGTACTCCAAGATATCAGAATCTCACCTACCTTAGAAACCTTCAAAGGGAAGTAAAAAACTCAGCTCTTCTGACAAGCCTACAACCTGCAGTGATCCTCACTCCACTATAGTGCTGTACAACCAGCTCTACCCTCAAGTACTGTATCTTCACCCATCCCTTGTAGACTGTGAGCCCTCGCGGACAGGGTCCTCTCTCCTCCTGTACCAGTCTGTGCAATTGGATTGTTCATGATTATTGTACTTGTCTCTCTTATGTATACCCCCTTTACACATCTCCATAGAATAAATGGTGGTATAATAATAAACAATAATGATAATTATGCAGGAAGAGAGAGATAGATAAAGGATGGGTAAGCAAAAATAAACAATACAAAAGTTCAAAGCAAATAAATAAAATCATAGTTGAAACATTTCACAGTTACACTCGACTGTTCAGGTACATGCAATCACATCAAGTTATTATAAACAGATTTTCTTTAACAATAACCTAACGCATCAGGAGAGTATTAGTTTCACCCTTACTTATAGTCACAGTATGCAATTAAACAAGAAAAACGTAGACAAACGTAGATAAATCAATCTACAAAACTGTTTTTTAAACATGGCGCCGATATGTTGCAATGCACTACACCAACAGTTAGGGGTACTTTGCACGCTGCGACATTACTACTGCGATATCGTCGGGGTCAAATCGAAAGTGACGCACTTCCGGCGCTGGTAACGACATCGCAATGTGTAAAGCCTAGATGCGCCGATAAACGATCGCAAAAGCGTCGAAAATCGGTGAGCTGTGTAGCGTCGGTCATTTTCATAATGTCGCACCAATAGGAGATACAATGTTGTTCCTCGTTCCTGATGCAGCACACATCGCTGTGTGTGAAGCCGCAGGAGCGAGGAACATCTCCTTACATGCCCCCACCAGATATGCGGAAGGAAGGAGTTGGGCGGGATGTTTACGTCCCGCTCATCTCCGCCCCTCCGCTTCTATTGGCCGCCTGCCGTGTGACATCGCTGTGACGCCGCACAACCCGCCCCCTTAGGAAGGAGGCAGGTCGCCGGCCAGAGCGACGTCACAGGGCAGGTAAGTGCGTGTGAAGCTGCCGTAGCGAAAATGTTCACTACGGCAGCTATCACAAGATATCACATGTGCGATGGGGCATTATGGGGTATTATCGCGCTCGGCATCGCTAGCTGATGCTAGCGATGTCGCAACGTGCAAAGTACCCCTTAATGTTGGTAATCAACTATTTTCTCTCTTAGAACTCTCTCGTTAAGGCGATAAGTAATGGCCCAGCTCACTTGGATTGTGCTCTGGAACAAATATTACTTTCTCAGTCTCTGGTTTTCGATGTCTAATCTTCGGTGTTTGACCGCATAGTCTGATCCTCTTCTGGTAATGGTATTCCGTCCTTTGGTGATGGCATTTGGTCTTCGGGTTACTCTGGGCTCAGTGCACTTCCAGATGTTTCCCCCGCAAATGACACGGGTCTGTCCTGGTTCGCACACATTGGTTTTCCTGATAGTCTTGGCGTCAACTCCACCTTCTTGCTGCTGGCTGAGCCTTTTATATTTTGTAACTGCGGCATAGTTGTCATCTGAATCGATATATCCCCTTCTAACTCATGCATCATGGAAAGCCACTTATTACAGATCGGTTTTAAGTGACCCTGGTCCTCCGGTAGATGCCGATTTTAGTGTACAAATGTAATGGAGCAAAGGATATGAGTAATCTCTTCTGGCCACCCGCATACAGAAGCAATAGAGTCAAGCGACATGCGACAATGCTCATTGCCTGCTATCTGGTCCTCAGGAGCTATTCTTTCTACAATCACAACTTCAGCCTCTCCACTATAAAGGTTACTCACATCACACATCACATATTAAATTAAAATTTTATCAGATCCACTCATCTCTAGCCACAACCTCAGAGTTTGGCTGTTCATCACAGAGTTCTAAGCCTCCTACATGGCTGTTTCTGTCTCAGTGATACTTCCTGTGAATGAAAATGAAAATCATTATCATCTGTTTGGTATATTTGGTTTGTGAAAATATAGCTAAAAGAATTAAAGGGAACCTGCCACCAGATTTGTCCCCTATATGCTGCAGCCACCACCAGTAAGCTCTTATACACACGTCCTACGTCATCAACACAAAGTCCGCCATTGATCTCCTGTGTACATGCAATTCTCTCTGCCCAGCTGAAGGCAGATCAAAGTATTGTAGTGCACAAGCAACGGCGTTCTTTGACCTTTCCCTGCACATATGCATTACAGTACTTTGCTCTGCCCACAGAAGGGCAGAGAAAAATGTGCATGCGAGGCCTGCAATGAGTTTTGACCACCATGCAGCAGCTCAGTTCCAGTCTGTTGGCAATCTTCCTATGACCTAGGCCATCTTTATGTAGAGCAACAATTCTTTTTTTCAGATCCTCAGAGAATTCTTTGCCATGAGATGCCATGTTGAAATTCCAGTGACCAGTATGGGAGAGTGTGTGAGCGATAACACCAAATTGATCATACTTGCTCCCCATTCACACCTAAAACTTTGTAACACTGATAAGTCACATTACACTGGATAGGGAAAATGCCTAATTGTGTACAATTTGAGCATTTTCATTTAGAGGTGTACGCACCTTTGTAGCCGGCTGTTTAGACATTAATGGCTGTGTGTTGAGTTATTTAGAGGGCACATCAAATTTACACTGTTATACAAGATGTACACTGACTACTTTACATTGTACCACCACAGATAGAATATTTACAAAATTGTGAGGGGTGTATTCACTTTTTTGATGCACTGTATATAATATATACCCGTATATATATATATATATATATATATATATATATATATATATATATATACAGTGCCTACAAGTAGTATTCAACCCCCTGCAGATTTAGCAGGTTTGATAAGATGCAAATAAGTTAGAGCCTGCAAACTTCAAACAAGAGCAGGATTTATTAACAGATGAATAAATCTTACAAACCAACAAGTTATGTTGCTCAGTTAAATTTTAATAAATTTTCAACATAAAAGTGTGGGTCAATTATTATTCAACCCCTAGGTTTAATATTTTGTGGAATAACCCTTGTTTGCAATTACAGCTAATAATCGTCTTTTATAAGACCTGATCAGGCCGGCACAGGTCTCTGGAGTTATCTTGGCCCACTCCTCCATGCAGATCTTCTCCAAGTTATTTAGGTTCTTTGGGTGTCTCATGTGGACTTTAATCTTGAGCTCCTTCCACAAGTTTTCAATTGGGTTAAGGTCAGGAGACTGACTAGGCCACTGCAACACCTTGATTTTTTCCCTCTTGAACCAGGCCTTGGTTTTCTTGGCTGTGTGCTCGTTGTCTTGTTGGAAGATGAAATGACGACCCATCTTAAGATCCTTGATGGAGGAGCGGAGGTTCTTGGCCAAAATCTCCAGGTAGGCCGTGCTATCCATCTTCCCATGGATGCGGACCAGATGGCCAGGCCCCTTGGCTGAGAAACAGCCCCACAGCATGATGCTGCCACCACCATGCTTGACTGTAGGGATGGTATTCTTGGGGTCGTATGCAGTGCCATCCAGTCTCCAAACGTCACGTGTGTGGTTGGCACCAAAGATCTCGATCTTGGTCTCATCAGACCAGAGAACCTTGAACCAGTCTGTCTCAGAGTCCTCCAAGTGATCATGAGCAAACTGTAGATGAGCCTTGACATGACGCTTTGAAAGTAAAGGTACCTTATGGGCTCGTCTGGAACGGAGATTATTGCGGTGGAGTACGTTACTTATGGTATTGACTGAAACCAATGTCCCCACTGCCATGAGATCTTCCCGGAGCTCCTTCCTTGTTGTCCTTGGGTTAGCCTTGACTCTTCGGACAAGCCTGGCCTCAGCACAGGTGGAAACTTTCAAAGGCTGTCCAGGCCATGGAAGGCTAACAGTAGTTCCATAAGCCTTCCACTTCCGGATGATGCTCCCAACAGTGGAGACAGGTAGGCCCAACTCCTTGGAAAGGGTTTTGTACCCCTTGCCAGCCTTGTGACCCTCCACGATCTTGTCTCTGATGGCCTTGGAATGCTCCTTTGTCTTTCCCATGTTGACCAAGTATGAGTGCTGTTCACAAGTTTGGGGAGGGTCTTAATTAGTCAGAAAAGGCTGGAAAAAGAGATAATTAATCCAAACATGTGAAGCTCATTGTTCTTTGTGCCTGAAATACTTCTTAATACTTTAGGGAACCAAACAGAATTCTGGTGGTTTGAGGGATTGAATAATAAATGACCCTCTGAATAAACTTTTCACAATTTAAAAAAAAAATAAAAAAAAGAAATAACATTCTTTTTTGCTGCAGTGCATTTCACACTTCCAGGCTGATCTACAGTCCAAATGTCACAATGCCAAGTTAATTCCGAATGTGTAAACCTGCTAAATCTGCAGGGGGTTGAATACTACTTGTAGGCACTGTATATATATACAGCTCTGGCAAAAATTAAGAGACGACTGCAAAATTGTCAGTTTTTCTGATTTTCTCTTTATAGGCATGTTTTTGAGTAAAATGTAAATTGTTATTTTATTCTATAAACTGCTGACAACATGTCTCCGAATTTCCAAGCAATACATTTTGTATTTATTTTCTGAAAATGAGAGATGGTCAAAATAACAAAGAAATGAAAGCAAAGAAAACAAGTTCATAATCATTTAGAAACAACAATACTAATAATGTTTTAACTCAGGAAGAGTTCAGAAATAAATATTTTGTGGAATAACCATGATTTTTAATCCCAGCTTTCAAGTGTCTTGGCATGCTTTCTACCAGTCTTTTCACACTGCTTTTGGGTGACCTTTTGCCACTCCTGGTGCAAAAATGTAAGCAATTCTTTGTTTGATGGCTTGTGACTATCCATCTTCCTCTTGATTACATTCCAGAGGTTTTTAATGAGGTTCAGGTCTGGAGATTGGGCTGGCTATGACAGGGTTTTGATGTGGTGGTCCTTCATCCACACATTGATTGACTTAGTTGTGTGGCATGGCGCATTGCTGGAAAAAAAACAGTTCTTAGAGTTGGGGAACATTGCCTGAACATGCAGCTTGATTCATACGTCCTTCGCAAAGTGTAATCTGCCCAATTTCTAGAGTAAGGTAATCTTCTCTGATGAGTCTAATTTTCAGCTTTGTCAAACACCTGGTCGTCTAATGGTTAGATGGAGACCTGGAGAGGCATACAAGTCACAGTGTTTTGCACCCATTGTGAAATTTGGTGGAGGATCAGTGATGATCTGGGGATGCTTCAGCAAGCCTGGAATTGGGCAGATTAAACTTTGCAAAGGACATATGAATCAAGCCGCATACAAGGTTATCCTGGAAAAACAGTTGCTTCCTTCTGCTCAGGCAATGTTCCCCAACTCTGAGGACTGTTTTTTCCAGCAGGACAATGCACCATGCCACACAGCTAGGTCAATCAAAGTGTGGATGAATGACCACCACATCAAAACCCTGTCATGGCCAGCCCAAGCTCCAGACCTGAACCCTATTGAAAACCTCTGAAATGTATTCAAGAGGAAGATGGATAGTCACAAGCCATCAAACAAAGAAGAACTGCTTGCATTTTTGCACCAGGAGTGGCATAAGGTCACCCAAAAGCAGTGTTAAAGACTGTTGGAAAGCATGCCAAGACACATGAAAGCTGTGATTAAAATCATGGTTATTCCCCAAAATATTGATTTCTGAACTCTCCTTGAGTTAAAACATTATTAGTATTGTGGTGCTCCTGAAACTTCAGTCGCCACAGGGTACTGCATCTCACTTAAGGTGCAGTACTCATCCCAGGTAAGGAAGAGTTTAATTGCTGGTGTTCACCTCACTCACAAACCACACACAGTCAAGTGCTTTCCCACTGGGATTGGCCTGGGGTAGACAGGGGGGTGGCCATCATGAGACATGGGACTTTTCTGGTCACTTAGACAACAACCTGGGGGGTGGGCACCACTTGGGGAAAAGGAAGGAGCATCTACACACTTAGAGAGTTTTATCCCAGGCACAGCTTGGGGTAAGGAACACAGTCAGGACCTCGGTCCGGCATTTTTCTGCCTCATACTTCTGGAGCACTGCAAGACCCGCGCCTTGGAGCATGTAGCTCAGCCCGGGCTCTACACAGCTACAATGGATTCCAGGATCTGCGGAGAGTTCAGGAAACACCCGCAGCCCATTCCACATTCCACCCATGGGATTGGAGGGACCCCGACCAGAAAGGACACACAGTGGGAACACCAGTGGTGACCTCCAAATTATCCAGGATCAGCTGGGGCCCATCACGGCAGAGTCCGGCTCTCCTAGCGTGACAACTGGACTGTGAGTAAAAGACCATGAGCTGCAACCACTGAGTCAGCCCCTTCATTGCCGGCGCCGTCATCTCCAATATCCTCAACCCCTTCACCCTTCTCCACTTCACCTTTCGTGGACACCTCAGGGTAACGAAACCGGGCAGGGCCACCCATGACAACTCCGTGACGAGTATTCCCCAGACCCCGTGGGGTGCACTATTTTGGCGTCTGACAGCATAACGTGACCGCAACAATGGGTACTGTGCGCCTTAAGGAACTGTGTAAAACTAATTCTCCAAAAGCAACAGTCGCCATTGACCATTCCGCACGGGAAGAAGAGGGGTCGTGCTGTCGTGGGTGGCACCTCAAAAAGCTCGCGAACAGAGGCCCCGCTGTTGGAGTCGAGTGCTACCCACCTGGGGAACCAGGCAGAACTGGAAGGAAAGATCCTGTCGATTAAGACAGATGACCAGGATGATCCAGACATCGCACCCGTGACACCAGAGATGCTGGACTCCAGGCCTTGTACTTCGGGAGAGGAGTGGGCACCGCGGTGCTCAGAAGAAGTGACCCTACTGAGTGTGGGTGGGGACAGATTCTGCAATTTGTCAAAAGCATGCCCCCCAATCGAGACTCTCCTGATGTCCCCTATGGCCCACCCGGGTCCCTGGGTAGTCCAGCGTTGGCAATATAAATACCTGGAGCTCCGCGATGGAGGAAAGACTGAGGTAATTGCAATCCAGCCTCTGCAGAGTGTTTTACCAGGAGGGCGCTCCAGAGGTGCTCCTGAGGAGAAACCCACTGCTGACACCATTGACATCCTAATAAAGGTTTGTCACTGTTGTGAGCAGGCTGTACATTTCCCCAGAGGATGTCCCTTGAGTATCCAGAGCCAGGGGGCTGAGACTGGCCCTCTGGCAAAACCAGCAGACAAGGAGTAAATGTTTTCTTATACAAATGTTGATGTTTCTTTTCTTGATGCATTCGATCACACTGCTGACCGGTAAATGTTTATTGTTGAAATGTTTGACTGATAATGCCTCCCATAAAGAGAAGATTGCTTATATGTTCATTGCATAACAAAAACTGTGATGCTCTTGTCGCGGGCGGGGAGGAGGGTGTCAGCACTGCGCTCACCCCTCTGCTCGGGTCCGGCTGCTGCTGCTCAGTGGTGGCTCGAGCGGTGGGCCGGATCCCGGGGGTTCTCGAGCGGCGCTCCTCGCCTGTGAGTGAAAGGGGATTGGGTGTTGGGATAAAGTCTATTGTCCGTGACGCCACCCACGGTTGTGGTGATTTGTTAGCACCACCGCTGCTCGGTGTAGGGATCCCGGGAGTGATGGTGTGAAGCAGCAAGTTGTTGTGTTGCTCCTCCGTGGGTAGGGGTTGGTGATCCCGGGGCCCAGTGATGAGGTGGGAGATGCAGGGCTTGGTGGGCGCAGGGACGCGGGTGCAGCGCTGTGCCTTGCGGCACTGTGGTACTCACTCAGCCTGAGACGTTGACACAGTTCTCGGTAAAACACACGGCTGGAAAGACGGTTCCCACGGACGGCTGCACTTGCTTTCCCCAGTAGGTGACGGTGATGTCCCTTTTCCTGCACCTGATGTTGTTGATGGTCTCGATGGGTTCCCATTGTTGCCTTCAATCGGGACTTGGTTGTTGGGGGATCGACGTCCCCTTCACTGATGGATTTGGCAAATTATGGCGACTCCTAGCCTTGCCGGGGTCCAAGAGGCCCCTGCCCTGTTGCTGACTGTCCTTTGTACACTGCTCCAGACCGCCGGGCCACCACCCGTCCGCGGTACTTCCAGGAGCTTCCAAACGGTCACCCCTCCGGACAATCACCGCCGTTGCTGACCTTGCTGACTCTGTCCTGCACACAGCTGGACCAACTTCAGGCTTTTCTACTCTCAATTTTACTCCTTTTTTCCAGTTTTCTCCTTTGCTCCTCTACCACTTCACTTCCTTCTACTTTCACTTCCTTAACTCATCTTAGCTGTTTACACCTTCACTTCCCTAGCTTATTTGCCTGGTTCTTCCCGCCTCCAGAGCTGTGAACTCCTCGGTGGGCGGAGCCAACCGCCTGGCCCACCCCCTGGTGTGAACATCAGCCCCTGGAGGAAGGCAACAAGGATTTTGGGTTAGCTTTGGTGTTCCTAACTGGGGTGTAGGGTGTGGTGGTGTAATGACCTGTGACCCCTGGCTTGCCCAGGGCGTCACATTCCCCCTTAGCAAAATTCAGACCGTCCGCGGGCTGCCCGTCCAACACCGGTTTTATTTTTCTGAAAATGCATAAAAGTAAACGGTAACATATTTACATATTTAATACTTCTTCCCACAACGGGAGGCACATTTCTTAAACGTTGCATAACGGTTTACGGTTACGGTTTCCGCTCTCTCCCACCCAAGCAACCTGGCCCTGATGCTGCCCCTAAAACCCAGGCACCACCCCTTGACCCACAGTCCAGCACAAGTTACCCGAGCGGGATCTGTCCTTCCCCTCCAGAGGGTAGCCACCAGTTCCTTTGGTGGCTGGGCCCCAGCCTGCTCTGCTGAGGGCCCTCCCTCTAACCTGCCTCTCCGGAGGCGGCATTGCAGAAACGGTAACGGCAAACAACTTATTTACAAGCCACTTAACGTTTGTGGGTGCCCTGCAAGTTCACGGGCTTGTCCATGAGCAGTTCCTCATGCAAAACAACTTTCAAACGGTCCCCACGGGGACAACGGTGCCGGCTCCGGCTGGTTCAATCACTGTTAGACAATCTGGTTAAACTTCAGTAATCATTTTCATCATTTTCAAAACTTTCACACAAACTTTTAAACAAAAACTCAGTGGTGGCCCTAACGGGGGCTGCTGCAGCGGGCATCCGCTGCCCTACTCCGGACTTTCAGCTTCTTCCGAGGGAGGGGGTGCGGGACTCACCCTGCTCTCCTGGCTGCCCCGCAGTTTTACATCCAGGGCAAACCAACCTCTCTCTCCACAGTGCCGGGTGTACTGTACAATATCGCCCGGCATTAGGTTACGGCCGGGATGTTCTTCAGGCAGGTGGGCATTCACATCCCGCCGGGCTACAAACACTTCGGCCTCCAGGCCCGGTTCATAGATAAACCCGTAGCCCCGGCGGACATCAAACCGCCTCACCTGCCCCTCGTACAGCGGTCCCCGGACACGGAATGTTGCTTGTCGGAGGTTTTCTTTTTCTCTAATGGCTCTGGCCACCAGCTCGGCCTTCTTTCTCTCCCGTTCACCGATCTCCATGCCCAACGGTACCGGCTCCCTATCCCAATATGGCGCTGCTGTGAGCTCCGGCGCACAGGTCGGGCCCCGCGGGACATTCTGGACGTTGCCCACTGTCAGGAATCTGGGCGGCGTGTCCCGCGGTGTCTTGGCTTTGGGCGCTGCCTTACAGCAACAACCCGGCGCTACCTCAGCCGAGGTGTGGGGGATGGGCATAGGGGCTTTCCGCTGGTGGGCCTTCGGCTCGGAGCGGGGTCCGGCTGCTGCTGCTCAGTGGTGGCTCGAGCGGTGGGCCGGATCCTGGGGGTTCTCGAGCGGCGCTCCTCGCCCGTGAGTGAAAGGGGATTGGGTGTTGGGATAAAGTCTATTGTCCGTGGTGTGGTGATTTGTTAGTACCACCGCTGCTCGGTGTAGGGATCCCGGGAGTGATGGTGTGAAGCAGTAAGTTGTTGTGTTTCCCCTCCGTGGGTAGGGGTTGGTGATCCCGGGGCCCAGTGATGAGGTGGGAGATGCAGGGCTTGGTGGGCGCAGGGACGCGGGGGCAGCGCTGTGCTTTGCGGCACTGTGGTACTCACTCAGCCTGAGACGTTGACACAGTTCTCGGTAAAACACAAGGCTGGAAAGACGGTTTCCACAGACGGCTGCACTTGCTTTCCCCAGTAGGTGACGGTGATGTCCCTTTTCCTGCACCTGATGTTGTTGATGGTCTCGATGGGTTCCCACCGGTAACCCGCTCCCCGGCTTCAAGCTGGACCGGAGGAGCTCTACTCTTTGCCCGCAGGCGCTGGCCCTTAGAAACTGGTGCCCTGGCGGTGGTGGTGTCTCTACTGTAATGGTTGGGCTGTTGCCTTCAATCGGGACTTGGTTGTTGGGGGATCGACGTCCCCTTCACTGACGGATTTGGCAAATTATGGCGACTCCTAGCCTTGCCGGGGTCCAAGAGGCCCCTGCCCTGGTGCTGACTGTCCTTTGTACACTGCTCCAGACCGCCGGGCCACCACCCGTCCGCGGTACTTCCAGGAACTTCCAAACGGTCACCCCTCCGGACAATCACCGCCGTTGCTGACCTTGCTGACTCTGTCCTGCACACAGTTGGACCAACTTCAGGCTTTTCTACTCTCACTTTTACTCCTTTTCTCCAGTTTTCTCCTTTGCTCCTCTACCACTTCACTTCCTTCTACTTTCACTTCCTTAACTCATCTTAGCTGTTTACTCCTTCCCTAGCTTATCTGCCTGGTTCTTCCCGCCTCCAGAGCTGTGAACTCCTCGGTGGGCGAAGCCAACCGCCTGGCCCACCCCCTGGTGTGAACATCAGCCCCTGGAGGAAGGCAACAAGGATTTTGGGTTAGCTTTGGTGTTCCTAACTGGGGTGTAGGGTGTGGTGGTGTAATGACCTGTGACCCCTGGCTTGCCCAGGGCGTCACACTCTATTCTGTTTTGTTGCAGCCCCAGAGTGCTGCGATTTGCTGTTGGTGCAGTACTCATCCCGTGTAAGGAAGAGGTTAATTGCTGGTGTTCACCACATTCACAAACCACACACAGTCAGGTGCTTTCCCACTGGGATTGGCCTAGGGTTTTCAGGGGAGTGGCCATCACGAGGCATTTCCCAGTCACTAGGACAACCACTTGGGGTCGGGCACCACTTGGGGAAAAGGAAGGAGCATCTACACACTTAGAGAGTTTTACCCCAGGCACAGCTTGGGGTAAGGAGCACAGTCAGGACTTCAGTCCAGGCATTTTTCTGCCTCATACTTCTGGAGCACTGCAAGACCCGCGCCTTGGAGCATGTAGCTCAGCCCGGGCTCTACACAGCTACAGAGGATTCCATGGTCTGCAGAGAGTGCAGGAAACACCCGCAGTCCGTTCCACATTCCACCCATGGGATTGGAGGGACCCCGACTAAAAAGGACAAACAGTGGGAACACCGGCAGTGACCTCCGAATTATCTGGGATCGGCTGGGGCCCATCACGGCAGAGACCGGCACTACAAGGGTGACAACCGGAATGTTAGTAAAATACCTTGAACCGCAACCACTGAGTCAGCCCTTCATTGCTTGTGGCATCACTCCGCACTCTGGCGTCAACGGCCATTATCGTTCCTATCATCCTCCCTGGGGCCTAGCTCTACCTGTGCGGAGCTTAACCATCCCAGCTGCGACACCATCCGCCCCAGAGGACAGCACCAGCAGCGGCGACTAATCCCCGGCCGCCCACCACAGGTGGCGTCACGAGACAACTACTACTTCTAATATCCTCAACCCCTTCATCCTTCTCCATTTCCCCTTTCGTGGACACCTCGGGGTCACGAAACTGGTCAGGGCCACCCGTGACAACCCCCTGACCCTCACCATCCCAGTGAAGAGTATTCCCCACACGCCATGGGGTGCTCCAGTATTGTTTCTAAATGATTATGAACTTGTTTTCTTTTTCATTATCTGAGGTGTCTGAAAGCAATGCATTTTTTGGTTATTTTGACTATTTCTCATTTTCAGAAAATAAATACAAAATTTATTGCTTGGAAGTTCGGAGTCATGTTCTTAGTAGTTTATAGAATAAAAGAACAATTTTACATTTCATATATACGGTATGGTATGTACATATATATATATATATATATATATATTCATATATATGTACATATATAGATGTATATATACAGACATACACATATGTATATGTATATATATATATATATATATATATATGTACATATATATATATATTTATATACATATATGGACATATATAAATGTATATATACAGATGGACACATAGGTATGTATATGTATATATATATATATATATATATATATATATATATATATATATATATATATATATATTTTTACATGAATAATTCTATTTTATTGCTATTATTTTGTGTACATAAATAAAAAATATTCCCTAAAGAATCTCCACATAGCAAATTTATTCGAAAGAAAACACCCTGTACAGTTACTTCTACAATTCTGCGATGGCCTATAAGAGAGAGATGTAGAAATGAAAGTGTAACTACTACATCTAATGAGAGGCTGCAGTCCATTCAATTATCCTAAGCAGTCTGTCTTTTTGCTGTTTGATTGACAGCTAATTATTGCGGTGCCATTTTTTTGGCTGTGGGATTTAATCTCCCAGATGGAAAGCAAATCAGCTGGTCCTTGCATCACAGCTGAGGTATAGTTTGGCTCATATTTAATTTATTCTTTTAAGCCAAAAGCGACTCGTAATTTTAAGGTACAAAAAAGCTGACCAGCCAGACTTACAGGTTTTATGATTTTCTGGGGAACATTGACACAATTTGATATGCAACTCTCTCAAGTAATGTCATATGTGGATGATTCCCATTTCGAGATGTAATGGTGGCATTTTGACTTGGGAGCTTTTTGTGATGGTTAAACATGAGGTAGGGAAAGCATTAAGTTGGATTGTAGAGAGGAACGAGACAAATCTCTGAACAACACAGCGCAGTGAAGAATCAGTCACAATTTTGAATTTTGCGAGCTTTCAAAACATGTCAGTTCCCAAGTAGGTTTTACACCAGGGATATAAGAGCAATCCTTTTACTTACCTGTACTACTGAGATCTATCAATTATCCTCCTGCCTTACAGTTCCTTGGCCAATTTAGGTATTATCCAACCATGTACAAAATGTAACATGCATAACCAAGTGATATCCCATTCTAACTATATTCTCTGCAGCAGAAAGTCATATAACAAGAGAAGAATTAAAGTGTTTAGTGGCTAAAACTTTGTAATACCCAACTTGTTGGAGAAGACAATACATTTTTCAAAACAGAGTACATATCGTTTAGATTGTGTATAATGTTTTTCACACTCGAGTGCGTCTGAAATATTCAACTTTTATCATTCATGATAAGTTGGTAGAAAGGAGAATATTATTTGAAAAGTCTACTAATATTTAGCAGTTATGTATAGAAGCATTGAAGTAAAGGAGAGGTCGCGGAGATTACGGAATAAGGAAAACCAAGTAAATTAGGAAAATAGATTACAAAATGTATTTATGGTGGCCAGTATTCAATATACCCAATGAGCAGCCAGTACCAAAATACCAACTAAAGGCTTCTTTCAGACATCAGTTTATCATATACAAGTTCTGTTTGTATTTTTCATAAGACTATCAAGCTATTCAGAACGGTGTAATTTTGGAGACCAAGCAGTCCACTTGAAAATCACAGAGGCAAGTCCGATTTTGATCCAACTCATAGATAACAATAGCCAGTGTAAAGCGGGCTTTATATGCTACGATATCGTTAATGAATTATCGTCGGGGTCACGGTGTTTGTGATGCACATCCGGCGTCGTTAACGAGATCGCAGCGTGTAATACTTATGAGAGCTCTTAAACGATCGCAAAAGTGGTGAAAATCGTTTGCTGCTGAGAGGTCGTCCTGAAACAAAAAAATCAATTTTCAGCTTATTAGCGATGTTATTCGTCGTTCCTGCGGCAGCACACATCGCTGTGTGTGACACCGCAGGAGCGACGAACATCTCCTACCTGCGTCCCGCCTGCAATGCGGAATGAAGGAGGTGGGCGGGATGTTACATCCCGCTCATCTCCACCCCTCCGTTTCTATTGGACGCCTGCTGTGTGATGTCGCTGTGACGCCGAACGAACCGCCCCCTTAGAAAGGAGGCGGTTCGCCAACCAGAGCGACGTTGCAGGGCAGGTAAGTCCGTGTGACGGGGTTAAGCGAGGTTGTGCGGCACGGGCAGCGATTTGCCCGTGTTGCACAACCGACGGGGATGGGTACGATTGCTTGCGATCTCGCTAGCGAGATCGCAGCGTGTAAAGCCCGCTTAAGTCTATGGGTCTTTGAAATAATTGGACAGCACTCGGATTTTCATGTTTGAAAGAAGAAGCAAACTTTTCTTATGCAAAAAAATAAATATGATAAAACTGACACATTGACCAAACATTGATGAAAACCTAATCTAAAACAGTGATAAAAATTGTTTAGTTTTTTGCATTACAAGAAAAATATCTGACATTAGTATGAGGCCTAAAAGAGGTAGAATAGCGAGCATTAAAAATGTTTAAAAAAGGTTATATGAGATAATGCCACGTGAGAACTTCAACTAATCAGCAGTCACTGATGGGCTGCACCGCTCACACTTCCCTCAGACACCTGCCGAAAGCGTGAACAAACCAACTCATCAGTGTCATCGGTGGCCGGTACTGTGCCATCACTGTGTACATTACACCTGTACTGTAAGGAGTGTTACTATAGCACCTAAGGCCATAAAGGGGGTCATAATCATTACCATTGTATGGGTGAGACAGATGTAAACATTTATATTGTATGTGGGGAAGGGCACAATAGGGGCATCGCTACTTTAGGCCAAGTTCACACATTGTAGATGTTTTTTGGATTTGTGGTATGAATCTACTGCTCTTTGTGTAGTGAGTTTTGCTCAGTAACAGGACAGTGCTTATATTTAGACTCTATGTGGTGATAATATCACGTCATGATGTGGCGGAATTATTTTGCAATATATAGTAGCATTATTGATCTTGGTATGGTTGGTGTTTTGGCAGCGCCGACTTCCCGGTCTTTAAGTATGGTATCTGGTATCCATGCACTCTCCTCTCCCCAGCAGGGATTTCTCCCATTCAGCCATCCTTGTGCTGCGTGGTCTTCTATTCGCCCACATGTCCACCCACGTTCTTTGTGGGAGGGACATAATGACTTTTTATCAGGTTATCTTTACGATTACGTGCCTGCCTAGCTGTCATTAGGGAGGACTCAGGCAAAGAATTGGCCAAAATGAGATCCATTTGAGTACTGCGCAATGTAACAGTGCCTGACTCTCTCTGAGCACTGCAGTCCCTGCAAACAGCGGAGTAGCTGGAGCCAACAAACCAAAGGACTCCACAGTAAACAGTGCTAAAAATAGTCTGACCAAAGTGCCTCACAGTATTAGTGATACATAGAGATGATCGGGTACCTAACTATTCGCACTCGCTATACTCATAACGAGTACTGTCTAATACTCACGTATTCGTTCCGAATAGCGTGTGTCAACCCTAGTGATATATTTACTGCCTCCACAAAAATAATTAAATAATAAAAATCTATGAATATCTCTACATTTTTTTTAGTAATGCATCTACAAAAAAGCTATACAATTACCAAATAACACATACTATGTAGTCTAACTGAGCAACATTGTAACACTGACCGTAGTATGTAGAGTGGTCATCTGCAACCCTGTTTTGCCGTCCACATGTAGTGCGGTCCCCGGTTCTCAGCTCCCGCCTAGGCCAGGGGCCTGTTTCCTGGTCTCAAGCTTAGGAAATGCACACGTGCTTTCTGTTCCTTTAAGAGGAGGCGTGCGCATCTTACAAAAGTGTCCCCAGACTGTTGCTGGGAAGCACCAGGTATTTAAGGCTCCCTACCCCCTGATGGGAGGTGCCAAAACAAGACTGTAGGATTCTATCCCGCAACCTGTGTGTCGGCCCAGCCTGTCTTCTCTGGTCTGTCAGTCTCCAGAACCAGTGCTGCATTCATCCAGTTCTGCTCAGCTGTGTCTGTCCTGTCCGTTTCCCTGGACCTGTCCTGTCTTTTCCCTGATACCAGCCTGTATCCTGTACCTATGCCCCTACCAGTCTGTATCTAGTACCCGTGTCCGTACTAGTCTGTATCCTACACCTGTGTCCATACCCGCCTGCACCTGTCATCCTGTGTGCCTCAGCTGTCACGGCTACACCTGTCTTTAATGTCTTGTACCTTGTGATCCGTGCCTGATGACCTCGGCCCTGACGACCAGAGTTCTTCCTGAAGTCCTGTCGCAGCTGCACCTATATCTGATGTCCTGTGCCTGATGTCCCATGCCTGGTGACCTGAGCCTGATGACTCATGCCTGACGTTCTGTACCAGCATGTACCCACCCTGCCAGTACCCATCCTGCCTGTCCCTGTATAGACTGTGCTTCCTGTCCCCTGCTTGTCCTGCCAGTGCCTGTCCTGTTTCTGCCCTGCCAGTCCTGCTAGTACCTGTCCTGTTGTCTCCCTGCTCTGCTCAGCTGCCACAGTCCCAGTTATTGCTTTGGGAGTGGCACTAGGTGTTATGCCTCACGACGAACACTTAGTTAAGCCCCTCCTACTAAAAGGTAAGCCTGCGTTCCAAAATACATAAATTAAATACAAAAGGGTGGCATCAAGTATTGTGTCATAGAAAAGGTACAAGGCATGGGTTCCCCCTGGGTAAGCCTGGTCCAGTGAGTCTACTCCCACTCGCCACCTTCACCAGCGGTCAGTGTTATAATGTTGCTCAATGTTGAACACTATATAGTATGTGTTATTTGGTAATTGTATAGCTATTTTGTAGATGCATTACTAAAAAATGTAGATATATTCATAGATTTGTATTATTTAATTATTTTAGTGGAGGCAGTAAATGTATCACAAGAGTTGAGCGAGTACCTAACTATTTGTACTTGCTATACTCATAACGAGTACTGTCTAATACTCATGTATTCATTCCGAATAGTGTGTGCAATACAAGTCAATGGGGAAAAACTCACAAAGTAACGAGTAACTCGAATGCCGTACTATTCATGTGAGTAGCAAGTAATGCGGAATTCGGTTACTTGTTACATTGCGAGTATTCCCCATTGACTTGCATTGCACACGCTATTCAGAACAAATATGCAAGTATTAGACAGTACTCGTTATGAGTATAGCGAGTACGAATAGTTAGGTACTCGATCATCTCTATGTATCACTAATACTGTGAGGCACTTTGGTAGGACTATTTTAGCACTGTTTACAGTGGAGTTCTTTGGTTTGTTGGCTCCAGCTACTCCGCTGTTTGCAGGACTGCAGTGCTCAGAGAGAGGCAGGCACTGTTACATTGGCCAGTACTCAAATGGATCCCATTTTGGCCAATTCTTTGCCTGAGTCCTCCCTAATGACAGCTAGGCAGGCACATAATCGTAAAGATATCCTGATGAAAAGTCATTACATCCCCTCCCATAAAGAATGCATTTGGCACAAGAAAACCAGTACAGGGATGCTTCCCTTGCTGTCTGACTGCACCAATGTTCTTCATTGTACCACATTTTATTTCACTGATGGAAAACGTATTTTTGACATTAAAAATGTCATTATTTGTGGTATAACGCATGTGGTATATTTTGCTACATGTGCATGTCTCCTCACCTATTTGGGGCTCACTTCCCGGGAGCTCCATGTGTGGGTGAGGAAACATGTGAGGGGCATTGGCACGGCCAAGTTGGTGAACAATGTCTCTCTTCTTAAGACTTTGCCACACTTTAAGTTCCACCATGGATGTGACCCCAGATTACTTAAATTAAGGGGAATTGATGTGATCCATCGTGGGAACTGGGGTGGAAATTTAAAGAAATTGCTGGTCCAATGTGAGGCAAAATGGATAGCTACATTAGGGACAATTGTACTTGGGGGACTTAATGAAACCATTCATTTTTCAACATTTTTGTAGAGGTTGTCCATCCACGGCTTCATTATCTTTCTTTTCCACATGTTTGCTCCTTCTTTCTTCTTTTTCTTTTCTCTTTTCTTTGTTTTTCTCTATCTGGTTTTAGTATTTCTTTCACATTTTATTTTATTATTTTCTCATACCAGATTTATCCATATTCTGTGCTGGAGTCGTTGGTTGTAAAGATGAATATTGGGCCAAGAACTGATCAAACTAAGTTAGCAATTAATGTTTATATTGAAGGACAAACTTTATTGGATATGCCGATGGATGTTATTTGGGCATATGATATGAACACCACTATTATTATCATGGACATTTTAGGGCACGTCATATAATTCTGCCTTTGAACTGTAATGTATGCTTACCCAATGATGTAACAGTATAATCGGCATCTCATCTGTCCTTCTGACTGTTGTGCGCATGCATGTGTACTCGCGTGTTCCCGGCCTTTCTCTCTGGCTTCCAATATTGCGCTTGCCTGGGAGCCATGGATTTAGTCATGTCTCCCACACATGCGCTGGGTGCTTGGATCACCGGGGCATCGGCACGGGAACACGTCGACTACACGCGCATGCACCTCTATCCCAGTCCACACCTGATCTGAATCATCAGGCTGGTGTTACCTTTAAAAGTCACCTCCAGCACTTTCTTGTACTATAGGTTTGTCTTCCCCTTAATGATGCTGTTTTGATACCAAACAATGTGAAACGTACATTGGGGTCTCTTACCCGGAACTTGTTCACTCTGGCATTCCGATGCTGTCCACAGTTCAGTTACCTTACTTGCATTGGTATGTATTTACTGATAATAGTATGCTGTTACATACTATGTTCCATGCAGAGTATCTTTTTTTATGATGATTGCAGGCTAACAACTCCTCCCCATCCCCCTTTTTTCTATATGCACTCAGGCAGTGTGACTTATAATTACCTATTGGTTTGCCTTATACCCATTACTTTTACACTGTTGCTTTACGGGCTGGTATGCAATATTCCTTGATTGTGAACATTGTATGTGGATGTACATTGTATGATGTGCCGGTGGGTTCATATTTCTGGGTTCTATTATCTTTTTTTGGAAACCATTGGTATTTTAACTAGTCACGTTAATAAATAAAAATAAATATATTTTTGCATCATACTTCAAGTTTTCTCCTCTATTTAATTATACTCCTGTAGTGTTTGCCCTCCGATTCCCTCACTTAATTGTGAGAATTGGTGAGTTTGAGTTAATCTAGATGGATATTGTGATTTATTGTGATACGCTGGTGGGTATTACTCTCTGTGCCACATCACCGGATCAACCAAGAGGGGGGTAACTAAGCAACTACCTCGTCTTCTCTAGAGCCACTGATGGTGAGTATACGCTTGTGCTGGAAGGTAGCCACAAGGTGGAATTCCAGGAATATCTTGGCACTGTGGGAGCTGACTCCATGGGTCGAGGATGCAGGGTCAGTCTCAGGTATAGGTAGAACGGCTTGTGTAGACTGGACCGATTAATCAAGCCGGTAAGTTGGTTCAGGCTGGTACAGCGGGTACGGCAGGTATGTTCAGTACAGAACTTGCAACAGGTATGGCAAATATAGCAGGTATAGAAGGTACGACAGGTGCAGCAGGTGAGTCAGGTATGGCAGATACGGCAGGTACTGCAAGTTCAGGCAGGTACTAGAACATAAGTATGGGTTAGCAGGCATAGGTAACAGAGAGTATACAGGAAACAGAAATGGGACCTGATAACTAGCAAGCGTGTCTCTAGCAGTAAGACCACGTGCTCAGGCACCTCCCACAGGAAGAAGATGCCTTAAGTACCTAGTACCTCTCAGCCATAGTCTCCAACCAAGTTTTTGGGGAAACTCTAGAGGAGATCCTTGACTGTAGGGTTACCAGAGGCGGTAGCCAAAGGTAAAGGAATATTGGTCTGCTGTCCATATACAATGGAAAATGGAAAATTAGTGGAGGACTCATTCATATGAGTGTTGTAGGAGAATTCAGCCAAGGTAAAAGTTTGCCGCAATCGCTATGGTGTGCATTGACGAAGTGCCACAGGAAATTCATTAAAATCTGGTTGACCCAGTACACTTGACCATTGGACTGAGGATGGTAGGCTGATGAGAAGTCCAGGGTGACATTCAGCAACTTGCAGATGGCCCTCTAGACTCTGAATGTGAATAACCTTTCTACCTTTCAGATATTTGTAGATCGCTATTAAGTCTCCTCTCAGCCGTCTCTTTTTCAAACTAAACATCCCTAGTTCTTTTAGTCGTTCTTCATATGACATGGTTTGCAGACCTTCTACCATCTTGGTTGCTCTTCTCTGGACTTGCTCCAATATATTGATGTCTCTCATGAATTGGGGCGCCCAGAACTGTACAAAGTATTCCAGGTGTGGTCTGACCAGAGCAGAGTATAGGGGAATAATTACCTCTCTTGATCTAGATTCAATGCTTGTCTTGATACATCCCTGAATTTTGTTGGCCTTTTTAGCTGCAGCTCCGCATTGTTGGCCATGTTGAATCTGGGATCCACTATTATGCCCAAGTCCTTTTCCCTTGTGCTATTACCTAGTTCTATTCCTCTCATACTATATATTATTTTTTACATTTCTTTTATACAGATGTAGGACTTTGCCTTTTTCCATGTTAAAAACCATTCTGTTCTACTCGGCCCATTGTTCGAGTGTGTCTAGATCTTTTTTAATACGCTCTCTTTCCTCTCTGGTGTTGGTCATTCCTCCTATCTTAGTATCAGCTGCAAATATTATGAGTTTCCCAATAATTCTGTTGTCCAGATCATTTATAAATATATTAAACTGCACTGAGCCCAGGGCAGAGCCTTGCGGTACCCCACTTTTGACTTTCCTCCAGGTTGATGTGCAGCCATTTAGTGTCACTCGTTGTGCGCGATCATTATGCCGGTTGTGAATCCATCTAACTGATTTTTGAGGATGTTATGGATACTTTATCGAATGCTTTACTGAAGTCAAAGTATGCTATATCCACAGCATTCCCCTGGTCCAATCATTCAGTGACTTTGTTATAGAAGGAAATCAGGTTGGTCTGACAAGATTTATTGTTCATAAAGCCATGCTGGCTCTGGTTAATTAATGCCTTCCCATCCAGGTATCTAAGTAAATGTTTTTTGACAATTTGCGCAGAGATTTTTCCTTTAACAGATCAGGCTTACTGGCCTGTAATTACCTGGGTCCTCCTTTTCCCCCTTTTTGTAGATAGGAACCACATTTGCCCTTTCCTAATCTAAGGGTACCTCTCATGTTTCTCATGACTTATTGAAGATACTGGTAAGCGATACTATTTTTCCTTAGCTATCTCTTTCAAGACTCTTGGGTGTAAATCATCTGGACCTGGGGACTTGGTTTCCTTTAACTTGACTAAAGGCCGCTTTACATGCAACGACATCGCTAACGAGATGTCGTTGGGGTCACAGAATTCGTGATGCACATCTGGCCTTGTTAGCGACGTCGTAGCGTGTGCAAAGCACGAACGACCGTTAACGATCAAAATTACTTACCTTATCGTTGATCGTTGACACGTCGTTCAATTCCCAATTATCGTTGCTTTTGCAGTACGTAGGTTGTTCGTCGTTCCTGTGTCAGCACACATCGCTATTTGTGACTTTGGAGGAACGAGGAACATAACCGTACCTGCGGCCGCCAGCAATGAGGAAGGAAGGAGGTGGGCGGGATGTTCCGCCCGCTCATCTCCGCCCCTCCACTTCTATTGGGCGGCCGCTTAGTGACGTTGCTGTGATGCCGCACAAATTGCCTCCTTAGAAAGGAAGCGGTTCGCCGGCCAGGCCACAGCGACGTTGCTAGGCAGGTAAGTATGTGTGACCGTTCTTAGCGATGTTGTGCGCCATGGGCAGCGATATGCCTATGATGCGCAACCGACGGGGGCGGGTACTTTCACCAGCAACATCATTAGCGATGTCACTGTGTGTGTAAAGTGCCCTTTAGTGTTCTAATATCAAATCTTTGCTTATTGTCAACGTGGACTCCTCCTGACCATCATTTCTACCATGATTATTTTTGATGCTTCCATTAGTTGTTTGGGAGAAGACAGATATGAAATATAAATTTAGTAACCCCACCTGCTGTTCCAACTTGTTGACTGTTTCACCTTTTTGATTCTGCAGAACTCCTATATTCTCCTTCACTTTTCTTTTGCTTTTAACATACCCCCAAAATCCTTTTACCTTACTCTTGGCCTCTTTTGCAATCCTCAATTCGTGTTTGGCCTTAGCTACTTTGACACTTGTCTTGCAGAGTCTGCAAACTGCCATGTATTCTTCCCCAGGTACGATCCCCATCTTCCTCTTGATGTATGTTTCCTTTTTCATTTTAAGCAGGTGATGTAATTTTTTGTTCATCCATCCTGGTTTCTTTAGGACGTTCCCATTTTTCTTCTTGTTAGATATTGTTAGTTCTTGTGCATTAAGGATTTCCTTCCGGAAGATTTCCCATCCTTTGTGTGCAGTTTTGTGCCTAAGAATTAGGTGCAATGCAATTCTACCAATCTTTTCCTTTAGGCCCTTGAAGTCTGGTCTGCTAAAGTCAAGTCATTCTGCCTCCATGTTTTTTCATCCTGCCTTCATATGTCTCTTCATTCTTTCCCCATGTGTTGCTTCATCCTGCCCTCATGTTTATTCATACTGATCCCATGTTTCTTCATCCTGCCTTCATGTTTTTCTTCATTTTGTCAACATATATCTCTTCATTCTGCCCCCATATGTTTCTTTATTTTGCCCCCATGTTTCTTCGTCCTACCCCCATGTTTTCATCGTATTGCCGCCTCCCCCCCAAAAAAAAAGTTCCTCCTCACCTGGATGTGGTCCATTGATGTCCTTTTTCTTCCTCATATATGCCGGTGCATGACAGCTCCAACGTCGGCTATTAGCCACTGATTGGCTGGTGGCTATTAACTCTTCCCAGGTCGGTAATAAGCAATATATTTGTTGCCATTTTTTTTTCCAAGAAATGCAAATTTGGTGCTGAAACTTATACATCATATTCATGCACCTCCTGGCAACAAAAAAAAAGCATCAAAACAGCATTATAACACAACTGGTTTTGATGTTTTTTTTTGCCAGGAGATGCAGGTTTGGTGCAGAAATGGTGTGTATAAATTTCAGCATCAAATATACATCTCATTTTTATGCTGATTTGCTGCATTCTTTTGCCAGGAGGTGCAAATTTGGTGCAGAAATCTGATGCAGACAATTCATAGTTTTCTGCCAGGAAATAAAGCTGAGTGAACACAGTGACCTCACCTGAGGTGAGGTAACGGAGTTTAATGAGGTCACCTAAGGTCAGGTTATCTGTGGGCACAGGTGGAGGACTGGGAATGTCACCGCTCATCTCTGCAGCTAAGTCAGTCTCTGCCTGAAGCCCACAGCGTGCAGTCATGTTCTATGCCCACGTGTTGTGCCTTCAGTAATGTAGCGGAGCTGGAATTGTCGAAGGACCTACTGTAGATTACGTTGGAACTGGGTGTTTTGGGGGTTAAAAAAACAGGAGAAACTAGGTGTTTTTTTTAAAAAAAAAAAATAATTTCAAATAAAGATTTTTTTTCTTTTTCTTTGGTTTGTTTCTTTTCACTTACAGATTAGTACTGGGGGTCTCATAGACACCTCCCATTACTAATCTAGGGTTTACTGGCGACTGTGAGCTTTCATTAACCCCAGATTTCCCCGATTGAAACCATACCAGGGCAATCGTGATGAGCCTGGTAAAGTTCCGGGATTGTTGCATCTAATGAATGCGACAATCCTGGGTGGTTGCAGGCTGGGTGGGGCCCAATAACTATGGGTCCTCTACAGCCTGAGAATACCAGCCTCATATGCTTTATCTGTGTCGGGTATCAAATTTTTTTATGTATTTTTACACTATTGACACACAGACTGCGTCTGTGATCGCAAGAAATCAGACATGCTGTCACACAGGATGGAGGCGCATGTGACTACAACCAGAGACATGGAGACTGCTGGTAGGCGGTGGATGTATTACATATGCATGAGGGATAATGAGCCCCGGAAGTAGCATTATAGTCATGCGGGATGCTGGTAAGTATATCGCACATGCTTTTCCTTTTTTTTATTTGTTTCTTTATATTTTTTTAGTTACCCAGGTGGCCGGATCCATATCAGTACCTAGAGTTCCTGGAGAACTCTGGGTCCGGGGTTGATTTACAGGCACTTTTAAACGCCATGTGGATCTGGACTTTTACAGCCCAGGTTTGCCTATCACTAGTCCAGAAGTAAAAGCAGTGAATAATATCATCAAAAATAGGATCCCTATATTGCACCAAGACGAAAACATCAGCAAAATTCTATCAAAACCCATTAGATTCACTGTAAGGAAAGCACCATCATTAGGAGACATTTTATCAACAAGCCTATTTTTGAATATTAAATCTGCAGAAAAGGCCTTGCTGTTAGTCATTGGTTCATATAAATGGGGGCATACAATTTGCACATGTTGCAAACACATGGACAACACAAACAATGTTTATTCATCTGTCATCAAGGAGTATAATATTGATGGTACATTATTTGTAATACCAGTATTGTTATATATATATATATATATATATATATATATATATATATATATATATATATATATATATATTAGTCAACTGTGTAGCATGTAATATCCAATGGGTTGCACTAGTGTCCCTTTAAAACTACATATTCGGTGCCACATATCTGATGCAAACAACAAAATTATTCACAAGAGTTCAGTATTACCAAACACTTTATTAAAACACACAATTGTAACACCACCGATTTTTGAGTTGTAGGTATTGAACGCGTGAAGCCACTAAAACGTGGTTAGCAATAAGATGCAATTTAACCAACAGGGAGACTTGATGGACGTACATATTAAAGACTAAAGCACCACTAGGTGTGAACATTCACCAAGACATTATTTGCCATTATTAGAGGTCTTGTGGATTCACTTAGTTTTGACCCACCAAACTAATTATTTTGATAATTGAAAGTGAATGTGCAGGGAGTGACCATTTGCTTGTGGA
This sequence comes from Anomaloglossus baeobatrachus, assembly GCF_048569485.1. Classification (NCBI taxonomy): domain Eukaryota; kingdom Metazoa; phylum Chordata; class Amphibia; order Anura; family Aromobatidae; genus Anomaloglossus; species Anomaloglossus baeobatrachus. The sequence continues at coordinate 88,723,403 of NC_134356.1, read as the reverse complement.
GGATATCCAGTATCAAATATATTTGGTGATACTAATTATGTCGCTTCTCACATCTGCTTTTCAGGTTTGTCTCGGTCTGGAGCACAGCCAACTCTCTGTGATAAGATTGGTAAATCATATACATCACATAACAGACGCTGTAGATACATCACAGGAGACCCTGAAGGCACATATATTACATAGGAGATACTGGGACTGCTGTATATACATCACAGGAGACACTGGGGGCACATACATCACACAAGGGGCTAGGGGCATGTATATGCCCCCAGCACCTCCTGTGATGTATATGTCCCCAACCCTTTCTGTGATGTATACGCCCCCAGCATCTCCAATGTGATGTATAAGTCACAGGAGACGCTGGGGCACACACATCACAGGAGACACTGAGGGCACGGACATCACAAGAGATGCTGGGGGTACGAACATCACAGGAGAAACTGGGGGCATACACAACACAAGGGGCTGGGGCACAGACACCACAAGAGGGGCTGGGGTACAGACACCACAAGAGGGGCTGGGACACAGACACCACAAGAAGGGCTGGGACACAGACACCACAAGAGGGGCAGAGGCACAGACCTCACAAGAGGGGCTGAGGCACAGACCTCACAAGAGGGGCTGAGGCACAGACCTCACAAGAGGGGCTGAGGCACAGACCTCACAAGAGGGGCTGAGGCACAGACCTCACAAGAGGGGCTGAGGCACAGACCTCACAAGAGGGGCTGAGGCACAGACAGCAAAACAGGAGCTGAGGCACAGACATCACGAGAGGAGCTGATGCACAAATATCACGAGAGGGGCTGAGGCACAGACATCACTGGGAAAGGAGTGGGGGGGGGGGCACAAACCTGGGGCGATACAAAGCATTGGAGGGCACACAGCACTGACGGTTGGACGCAACTCGGGAGGGTGGGGGTGGTAGAACTGGGAGGGGGGCCACAAAGCACTGAACGGGGCACACAGCAGCAGAGGGTGGGCGTTTCACACACTTCAGACACACACACCGGAGGGAGAGGGCGGGCACACAGCTCTGGAGGGCAGAGGGTGGGCATAGATCGCTGGAAGCTGTGAGGCTGCTGTGGGACAGAAGCGTAGAGCGCTAAACCTGCCCACAAAGTAAGTCCTCAGCATGCTGACACTGGTCAGCGCGAGAACTAATTGCACGCACAAGCAGCATATGTGGGGATTTAAAGGGCCGGCGGGCCGCAAGACCAAAGTGACAGCTCGAGCACTGCCACCCCAGGAATGTGCCCAGGGGCTGCAGAAAAGGTCATGGCACGAAGGTTCCAAACTCTTAGCTTAAAGGTGAGCTGACTTTTTTCACGTTTCTCCCTACCACTGCTATACATAATTATTTCAGCATACATTATATAGAAACACAATACATTTCCCAATACTCAATATGCTTAGTGTCTCAGGGGAAAATGTGACAGCTCATCCACATTCCTCCCCTCTTTAAAGATGGTCGTCCTCGATCATCTGGAAGACACAAATATATAATACCATTCACAAAATAATATTTACACAACAGCTTAATCTATTCTTCTTTGGAACTTAGAACCAAGATGATGTCTTCTCTTTTTTTTAGAGCAACACTGAACCTGTCCTACTAGGTCAGGACCCCGTAACCAAATACTCCAAGTCCATTTTTTTTTTTATAAGGAGCAGTCCAAAAATCCATCAGATAGTGATAAAGTCCTTGACTCCAACCTGATAAAGTGATCGGGCACTCCACTTTCCGCCCTACCCGCAACAAAAGTCCTTAAGTCACACGCAGAGTCCATGATGTATAAAGTTCGTATAGATTAAGGCAAAGTTCATAGGGGGTTGGGCAAAGTTCTGTTTTTGAAGGGAAGAGTCCATAACTGAGGGTGTTACCTCTCCAGTCACTCTTGAGCCCCTAAATAACCAGTAGAAGAAGGTGCCACAGGCACAACAATAAAAACAACCAAAAATAAGTTCAGCATATAAAGCACAGTTGAGGCCTATTTGCCCTTGAGGGAGAACAAAAACAGTTCTTCTTTTTTCCAATAGACCTGACTGGTTCCAGCTTCATTTTTAGAAGGGCTCTCTCAAACTTGCCCCACTCTTAACATGGCCTCTCCTCTGCATTGATCCTCTTCATACTCTTCCTTCTCCAAGGAATATTGAGACTACTCTCTGTACTCCACACCTTCTCTTACTTCCTCTGCTGGGAGATCCCTCTCTGAGCTGGTCTGTGGGCCATCCGAACTCTGACGATATGCCTGTCTCACACACAAAGTCCACAGCTAGATCACAGCAATCTAAAAATAAAACTGATGGCACATCCTACCTTTTTAATGTGAACAGGTAAAAAACTAAACATGAAACACTAATAAAAAGGAGACAGTTGAACTCTGTAGTGCTAAGATATGTGGAACAATAAATATGGGAATATAGACATGCATTACTACTATGAAAAACATGAAAAAATCTAGATACTTAGCACACAAAAATGGCCGGTTTTATGTGAGCCCAACAGCCAACGGCAAGGTGACCTCTTTTTGTTGCGTCCCTATCAAACTAATGCCTCTCGGAGTTAAAAAAAAAAACCTACAATTTATGGGCGAACAGGAGCCTGCAAATGGAGGGTCACACTCTATTGGGCCAGGTACCAGCTGCCAGGCATATCTTCTTTTGGGCCGACTCTCCAATGGACGAGGCACATTTTTGCGCAGTAGACTGCCATGAAAGGCAGATGCTCCCCCTTCCTGTCCATGACCCATCACCATCTTGAAGCCCCTGCTTCTGGACGCCATCGTGGATTGAACAACTTCAGTCGCTTTTCCACTTGTGCCATGGGTCTTCACTACCCTGTTTTCTGCTTGTGATGTATATAGGGATGTTAGCCGTCGGCAAGGTACTCACTTTCCTCTTTCTGGCATGCTACAGAAATAAGGGGCTCCTGGGTGTATGTGATGTTGTTGTTACCGTGGACACCTTCGCATTCAGACCTGACATGCACTCAACAGCATTCGACCCCTTTATCCCCAGGAATGAGGATGCCAGACAAGTGGGTAAAAATAAAGTTCTCATTACTTAAGCACAAGCTCAGGTAAAAAGGGTGGCGGTATACTTGTTACCTTCTGCATAATAGAGAGGCATATACATTGTGGTTTTGAGTGACGGCACTTGTCACCATTAAACAGGCAGAACAGATACAGTAAACCTCCATCTTCCTGATTCAGGACCAAATGGGTCAATGGGTTACGCTGTGATCCCTGACAAGAGCCACTAGCAGAGCCGTTACCATCTTCACGTGTCCACATCTGGACAGATCCTTTTCCTTCATAAGGTCCTCCATGACTGGTCAACACTGGACTCTCTTCCGTAACAAGTCTCTCTCTAGCAGGTTTCACCCACATTACATTTCACAGTACATCAATGCCATTGGTGTCTTCAGGGAGGAACGTGACAGCGTGTCCACCTCCTTCCATACATAATCAAAGTTTTTAGATTTAGCCATGCAACAGAGCTCAAAGAGAAACCCCCACCCTCACCAGGCTCTGTATACAGAGTACAGACAGTGAGAAGCTGCTAATCATAGCAGGGGGTGTGCCAGAAGAGTTCCCATAGGCCAGCTAGGCACATCAATAAGCTACTGGTGCTAAAACAAACATTGCAGGTAAACAACACACTTTGCTGGATTTTTTTGTGTTAACCCTTACAGCATGCCGACTTCATATAACGTAACAAAAACCTGCTAACATATTAGTAATAGCTTTCTTTTCATTCTTCACACAGTGCAAACAACAGGGCAGTATTAAATCCCTCCTGGCTATTTTTGCAACTATAACAAAATCCTTAATCCAATGATATGTCACAGAATGTGTGCTTCCTACATTGGAAGAAAAGCAAGCCATTTATTTTTTTTTTGCTTTGCGGTTGAAGGTGCTAGATTTTGAAACAGGAATCTAACTTTTCTTGTCTAGTCTTATTTGGTAAAGACATCTAGCAGTGTTTTTTCTTTTAAATCTTTTAAATTAAGGTCACGTTTTAGCTTTTGAACATGTGTTAAATTGTCCAATTTATCAAATGTACACTCCAAGACCATATTGTATGTGGTTAATGGCTTTTCCTTAACGGTTGTGAACCTTCGTGTAGCTATTTCACACATTGCATTTTAGCGTTCTATTGCTTAAATTATATTTTTGTTAAAAGAAGGGGTTAGTTAAAATGTAAAAAGAAAAAGATTTTACATATACAGCTCTGGCAAAAATTAAGAGACCACTGCAAAATTTTCAGTTTTTATGATTTTTCTCTTTATAGGAATATTTTTGAGTGAAATGTAAATTGTTCTTTTATTCTATAAACTACTGACGTCGTCTCCAAAATTCCAAGCAATTAATTTTGTATTTATTTTCTGAAAATGAGAAATGCTCAAAATAACAAAAAAATGCATTGCTTTTAGACCTCAAATAATGCAAAGAAAAAGAAAACAGGTTCATAATAATTTAGAAACAACAATACTAATAATGTTTTAACTCAGGAAGAATTCAGAAATCAATATTCTTAAATCACAGCTTTCGTGTGTCTTGCTATGCTATCCACCAGTCTTTCACACTGATTTGGGGAGACCTTGTGGCACTCCTAGTGGAAAAATTTAAACAGTTCTTCTTTGTTTGATGGCTTGTGACTATCCATCTTCCTCTTGACTACATTCCAGAGGTTTTCAATGGGGGTTCAGGTCTGGAGATTGGCTGTCTGTGGATGGACACCATGTTTGGTATAGGTGGTCTCCTTGACTGGAGACTGCCCTTCCCGTGGTTGTTTCTTCCCGGTGAAAGACCTGGCTAGTTTCCTGCCAGCGTTGAGAAACACGTGATGGTGTCTCCGTGGCTTTCTTATTTGCATACTTCCCAGGGGGCAATGCTCTAGAATCACTGCGTTGAGAAACACGTGATGGTGTCTCCGCAGTGGATATGTTGATCTCCCTAAGGTCAACAATGCTTGCTTAAGTAGTCTTTTACTAGGCATTGCCCCCACTAGCCAGATTCCTACTCCACACTGATGAGGGGCAAATACCCCGAAACGGCTGTCTGTGGATGGATACCATGTTTGGTATAGGTGGTCTCCTTAACTGGAGACTGCCCTTCCCGTGGTTGTTCCTTCCCGGTGAAAGACCTGGCTAGTTTCCTGCCAGCGTTGAGAAACACGTGATGGTGTCTCCGTGGCTTTCTTATTTGCATACTTCCCAGGGGGCAATGCTCTAGAATCACTGCGTTGAGAAACACGTGATGGGGTCTCCGCAGTGGATATGTTGATCTCCCTAAGGTCAACAATGCTTGCTTAACAGGTCTGGAGATTGGGCTGGCCATGACACGGTTTTGATGTGGTGGTCCTTCATCCACACATTGATTGACCTAGCTGTGTGGCATGGTGCATTGTCCTGCTGGAAAAATCAGTCCTCAGAGTTTGGGAACATTGCCTCAGAAGAAGGAAGCAACTGTTTTTCCAGGATAACCTTGTATACAGCTTGAGTCATACGTCCTTCGCAAAGTTTAATCTGCCCAATTTCTAGAGTAAGGTAATCTTCTCTGATGTGTCAGCTTTACCGAACACGGTCGTCTAATGGATAGACGGAGACCTGGGGCCCAGTTACCACTTATTTTTGGGTCTTGAGTGGTTTTTAAATTATACCATTTTTGGCTAGATGCGATGTTTTGATCTCGTGTTACTGTACTTTAATGCAATGTTGCGGCGACCAAAAAGCGTAATTTTGGAGTTTTGGTTTCTTTTTCTTGCAATGCCCTTTACCGACCAGATTAATTAATTTTATATTTTGATAGATCAGGCATTTCTGAAAGCGGCGATACCAAATATGTGTATTTTTTTATTGTTTTATTTTCAATGGGACATAAGGAGGTGTTTTTTTTTCATATTAAGCCTTTTTTTTTTTTTACATTGTATATTGATTTTACTAGTCCCCTTAGGCCCTTAGGGAACTTTATGCCTGCACTGTCTGATTGCTTCTGTTAGAGCAATGCTTCAGCTGATCAGCAGAAATGCTGATCTCCTGTGAATGTCTGTGCTCTACCGGCATTCAGAGGAAGTGATTCATGACAATGACAGGGGTCATCATCTGACTCCACACTGTCATGACAACCCATTGGCGCCCTGTGACCACGTCAAGGGGCCCCCGATGGCGGAGGCGAATAGAGCAATCCTCTCAAGGCCGTGTTAGATCGTGCTATGAGAGTTTGACAGCACTATCTAAGGAGTTAACAGGAGCGGGTGGATTGGAGATCCACCCGTGCCTGTTAACTGCAATGTCTGGGGATCAGATTAACAGATATGTGGGGGAAATAAAGTGAGCTCGCCGCGTGAGCCCACATTAAAAGGACAGGAACGGCCAAGGATGTTTATATACATCCTAGGTCATGAAGGAGTTAAATCACCTGGACAGGTGATGATTCCAACACCAGTGCAATGCTAAGGAAATCCTGAAAAATGCACTGTTGGTGGCTCTGGAGGACTGGACTTGGGGATCACTGTTGTATAGCATACTGTTTGTTCCTAGCAAAGCAAACAGTTCAACTCATTCTATATTTATGGCATGAAACTGACAAGATCTCAGCTATCGTTCTACGAAAGTCTCTATCTAGACACAACCCATAAGCCAGTTTTAGACCGTGATAATATTGCAAATATCCCCTTCAATAGCACAACCTTATAGTGATCAGTAGACATTTGGTTTAGAGGACCCATGGTAGGTCAGGATTTCTGAGCAGTAATACAGATGCTTAAATGCAATATATAATGTGCAAGACCTTTTATGGTGCAGAATTGTTTACAGCAGACAGTCCATTTCTTCAAAATCAGGAAAGAGGAAATAAACTTGACATTTATTTAGCAAATTCATGATATTTCCAATGCACAGAATATATACTTCTCCATAGTAATGTCCCTCTAAGCTCAACTGTCTGTTTATGACCTTTTCTTCAATAACAGATGGCATCATTAACCGCTGAGTCCTTAAACAGTTGCAATAGCGTCCATCGTTCAGTTTACTTGTGCTTGTAAAATATCCCTAATGAGCTAAGGGTTCAGAATTATGGACATTTCTTCATTCATTGGAGGTTATTAGGAAGGCTGATTCAATTAAGCTACCATAAAATAAGCAGAAAGATATTTTTGTGTTTAAATATTGGACTATGAGACATTAGACACAATGTGAACATCTCTCTTTACAAAGGGGAAAAAAAAAAAAAAAAAAATAAAAATCGAACACCATATACTATACGATAAAGCACCAAAACACATTTACAAAATAGTTCTTCCGTGTCATCCACATACAAAATACAATATACTCCCGACTACAATCTGTATAATGTCATACCTCAGTAAAATAAAACTATAAAAATCTTCTAAATTAAAGACGCCGCAAATATAGTGCATCAAAAAATGTAATGCCAGCTATCAGTGCCACAAGAATTTTTTTGTTTTTTTTTGAAAGGTCACGTGGAATCCTTGGTTTCCCAAACTGTGGTGCAATGTTGCAAAAAGGTGTAAATATTGTATTTTAGTAAAGAGAAGAGTTGGGGGTTTGCTGGATTCGAAGGCTTAGTTGGCATCTAGTTTTGCCATTTCCTGCACGTATATGCCTATGCTTTCACTGTCAAAAAGCACAAAATACACAGTTTTGATTGAAGATGACATTGTAGACACAAAGTAGTTGGAAATCGCTTTCAGGATAAGCTGCGCCGCGGTCTGCTTCGGGAATCCATTTCTGCAAAACCAAAAGGGTAAAATTACAGTGGGAAGAAGTCACATTGGATCATCAGAATAAGAATAGTAAATTACTGTAAAATAAAGTGACACACAAAAATTAAAACTACCACATTTAATTAAAAGCTCATATAAGAAAAATAAGAAAACTGATCTATGGAGGTCAGATTACTACTCGTAGAAAATGGACAGCAGTAATCACAGGAACACGAAGCATCTTTGTGGTTTATGAAAGTTTGGCATATGTGTGCTAGTCATCATATACACTGACAAGGAAAAAGATGTTTTGAACTTTTATGCTTTCAGGCTGCATATGTCACCATCTACTACAGCTTCGATCGTTGGACTACCTTCATTTTATAGACAATCATCTCGGCTATCTCATACGTAAATTTGACTTGCAACTATTTAGCATATGATTAGTTATGCAGATACTTGTCATGGCATTACGTTGTAACTGTTTTACTACTAAAAATTTAAATTTGTATTATTTTGCTAGTATTTTGTAAATCCACCTTTGGCTTTCAACGTTTCCTGAATCCTTCTTGGCATGCTCTTGATGAAATTCAAGCGTGTCTGGACCAAAATCTGATCCCAGATCTCTTCTTCACATTCCCAATGTTGGTGCATATTGGGTGACTCACTTGGGTATGTATACAGCTTCAAACAAAAGTGTTCGATTGGTTTGAGGTCTCAGAACTGTAGGGGTCAATCCAGCATCATTGTCATTGAACCACTTCTTTGCCTTCTTTTCCTACTAGAACAATAAGTTATCTTTTTCATACCCATAGTACTCCAGTGTACAAAGTAACTCATCTTGTAGGATACTGACATATAGCTCAGCATTGTCTTTGAAACAAGACAATATATCGTCTACCGAACTTGGACCGTTCCTTTACTTTTTCGATCCGTTAGCCCCTTTTTCCCTTGTTTCTGTCAGATCCATTTACACCCATTAGAGCCTAGTCTATTGAAATTTGTCTTAATGCTCCAAATAACCTGTTTCCAATCTTCTACTGTCCACTTTTCAGACTTTTTGCAAACTCAAGTCGACACTTCTTATGACGATAATGAAGTCGAGGCTTCTTCACCTTTTTTCAGGCCACCATTCCAGACTTCTGTAATATGCGTCGCACGGTGCTTGCATGGATGTCTGTGATCACACTATTACAAGGAATACGAACCACCTCTTCTACCTTGTTTGTTGCTCCAGAACTGATAAGACTGATGAGTCAACTTATTGACACCGATATAAGGCCTGGATGTTCACATCTACACTTGAATAGATGGACGGACTTCTTTTTGTATTTTTCAAACTGTCATGGCACTCACATGATGCAGTTTAGCAATTTTCTTGGCGAAGAGACTGTCAATGATGGGCTGGATGAGACTGTTTCTTTTTTCTTTGGAAATCTTCCTCATGGCTGCTCCTCAAGTTGAACCAGTGACCTTTCGCTTGGGAATCAACCTAATAACACACTGAGCTATTAGGCAATGTAAGAACAGGTTGTCAATTGTAGTATACCAAAAGAAAAAGATTTTTCTACCACTAGGAGCAAAACAGTACCAATGCAGTGACATGACAAGAATCTGCATACCTAATCATATACTAAATAGCTGCAAGTCAAATTTACGTATAAGATAGCCTGGATGATTGTCTATAAAATGATGGTAGTCTCACGTTCGAAGCTGTAGTGGATGGTGAGATATGAAGCCAGAAAGTAAAAAAAGTTCAAAACACTTATCTTTTTGCTTGACAGTGTATTTGATGACTGGCGCACATACACTAATCTTCCATAACAGTAAAGCGGGCTTTACACGCTGCGACATCGCTAATGCGGAGTCGTTGGGGTCACCGAATTCGTGACGCACATCCGGCCGCATTAGCGATGCCGTTGCGTGTGACACCGATAAGCGATTTTGCATCGTTGCAAAAACGTGCAAAATCGCTAATCGGCGACATGGGGGTCCATTCTCAAATCTCGTTACTGCAGCAGTAACGATGTTGTTCCTCGTTCCTGCGGAAGCACACATCGCTCCGTGTGACGCCGCAGGAACGAGGAAGCTCCCCTTACCTGCCTCCCGGCTGCTATGAGGAAGGAAGGAGGTGGGCGGGATGTTACGTCCCATTCAGCTCCGCCCCTCCGCTGCTATTGGGCGGCGGTTCAGTGACGTCGCTGTGACGCCGCACGGACCGCCCTTTTAGAAAGGAGGCGGTTCGCCCGTCACAGCGACGTCGCCGGACAGGTATGTATGTGTGACGGCTGTTGTGCGACACGGGCAGCGATTTGCCCGTGTCGCGCAACAGATGGGGGCGGGTACCCACACTAGCGATATCAGGACCGATATCGTAGTGTGTAAAGTACCCTTAAGGCTAAGTTCACACGTTGCTTTTTTGTTGCTTTTTTTCTGCAGCTATAACCTGATTGCTTGCTCAATTTTCCTGATTGCCAATACGTGACCTTCCAGAACTGACTATTCTCTAGCTGTCCAACGGATATCACGCCTTGACATGATGTCTGTCCCAATATAAATGTGGTTGTGTTCAGAATTAGCCAATCACATTTACACTCATGTTAAATATTAGTAAGTACACAGCTGCCATTTGCAGTAATTCCGATTAATCCCATGTTCTAAAAGAATTTTCCTGACATTTCTTAGTTGCATTTTACAGCAAAAGCCATGGTTCATAACAGCTTACAACACAGCAAAGGGATCTCCTTGTTGAAAGTTACAAAAATGTTTCTAGGGTATGAGATGTACCATGGAATACTGTGAAGACTGTCATCAAGAAGTGGCTTAAGTTTGGCAAAACAGTGACATTAGCTAGAATTACACATAGTTCAAAAATTGCAGAAAAGACAAAAACGAAATTGCTCCAGAAGGCTGCTAAGGCTATGTGTCCACGGTAGAATGTTGCTGCGGATTTTTCTGCATGAAAATCCGCGACTTTCCCGGCAAATCCGCACCTTTTCAAAAGGTGCGGATTTGCCGCGGATTTACCGCGGATTTTTTTTTTTTTCCCCAATTCTATAGCCAAAATCCGGATCAAAATCCGCAACAATAATTGACATGTTGCAGATTTTTCCGGATCAAAATCCGCAACAATAATTGACATGTTGCAGATTTTTCCGGATCAAAATCCGCGGCAAATCCGCAGCATGGGCACAGCATTTCCAAAACGCCATAGAAATGGCTGGGAAGTGCCGCTGCTACAGATTTTCGGAAAATCCGCAGCTTTTCCGCGAGAAATCCGCGGCAAAATCCGCGCATTTTCCGCAGCGTGGACACATAGCCTAAGAGGCCTACAGCAACATTAAAGGAGCTGCAAACATTTCTGAGAAATACAGGTTGTTTACTGCATGGAATCTCAATCTCTCAGATTTGTAATATATATGTTCTGTGGGATGAGCTGTCAAGGTGAACACCATTTCTTACAAAGAAAGAATGCCAAGCCTAGCTATGTTTTGCCAAAACCTATATCAAGTCTGCCAAAAGTATGTGGGAAAACAAGTTATGGTCTGTTGAGACCAAGGTTGAACCTTTTGGCTATAATTCCAAAGGGTGTGTTTGGTGCAAATCCAACACTAACACTATGCAACACTGAAGAACACCATACCCACAGTGAAGAACGGTGGAGCCAGCATTAAGCTTTGGGGTTCTTTTTCGGCAGCTGGAATGGGAGAGTTAATCAAGATGGAGGAATATAGGAAAAGTTCTAAAGATCAGTCAATTTTGCAATAAAACCTTCAGGTTTCTGCTAAATAGCTAATGATGAAGTGCAATTTTAACTTTCAGCATGATAAGTACCCATATAAAAGATCAAAAACTCAAATCAAATGAAGAATGGCTTCACCAGAAGAAGATCAATGTTTTGAAATGATCCAGCCAGAGCCCAATGGAATCCAATAGTAAAATCTGTGGATTGACCTGAAGAGAGGGCTGTACAAAGGAGATGCCATCACAATCTGATAGATTTGGAGTGCTACTGCAAGGTACAGCGAGTTAAGATTGCCAATTCTAGTTGTGCTATACTGATAAGATTCCTACCCAAAATGACTGAATGTTTCCATAAATTCAGAAGGGAACTTCAACAAAGTATTAGTTTAAAGCCTCTTTCACATGTCTGTTAAAAACCACGCACGTTTTTCATGGACGTGTCAAAGGTGCGTTTTGCCCTCCGTGAGACGTGTTTATGGCTCACGTGTGTTCTCCATGTGTTGTCTGTGATAACACACGGAGAACGGAAACTTTCTGCTCACCTGTCCCTGGCGTTGCTGTCCGTGGTGCTGATCTTCGGTCTCCGGTCCTGCCGACTCCCCACTGCTGCTGCTTCTGGCCGCAGTGAAGTGAATATGCAATGAGCATAATGAGCGGCGGTCTGAAGCAAGTGACAGCTGCGGCAGAGACAGGAGGGCTGGAAAAGGTGAGTAAAGTTGTTTTTTTTCTCGCAGATACATGTGTTTTCTCCGATGCGTGTCAGACGGAACACATCCGTGTGGTCCGTTTGCGTTCCGTGTGACCTGTTTGCATTCCGTGTGACACCCGTGATGCCGGAGAAAACGTGGACATGTCTAAGTGTGGAGCACACGTATGCTCCACACGTACATACGGTCCATGGCAGAATACGCAAATGAACGCAGACCCATTGATTTTAATGGGTCTACGTGTGCCCATGTCTCCGGTACATGAGAAAGCTGACCATACACGTACCGGAGGCATGGACGTGTGAAGGAGGCCTAAGGGTGTGCATATTTGTGCAAGCAGATCATTTTAAATTTTCATTTTTCTACCTACAGATTTTTTTCAATTGTACAAATTAATAGGTGACATTAAAATCAAATGATTTTTCTTGGTATAATTTTTTACATGACAAAAATCTGTAATTTTAACATGAATATAGACTGTTTATATCCACTAAAATCTGTGCTATTTACCTTACCTGTCAGTGGTTTACTAATATGATTGTTATGGTAATGGTTGATGGACTTGCCTCATCTTCTGCATGAGCACAATGATGAATTCGGAGCTAACAGTGCTATACAACAAATCACAGCAGAGCTTACAAGCTGTATAGAAAAGTGTTTGTATGCACTATACATTTTTAGCCACTGCAGTGGTGGCTGGTTCCCTAGGCAAATACCAGTCAAAGTATTGATGTGCTACAATTAAAAACAAAACTACAAAAAAAAAACCAAACACTGCAGCTCAAAAAATGCAAGGAAAAAAATGCAGTGTGAATAAGATTTTAGAAATCTAATGTATTTTGCTGCTGCTGTAAAACACTTTGTTTTTATTGCACAAAAAAACAGCCGCGTGAACATATCAGGATTGCTAGGATGAAGTAGAGACTCGAGGAGACTTGCCCCTCTCCAAGACAGGAATAGCTGGTTGGATTTTGACACAATTCCGGAACTTTATCCGGCTCATCCCGATTGCCATGGTGTTGTGGCAATCGGGGTAATAAGAGGTTAATGACAGCTCACAGCTGCCACCAAGCCCTAGATTAGTAGTGGGAGGCATCTATGAGACCCCCCCTCATCACTAATCTGTAAGTGAAAAGAAATAAACAGAAACACTAAAAAAATCCTAAGGCACACCGTAGGTCACAACTCAATGAAAGCCTCGTTATTGCTCTCAGAGTTGCCTTGGCAACTTGTGACATAACTTCTCAACTGTACAAGTAAAATATATCTTAAAACTGTAGTCAGTCAAAAGTTAGTCACGGCGCTGAAAAACCAAAAAAATGTGGGAAGGTGAGTAGAATAACAGATACAGCAGCTTAGGTTTACAGCATCCCTCCAGCACTGAAAAAAATGCTGGCATGGTGCTTTAAGGCTATGTGCCCACGCTGCGGAAAATGCGCGGATTTTGCCGCGGATTTCTCGCGGAAAAGTCGCGGATTTCCCGAAAATCTGCAGCAGCGGCACTTCCCAGCCATTTCTATGGCTTTTTGGAAATGCTGTGCCCATGCTGCGGATTTTTCCGCGGCGGATTTGGTGCGGATTTTGATCCGGATTTTGGCTTCAGAATTGGGAAAAAAAAAAATCTGCACCAAAATCCGCGGCAATTCCGCGGCAAATCCGCACCTTTGAAAAGGTGCGGATTTTGCGGGAAAGCCGCGGATTTTCATGCAGAAAAATCCGCAGCAACATTCTACCGTGGACACATAGCCTAAGAGGTTAAGATGACAGAATAGTGACATGCCTCCCAACCCAAACCTACTGAGAACTGTGGATCAATCTTAACAAGCAATTTAATGGGAAGCAAAACAGTACACCTCTCTGAACAGTGTTGGGGAAGCTGTGGTTGGTGCTGCCTAAAGTTAATAGTCAACAGATTAAGAAACTGACAGACTCAATGGATGGAAGACTTATGATTTGTATTGAATAAAAAAGTGGCTATATTGGTCACTGATATTTTTTTGTCTGAAATGTATTTTTTACATTTTGATTTGTTAGATTATTATTCTCACTTTAACAGATGAAAATAAAGAATTGAGATAAGAAATGTAAGTAATTCATTTAGTTTTTTTAATAATTCTGCACACTAATATTTGCCCAATAATTTTACAGACATGTATCCCTAAAAATAAGATATCTGTCTTATATTACTTTTGGACCTGAAAATGCTTATTTCCGGGGGAGGGCTTATTCTTGGGGAAACTGGGTTGGAGGTAAGTTTACCCCCCAAAAAAGCCGACCCCTTCAAGAGAATCATACTTGTCAGACCCTGGAAGTCTGCGTCGCTCCCAGGCACTCCTATGATCCTTTGCGGTCACTCACAGAAGGTATGCTCCACAGAGGTCCGCCCCTGCTTCCGGCCGGCATTTAAACATCAGATTGCCACACAAACACACAACATCCAGTGATACTTATTGCTTCCGGCCAGCAGGGAAATCTGGGAAGCAGTCAATGGAACGTGAGGACCTGCGGTGGAACCCACTGCGTCCCAGGATCCCCATCCAACCTGAAGCATTAGATATCACCAGATGTTGTTTGTGTGTGCGCGAAATGATGTGTGGGCATGCATTTCACCGCAGGTCCTTGATGGGTTCCACCACAGGTCCTTCCGTTCAGGGTCTGATGAGTATGATTGTGGGGGTGTCTGCTTTCTATAATGAAGTGTCTGGCAGTATTCTTTAACTTTCTTAGCTGCACTAACACTATTATTGAACGGCAACTAGGGCTTATTTTAGGGGTAGGGCTTATATTAAAAAAAAAAAAAGCTGAAAATTCCTGCTAGGGCTTATTTTTGGGAAACACGATATATATTCTCCTAAGAAAGGCAAAATCTCGCTTTTACGCTATTAAATATTCATATTTCAGGTTTATTAACCTTATGGATTGACCGACTGCACTGTAGTTGTGCAGTAATAAAATGAATAATCAAAAATACAAATTTCCTAATTGTGCACACAATATATTTTCGGAGATATATTTTATGATTTTTTTTTTTCTATTTAAATAATTTATCATTTTTTTTTTTTAAAGTGCATTTTTCTTTTACATAATTTGAGTTCATAAAACATCTCAGGGAAACATTTTTTTTTATATCTTTTTAAACTCTTTGGGAGCCACAGGGAAAAAAAACAGCATACTACAGTGACACAACTGGAGCTATTCTGGGTATGCTACCACCTAGGAGTTTTGCTCTTTCAGCAGACAACCAGCGATCACATCTTTGCCAGTGCCAGGTTATTTTTGTTTCTTTCTCGTACACAAGCATTGATGCTTATGTGCACTGCTTAGCGCTCATTGACTGCCATGTAACCAGCAAAATAGAATACATAAGTGGTGTTAAAACACTTTCTTATACCTAAGGTCTGAAAACCTGAGACCAGACCCGCTCCTGATATGCTGCAGGAGATTTAGCCCCATGCCGTAAATTTTCTAAAGCGCATAGTTAACGCTCTGAACCAAGCACAGTAAATTTACAGCACTGTGTCATTAAGAAGTTAAATATCTGAGAGAGTTCCTAACAAGGTTTTACTCCAATACTGTTGGCACGCTAATCCAGTATTTTGGAGGAATTAGATGTCAATAAATTAGTATTTAGGGCTGTGATAACCACATTTGCAGTATTAAGTAAATCATGAAAATATGATCTGTTGGTGTGCCTTAAAGGGGTACTCCCATTTGCAAAATCTTATCCCAATATGTAGTAGGCATAATAATATTAGCAAATACCTCCAATTAGAAATGTAGTATAGTTCTCCTGACAGCTATGTCTTTTACCTCATGTGCTGGGCATTGCAGCTTAGGCACCTATGGTTACATCCACTCGTAAAGTAACAGTTAGTTGCTTGTGGTCATAACCATGGATACCTAAGCTGCAATGCCCTGCACATAAGGTAAGAGACATGGATATAGCAGAGATATACTGCATTTCTGCTAACATTATTATAATTACACCTACTACATACTGAGATAGGATGTTGGAGATGGGAATACATCTTTAAGGACTAATGATGAGGAACTTTTAGGGGATTGTTATTTAATTAAAATAATTTAATTTAAAATTATTTAAACACTGTATAGCATTATATGACTACAGTGTTGTGTGGGGAGTTGGTCACCAAACGACATTACAATTTAAATACTAAACATCATTCTTGTTTGGCCATCCTAGTTGAAATGTTCAACACTTCATGTAGAAATATAAATTTGTCTGTTCTATTTTCATTCAAACAAAGGGAGACAACAAGACGACCATTAGAAGCTTCCTTATAAACAAAAATACATTCTACTTGTTACACTGTAGAGTCCTTATTTTGATTTCTAAATCAAAAGAAGTTCTGATGTCCTTACATCATTATCTATAGAAACAAATACCTTTTCAAAAGCTTTTTGTTATGGTGCCACACAAAAGGTTGGTAGATAAAATGATAATATGTGTAACTGGATTAACAACTGGCTCAGTGATAGGAAACAAAGAATGGTTATTAATGGCATAGTCTCGGATTGAGTCACAGTTAACAGTGATGTACCGTAAGGGTCAGTACTGGGCCTTCTTCTTTTAAACATATTTATTAATGACCATGTAATGGCCATACAAAGTAGAATTTCAATATTTTTAGAGTATACTAAACTCTGCAGGATAATCAACACAGAGGAGGATTATTTAATATTAAAGAAGCATTGTAAGCTAGAGTCTTGGGTTGAGAAATGGCAATTGATATATAATGTACATAAATGTAAGAGCATGCATGTGGGCAGAGGAAATATAATGTATAAATATGCACTAATTTGTAAGACTGGGTAAAACTGTCACTGAAAAACACTTGGGTGTATGGCAAACTCAACTTTAGTGACCAGTGCCAGGCAGCTGTTGCCAAGGCAAATAAAATAAATGGGATGTATTAAAAGAGGCATACATGCTTATGATAAGAACACAATTTTACCTTTATACAAGTCACCAGTGCAGCCAAACTTAGAATACTGATTACAATTGTGGTAACTGGTGTATAAGAAGAACATCACTCAACTTCATCAGGTACAGAGAAAAGCAAACAAGGCTATTAAGGGAATAGATGGACTGCAATACCATGACAGTCTTTTAAACTTGGGGTTATTTAGATTGGAAAAGTGAAGGCTTAGGAGTGATTTTATTACAATGTAAAAGTATAAGGAGGGGGCAGTACAGAGATCTTTCTAATGATCGTTTTACACCTAGGCAGGGGACGAAGACAATGTCACGATTCCACCCTACAAGTCTGGGGTGTGCTGGGCTGTCAGTATGGTGAGTGACAGCCCAGTTATCCAATTTGAGTTAGGCGCGTGGTGGGTGTGTTAGAATTATTATTGACAATCAGCTGCCCTGTGCGAGGTTTTCTACAGGAGTCACCCATTATAGGTAATTACCTGGCTCTTTCGTTTGCAGTGATCTGATCACTGCCAGTGGTAGCTTTAGCTCAGTGGTGTATGCGTGCCTTGTTTTCCAGTGTTCTGTCTCTGATCTATTGATGCCAGACCTTGGACCTCTATTGATGCCAGACCTTGGACCTCCCTTTTGATTATGCGTTTTGCCTAGCCCCTTTGTATTGATCTGCTACCTTCCCGGTATTCTGACCTCGGACTTTGGTCTGTATATGGCTTTGTTTTACCACTTTATGACAAGTTCACTCGGTTTCTGACCCCGGACCTCTTGATACCCTACCTCACGGATTCTCTGTGAGTAGTGACTAGTGTCAAAAACAAGGGGGTATCTTCTACGTCTAGAGAAAAGAAGCCTTAATCATAATCACAGATGCAGATTCTTCACTGTAATAGCAATGAGACTATGAAACGCTCTGCAACATGATGTTGTAATGGTTGATTCATTACTATTAAGAAGGGCCTGCATGCCTTTCTTGAAAAATATAATATTACAGGTTATGGGCAATAGATTCTGTGATGGGGTGTTGATCCAGAAACTAATTTGATTGCCATATGTGGAGTTGGGAAGGAATTTTTAACTTAACATGGAGCATATTGTCTGCCTCATGGGTTTTTAACCTTCTTCTGGATCAATGTGTTAGACTTAAATCCATCGTTCAACCCATAGCCTATCTTCAACCTTAAAAACTATGAAACCATGAAATGAGTAGCAACCACATTGGTGCCTCCATGTCCCACGTAGAAACATAGAACAAATGATGCTCTACAGTAGACAAAAAAAGAATCAGAAAACAAGTCTGGGGGAACATTGAACCCAAACATGACAGAAATAACCCCACAAAGGAGTAAAGAGTTCACTTGTCAGGTTATCATATAGTTTATTTCAGCATAACCATTGTTGCAGGCAGCACATTAATACATGCAAGCAGGAGATGTTCTGCTGATAAGATGATACTGTATGGGGATGGAACGCTTGTATTACTCAATGTTTTTTACCCATAATTGATTGTCAGTCTGTATAAACAGGGGATGTGTTGCGGAGAAAATAAAGACTAGCATGAGTAATCATTTTGCCTTTACCACTGTTGGTCGGCCTACGTAAACAGACCATTAAACGAGCGCTGGACTTGTTCTATAGACATTAGTGCCCAGCAAGGTGCATAAATGGGCCACAACTAAACGCACCATTAAAGAGGTGGTCCACTACAAAGAATAGTGGCCACATCGATGTAAAGCTGTGACAGAAGGGTTTTTCTAAATACCTTCTGTTGCCAATTCTGCCTGTGAGTGGCGGTCTCGCTGTCCGTTCATCCCCATCACGTGACCTGGGTTGCAGTGACCTCTGATGTGCGATGAGGTCACATCAACTTCCGGAATTGGAAGTTGACCCGGCATCATGGAGGCAGGACCCAGTCTCCGTAAGTGACTGGGCTATGGGCGGCGTTTCATTGCATGTCACAGCACATTATTTTGCGTTTTTTCCTTTACCACAGAGCGCCGCAAGCAGGAGTGATGCTGGGCTGTGATGAGTGGTGAAACGTTGCCCACAGCCCAGTCACTTGCGGACACTGGCTCCCGCCTCGGTGATGCTGGGTCAACATCCAATTCTGGAAATGGAAGTTGATGTGACATCACAGGTCATTGCAGCCCAGGTCACGTGATGAGCAATGAGCAGGCAGCGATAGCGCCTCTCACAGCCAGAATTTGAAACAGAAGGTATTAAGAAAAAGCCTTCTGTCTCAGCTTTCCATCGATGTGGCCACTATGCTTTGTAGTACCTCTTTAATGGTGTGTCTAGTTGTGCTGGTTGTGGCCGATCAATGCACCTTGATGAGCAATAATCGTCTATATAACAAGTCAAGCGCTCCTTTAAAGGTCTGTTTACACAGTCCGACCAACAATGATAAATGCAAAACGATTACTAATGCTATTCTTTTGTAGCCATTTGGCATCACTTTCTCTGCAGCTCATCCCCTGTTTATACACACAGAAACAGAAGGTATTTAGAAAAAGCCTTCTGTCACAGCTTTACACTGATGAGGCCACTATACTTTGTGGTGGACCACCTCTAAGTGTAAAAAGCAGAAAAAAGGACCCTATGGAGCTGCGAGCCACCTATACTTCTGGAGTAAAAAAAAGACCTAACTTCACTCAAACCTGAATTTCCCATTCTTGGGAAGGACATATTTTTCAGCAAATACATTTATAGTCAAGTTTTACCATCCGAAATAGAAAATGATATCTTCATTTAAGTTACCATGAAGAAAATTATAGAAAGTGACAGATGTGTTATTTACGATGGATAAAAACGTAAAAAGAAGGTTTTCAAAGTACAAATGTGGGATTTGTACCAACACTACACATATAAAAGTACTGTGCAAAAGTTGTGTTTCATTTCAGCTATGTGAACATAAGTCTTTTTTCTCTCCTTGAAGTAGAACATGATTTATTTGATCCTTCTGCCCAAAGCATAATCCTATTCTGCAGTTATAAAGAGGAATTAGGCTGTTTCTGTTGCTTTCAGAAGTCGGGTCTGCCCAACAGATGTTTTCAGTTCGGCAGCTGCACCACTAGAAGTACTGTAGATTGTTTTCCTAATGCAGTTTGACTTTTAGTCCTTTTATAAATAGGCTTATTTTCTGAAATGTATCTTGATCACCAGAGTCTATAATGGGGAAATACTACTATTCCACTGGTGAAAACAAAAAAAAAAATCAAACTTATGTTGTCAATTTGAGCTATTACGACCGAAAAACCATTGTTCATAACCTGCGTCTGGTTTTGCAACTCGGCCCCATTAACTTCAATGTGAGCTGAGAAAACTAGGCAAAGGCCTAAAAGACAGACATCATGGTAGAAAAAAAAAAAAAATCAGACACATTTTTAATCCTAAATATTACATTATGTCCCCACGGTTCTACTGAACTAAAGAAGGGCACAATATGCCGTCTGGAGAAATGAACATATACAGAAATGGAGCAGAAGTAAGGAACAGATGCGAAGGGAGCAGGCTACATAAAACACTTCTGGCTGCGCTACATTTAATATACATCTATAGATGGATAGGTTTGTTATTTTTTTTTTACACATTAACTAAATTATCTGTGCTGCATCGTCAATGTGCGCTATAGAAATACATTTTTCACGGTTTTACTATTGTAGATATTTTCTGACACATTGCTCCGATCATTGTAATGAATGGAAGAGAGTAAAGGGGGCTTTACACGCTATGATATCGCTAACTTATTATCATCGGGGTTACGGTGTTTGTGACGCACATCCGGCACCGTTAGCGACATCGCAGCGTGTGACATGTACGAGCGACCTTAAACGATCGCAAAAGAGGTAAAAATCGTTTGTCATGGAGAGGTCGTTCTAAAACAAAATATTGTTATTTGGGCACTAGCGATGTTGTTCGTCGTTCCTAGGGCATCACACATCGCTATGTGTGACAACGCAGGAGCGACGAACATCTCCTTACCTCCGTCCACCGGCAATGCGGAAGGAAGGAGGTGGGTGGGATGTTACGTCCCGCTCATCTCCGCCCCTCCGCTTCTATCGGCCGCTTAGTAACGCCGCAGTGACGTCGCTATGACGCCGAACGCACCGCCGCCATGAGGGAGGGATTGTTCGGCGGTCACAGCGACGTCGCTGACAAGGTATGTGCGTGTGACGCTGCCGTAGCGATAATGTTCACTACGGCAGTGATCACCACATATCGCACATACGACGGGGGCGGGTGCTATCGCACTCAACATTGCTAGCAAACGTTAGCGATGTCGCAGCGTGTAAAGCACCCTCAAGTCCCATTCTTAGCTAAAGTGGGTAATAAGGAGCTTTTTCCTTTAATCTACCAATTACTTTTTCATGTCTTGACCTGACTATGGCTAACATGGACAAGGCAGACATGGAAGGGTATTAGAGTGCAAATAATGTTATGGTAGATAAAAATTTATACAAGTCTTATTACTTGAGTGCCCAAAGAAAACTTTCTAAAATGTCAATATCTGCTAATGCTCTTCTAATAAGGCTCCCTTCACATGTCTCCCGTACATGTGGTGTCTGTTTCCACACGTACTGGAAAGACGGACACATGTAGGAGGGTATATTTGCACGTCCATGTTTTGACATGGACTGTGTGGAGCACACACGTGTTCATGTGCGGCACATGGAGACATGTTCGTTTTTATTGGCAGCACGGATGTCACATGGACCGCACACTGATGGGATCCGTGTGCCATCAGTGTAACTAAAATGTGAAATTAAATGGATTTTTAAACTTGCCTATCTCCATCGCTGCTGTTGCTTCTGGGTCCTGCTCATTATGCCTCATGAATATTCACTGCACTGTCTGCAGACCCAAAAGCAACAGAAGCTCCTGAGACAGCAGCAACAGAGACAGGCAAGTATACAAAGTTCATGCTGTCCATGTGCTATCCGGATGTCACACAGATAGCACACGGACAGCACACTGATGGCTCACACACTGACACACGGATTGCCCATGGAACTCCACAACGGACTGAAAATTGTTCAGTTTTTGCACAGACGTGCGAAGGAGGCGTAAAACAGGAAAAAAAAGAAAACGTTGATGCATTAATTGCAAATCCTGGATGTAAAATACACTGCAGACAAAGTAAAGGGAAAAAACACACAATACTAATTATTATTATTTTATAGGAATTTTCTCAAAAAGAACTCAAAGCACCGTATGTAAAAGCTAAGTAGCCAACATAGGCGAAAAGCATTTCAAAAATTGGCCTAGGTTTAAGTATTTAAAGGGATTTTCCCCACAAACAAAGTTAGAAAAAGCTTGGGAACAAATTGCCTTTAATTACTTTTTGCAACACTCGCCGGTGTTGAGTCGAGCAGGAGTAGGAGTGGACCAACTGTACCATGTGGGGGACATCAGGCTTACACTTTGGTATGAGGGGCTTGACTAAGTCCTGTCTGCCAGCCATTCTCGCAACAGGCAAAGCTTGTACAGACTGGTATGGTGGGCACAAAAGGGACAGATAGGTATGGGGAGGCGGACTCAAGAAAAGGTAATGGGACAGGAGCACAGGACCTGACAACTAGCTAGCAGACAGATGACTAAATAAGGACGTTGAGCAGGCACCTCCCCTAGTGGGAGGATGCTTTAAGTACCTAATGCCTCTCAGCCATTGGCCGAGGCACTTTTAGCAAATAGCTTGTAGGCCTTATAAGAGGAGGACATGTGTGTGCGCGCGCCCTAAGACCACACCCAGGGAATCTGTGCTGCATGCACAGGCCCCGGGAGGAGGAAGAAGCAGGAGCACATGTGGATGGCCGTGGGAGTGCGGGGAAGGGTGCAGCCCGGCCGCGGCAGTGAGTGAGTCTGCATCCCTGATAGGGAGAGGCAAGGTAGGATAATGCAAAGACGCCGGCGCTACAGATTTACTGCATTCAAATTCTATAACTTCAATTACGAAAAGCTGGGCTGCTGTAAAAAGTGTAAAATGTAAGACAACGAGAATGCAATGATATGGAAATCTCTTACAGCCATATTATATTCACAAAAGAACAGACAGCTGAGATCAAAAGTTGAAAGTTTAATATTTTTTCTATTTAATTTGAAATAATGAACTTATTTAGAAATTGATGGCAGCAGCACATTTCAAAAAGTTGGAACAGGGGTAACAAAAGACTGAAAAAATAAGGTAAAACAGCTGAAGGGTCAATTTTCAACTAAGTCACATGACCGTATAGAGAGAGCATGTTAGAGAGGCAGAGTTTCTTCGAAGCAAAGATAGTCAAACTGTGAATACCTGCATCTAAAAATTGGGGAACAATGTAAAAAAAATTTCCGCAATGTAAATTTGCAAACATTTTGACTATTCCACCATCTATCGTAAATGTGACCAAAAGATTCAAAGATTGTGGAGGAATTTATGTGCACAAGAGACAAGGCTGACAGTGAATATTGGATGCTTATGATCTACAGGCTCTCAGGCAGCACTGCATTAAAAACAGGCATGGTTCGACTACACAAATCAATTCATTGGCTCAAGAATACTTCCAGAAATCACTGTCTGTGAATATAGTTTTCTGAGCAATCCACAAGTTCAAGCTCTATCATGCAATGAAGAAGCCATATATCAGCACAATTCAGAAACACAGCCTGTTATAAAAAGAGAGAGAGGATGCCAACAATAGTAAACATGGCCCTGCCCCATCTTTTGTAGATGTGTTGTTGCCATCAATTACTAAATAAATTTAATTATTTTCAATCAAATGGAACATTTACTGATTTTCAACTTCTGGTGTTAGTTCTATGTTCTTCTGGAATAAGAGATTTACAAATAATGCATTTTTGTTTTCTATACATTTTACAAAGCGTCCAAACATTTTTGGAATAGGGGTTGTATTAAAGGGAATCGGTCACCAGATTGTTCATCTATAAAATCAAAACTAGCACCTTCAGCAGCGCCTGCGCTGCATTCCATAAAGGTGCATGTTATCTCTTGCCTCCCCCTGTATACCTCCAAATGCCTTTGAAAATCTCCTGCGCTGTATGTAATCTGGATGGCCAGGTCTGATGGGTGGGCTTCTTCTACCTGTCTGTGCAGACAGCAGTCCTCTTGTTAAGATTGTTATTGTAGCGCCTGGTCCCACCAGACCCCGTCGGGGGCGCGCTCCCTCATATTTGCCCAGTCCCAGCATGGTTCCCACGTGCACTCCCGGTCATAGCCCCAGGCAGCGACGGCCTTCCTCTTACCGGTCCCATGGCTCTGCAGGAGCTGCCCCTGGTCCGGGTCCTGCTGTACGTCCTGCTCCCAGGCCTGCTGCAGCCTCTTCCTGTCTCCCGTCCTCACACAGAATTGCAGTGACTCTAGGCTGCGCGTGAGGCCATGCACCCTTTCTTAAAGCGGTATGCCCTGTTTTCTGGAAGTGACCTCAGAGGTCACCTGTTACCTAATGGGTATTTAGGTTCACCTCCCCCGGCAGCAGGCGCCCGAGCAACGCTTCCATTAGAGTTTTGCCAGTGTCCAGACCCCTTTGTGCTGTTATCTGTGCATTTGATACCTGGTTCTAATCGCTTGTCTCACCGTAGTGCCATCCATACCATTCTGGCTGTGGACGTCACTGCTCATACCTGCAGTGGACGTCACCGTGCCCTACCTGCCGTGGACATTATCTGTGCCGTACCTACTGTGGACGCCACCTGCTGTGAACATCTCCGGTGCCATTCCCATGTTCTGCCGGCTGCGGACGTCACAACTTTGCTACACCTGGCCTTACAGAGACTCCTACTACCGGTTCCTGGCTGCCGTGCATTTAGGCCTTCTGGGGAGGCGCCGCACAGTCCCTGTATAGGGGTTCGCTGCTGGTCGCCTTCTCAGGGGAGTCCGGTGCACGGTCCAGTGGGTCCACCTCCGGACGCTTGACGCTCCTCGGTGAGCCTAACAGTTATGTTATGAAGTTGTTGGGTGAAATGTAGCGCCTGCACAGAAATCTTGCCGTTCTGCGCATGCGCAATTATATATTAGGCTCTTCTGCAGTAGGGTAGAGCAAAGTGTGTCTGTGCGAGCTGGTGATGTCTCTGCGCAGGTGCCAGATTTTAGCTGACTGCGGATGAGGCAGGAGGCATCATCCATGTCAACGATAACAGGAGGACAGCCATCAGCGTAGAGAGGAAGGACAGATGCCGCAGCAAGCACGCCCATTGGACTGGATCGTCCAGGTTTACATACAGCACACCAGATTTTCAAAAGGTATTTGGAGGGTGTACAGCAAGAGTCAGGAGATAACATGCACCTTTATGGAATACAGCACAGGCGCTGCTGAAGGTGGTAGTTTTGGTTTATACATGAAAAATCTGATGACCGACTTACTTTAAATAAGTCTGTGTCCAGAAAATTAATAGGAGTTACTCTAAACTTCCTGAAATGTATAGTCATCCTTTATAAAAGTAAGGATAAGCATCACTGTCTGAGTTTCTTTTCATAGCCTTTTTAGAGTAGACATAAGATTGATGCAGGCTTGAATATATTTAGAATCGTAGACAAGTCAGTAATAAGAAACTGGCTGGAACACAACAGTTGGAGATCACCTGTAAAGTAGGGATTGTTTGCAAACATATACAGTGCCTTGCAAAAGTATTCGGCACCCTTGAATTTTTCAACCTTTTCTCACATTTCAGGCTTCAAACAAAGATAAAAAGTTTAATGTTATGGTGAAGAATCAACAACAAGTGGGACACAATTGTGAAGTTGAACAAAATGTATTGCTTATTTTAAACTTTAAAAAAAAAACAAAAAACTGAAAATTGGGGTGTGCAATATTATTCATCCCCTTTAAGTTAATACTTTGAAAAAAACAGAGAAAAATTGTATGAAAAATACCCTGAATAATAATGAATAAACTGCAAGTGCTTAATAACAGGGTACTTGGTATATACATTTTTGCAAAAACGTAAGAAGCCGTCCCACCTCGTCACCGTGTAACCATCTGGGACGGTCCCTAACCAACTAAAGTTAAAACCATTATACATACTTGACTTGTGTCTATCAAAACTCCAATGTGAATGGTAACAAGTGGTCAGCTGGGTCCCAGATTAAATACACAGCGCAGTGGGAAGCAATTAGTTGTTTAGCCTCAGTAAAGGGAGGGCTGCACCCCCAACTTGCAATAAAGCAAGATAGACAAAAAACACCAAAAACTGAGCTGTAACAGTTTATTCATTATTATTCAGGGTATTTTTCATACAATTTTTCTCTTTGTTTTTTTCTTGTCTAGAGGCTGCCATTTACATGCTTGTGATGTTGCATGTTTACTGTTTTTTTTTGTTGCAGCTCAGTTTTTTTTTGTCTGCCATCTTGCTTTATTGCAAGTTGGGGGCGCAGCCCTCCTTCTACTGAGGCTGAACAACTAATTGTTTCCCACTTTGCTGTGTATTTAACCCCTTAACGACCCATGACGTACTGGGTACGTCATGGATCGTGTGCCGGTAAGCCCCGCCCCTGCCGCCGGCGAGACGCACACATATCAGCTGTTATCAACAGCTGACGTGTGCCTGCTAGCCGCGGGTGGAATCGCTTCCACCCGCGGCCATTAACCCCTTACATTTCGCTGCCAAAGTCTTGGCAGTGATATGTATATGGGCGCCGCCATGACAGTGACTTACCCCACCCCCACCGGAAGTCACGTGAAATGATCACGTGACTTTCAGCGGTTGCCATGGTAGCACAGGGTCATGTGATGACGCCTGTAGCTAACATGACTCACTTCCTCTCAATGCCGGAATACAGCCGGCATTGAAAGTGAAGCTGCAAATCTGCAGTTCTCAGCTCTGTAGCCGAGATCTGCAGATAGTGCAGAGCGATTGGATTGCTGATCACAATAGCCCCCTAGGGGGACTAATAAAATAAAAAAAAAAAAAAAAGTAAAAAAAAAAAAGTTTTAAAAAATTAAAAAAAAATAAAAAAACCTAAAAGTTCAAATCACCCCCCTTTCACCCCATTGAAAATTAAAAGGGTTAAACAAAAAAAATACACACATTTGGTTTCGCCACGTTCAGAAATGCCCGATCTATCAAAATATAAAATCAATGAATCTGATCAGTAAACGGCGTAGCAGCAAAAAAATTCCAAACGCCAAAATTACGTTTTTTTGGTTGCCGCAAATTTTGCGCAAAATGCAATAACAGGCGATCAAAACGTAGCATCTGCGCAAAAATGGTACCGTTAAGAACGTCAGGTCGAGACGCAAAAAATAAGCCATCACTGAGCCTCAGATCCTGAAAAATGAGAACGCTACGGGTTTTGGAAAATGGCGCAAAACGTGCTCCACGTTTTTTGGACAAGCTTGTGAATTTTTTTTAACCCCTTAGATACAAGTAAACCTATACATGTTTGGTGTCTACAAACTCGCACCGACCTGAGGCATCACATAGATACCTCAGTTTTACCATATAGTGAACACTGTGAATAAAATATCCCAAAAACTATTGTACAATCCCACTTTTTTTGCAATTTTTCCGCACTTGGAATTTTTTTGCCGTTTTCCAGTACACTATAATGGTAAAACTTATGGTTCCATTTAAAAGTACCACTCGTCCCGCAAAAAACAAGCCCTCATATGGCAAGATTGATGGAAAAATAAAAAAGTTACGCCTCTCGGAAGAAGGGGAGCAAAAAACAAACGCAAAAACGGAAAGTGCCCGGGGGCTGAAGGGGTTAATCTGGGACCCAGCTGACCACTTGTTACCATTCACATTGGCGTTTTGATAGACACAAGTCAGGTATGTATAATGGTTTTAACTTTAGTTGGTTAGGGACCGTCCCAGATGGGTACACCATGACGAGGTGGGACGGCTTCTTACGTTTTTGCAAAAATGTATATACTAAGTACCCTGTTATTAAGCACTTACAGCTTATTCATTATTATTCAGGGTATTTTTCATACAATTTTTCTCTTTGGTTTTTTCTTGTCTAGAGGCTGCCATTTACATGCTTGTAATGTTGCATGTTTACTGTTTTTTTTGTTACAGCTCAGTTTTTTGGTGTTTTAAGTTAATACTTTGTAGCACCACCTTTTGCTGCGATTACAGCTGCAAGTCGCTTGGGGTATGTTTTGCAGATCGAGAGACTGAAATTCTTGCCCATTCTTCCTTTGTAAACAGCTGGAGCTGAGTGAGGTTGGATGGAGAGTGTTTGTGAACAGCAGTTTCCAGCTCTTTCCACAGATTCTCGATTGGATTCAGGTCTGGACTGTGACTTGGCCATTCTAACACCTGGATATGTTTATTTGTGAACCATTCCATTGAAGATTTTGCTTTATGTGTGGGATCATTGTCTTGTTGGAAGGCAAATCTCCGTCCCAGTCTCAGGCCTTTTGCAGAAACCAACAGGTTTTCTTCAAGAATGGTCCTGTATTTGGCTCCATCCATCTTCCCATCAATTTTAACCATCTTCCCCGTCCCTGTTGCAGAAAAGCAGGCCCAAACCATGATGCTGCCACCACCATGTTTGACAGTGGGGATGGTGTGTTCAGGGTGATGAGCTGTGTTGCTTTTACGCCAAACATATCGTTTGGCATTGTGCCCAAAAAGTTCGATTTTGGTTTCATCTGACCAGAGCACTTTGTTCCACATGTTTGGTGTCTCCCAGGTGGCTTGTGGCAAACTTTAAACAATACTTTTTATGGATATCTTTGAGAAATGGCTTTCATCCTGCCGCTCTTCCATAAAGGCCAGATTTGTGCAGTGTACAACTGATTGTTGTCAGCTGTAGATCTCTGCAGTTCATCCAGAGTGATCATGGGCCTCTTGGCTGCATCTCTGATCAGTCTTCTCCTTGTTTGAGATGAAAGTTTGGATGGTCGGCCGGGTCTTGGTAGGTTTGCAGTGGTATGATACTCCTTCCATTTCAATATGATCACTTGCACAGTGCTTCTTGGGATGTTTAAAGTTGTGGAAATCCTTTTGTAACCAAATCCAGCTTTAAACTTCTCCACAACAGGACCTGCCTGTTGTGTTCCTTTTGTCTTCATGATGTTATCTGCACTTTAAACAGAACACTGAGACTATCACAGAGCAGGTGCATTTATACGGAGACTTGATTACACACAGGGGGATTATATTTATCATCATCAGTCATTTAGGACAACATTGGATCATTCATAGATCCTCAATGAACGTCTGGAGTGAGTTTGCTGCACTGAAAGTAAAGGGGATGAATAATATTGCACGTCCCACTTTTCAGTAAATATTTTAAAAAAAAAGTTTAAAACAAGCAATAAATTTCGTTCAACTTCACAATTGTGTCCGACTTGTTGTTGATTCTTCATTCTTCACCATAAATTAAAATTTTTATCTTTATGTCTGAAGCCTGAAATGTGGGAAAAGGTTGAGAAATTCAAGGGGGCCGAATACTTTCGCAAGGCACTGTACACAAAACTGTAGCATCAGACTAAACAAATTATGACCGTAAGTCGGTTTTTTTTGTCTAATTATATTATATATATACAGTTAGGTCCAGAAATATTTGGACAGTGACACAATTTTCGCGAGTTGGGCTCTGCATGCCACCACATTGGATTTGAAATGAAACCTCTACAACAGAATTCAAGTGCAGATTGTAACGTTTAATTTGAAGGTTTGAACAAAAATATCTGATAGAAATTGTAGGAATTGTACACATTTCTTTACAAACACTCCACATTTTAGGAGGTCAAAAGTAATTGGACAAATAAACCAAACCCAAACAAAATATTTTTATTTTCAATATTTTGTTGCGAATCCTTTGGAGGCAATCACTGCCTTAAGTCTGGAACCCATGGACATCACCAAACGCTGGGTTTCCTCCTTCTTAATGCTTTGCCAGGCCTTTACAGCCGCAGCCTTCAGGTCTTGCTTGTTTGTGGGTATTTCCGTCTTAAGTCTGGATTTAAGCAAGTGAAATGCATGCTCAATTGGGTTAAGATCTGGTGATTGACTTGGCCATTGCAGAATGTTCCACTTTTTTGCACTCATGAACTCCTGGGTAGCTTTGGCTGCATGCTTGGGGTCATTGTTCATCTGTACTATGAAGCGCCGTCCGATCAACTTTGCGGCATTTGGCTGAATCTGGGCTGAAAGTATATCCCGGTACACATCAGAATTCATCCGGCTACTCTTGTCTGCTGTTATGTCATCAATAAACACAAGTGACCCAGTGCCATTGAAAGCCATGCATGCCCATGCCATCACGTTGCCTCCACCATGTTTTACAGAGGATGTGGTGTGCCTTGGATCATGTGTCGTTCCCTTTCTTCTCCAAACTTTTTTCTTCCCATCATTCTGGTACAGGTTGATCTTTGTCTCATCTGTCCATAGAATACTTTTCCAGAACTGAGCTGGCTTCATGAGGTGTTTTTCAGCAAATTTAACTCTTGCCTGTCTATTTTTGGAATTGATGAATGGTTTGCATCTAGATGTGAACCCTTTGTATTTACTTTCATGGAGTCTTCTCTTTACTGTTGACTTAGAGACAGATACACCTACTTCACTGAGAGTGTTCTGGACTTCAGTTGATGTTGTGAACGGGTTGTTCTTCACCAAAGAAAGTATGCGGTGATCATCCACCACTGTTGTCATCCGTGGACGCCCAGGCCTTTTTGAGTTCCCAAGCTCACCAGTCAATTCCTTTTTTCTCAGAATGTACCCGACTGTTGATTTTGCTACTCCAAGAATGTCTGCTATCTCTCTGATGGATTTTTTCTTTTTTTTTCAGCCTCAGGATGTTCTGCTTCACCTCAATTGAGAGTTCCTTAGACCGCATGTTGTCTGGTCACAGCAACAGCTTCCAAATGTAAAACCACACACCTGTAATCAACCCCAGACCTTTTAACTACTTCATTGATTACAGGTTAACGAGGGAGACGCCTTCAGAGTTAATTGCAGCCCTTAGAGTCCCTTGTCCAATTACTTTTGGTCCCTTGAAAAAGAGGAGGCTATGCATTACAGAGCTATGATTCCTAAACCCTTTCTCCGATTTGGATGTGAAAACTCTCATATTGCAGCTGGGAGTGTGCACTTTCAGCCCATATTATATATATAATTGTATTTCTGAACATGTTTTTGTAAACAGCTAAAATAACAAAACTTGTGTCACTGTCCAAATATTTCTGGACCTAACTGTATATATAAATATAAAATGCAGAAGTGAAGAGGTGCTTACAATGTCTAATGTGCACTGATTTACATAATAAGCTTTCCTGAAAACAGTTTTCATGGAATATGGGTCTTCCACATGTTGTGATGTTAGTTACATGTGTGAGAATAGTGGGTGTACCATTATTATTTTAGAGTTTACCTCTAGATACTTAAAGTTTAGATACATTGTAAATAAAGTAAAATTAGGTGAATTTGCTACTTGGTGGTCTTAAAATCCCATTAATCAAAAAAATTCCAAGTGGATAAACAGGAGTGTTACTTTATTATTGAGCACAAGTACAGATGTGTCCTTCCCTACCTTCACTTGGTTTAACATATCCAGAAATGTGTATCACAATATATGAATAGCATTTTTTAAAAACATGATTTTCTAATATTCGATCACAAGATATGAATGTTGCATGTATGTGTGTTTGGCCACCCAGTGGTTGCGGTGGGAGTTTCAGCTGGTCAAGGGTTTTCAGTAGAGATGAGCGAATCTTCTTAAATTTGAATTCACCGAATATAAACCAAAACTTAGATTCCAATGTAAATAAATGTGCTTAAAAGCTCAGTACTGGAAAGTTATTAATTGATGGGAAAATACACATGGGGAGAGGAGAGAGAACCTCACTGACCATATGAGCTTACACTTCACAGGCAATAAAAATAAAACCCTGCCGACAATAACAGCTTACAATTTGCATGTGAGAAAGAAAGAAAAAATGACCATAAGAGCTTGCACCCTGCAGAAGAAACAATTAAGGGTGCTTTACACGCTGCAACATCGCTAGCGATAGCACGATAGCACCCACCCACGTCGCTGTTTCGTCATGGGGGTGATCGCTGCCGTAGCGAACAATATCGCTACGGCAGAGTC
The DNA here is from genome assembly GCF_048569485.1 of Anomaloglossus baeobatrachus. Lineage (NCBI taxonomy): Eukaryota > Metazoa > Chordata > Amphibia > Anura > Aromobatidae > Anomaloglossus > Anomaloglossus baeobatrachus. The sequence continues at coordinate 88,691,236 of NC_134356.1, read as the reverse complement.
ACACTCACATACCTGCTTAGCGACGTCACTGGAGGCTCGTTCTGCGTTACTAAGCGGCCGCCCAATAGCAGATATGGGGCGGAGATGAGCGGCCGGAAGATGCCGCCCACCTCCTTCCTTCCTCATTGCCGGTGGACGCAGGTAAGGAGATGTTCGTCGTTCCTGCGGTGTCACACATAGCGATGTGTGATGCCGCAGGAACAACGAACAACCAGCGGCATGCACTACCAACGATATTATGAAAAGGAGCGACGTGTCAACAATCCACGATTTTTGACATTTTTGCGATCGTTGATCGTCGCTCCTAGGTGTCACACGCTGCGATGTCGCTAATGACGCTGGATGTGTGTCACAAACACCGTGACCCCGACGATATATCGTTAGCGATGTCGCAGCGTGTAAAGCACCCTTTAGGGCCAGAGTCACACTTGCGAGTGACTCGGCGAGTCTCGCATCAGCATCACCGGGCACGGACGCTCACGGTCTTGACAAGAACAGGTCGGCTGTGTGTTTCTATACAGCTGAGACGCTCCTGTCAGGAGAGTGTGCGGCCGTGCCTGGTGATGCCGATGCAAGACTCGCCGAGTCACTCGAAAGTGTGACTCTGGCCTTACCCAATGACTCTGGTGATCAAAGTGTGCTCTACTGGGAACCACTAAGGCTAAGTTCACACATCCTGTGTTTTCAATCCGTCAGGTCCGTCAGCAACGGATCAGTCATTTTCAAGATGTCAACTGATGCAACTGATGTGTTTTTCACAGGATTCCTTTCACAGGAATCCTGTGAAAAAACGGATCAGTTGCGTCCGTTACATCCGCTGTGCGTCCGTTTTTTGACGGATCAGTCATGATCCGTCTGTGTTTGGGACAGCCCAGTGGGCGTGCCAAGCATGCTGGGCATGCTCAGTAGAGCATGACGGAATCCTGCGCTGGATTCCGTTGTAAGACGGATTACGACGGAATCCAGCACCATAGACATGCATTACAAGCTTGACGGATGGCGACGGATTCCTGCGCGGCGCGTTAATTTTGACGGCCCGAAAAACGTTACATTCTGCGTTGCTCCCCGCTCGGCGGTCAGTCAAAAACGACGGACCGCGACGCAGCGGATGCAACGCAGGGTCATCAGTCGCAATCCGTCGCTAATAGAAGTCTATGGGGAAATACAGGATTCCTGCAAAATATTTTGCAGGTTACCGTAATTCCCCAAGGCGACGGATTGTGACTGATGCAAAACACAGGATGTGTGAACTTAGCCTAATCTGTGGAGGCCCAGGTATTGACCCCCAGTGTACAAAGTATGATAAGACCCTAGATATCATAGATGCAGGGAATTATGGGGAAGCTCGCATTGCAACACAAATAAAGTTTTCCTGCTCTGTGATGTTTCAAAAGTTTTATTTTGCGAAGAGTGAATTGAATCTCAAAATATTAGAATTTGTTTGAAAACATGAATTTCAGGAAATTCGACTCAAACTCGATTCTTTGCAAATCGATCCATCTCTAGTTTTGAGGACGTCATGATATACTATTGACTACACCTTCACGCAGATTTTAACTGTTCATTTGCTTCCTAAATGGAAACTTGAGCAACTTTCATCAATAAAAAAAAAAAGTTCTACAAATTTGCTGTTACACAGCGCCTGTATATCCTTTAATTAGGTGGGTGATCTGCAAAAAAGGATACAAATCAGAGCTCCTATGCTTTACAGTATTCTGCGCTCTCCTACATATAAAAGGTGGGGAGAGAAGGGGTTAGGATTGCTTACAGATTTGCAGTGGAGACAAAGGAAAGTATCTAAAGTTTTATGGAGGGCAGAGAAAACAGACTGTAGACTGGGAGGAAAGCACATGGAGTGGAAATAAGGACAGTATTGGAGTTTTGCAAATATATGAATAATGCTAAGATAACAGATACCTAAATACACAGAGCTTCCAACCCATGTGTATTAAAAAGAGAGGTATAAGACCACAAAACAAAAATATGAAACTTGGATCAGGACACAAAGTGATTATCATGGAGCCTTATAATCAAAGAAGGAATGAAGATTACAAAGTGAAACTTTTGGAATTTTTTTTTGTCACCTAAATGTAATCACGAACATCTGAAAAATATATATATTTTTGATGTAAAATGTGCTCATAGCTTTTAACAAAACTCAATCAAAAGTGGACACCTGTAAAAAGTCGGCTGTGCGCAGTTGGTGACAAGAGGTCATCTGTGGGCAGCTGGTGACAAGAGGTCATCTGTGGGCAGCTGGTGACAAGAGGTTGATAACTGTACAGATTTCTAACATATTATTAAGTATTCCTCTGGCCCTGGAGCCAAAATAAGTAAAGATGAGTAAATGAATTTGTCAGGGCCTGGTCAAGTGGTCACGTTATTAGTCTGTGGCTCCCAGATGGAAGCCCTGAAAACTGCCTCCTATGTGCCAGTATAGTCAGCTTTACCATTGGCTCTTTGACTAATAGGCCAATAGGAGCGGGTAGAAGGAGATTTTCAAGGCTACAGTCCAGTGGCTAAGGAATACTGACATAGCTGCTGGAATGAAACCTGCAAATTTGCTCAACTCTAAAAAAGTATTGAAAAACAACGGTGTAAATGTCCCAGTGTCCTCATGTTGATACTAGAAGCCATGCATTGTAGGCCGTAATGGCTGCCAAGGTCTTGCTTGCCATCCAAATCTTACTACAGAAAGCCACTTGGTAAGTATCCATGAGTGTTTGGAAGTAGAAGTTTGTATGTAAATGTCGATGTCCCATCGTGCAGCCTATTTGATCATCTAGAATGTGTTCATTGCGTTCCTTATTCTGACAAGTTGTTCCTGAGAACTGTCAACACTTATCAGACATGTTTGCAGCTCCTAGGAAGAACTTGTCAGAATAAGGAATGCAATGTACAGATTCGAGATGATCAAATATGTGTCGATTGGACATCAACGCATAAATACAAACCTATACTTTCAAACAGTGAGCTCCAATAATGTAGTGGTCCAATAACCCTATCCTGGCATCCACCGTACATGTGAAGTTGGTAGAAAAAAAAAAATATAAAATGTGATCAAAATTTTATATAGAGCCCAAAATTATATCAAAAGGTGAGCTTACAAGTTTCAATAAAACTAATAGAGGAATTGCGAGTTTTTTCACCGCATCTTCAATTTTCAGTACACAATATAGTAAGATGAATGATGTAATTCAAAACTACAACAACTTTTCCTTTAAAAAAACAACAAAAACAAAAAAAAACAGCCTTTATACGGTTATGTCAGAGTAACAAGAAGAATAGGAAGAAAAAGAAAACCTCAAAAAAAGTAAAATTGGCTGTCGTGGGAAGAGGTTAGAGGAAGAGGGTACAGTACCATAAAACCATCATCAGAGCAGTATAGACACTGAACTAGAGAATTCTCTGATATTTCACCTCTGAAGAATACAGAATAGTGAGTACATACTATAAAATTACTGACAACTCAGTACCAGAGATGAAAGCAATACATCTATGATGTTACTGATTTTTTTTATGTACTACTTGTACCCTGTAAAACGTGACTTTACATTTGAAGATCATCGCTACCAGCTGCCACATTAAAATATCACTCACCTTCCGCTACCAATTGAAGGGAACGCGATTGATTTGATTTTTTTCTCATCCGCCAAAGCCAAGCAGTTCTTCACTGTCTTTTCCAGTAGTTCTTCACACTTGTCAGAGCCCCAGCTCGGGCTGTTGCAGTGGATTACAAACTTTGCCGGCAATCCATGACCTGAACTTACTGCGGCTGATCAGACACGGGGGAGAAGAAATAACAGTGTAAGAAAGGATATAGTAATTGGAACCATTCCCCGTGTGCTCCATTTCTCCTGTTGTGTGACAATGGGATCCCTCATAGATTACAGATGATAGTTGAACATTTTGATCAGCTTATAGGCAAAAAGTTCCTTCTAGAAAATATTTCAATAGGATAAGGCACTTCTACCCAAAAATAATTGCTAGGGTGCTCAGGTAGGTTTCTGAACCATATGTAGCAAAATATAAACAAGGCACTCCTAGATCCAGTGAAAAAAATATTTTTTATTAAATACTCAATGTAGTTAGACGTTGCGGCTCACACATGGCCTTCATCAGTAATGGAAACAAATTAACAAAATATACAAAATTACCAGAAAGTAAATAAAATAAAATATATGTATATATAGTGTCATTTATCCATAGAAGAACAACTGTCTGGATAGTGATGCACAAGATAAAAGTAGAGAAGACCAGTAAAATTGGGGAACATCACATGAATAGATACATACAATATATTAAAGAATCTGGATCCAAGAGGAAAAGCAAGAAAACAAGAGGGTGATGTGGGGAAAGAAAACCAAAACAGAAACTCAGGTGCTAGGTAACATGGGTGCACATCTCTATACTACCACTATTCTACTACCATTGTTTTCTGTTTTGGTTTTCTTTTATTTTATTTACTTTGTGGTAATTTTGTATATTTTGTTAATTTGTTTTTCAGTTAGGCTGGGTTCACACATAGCGATAGCGACAATGACGTCACTGTTATGTCACCATTTTCTATGACGCAACAGCGACCTTGTATGTCGCTGTTATCATCGCTGCTTAGCTGTCAAACACAGAGACGCAGCAGCGATCATAACGTCGCTACATGTGCAGAGAGCAGGGAGCCGCGCACACTGCTTAGCGCTGACTCCCTGAGCTCCTAGCTACAGTACACATCGGGTTAATTAACCCAATGTGTATTGCAGCTACATGTGCAGGGAGCAGCGCACACTGCTTAGCGCTGGCTCCCTGCGCTCCTAGGTACAGTACACATCGGGTTAATTAACCCGATGTGTACTGCAGCTACATGTGCAGAGAGCAGGGAGCCGGCACTGGCAGCGTGAGAACGGCGGAGGCTGCTAACGAAGGTAAATATTGGGTAACCACCTTGGTTACCCGATGTTTACCCTGGTTACAGCTTACCGCAGCTGCCAGATGCCGGCTCCTGCTCTCTGCTCGCTTCATTTCGTCGCTCTCTCGCTGTCACACACAGCGATCTGTGCGTCACAGCGGGAGAGCAACAATAAAAAAACGAACCAGGGCTGTGTGTAACGAGCAGCGACCTCACAGCAGGGGCCAGATCGCTGCTCAGTGTCACACACAGCGAGATCGCTAATGAGGTCACTGCTGCGTCACAAAAACCGTGACTCAGCAGCGATCTCAGCAGCGATCTCGCTGTGTGTGAAGCACCCCTTACTGATGAAGGCCATGTGTGGGCCGCAACATCTAACTACACTGAGTATTTAATAAAAAATATTTTTTCATTGGATCTAGGAGTGCCTTGTTTATATTTTCCTTCTAGAAAATAGGCATTGTCTAAAGTGGAAAACAAAAAAGTATTCAGCAACAAAACAAAAGTAAGCAACTCAATCTGTAGGTAGAAACAAGACCTTCTCACGTATGCAAGATTTATTTGGGTTGGCGCATACTACAAGTTTTAGCTATTTAATAGTTCCTGTGAATTCAGACAACTTTTTATTGTATATAGTAATTGGATAGATAATGTGATAAATATACAATAAGCTATTCCCTTCATTTAAAAATTACTTTGTCTAAGGCCCTGTGCCCACAGGAGCTTGCTTCTGCGGATTTTGCCGCGGAAAAATCTGGATTTTCCAGATAAATCCGCAGGTTTCAGCAAGTACAGACACTCCCCATGTTATCCTATGGGACATAGGGAGTGTCTGTGTCCATGCTGCTGAATGTGCGGCTGCGGAATATGCTGCGGAGGTCCCGCAGCCGCACATAACTGCATGTCAATTAATCTTGCGGAAATCCCGGACCTCCACTATGGAGATAGAGGCCGGGATGTCCGCAGGTAAATCGCATGAAAGTCAGCAGGATTATCGCAGCTATTCCACTGTACTACCGCAGCTAAAAATAGCTGCGGATGCCGGCGGGCAGCTGCGGTAAACCTGCGACTATACCTGCGGATATATCCGCAGGTACGAGCTCCCGTGGGCACATAGCCTTACATCTGAAAAATCACTTCTAAGTTATGGCAACTAGGTGTTTCCTTTTCCCTCTAACGTCCTCTTTGCTGCCTGTTGTCAAGTGTAATCCATCTTCAGAAGACCAGCTGCCCAGACGGGTTAAAGGGAACCTATCACCGGGATTTTCGTATATAAGCTAAAGCCAATGCTGTACTGGTGGTATCAGGCTGATTATCTACATACCATTAGTGGTCAGCTCGAATGTTTAAAGCGGGCTTTACACACTACAATAAATCTTACGATGTGTCGGCAGGGTCACGTCGTAAGTGACACACATCCGGCATAGTAAGTAATATTGTAGCGTGTAGAACCTACGTGTGATTGCGATTGAACAAAAAAAAAAACGTTCATCGCATGTACGTCGTTCAAATCCTAAAAACTGTACGTCGGGTTGTTCAATGTTCCCGAGGTAGCACACATCGCAGTGTGTAACACCCTGGGAACGATGAACTCAGCTTACCTGCGTCTCGCGGATCCCGCCGGCAATGCGGAAGGAAGGAGGTGGGCGGGATGTTTACGTCCCGCTCAACTCCGCCCCTCCACTTCTATTGGCCGGCTGCCGCATGACGTCGCTGAGACGCCGAACGTCCCTACCACTCCAGGAAGTGGATGTTCGCCGCCCACATCAAGGTCGTATGGAAGGGTAAGTACATGTGACGGGAAATAATAGTTTGTGCGACACGGTCAACAAATTGAACGTGCCGCACATACGATGGGGGCGGGTCACATCGCATACGATATCGTATGTGATATCGTAACGTGTACAGCAGGCTTTAGTTTTCAAATCCAAGAAAGTAAAGTTTATAAAATCAGCAGCATCTTGATTGGCATTTGCAACAGAGCAGATAATCTCTGGGTGGTTATTCATATGGATTCCCGTCCCCCTGTCTGTTGTTCCTCCCTCTCTCTGTTCTCTATGGTAAGTATTATACAAACGATTCACTGTGCTCAAGGACCTGTGTGAGGCCATACCCATGTGACCAGAAGGGGCGGGGCCTCAGCCAACAAAACTAGATACCGGGTCACATGGGTATGACCTCACATAGGTCCTTGAGCACAATGAATCGTTTGTATAATAACATAGAGAACAGAGAGGGAGGAACAACAGGCAGGGGAGTGGCAATCCATATGAATACCCCCCCCAGAGTAGTTGCTTAATTTATAAACTTTACTTTCTTGGATTTGAAAACCTAAACATCTAAGCTGACCACTAGTGGTATGTGGATAATCAGTCTGATAGTGCCAGAATAGCACTGGCTTTACTTTATATACGAGAATCCTGATGATTGGTTCCCTTTAAAGGATGTGGGAGGAAATACAATACAAAAAGGTTATCTATAAATGAGGCACAACCAGTAATCAAATAAAATCTACAAAACAGTAAGAGTTTGTTTACATCACCCCTCCAGCGGGGTTTGTCTTCTGCAATGGAGTGTCACTTTAAATGTCCCTAGAGGTACACTTACCCGATGGCAGTCAGAACTTACATTACAAGCTCTAGATGCAACTCTATGAGAGCCAGAATGAGGCTCTCATAGACCTGTATTGAGATGTGACCTCCAGCGTGCTCCAGCACACACTGACAAGTCCAAATTGCTAAAAATCGAAGGGAGTGGCGGCGAAAGATAAAGCCTCCAGAAGGTGAGTATTAGACAGGAGTCTAAAATTTAAAGCACCCCTCCAGCGGTGCAATAAAAAAAAAAACAAATGCTGGTGTGGTGCTTTAAAAGAGACCCCATCGGGAGATTCATGCTGCCCAAACCGCAGGTAGCGGGAAAATCAGCCTTTGCTGAATGATTGCTGTCAGGTAGATTGTTCCCTGAAACACTCTGGCTTGTCACTTCATTACCACCGGAGCTGTCGCAACGAGCCCACGAGGAAGCCCACTGACAACACGTGTCAGGGTTGCAGGCTTGAAGTCTGACAGAAAAGACTCAGGATTTAGGATACCGACTGTTTACTGGAGTCTTTACAGTAACTCTTACAATAATCTAGTGACCATTCATCCTTTCCTTTACCTGTGATCTCCTTATTTCTCACTACATTATAAGTGTAAATTACTGCAGTCAGTAGATGCACAATGTTATAGGCCCTATTTAAGTTGCCCCTCTTTATTCCTCATTGGAACCTGCCGCCCCTTTACACTTGAGTCTTCGCCTTTGATTTTATTGCTATACGGCTACTTTTTTTTATATGAATTTTGCCATTTTTTTTATTTTCTCAATAAATTCTACTGTTTATTATATTTTGTGGTTTGACTCCATGTTTTTGTAGGAATTATCTAAGTCTACAACGGTCATCTCCTGTAGCAGCCTCTGACTGTTATTTTGTTCATTGTATTTTATAGTTGTATTTTGTATGTAAACCCCTTTTCACATGTACAGTACCATGGAATTAACGTTGATCTAAAAATAAATAATAATACTAATAAAAACAGACTAATGTTAAATCGAACCTGACGATATCGATAGTCAATGGTCTAATGTGTATGGAGGTGTCGGCCAAATCATGGCAGGGATAGATGTCAATTGCACATGTCCCATTTTGAACTTCCCATTGCATAATGTCATGCTCAAAGTGGGAGAAGTCCACATGCATGGCGTGACAGATGCACTCAGACCTACGGTTGTCTGGCACACTACGAAAAACACCACAACCAAAGAGGGAACACTAGGTAGTGGGAAGAAGGGACACCTCCTGCACTCACCTGCTGCTGCACCATGCACACCTAGACAGTCCTGAACAGGTTCCGCTCCTGTCGCCTAGCAGGATACCTGAAACCCTCGGAAAACCCTGCAGTAGCCCTAGCTAGTGAGCTGGCAGGTATCAATAGTCCCACCACTGCACTAATACAACATAAGGGAAAGGTACACACAGGGGGAAAATGATACAACACAAACTCCATGGCTGCAGCTAGACTCCAAGGTAGCAGACGGATAGGCTCAGGTCAGAACCCCAACAACGCCTTCCACCTAGGCAGCCAGAACAGAATGAATTCTATCAACAGCAATAGTTGCTGGGAATTGCAGCTGCTTAAAGGTGATGGACGTGGTAACTAAGCAGCTACACTTGACAAGTACTGATAGAAAGCTGCTGGCAATAAAACTGACATTAACCCATAATACACCAAAGGAAAGGAAACTAAATTTAATCACCAAAGTCTCACAAGGCTAAGTCACAAGGCCCAAACCTGTCACAAATCTCCTAATATCAGAAGATGTGTGTGACACATTGCTCTCTCTGAGATAAGCCACTGGCTAACATGTCATTCAGCGGCATTCTCACAGAGAACACACACAGGAGGCCTCAGCTGAATGAGTGCTCCTGTGTATGGGAGAAAAATGAAAAGACAGCGTCTCCAACAGGGTGAAAAAACTTACATCCTTAAGTGCTTGATAAAGACCCTGTGTAGTCAAAACGTTGCAATGGTGGAAAAAAGTAAGGATGTAAGTTTTTTCACCCTATTAGAGAAGCTGTATTAATTTTTTTGAGATAGAGATATATATCTATATATATATATCTATATATCTATATCTATATCTATATCTATATCTATATATATATATATATAGCCAAGTGCACTCCTTAGAATTTTTTGACGTTGCGTCCCATGACCTTGTGGACTTTGTGTCCAAAGAAGGTGATGCAAGTAGTTATACATTTCCTGTGTATGGAAGACTCTGTTGACTTAGCTGTTTGTCAAAGAATTCCCAAAGCATCGCTCTACCAACAACCATCTAATGTGTATGTCCGACCTAACACACAAGAAAGAGCTCACGGCACGGAAAGTTAACTCTTAAAATCCCATAAAAGCCATTTCATTTGTATTGTTAGGTATCTGGTCACCCTCTTCTGTGCAGAGATATCTTTGTTATTTTTAGTTACATAGGTTGAAAAAAGGCCTAGGTCCATCTAGTTCAACCTTCCTCCACAAATTCTACATTTTGTCCCTAAGTCACTTATAATCAACAATGTTGTGTGTACTGAGGAAATCATCCAGCCCTTTTTTTAAAAGCTGTTATAGTGTAGTCTCTGCCATTACTACATCTTGTGGTCGGCATTCCACAGTCTGACTGCTCTAACTGTAAAGAACCCTTTCCTATTTAGCTGCCAGAATCACTTTTAGAAATGGCTACATCCAGGGCTGTGGAGTCGGAGTCGTGGAGTCGGAGCTCATTTTGGTGGGGTCGGTATAAAATGCACCGACTCCGACTGCTAAAATATATAATAAATTGGGGACAGTAGTGCAATGCAGAATGTGCTGAATATTTTACTAAATAATATTTAGTATAATGCTTATATTTGAGTGAAACATTTATTGTAGTACAATGTGAACATCAGACATTTAATTATTTTTATGATGTAATAATCAAGATATATATGTAATCTACTGTATATTACATAGTGTATTACTTATTTACAATTTATTAGTTTTTTGTGTTCTAAAGTTGTATTCCAATAAATATTTTATGTTCTATCCAAATATCTTGATTATTGTATCATAAAAATTATTAAATGTCTGATGTTCACATACACATGTTCATGTACTACAATAAATTTTTCACCTAACTATAAGCAATATATGTAGGAGTCGGAGCCGAAGTCGTAGTCGGAGTCGGTGCAAGAGAAATTGAGGAGTCGGAGTCGAAGGTTTGGCTTACCGATGCCACAGCCCTGGCTACATCTGTACTCTTTTCTCAAACCAGCGCTGCTTGTCTACTCATAGTGGTTTGTCTCCTGACGATCTTATGACCTTATTTACATGCATTATGACATATGAGAGATAAAAACTAGGAGTGGTGCTGCTTCAAAGGTTACGTATGCACTTTTCTTATTTTATGCAGTACATGAGGCACATTGAAAAGGGTAGATTCTGTCAAGAATTATATTGGTAGCCCATTTACACCATCTTCTTTCATCTCCTAGGCATGTTCACCAAAATGTACGCTTTATTGGAAGCTATTAGTGAAACATTTACCATTGATGAGAACTCTCTAAAGGTCCAGTCACACTAAGCAACTTACCAGCGATCCCAACAACGATAGGGATCGCTGATAAGTTGCTAGGAGGTTGCTGGTGAGATGTCACCCTGCGACACTCCAGCGATCCCACCAGCAACCTGACCTGGCAGGGATCGCTGGAGCGTCGCTACACGAGTTGCTGGTGAGCTCACCAGCAACCAGTGACCAGCCCCCAGCGCCGTGTGGAAGATGCTGCGCTTGGTAACTAAGGTAAATATCGGGTAACCAACCCGATATTTACCTTGGTTACCGGTGCACGGAGCTACACGTGCAGAGAACAGGGAGCAGCGCACACTGAGTGCTGGCTCCCTGCTCTCCTAGTTACAGCACACATCGGGTTAATTACCCGATGTGTGCTGCAGCTACATGTGCACAGAGCAGGGAGCAGCGCACACCGCTTAGCGCTGGCTCCTTGCTCTCCTACTTACAGCACACATCGGGTTAATTACCCGATGTGTACTGCAGCTAAATGTGCACAGAGCAGGAGCCGGCACTGACAGTGAGAGCGGCGGAGGCTGGTAACAAAGGTAAATATCGGGTAACCAAGGACAGGGCTTCTTGGTTACCCGATGTTTACATTGGTTACCAGCCTCCGCAGAAGCCGGCTCCTGCTGCCTGCACATTTAGTTGTTGCTGTCTCGCTGTCACACACAGCGATCTGTGCTTCACAGCGGGACAGCAACAACTAAAAAATGGCCCAGGACATTCAGCAACAACCAACGACCTCACAGCAGGGGCCAGGTTGTTGCTGGATGTCACACACAGTAACATCGCTAGCAACGTCACAAAAGTTGTTCGTTAGCAGCGATGTTGCTAGCGATGTTGCTTAGTGTGACGGGGCCTTTAGTCTTTCTTCAGTCAGTTGTAATATATTATCTTAATTAAATAATATCCATGAACTCCCTACAGCCTGTAACATTAGGAATAGTGCCCGCTACTTCTGACCTAAATTTACCAAAGCGCCTGAGGCTAGAAGGAAGCTTCACATTTATGGATGGAAGGCAGATGTTCTCCCAGCTTTACCACGTAATAAGTTGCCATCAAATCATCTGTTCTTGCAACCCAACCAATATGTTTTACAATGTAAGACAAATTATCAGTAATGATCGTGTGCCTTTGATGCTCCTCGGTCTGCACAAATCCATGTTTATCATATATGCCCCATTATTCTGTGGAAGCCGTACGCACATGTGTGCTCACCATAGTCTTCCAAAAGATCTCAATTATGAAATTTCTTTGCAAACATGGTCATAAAACCCTATGGATGCGGTGATTTTCACAGTTACACTCCGCCGCTCTGTGTCATGATACATCTGCAGCTTTTAAGTTAAACAATTCAAGACACTGCTGTGTAATAATATTGCAATATGTGCACGTAATTGAAAGCCAGTGTTCGTCAGATCAACATCTTTCAGGAGGTGACCAAAAACCCCTGCTTTTATTTGGTATGAACAAGCTCATTTCTTCGACGTTATTGCTTTTCTTTTTCTGCACAGACATAAAAGAGCCATCATCAAGGACGAAAATTAAAGTGATTGCAGGAAAACCTGGGTCACCTATAAATTTCATAGAGTAAGGGGAGCACCAGGAACTATTGTGCACTTGGGCGTTGTTCTCTAACATATTGAAGAAGTTGAGCGCTGGACATTTCCAATTTGTTCTAATTTATGTTTCACTGTTTCATTTGGCATATGGAGAATGCTTCATAAATTCAAGAGAAATCTAATAAAACAACCTGACATTCCTGTAATCAGATGGGGAATTATATGCAAAATGTGGCCAATATGGCAACTTAAGCGTTTCACCTTAGCACTACAACTTTTCCTCCAGAATTAGAAGTTATCCATGGTGTGTGTCTGTAAAGTTTTCTTGTCCTTGAAAGATTACGCACTTGGGGAACTTTACAGGTTAACACAAAACAGCGAGCAGTTAATAAACCACTATCACAAGTGTAAAAGGAGTTGAACGGAAGAGTAAAATACCATTAATTGGTTCCAAGAAACAGGCCAATACCATTATATAGCTCTCTCCATCTATATATATATATATATATATATATATATATATATATATCTATATATCTATATCTATATATCTATATATATATATATATATATATATATATATATATATATATATATATATATATATATACACACATAATGTACATGTGTAATGACACTTTGATACAACGTAGTCAGTGTACAGCATATTTAGCAGTTTAAATTTGGTGTGTCCTCTGACTCAACATAGCTAAAAATGTTTAAACTGCTTCCAACACAAGTGAGGACACCCCTAAGTAAATATGGCCAAATTGTGCCCAAAGTGTCAATATATTGTGTGCTCACCATTACTTTCAAGCACTGCCTTAACTCTCTTGGGCATGGACTTCACTAGAGCTTTATAAGAGCCGCTGGAATCCTCCATCCTCCATAACGACACTACAAAGCTGGTCAATATTTGAGACCTTGCGTTCCTCCACCTTATGTTTGAAAATATCCCACAGATGCTCAATAGAGTTTAGGCCTGGAGACATGCTTGGCCAGTTCAGCACCTTCACCCTCCGTTTCTTTAGAAAGGCAGTGATAGTCTTAGAGATGTGTTCGGGGTCCTTATGTTGGAATACTGCCTTGCAGCCAAGTTTCTGAAAAGAGGGGATCTTGTTCTGCTTCAGTCTTTTGTTTTTCAGATCCACAGAGAATTATTTGCCATGAGGTGCCATGTTGAACTTAAGTTATTTAGAGAGAACATCAAATTTACGCTGGTATACAAGTTATACACTGACTACTGTACATTATATCAAAGTATCATATCTTCATTGTTGTCCTATGAAAAGATATACTAAAATGGTCACAAAAATGTGAGGGGTGTACTCACTTTTCGAGGTCCAGAAATATATGGACAGTGACACAAGCTTTGGCATTTTGAGACTTAAACCGAAACTTATTCAAGATACAGGTAATAATCAATATGTGCTCCAGTGCAGACTCTCAACTTCAAATTTTAATGTATTCACATCTTAATTGAAGTAAAGCTTTAGGAATTACAGCTTTTTAATATGTAGCTGCCTCTCTATAAAAAGGGACCAAGATAAATGGACAATTATCTCAAAAACTCTTAAATGGGCTGCATGGGCTATTCCCTTATTAATCCATCATCAATTAAGAAGGTCTGGAGCTGATTCCAGGTTTGAAATTTGCATTTGGAAGCTGTTGCTGTGAACCCACATGCGATCAAAGGTGATCTCAACGAAAGAGAAACAGCCCATCACTGGATTGAAAAAAGGAGAAATCCATCAGAAATGGCAGAAAGTGCCAAAATCAACAGTTTGGTACATTATGCAGAAATAATAAAGAGCACACTGGTGAGTTTGGGACCTCAAGATGGCCTGGATATCCACAGAAGACAACAGTGGTGGATAATTGCAGAATCCTTTCCATGGTGAAGAAAAACCCTTTCAAAATATCCACCCTCATGAAGAACACTCTTCAGGAATTAGGCGTTTCAGTATATAAATCTACCATAAAGAGAAGACTTCATGAGGGCAAACACAGAGGGTTCACCACAAGGGGAAAACCATTAATTAGTTTTAAAAATAGAAAGGTTACACTTTGGCAAAAAAAATCCAAAAAAATCCAGCCCAGTTCAGGAAAAGCATTTTTTGGACAGATGAAACCAAGGTCAACCTGTACAAGGATGATGGGAATAAGAAAGTATGAAGTAGGCTGGAAACAGCTCTGTAACACATGGTGGAGGCAATGTGATGGCCAATCATCCATGGCTTCCAATGGTACTGGGTCACTAGTGTTTGTTGACGATGTGACTGAAGACAGAAGCAGCTCTCCAGTGCAAGGTCTAAGGCTGTTTTAATAAAGTGCTAAATACTTCTTGCCTTTTGAACTTGTAGGCTTTTTGCCTAGAAGAGGTAATTGGTCACTCGGGATTTTCTTTAGGGGTATCAGAGTACAGGGGGCTGAATACAACTGCACATCACTTTTTACAAATTTATATTTTTAAAATATTTAGAAAATCATGTATCATTTCCTTATACTTCACAAATACTTTCTACTTAGTGTTGGTATAAAACAAAATCACAATAAAATACATTTAAGTTTGTGGGTGTAAAGTAAAAAAAATATGGAAAAGTTCACGGGGTATGTTTGAGCATATTGGGATCTCTATTGGGAGACTGTATCGAAACCTTAAACTCTGTCATATTTCTCAAACCACTCCAAAACAATACCTGATGTGTGGTGGGGTCATTATACTGCTCGAAGAGGTCATTGCAATTAGGCACTACCATTTTCATAAAGGAGAGTACTTGGTCTACAATGTTTAGGTAGGTGGTTCTGGTCAAATTAACAACAACATGCATGTCAGGTCCCAAGGCAAGATATTGACCAGAGCATCACACTGCCTCTGTTGTCTTCTTTCCATGTCTTCTCCACTAGACATACATCCACAGAGCCATGAATATAATTTAAAGAAAAGTAGGATTCATCAGAACAGGCCACCTAGAACCAAAGCTCCATGGTCCACTGCTGATGTAGGCGCTTTTGCCAGCATCATTGCAACTATGACTGCTCTACACAACCCCACTGTACGCTGTGGTGCAGAGTATCCGTGTATCCTGACAACTTTTTATCACCATCATTAATTTGTACTTCAGTCGCTTTTTAGTGGCATCAGCCCAAACACACGACCTTTCACTCCCCATGACCTTCAGTGAGCCTGAGTTATCCAACATCATTATTTTGGCCCTCGTCATACACATCAACTTCAACTATAAGGCCACACATAATGAGATCGTGAACGAGATCGTTGCTACATCACAGTTTCTGTGATGCAACAACGACTTCACCAGCGATCTCGTCCTGTTTGACACGTACCAACGATCCGCCCCCTGCTGTGAAATCGTTGGTCGATGCTGAACAGCCTTGGCCACTTTTGGCTCATTGGAGTCCTGCTGGGAAGGATGGATCTGTATGTTTGACACCTAGCTAACGATTTCATTAACAACCTATATAAGTGATTCGAGATCGGAATTGTTACCACAGCTGTTGTGTGACAGGGACCCGACGATTTACAAGATCGTTACACGGGTCGCATGTTCGTTCCTAAAGTTGGTGTGTGTGACAACTCACATACGATTTCACCAACAACTCAGCAACGATCCGGGAACTGTGACGTAGTAGCGATCTCGTTCACGATCTTGTTATGTGTGACTGGACCTATAGACTTTACTTGCAGCCTATATATACAGTATATCCCAAGGTAAGCAATGATATCTATCTACTTCACCTGTTGATTTAATGGAACGTCTTATCAGTTTACTTTTACGATGACTATATCCACTAATAGAAAACTATCCTTTAAAGTAGCATTCCAAAATTATTTTTTAATTCATTATGGAACTGATTCGCCCACATTCCAAAGACATACTGATAGGGGCCTTAGATTATGAGCCAATGGGGACAGTGCATGATGTTTTTAAAGCGCTTTGGCATTAATAGCGCTATATAAATGAATAAATATATATACACTGGTCTGCTCATCTTCACTGAGGAAGTGTGCAGCACTATCGCCGCATAAGTGATAGCCGAGCTTCGGCTGTTACTGCCAGGACTGTTGCTCCCGCTCCAGAACTGTTGCACCAGTCCTGGCTGTTTAACCTCCTAAATGCCGCGATTAATAGCGATTGCGCCATTTAGGAGGCTAGGAAAGGAAGTGCACTCCTTCTCCAAAGCGATCGGCACCCCCTTGATGTAATCGCAGGTTACCAATCATGGCCATGGCAACCTGAAGTTAAATAGTAACCTCAGGGTCTGCCAGCTACAGTGGCCTGTTAGATCATGCCAGGAGCATGGTCTAAAAGGTGTTATGTCAGTGTAACACTGACAGCTGTAATGTATTACAATGCATGTGCATTGCAATGTACTAGACCAGTGATCAGTTTAATAAAAGGTAATGTCCCATATAGGGGGTTTACACGTTACTGGTAGCAAAAAGGCTCTGAAAAGGCTCTATGGCCCCTCGACCCCCAAAAGAAATTCAGCAAAATCTGTGCTCCCAAATTCAAATGCCATGCTCTCTTTTGAGCCCCCACTAAACTACACTTAGCGTCCATTTCTGTAGTGAGGAAAGTCCACTAAATTTACGGGGTGCGTGTCTCCAGAAGAACGAGCTTTGAACAATATACGGGCACTACAATATACAGGCACTACAATGTAGAGGGCACTATAATGGCAGATTTGCTATTTTCACTTACATTTCTGCTTGTTTCTGGAAAAAACGAATGGAGTCAAAATCGTCACTACACCCGTAGATCAATTCCCAGAGAGGTGTAAATTTTAAAAGGGGGTTACTTGAGAGGAGTTTTTACTCTTCTGGCACCTAGGGCCTCTGTATATGGAGTCTGCAAACTATTCTAGGAAAATCTGTGCTTCAAAAGTCAAATAGCTCTACCTCCTTCCCGAGTCTCGCCGTGTGACTAAGCAGTACTGTACAGCCACACATTGGGTATTGCCACGTTCATCAGAAGTTGCACTACAAATTTTTGTGCCAGTTTTACCCATTTCCCCTTCTAAAAGCATAAAATCCGGGGCTAAAACAACATTTTTGAGGTAAAAATGTAATTACTTTTTTTTACTACTCAATGTTAAAAAAAAAATTCTGTGACACACCTACAGTGTCAACATGATCACTGCTTCCCTAAATTAATTCAGTGAGAGGAGTATTTTGTAAAATGGGGTCACTTGCGGGGGTTATGCTGTTCTGGCACCTCAAGGGCTCAGCCAATGTGACATGGCATCCACAAACCATAATAGCAAAATCTGAACTCGAATATGGTGCTCCTTCATTTCTAAGCTTTGCACTGTGCTTGACAAGCAGTTCCCAGTTACATGTAGGGTATAGGTGCACTCAGGAGAAATTGCACAACAAACTGTGGTAAATTATTTTCTATTATCTCTTATACAAAATGAAAAACTTGGCACTAAAACAACATTTAAGTGGTAACAATATAATTATCTTTTGTTTACCACTCAATGGTATAAAATTCTGTGAAGCACATGGTGCCAATATACTCACTACACCCTTAGATTAATTAATTTGAGAAGTATAGTTTGTAAAGTAGGGTCACTTATAGGGGGTTTGCTTTTTTTGGCCCATCAGCGGCTCTGCAGGGATATGTCACCCTCAAACCATTCTTGCAAAATGTGCACTCCAAAATGGTTCTCATACATATTTCAAGCCCTGCCATATGCCCCGATAGTAGTCTTCAACCATATATTGGTTATTGGATTCTGGAGAAACTGCACAACAAATTGTGAAAATGGAAAATTTGGACAAAACCAACATGTTTCTGGGAAAAGTATATTTTTTCATTTTTACAGCTCAACATTATAAAAATTCTGTGGAGCACCTGTGGGTTCAAGGTCCTAATGGCACCTCTAAATAATTTCCTTGAAGGGTGTAGTTTGCAAAATGGGTTTACTTGTAGGGGGTTTCTACTGTTTAGGCACATCAGGGGCTCTGCAAATGAGACATGACATGCGCTATCTATTCCAGCCAATTTTAGGCTCCAAAAGGCGCTCCTTCCCTTCTCTGCCTTGGCCGCAATCAGTAGTTTTCCATCACATGTGGAGTACCCGCGAATTCAGGAGACATTGCCCAACAAACTGTATGGTCCATTTTCTCCTGTTATCCTTGTGAAAACGGAAAATTTGGGGCAAAACCAACAAGTGTGTGGGAAAAATGTATTTTTCCATTTTTACGGCTCAACGTTATAAAATTCTGTGAAGCACCTCTGGGTTCAAGGTGCTCTCTATACCTATAGATAAATTCCGTGAGGCGTCTACTTTCCAAAATGGGGTCACTTTTGGGGGTTTCCACTGTTTAGGTACATCAGGGGCTATGAACACACAAAATGGTATCTGCTATCTATTCCAGACAATTTTACGTTTGAAAAGTCAAATGGCGCTCCTCCCCTTTCGAGCCCTGCCGTGCGCCCAAACAGTAGTTTTCCACCATATATGGGGTGAAAATGTAAAATGTGGGGCTAAAGGTGGCTTTACATTCTACGAGATCGCTAAAGCGATCTTGTTGGGGTCACGGAATTTGTGACGCACATCCGGCTGCTTTAGCGATGTCGTTGTATGTGACACCTATGAGCGATTTTGAATCGTCGCAAAAACGTTCAAAATCGCTCATCGGTGACATGCCCCCCTCTTCCCAATTATCGTTGCTGCTGCAGTAACGATGTTGTTTGTCGTTCCTGTGGCAGCACACATCGCTATGTGTGACGCCGCTGGAACGACAAACATCTCCTTACCTGCGTCCACCGGAAAAGGAGGAAGGAAGGAGGTGGGTGGCATGTTCCGACCGCTCATCTCCGCTCCTCCTTTTCTATTGGGCGGCGGTTCAGTGATGCTGCGGTGACGTCGCTGTGACGCTGAATGAACCGCCCCCTTAGAAAGGAGGCTGTTCGCTGGTCACAGCGACGTCGCAGAGCAGGTATGTGCGTGTGACGCTGCCGTAGCGATAATGTTCGCTACCGCAGCGATCACCACATATCGTGCCACCGACGGGGGCGGGGGTGCTATCGCACACGACATGGCTAGCCAAAGCTAGCGATGTCACAGCATTTAAAGCGGCCTTAAAGCAATATTTTTTGTGAGAAAAGAAGGGAATTTTGTTTACTTACCGTAAATTCCTTTTCTTCTAGCTCTAATTGGGAGACCCAGACAATTGGTGTATAGGCTATGCCTCCGGAGGCCGCACAAAGTATTACACTCAAAAGTGTTAAGCCCCTCCCCTTCTGCCTATACACCCCCCGTGCTCCCACGGGCTCCTCAGTTTTGGTGCAAAAGCAAGAAGGAGGAAAAAGAATTAAAAACTGGTTTAAAGTAACTTCAATCCGAAGGAATATCGGAGAACTGAAACCATTCAACATGAACAACATGTGTACACAAAAAAACAGGGGCGGGTGCTGGGTCTCCCAATTAGAGCTAGAAGAAAAGGAATTTACGGTAAGTAAACAAAATTCCCTTCTTCTTTGTCGCTCTATTGGGAGACCCAGACAATTGGGACATCCAAAAGCAGTCCCTGGGTGGGTAAATAATACCTCATAATAGAGCCGTAACGGCTCCGTCCTACAGGTGGGCAACCGCCGCCTGAAGGACTCGCCTACCTAGGCTGGCATCTGCCGAAGCATAGGTATGCACCTGATAGTGTTTCGTGAAAGTGTGCAGGCTCGACCAGGTAGCTGCCTGACACACCTGCTGAGCCGTAGCCTGGTGCCGCAAGGCCCAGGACGCTCCCACGGCCCTGGTAGAATGGGCCTTCAGCCCTGAGGGAACCGGAAGCCCCGAGGAACGATAAGCTTTGAGAATTGGTTCCTTGATCCACCGAGCCAGGGTTGATTTGGAAGCTTGTGTCCCTTTACGCTGGCCAGCGACAAGGACAAAGAGTGCATCCGAGCGGCGCAGGGGCGCCGTACGAGAAATGTAGAATCTGAGTGCTCTCACCAGATCTAACAAGTGCAAATCCTTTTCACATTGGTGAACTGGATGAGGACAAAAAGAGGGTAAGGAGATATCCTGATTGAGATGAAAGGGGGATACCACCTTAGGGAGAAATTCCGGAACCGGACGCAGAACCACCTTGTCCTGGTGAAACACCAGGAAAGGGGCTTTGCATGACAGCGCTGCTAGCTCAGACACTCTCCGAAGTGAAGTGACTGCTACTAGGAAAATCACTTTCTGCGAAAGGCGTGCGAGAGAAATATCCCTCATTGGCTCGAACGGTGGTTTCTGAAGAACCATCAGCACCCTGTTCAGATCCCAGGGTTCTAACGGACGCTTGTAAGGAGGAACGATGTGACAAACCCCCTGCAGGAACGTGCGTACCTGTGGAAGTCTGGCTAGGCGCTTCTGGAAAAACACAGAGAGCGCTGAGACTTGTCCCTTAATGGAGCCGAGCGACAAACCCTTTTCAAGTCCAGATTGAAGGAAGGACAGAAAAGTGGGCAAGGCAAAAGGCCAGGGAGAAAAACCCTGAGCAGAGCACCATGACAGGAAAATTTTCCACGTCCTGTGGTAGATCTTGGCGGACGTTTGTTTCCTAGCCTGTCTCATAGTGGCAATGACCTCTTGAGATAATCCTGAAGACACTAGGATCCAGGACTCAATGGCCACACAGTCAGGTTGAGGGCCGCAGAATTCAAATGGAAAAACGGCCCTTGAGACAGCAAGTCTGGTCGGTCTGGTAGTGCCCACGGTTGGCCGACCGTGAGATGCCACAGATCCGGGTACCACGACCTCCTCGGCCAGTCTGGAGCGACGAGGATGACGCGGCGGCAGTCGGCCCTGATCTTGCGTAACACTCTGGGCAACAGTGCCAGCGGAGGAAACACATAAGGGAGCTGAAACTGCGACCAATCCTGAACTAAGGCGTCTGCCGCCATAGCTCTGTGATCGTGAGATCGTGCCATGAACGTCGGTACCTTGTTGTTGTGCCGGGACGCCATTAGGTCGACGTCCGGCCTCCCTCAGCGGCAACAGATCTCCTGAAACACGCCCGGGTGAAGAGACCATTCCCCTGCGTCCATGCCCTGGCGACTGAGAAAGTCTGCTTCCCAGTTTTCGACGCCCGGGATGTGAACTGCGGAGATGGTGGAGGCCGTGGCTTCCACCCACATCAAAATCCGCCGGACTTCCTGGAAGGCTTGCCGACTGCGTGTTCCGCCTTGGTGGTTGATGTAAGCCACCACTGTGGAGTTGTCCGACTGAATTCGGATCTGCTTGCCTTCCAGCCACTGCTGGAACACTTTTTAGGGCAAGATACACTGCCCTGATCTTCAGAACATTGATCTGAAGCGAGGACTCTTGCTGAGTCCACGTACCCTGAGCCCTGTGGTGGAGAAAGACTGCTCCCCACCCTGACAGACTCGCGTCCGTCGTGACCACCTCCCAGGATGGGGGTAGGAAGGATTTCCCATGCGATAATGAAGTGGGAAGAAAGCCACCCCCTAAGGGAAGCTTTGGTTGCCTGAGAGAGGGAGACGTTCCTGTCGAGGGACGTCGGTTTCCTGTCCTATTTGCGTAGGATGTCCCAATGAAGAGGACGCAGGTGAAACTGCGCGAAAGGAACTGCCTCCATTGCTGCCACCATCTTCCCCAGGAAGTGCATGAGGCCCTTCAAGGGGTGTGCTTGACCTTGAAGGAGAGATTGCACCCCTTTCTGTAGTGAACGCTTGTTGATCAGCGGAAGCTTCACTATCGCCGATAGGGTATGAAACTCCATGCCAAGATATGTCAGCGATTGGGCTGGTGTCAGATTTGACTTTGGAAAATTGATGATCCACCCGAAACTCTGGAGAGCCCCCAGAGAAGCGTCGGGGCTGTGTTGGCATGCCTCCTGAGAGGGTGCCTTGATCAGCAGATCGTCCAAGTAAGGGATCACCGAGTGACCCTGAGAGTGGAGGACCGCAACTACTGTAGCCCTGACCTTGGTGAAAACCCGTGGGGCTGTAGCCAGGCCGAACTGCAGTGCCACGAACTGCAGGTGTTCGTCTCCTATGGTGAAGCGCAAGAAGCGTTGGTGCTCTGGAGCCACCGGTACGTGGAGAAAAGCATCTTTGATATCGATCGATGCAAGGAAATCTTCTGGGGACATTGAGTCGATGACGGAGCGGAGGGTTTCCATCCGGAACCGTCTGGTCTATACGTGTTTGTTGAGCAGTTACGGGTCCAGGACAGGACGGAAAGACCCGTCCTTTGTAACCACAAACAGGTTGGAGAAAAACCCGTGACCCTGTTGCTGAAGAGGAACAGGGACCACCACTCCTTCTGCCCTCAGGGTGCCCAGCGCCTGCAGAAGAGCCTCGGCTCGCTCGGGAGGCGGGGATAACCTGAAGAATCGAGTCGGGGGACGAGAGGCGAACTCTAACTTGTAACCGTGAGACAGAATGTCTCTCGCCCAACGGTCTTTTACCCTTGGCAGCCAGGAGTCGCAAAGGCGGGAAAGCCTGCCACCAACCGAGGATGCGGATTGAGGAGACCGAAAGCCATCAAGAAACCGCTTTGGTAGCGGCACCTCCGGTGGTCTGTTTGACTTAGACCGCCATGAATCGGAGAGCCCTTGATCTATTCAGAGGCCTTTTGGACGAGGAGAATTGGGACCTGCCCGCGCCCCGAAAGAACCGAAACCTCGACTGCCCCATCCTCTGTTGGGGTATGTTCGGTTTGGGCTGGGGTAAGGATGTATCCTTTCCCTTGTATTGTTTGATGATTTCATCCAAACATTCGCCAAACAGTCGGTCGCCAGAAATTGGCAAACTGGTTAAACGCTTTTTTGGAAGCAGAATCTGCCTTCCAGTTCCGTAGCCACAAGGCCCTGCAGAGTACCACCGAATTGGCGGAAGCAACCGCCATACGGCTCGCAGAGTCCTTCGGTCTGGATTGCTCAGTGGATCCTGCCGGCAGAGGGGTCGTACATGCGGCGCAGGCAGCATAGTAAGCCTGTGGTTTGGCGCTCCTGCCTTTTATGGGCGCCATGCTGTTGACTTCCCTGAGCAACACAATATATATACAGAATCAACTGTGCACCATACAGTGTAAAGCATATCTTATAAACATATGATTTAAAATTACACTCCTGCACAAATGGGGCTAGCACCACAGATGCTGCATACCCCCCGCATAAAGCGGTTGTGAGGCCACCAGGGTCCCTGCCTGGGTCTGTCAGAATTTGTCCCCCTCTGCAGCATTCAAGGAGCTGACAGGAATGGCTGCCGGCTTCTGAGGAGAGGACAGTGAGGGGGGTGGAGTATGCAAAGCATGCTCCAGCCCTCAGTGCTGCTCATCCTGTGCAGCGTCCCGCCCTTCCCCTGCTTGTCAGGGCTGTGGGCGGGAGGAAGAAAGACTAGGCCGCAAAAGCCGGGGACTCGAGTAATAAACGCGGCCGCCGTAAAAGCGCGGCCGCGCGGAAGTCCCCGGCGCACTACAAGTCCCAGCCGCGCCTCAGTGTCAAAACATGGCGGCGGCGGTCAGCGCGGTAGTCTCCCTACATAAACACACTCAGCGATGCTGAGTGTGTAATGGCACGGCTGCCGGCGTCCTGAGAGAGGAGGAAGACGTGGGCGTGACCCTTAGAAAGTGCGGGAACTGGTGCCTCACAGTGCAGTGAGGGGAGTGGAGTATGCAAAGCATGCTCCAGCCCTCACTGCAGCTCGTCTGTAAAGCGTCCTGCCCTTCCCCTGCCTGTCAGGGCTGTGGGCGGGAGGAGGAAACACTAGGCCGTACAAGCCGGGGACTCAAGTAATAAGCGCGGCTGCCATAAAAGCGCGGCCGCGCGGAAGTCCCCGGCGCACTACAAGTCCCAGCCGCGCCTCAGTGTTAAAAACATGGCGGCGGCGGTAGTACGGTAGTCCCCCTACATAAACACACTCAGCGACGCTGAGTGTGTAATGGCACATTAACCCGGTCAGCGCCGCGGTCCCCGGTGCACTAGCACACCCAGCAATGCTGGAGTGTTGCTGTGCGCGGTCCCCACAGGGACACAGAGTACCTTCAAGTAGCAGGGCCATGTCCCTGAACGATACTCGGCTCCTATCCAGCAGAGTCTTAAAGGCTGTGGATGGAGCACGGTCTCAGTGCCTGGAGACCGGTAAGATCCCACTTCACCCAGAGCCCTGAGGGGGATGGGGAAGGAAAACAGCATGTGGGCTCCAGCCTCCGTACCCGCAATGGATACCTCAACCTTAACAACACCGCCGACAAGAGTGGGGTGAGAAGGGAGCATGCTGGGGGCCCTATATGGGCCCACTTTTCTTCCATCCGACATAGTCAGCAGCTGCTGCTGACCCATCTATGGAGCTGTGCGTGCATGTCTGCCTCCTTCGCACAAAGCAAAAAACTGAGGAGCCCGTGGGAGCACGGGGGGTGTATAGGCAGAAGGGGAGGGGCTTAACACTTTTGAGTGTAATACTTTGTGCGGCCTCCGGAGGCATAGCCTATACACCAATTGTCTGGGTCTCCCAATAGAGCGACAAAGAAAGTAACATTTTCATTTTTTTATTTACACATTCCTGTGGAGTATCTAAAGAGTTAATAAACTTATTGAATGTGGTTTTGAGCAGTTTGAGGGTGTCACTTGAGTATTTTCTGTCAACTAGGTCCTTCAAAATCACTTCAAAATGGGATGTGTTCCCTAAAAAAATGATTTTGTAAATTTTGTTGGAAAAAAAAAAATAGATAAAAACTCAATCCTAACTTCCTAGCAAAAAATGATGTTATGTATTAACTATTTTGTATGGATAACTATCTGGTTTAAGGGCATAAAAATTAGAAGTTTGAAAATTGCTAAAATTAATGTTTTTTGGCAAACTTTCAATACTTTCAGAAATAAATGCAAATCATATTAAACAAACTTATAAGTAACATGAAGTGCAATATATCACAAAAAAACAAATCTCAGAAACAGTGGAATTTACTACAAAATGACACTGATCAGAATTGAAAAAATTGGCCAGGTCAGAAGCTAAAAACAGGCTCGGGGGTGAAGTGGTTAAAATACAGCCATTGAGGCAGTTTTTACCCAGAATCACCACTGAAAAGGTACCACACAATTAAAGGGAATCTGTCACCACATTTGAGCTATGTAACCTATTAATATAGGCATACAGGTTAGAGAATACAGAAAAAGTGGTAATTGTATACCTCATACCAGACGCAACATGCGGACAGATTCCCTTTAATGACAGTCTATGAAATACAAGACCAGCTTAAAGGGGTATTCCCATCTCCAAGATCCTATCCCAATATGTAGTAGGTGTAATAATAATAATAATAATAATAATAATAATAATATCAGCAAATACCTCCAAATAGAAATGTAATATAGTTCTTCTAAAAAGCTATATCACTTACCTCATGTGCAGGCCATTGCAGTAGCTTAGGTATCCAAGGTAAAGGCCACACATATAGTTACAGTTAGTTAGTTGCTAGTGCTCATAATTATGGATACCTAAGGGTACCGTCACACTTTAGCGACGCTCCAGCGATCCCACCAGCGATCTGACCTGTCAGGATCGCTGGTGCGTTGCTACATGGTCGCTGGTGAGCTGTCAATCAGGCAGATCTCACCAGCGACCAGCCCCCAGCCAGCAGCAACGTGTGGAAGTGATGCTGCGCTTGGTAACTAAGGTAAAAATCGGGTAACCAAGCGCTTGGTTACTTGATATTTACCTTGTTTACCAGCGCACACCGCTTAGCGCTGGCTCCCTGCACTCGTAGCCAGAGTACACATGGGGTTAATAAGCAAAGCGCTTTGCTTATTTACCCGATGTGTATTCTGGCTACGTGTACAGGGAGCAGGGAGCCGGCACTGGCAGCCTGAGAGCGGCGGACGCTAGTAACCAAGGTAAATATTGGGTAACCAAGCAAAGCACTTCACTTGGTTACCCGATACTGTATTTTTCGGACCATAAGACGCACTTTTTTTCCTCCAAATTTGGGAGGAAAGTGTGGGGTGCGTCTTATGGTCTGAAGCTGCGGGGTAGGGAGCTGTGTGGAGTCAGCACTATGCAGTGGGATCACAGGAGGCACGAAGGGTCGCTGCTGTAGGAAGCCGGCGCTGGAGAAACCACGTGTGCCCGCTGCTTAAAGTAAGTAAATATTCATTAGCTGCTCCCCGCCCACCTCTCTCTGCAGTCAGTGGGGGTGAGGAGCAGCTAATGAATACTTGTTTAATGTAAACAGCGGTCACACGTGGGTTCTCCAGCCGCCGGCTTCCTGCAGTGGCTGGGGAGACTGTGTCCACTGTTTAGGAGGCAGGAGCAGGGGGCCGCTGCAGTCATGTCTGGCCCGGAGGAACTGCACATCACTGCAGTGTCCGGTCCAGAGCACGGCATACCATCACAGCACAGCCGCAGTCTCTGTGCTGAGGGCTCAAATTACTTCCACTTTGCTCCTGCTGGCTCTGCACTAGAAACTGTCTCCCGTAGCTGACAAGGACCTACAGTGATGTAATGCAGAGAGGGGTGGCCAGGGCAGCACAGAACAGCACAGTGCCCGCCTCTTCATTACATCACTGCAGGTCCTTGAAATATGGGAGACTTTGTAATGCCCGGACCAAACAAGCATGGTGAGCAGCACAACAGTAAAAGTAAGGCAATAAATAATATAGTATAGGCATTACTGTACACCTGGATGGGGTTGGATCATATATATATATATCACACACACACTATATATATACACACACACACACACACACACACACACACTATATAATTCTATACACACACACAAGATAACTATATACACACACACACAAGAGATTTATATATATATATATATATATATATATATATATATATATATATATATATATATATATATATATATATATATATATATATATATATATATATATATATATATATATATATATATATATATATATATATATATATATATACACACACACACACACACACACACACACACACACACACACACACACACACACACACACACACACACACACACACACACCAGGTTGGGAGGATCACACATATAATGATGAAAAACGTACATATTCCACGGTGGGGGCCATATATACCTGAAAGGTACCCAGAATGGGGTATATGAGGACAGAATTTGGGGATATTATTACCTCAGTAACACTGTCAGCAGTAAAATAACAGTGTGTCATGACCACAGTCTTTTACTTTAATTTTATTTTTTTTCTATTTTTTCCTCCTTTAAAACAAGGATGCGTCTTATAGTCCGAAAAATACGGTATTTACCTTGGTTACAGCTTACCGCAGGCTGCCAGACACCGGCTCCTGCTCCCTGCACATTCAGATTGTTGCTCTCTCGCTGTCAAACACAGAGATGTGTGCTTCACAGCGGGAGAGCGACGTCCAAAAAATGAACCAGCACTGTGTGTAACTAGCAGCGATTTCACAGCAGGGGCCAGATCGCTGCGCAGTGTCACACACAGCGAGATCGCTAATGAGGTCACTGCTGCGTCACAAAAACCGTGACTCAGCAGCGATCTCGCTATGTGAGAAGTACCCCTAAGGTACTGCAATGCCCTGCACATGAGGTAAATGACATAGCTTATTAGGAAAACTATACTACATTTCTAATTGGAGGTATTTGCTAATATTCCTATTATTACACCTACTACATATTGGGATAGGATGTTGGAGATGGGTAAAACCCTTTAACTCTACCACAATGGGAGCCATTTGCACACTCCGTATTGGCTAACAGAAGGTGTGTCCTAAGCAGGAAAACCGCATCTACCATGTCCATAGGTCCTAATATATTTTTAGGATGCATTATGCTTCCACTACAATTGCAAAGCAGTAAGGGGCATTTTACCTATTATTTAAGCTACAATTGCTCTTTCTCCATTCCATAGGAATTCATTGGAACTATATAAGGTTACTTACTTATTGACATGACCACTGGTTTCCCTTAGTAATAGATGATCTGTACAAAACTGGTTCATAAGAGAGGATATTAGGATAGTGTCTACAAGTACTGGTTGCAGTGCATAAGGAATATAAAATGGTATATAGGCAATCCAATTAGCCATTTAAAGATTACCCTTAATGTCTGTTCACCACACAGGGTGCAGAGTTGTTCACAATATGCATCACAAGAATAGGCAATAGTCCAATTACTGGCCCCGGTGTGGTATCATCAAGGATGGCGATTGGCCAGAGTGGTCACAATAATAGCAAGGGACATTATCATTGGAGGTCAGAGAGGAAGGAGCTTGTCACGCTACCAGATATGACAGGCATGGCACATGCATTAAGACCTATGGACGTCTGATGCATGACAGAAATACAAGACAAAAATAAGAGGGGGGGGGGGATGCCGGGACCCAATTACAACGGTGCGTCCTAGCTCTAATGGGAGGGGTACATGGGACACCTCCTGCACTCACCTGCAGCTGTCTCTACTTTTCTAGCCAGTACAGTCTCCTCAACGGTCATCGAGCCGGAACCTGAGACCTTAAGAAAACCCTGTAGTAGCCCTAGCTAGTGCATCGGCAGGAGGGAGACGCTAGCCCCACTGCTGCATTATTATGAGACAAGAAAGTTAAGACAAACAGGGGGAAAAACGCAACAAAATGTATAAAGTCCGACTTCAGGAACAAGCCTTTACAGGACCTTCCAACAAGGCAGCCAGAGAACAAATGGATTTGTAACTTCAGCAAGGATTGCTGGGTAACACCTCTACTTAAACCCGAAGGGACGTGGCTACATAAAGGCTGTAGCTGAAATACTCAACTAGGAACTGCTGGCAACAAAACTGACATTAACTCATGATGCACTGAAAGAAATTAAACCACATTTACATGCTGAGTGCCAGATGGAAATGAGGGATCCCAACCCTAAATCAGCCACTAGTCTCTAAAAATAGAGAAATGACCATGACAGAGCTGGGCTGGAAGAAATATGTACTTTAATTTCTATATGGGCATTACCCCTTTGTCTAATTTTAGATTTCCTTCATTAAAGTAGCCCTACAAAGCAGAACAGCATGTAGAGTCATTACCTCCGGCTATGTCCAAAGGTCCATTCTTCTTCTTCAGCTCAATGACCGCTTCCATGAACTCTTTCCCTCCTTTCTTCTCTAAGGCACTGCCTAAGTGCAAACATGGATCAGTTACATACAGGCACATTTATCATGTCACAGTCATAAAGCATTTGTTTAATTAACCTTGATTGTCATAAGATGTAAACTTGATAGGAAAGTAGTGCGCAATAATCAAATGATAGTGACTAGTAAGAACACCATTCACTTTACAGATCTGGATAGAAGATATGGATAAGCCATTCCCTGAATTGTAGAGCGGCATCTCTACAGAAAGACCATACACAAGTAATAAACATAGCTCTTCCCCTCTCCTTTATACACTTGTGATCACCACTTTTGGCATCCTTGATTGCTTTTTTTTTCAAAAATTCTGTATTTTCAAAAATATGTAGATATGTGCCATCTGTGTATCAATAGAATACTTTAATAGCATGTCAAACAAAGATTTGGTGACCACGAAAAGTAATTCTGGCATTTCGATATTTTTTCTCTTTTCGGTACCGTATGGATTACATAATTTTAGATTTTGATAGATTGGACTTTTATAGGCACTGCAATACCAAATATGTATATTTTTCTTATTAATTTTTAATGGGGAAACCAGGTTGATTTCAATGTTTATTTTTTTTAAACTTTTTTTTCTTTTGTTTTACCTTACTTTTTAGTCTCTTTAGAGGATTTGAACCTGTAATCATTTGATTGCTTTTTAATGGTACACTAGGTAGAAAAAGAGCAAGCACTCACCGGTTTTTGCTGTGTGAATCAGTGGACCTTTAATCGTGCATGGAAGTTACATGTGGCAAGCGGGGAGGGGGTGAGACCGGACAGCACATTTAGACGACGGCCATTTCGCACTCGGGTTAGACCTGTCGAAGCACTACTATAGAGTGCGAAACGGCCGTTGTCTAAACGTGCTGTCCTGTCTCACCCCCTCCCCGCTTGCCACATCTTCCATGCACGATTAAAGGTCCACTGATTCACACAGCAAAAACCGGTGAGTGCTTGCTCTTTTTCTATCTAGTGTACAATTGGAATTTTTTGTAGGCTTTTTTGAGCGTGCACCTCGGAGCTGTACTACTGTTTTCCTGTGGCCAAATCCCTTGTGCTTCATTTGCCTAGAATGTGGTGGTTCAACACATCATGTGAATATTAACTAAACCAGTAACAGAAGTAGTGCCCTGCTCACCTTCTCCTCCATTACATTTGATTGCTTTTTGTATACACTACAATACAGCTTCTGAGTCCCCTCCCTACCATGTGGACCCCAGCACAGAACTATATTATGTCCTTTTGCGCAAAGAGGTTAATAGAACAGTGGACCCATATGTCCAAGCCTCAATGGGATTACAGTTTCGGGACTGCCAACATGCAATGATATATCATAATAAAATGTAATAAAATTTTAAAGGCAGAAAATCCCTATAATAAGACAGTTTCAAGTAAGCATGTTGACACCCATACTTAACCTTTTTATGAATGGTCGAAATTTTTTTGTAAATCTAATTTTTATTGGGTTTTTAGTATAAAATCTTGAAGCATAGTACATTAATTATTACATTAATCATTTTATAAACACAATCAACCTATACTATGCCCCAATAACCTAAAGTCTCCCCAGTGGAGACCCCTATCTGGTCCATTCCAACCTGAAAAATGGGGGGGGATGGCCCCCGAAGGCAGTTAATCTCAACGTGGACCAATGTTGCTATAGGGCAATAATACAAGACATGACAAACAAGGCTGGGGAGGGAAATGGGGGTGGGGAGGAAATGGAGGGTAGGAACAGAAGGTTCCCATCTGGATTCATCCACAGCTAGTAGGTAGTAGATTGTGTCTAAAGTGTGGTCTGCAGCATCTCAGTTTAATCAGCCCAAATCCTGAAGCCATGCAAGGAATTCCGGGGTCTCCCTGAGCATAAGCCAGGACGCCCAGATCTCAACAACCTTCTCCCACGTACCAATATGTTGACCTATCAACGCCTCCATTCTATACATCATGTTGAATTCCGATAAGAGTTCCGCTCGCAAGGGAATCTCCTTCCTTTTCCAGTACCTAGGGATTAGGCTTCTCGCCACAGTTAAAACGTGCTGTGCCTTCCCCTTTTGAATCCCGAGATTTGCCCCCCCCCCAAGAGAAAGGAGCGCTACATCCAGTGTGGGTCGGAGTTCCTCAGATTAAAGTTTATTTATCAGTTCAAACACAGCGTCCCAGAAGCTCGTCGACTAGACAAATTTTTAGTCTTGTCCTTTTGTTTTTTCCTCCCCTCCTCCCAAGAGCCATAACGTTCCTACTTTTCCGGTAACATAGTAGTATGACCGCTTATTTATTCTCCTGGAGTGAGTTGAGGTTTTGATGGACACTGTTCGTTTTAGCATATAAAGTACTTAAAAATGGAAAAATTCCAGCAACTACAAACTTTGTGTAGTGTTTTTATACTCTAGTGAATGAAAAAAATTCTTAAACTTAGAGAAAAAAAAAAACTTTGTTTCTGTCGACGTTTTCTGCAAAACATTTTTTTTTCTCATTTTTTGCATCTGTAAGGTGAGCAGAAAAGTCCAGAAAGAGAGATATATATCAACAAGGTTGATCACTGTGGTGATGTAAGCCCGGAAGCAAGCTTCAGAATGTCAAATGCTGAGAAGGTTAATAAGGCATGACGGGGCTGGAATTACGAACAGTCAGAGAGATGGGTGGCAATGACTACTCACACATCTCCATTGTGGGCTTGTGGTGTTTCAAGCAAATTGGAGACCTTTAATCTCATTCAGTGTCTGTGTGTGGAGGTGTGAAGACCTCCAGCGACCTTTAATCTCATTCAGTGTCTGTGTGTGGAGGTGTGCAGACCTCCAGAGACCTATTAATGTCATTCAGTGTATGTGTGGAGGTGTGCAGACCTAGAGCGATGTTACTCTTGTTAACGAGTCTGATCTTATCCTGTTTGTTACTTTGAAACCCGTGAAAAGGTGGTTTATGTTTAACTCATGGAGAGGTTTATGAAGAATGAATAAGCCAACCGACATTTAAATAGAAATGGTTCCTGTTTCTACCTCCAATAGTAGCCGAATGAGCCGTACCCTCACATATCCTGGGTGTAGTTTTTAATGGTCCTACTTTGTGGTACATAAGATTTGTTCCTTTTTTATTACACTTTATTATGGAGGTGTTCTAATCTAAAAACACCAAATTCTGGCACTAACTTTTTTCCTCTTCACAGTGTTGACTGTACAAATTAGTTTATTTTTTTATTGTAATAAATTTGACTTTTATGGACGTGGCAATACCAAATATGTTTATTTGTATTTTAAAACTGGGAAAACACAATGTGATTAACACTGTTTTATTTTAGTCTTTTTAGGGGATTTGAACCTACTTTGATCACTTGTTTTGTAGACTGCAATATTAGAGTTGGTAGGAGGACAAAGGTCTTCAGAAAGTTCCTGGAAACCTTTGCAACCTGTTGGCATCCTCAATCATGTTAGCCCGAATTCTGGACCCACTACAATGTACTTTGTCTTATGTTGGGAACAGGGTAAAGCACCCCTCCACTCCTCAATTAGCTGTGATTATACATGATTTTTCAGTACTTTTCATTTGGATAGAATGATAGTAGAGATTTTTGGAAGTAAATACTTGTACGGTGGCTTTACACACAGTGTACCTCTTAATTTGCAATTAACACTGAGGTGGTGGGAGTAGACAATCTACTAATGATCTCTCCCATACATAGGACATATAGAGGAATATCTGATGTTTACTGACAGAAGCAAATGGGGGGAAAATGAGGAAATTCTACAGCAACACTGAGCTGTGTGGATGTGAATTCAGCTCTGAAGTGCGGTAAAAGACTTGTCAGAAAGCTCAGCACAATCTTTCTGTGTCTCCCTCTGCCCGTTTTCTTATTGTGCTACTCCCCTCTCCATAGATTATGATAAAAGGTGTAACCTGACACGTTCCTAGAGTTGAGTTGTTGTTTTTCTAACGTATATAGTGAGTTTAGGGAGTTCAAGAGACTGGGGGAAGGGAAAGAATTTTCTTATAAGTGACGAATGAAGCAGAATTCTATGATAAGATATATTACAAAGTTTCTTATATTCACTTTGCACAATTGATTTAAGATATACTGGAGCAATAATGTAATGGCTTCAAACTGCACATTGCCTTCTAGCAGCCGTTAATTAATTTATCCAGCTCAAATTACAGCAAGTGTAAAATGAGCAGGAGCAGACCCCAACGTGCAGGGTGAGACGGGGCATTCAGGAATGTTTAGATAGAGAATGAATGGACGTGGAGCTCCGTGGTATTTTATTAGCAGATGATGTGCTGACGTATTTGC
Source organism: Anomaloglossus baeobatrachus (assembly GCF_048569485.1). Taxonomy (NCBI): domain Eukaryota; kingdom Metazoa; phylum Chordata; class Amphibia; order Anura; family Aromobatidae; genus Anomaloglossus; species Anomaloglossus baeobatrachus. The sequence continues at coordinate 88,657,212 of NC_134356.1, read as the reverse complement.
CTTATAGAACAGCTGCAACGACTTGTATATACAGTCTCCTCTTCTGGGAATTCCCATATTATCACACATTTAAGAAACAGCTCTCAGAGGTCACCGTGACTCTGAAAGGTAGTGGAAGAAATGTTTCCGAGTAAGTTTAGGTAAAGGTAGACACCTGCTCTTTTCCAGCTCTCAGCATTTGTATTCTATGGGCTGCAAAATAACACATTTTTAATTAAGGCTGCCGTTAAATCGTGTATATTAGGAATCCTAAATTAAAGGTATTGACTTGTAGAAAAAAAATACACTGGGAGAATAAATAGGGATATAACTAATAACCCTTAAGAATGGTCTTATTTGGGGCCTGTTGGGATTAAAAACATTTTTCTAGTTTTACTACTTTTGACATTAAAAAGATCAGTTAAAATAACAAAAAACTTTTTTGGGGCCCCTACAATCTGAGAACAATGCAAAAACAAAGGTTAAAACACAGGAGTCGCGCAGCAGAAGATGCGCCAAAGAAAGTATGACAAAGAATGTACAAATATACTAAGTAGTAACAATGATGCATTAATCCTGATGGAACAGGGAATATACAAGATCTAAAAAATTATTACAAAGTTAGTAAGGTGGTTAATATAGCAAAGTATACATACAAATGTATGTGTATTAGTAACTGTGTCCTTCTGTACTGTCTCCAACTCCATACGTTCCTTTCAAAAGAAGCTGCAAACACGCTAGTACATGCCCTTATTATCTCCCGCCTGGACTATTACAACCTCCTGCTCTCTGGCCTCCCTTCTAACATTCTTACACCCCTACAATCTATCCTTAACTATGCTGCCCGACTAATCTGCCTGTCCCCCCCCGCTACTCCCCAACCTCTCTTCTGTGCCAATCCCTTCACTGGCTTCCCATTGCCTAAAGACTCCAGCTCAAAACCCAAACCATGACCTACAAAGCCATCCACAACCCTCCTCCATACATCTGTGACCTAGTCTCCTGGTATTTACCTGCACGCAACCTCAGATCCTCACAAGATCGTCTTCACTACTTCCCTCTTATCTCTTTTTCCCACAATAACATCCAAGATTTCTCCCGTGCGTCCCCCATACTCCGAAATGCTCTGCCCCAACATATGAGACTCTCACCTACCTTGAAAAGCTTCAAAAGGAACCTGAAGACCCAACTCTTCCGGCAAGCCTACAACCTGCAGTAGCCCCTAGTCCACCATAGAGCCGCACCACCCACTCTACCCTCACCTACTGTATCCTCACCCATCCCTTGTAGACTGTGAGCCCTCACGGGCAGGGTTCTCTCTCCTCCTGGACCTGTCTGTGCCTTGAATTGTTTGATTATTGTACTTGTCCCTATTATGTACACCCTTTTCACTTATGCGCCATGGAATAAATGGCGCTATAATAATAAATTATAATTACCCGACGGCACAAGCCCTTGTCACATTGTGGCCATTGTATAATTGTTACTATTTGATATACGTTGTCCATTATTTCTGTCCTATATTATTACTTCATTCTACCTTTTGTTGGTCAATATTTTTAAAAACTTGCAAATGACATTTTTGTAGCATTTTAGAGGTTCAATGGTATATGTGTATACAGTGTTTACAGTCTTCTGCTTAGTTTGCCGCATCTGTCGCTATGTGATTACCATCCTTTTAACCTGTCTAATTGCATACAGTATATGTAAAAAAAAAAAAAAAAAAAAAAAGGAATTGATGTTTTTCCTACTTTTTGGCCTTTTATCCCCCATTTATCTATATAAATCAGCTGGCACTGTATTGTGCTGCAGACCTTTTGCATGAAAATCAATGGATGAGCATTCCGGCTCAGATGGTACAACATGGTGCTTTGATTTGGGGAAGGAAATGGTACCGAAAAGGAAAATAAATCCATTAGCTATGCGTATATACATGATGAGGTCCTTCATCATCACAATCAATATTCCTGAGAATGTACAAATAGAACGTACAATCCCGTCTCAGGCAATGATGGAAGGTCCAGATCCTAGGAGTATTGGTTGAGATGATGAAGGCCGGTCTCCTACTTGTGACATGCATTTGTTAATGTCAATCCTCCTTGGTTAGGTGACATTATGGAATACAGATTGGGTTAGCTGGAAAAATTAGTAAGATTAAGCTCCTATGTTACCATGCATAAATATATGAAACTCTGCATCACTAAACTTTTCATTACCTACTTCACCACCGGTGTAGATGTCAGAGCCTGTCGGGTGAACGACAGCATCACTTTCGAGGGTGGCAATGTCAGCCTTTACAACTTGCAACTACAATAGGCAAACATATGTACATCAACCATTTTGGGTAAGGAACACATTGGACACATAGTATGATTTACCTAATGCCTGGTCATCCGGCCTTAAAAGCTCAAAGGAAAAAGGAAGCAGGTGTCCAGCCATTGTTATATATAACCGAGAGCAGACACAGGGCCGGGGAGGCCACTCCGGCCTCCTACCACTAGCCACATCAGCACGTAAAGAGCAGTCTGGTGGTCTTGTCCTGAGGTAGGGGAGCTGGTTGTAGGCTATTGTGTTAATACCACACCAGTCATCTGTTATTCCTCCTGGAAATCTATCCATCAGGTGAGATAATAGCTGGAGTTGAGCCCCTTCGGACTCTGATAGTGTCTAATCAGTACTCGCAGTGCCAAAAAGTATCTGTCTAGGGAATAATCCCCAGTGTACAATCTATTTACACATTTTCATTAGGAAAAATAAAAGTACTGCAGAGAAATTAAAATAAAAGGACAATTAAAAATGGTATTTCATAGAAAATACAAGTGACTCTACAGGCGAAAAAATGTCCCAAAACCTTATTTAAAGGGGTTGTTTGGGACTTTGACATTGATGACCTGGGATATCAGTATCTGATCGGTGGGGTGTGCCTCGTTCCAGGGGTCATGCTGCCTTATCTTGGAACTGAAAAAGAAAAATAGAGAGAAAGCCGGGCACTGCTGCTCCTGCTGGTGAATTCTCAAGTTCAAATGATCCCTCTTTGACCGCTCAGCAACAGGTGCACAATCCAGAAAGTAAGTCCATGTTACAAGTCCGTAGAGGAGAAACAAATGGCAGCACTCGCTGATGCTTAGAAAGCGGTAATTTATTTTACCAGGAAAACGGGTACATGTGCAGGGGGAGGTGACGGGAGGCTATAGACGTCGGACGGCGGCAAGCCGTTTCGCACGTCTGTGCTTTGGCAGGTCCTGTGTCAAACACTATCTAGGTTAAAAACATCCGTGTCTGGGCAGCTAGACTAAAAAAAATCTAACTTGACATGCCACTATTTGGACTAACCTCCATGTTAGGGCAGCTAGGACTCCTGCTATAAAGGTTATGAACACAGCCTGGATTATAGGGCGGAGTGCTCAGTCAGAAACAGGCTCACTACAAATATTTCAAAACAATTGACCCGCTCCTCCAACAAGTGTGAATAGGTGCTAGCTGAAAAAACATAGCAAATATAAGATGCATACAACTGCACAATAAAAAGCCAACACTGTATAAGGGAACTCTGGTACTGCATTACTGCTATATGAAAAAAATGAGATTTATAGTTTATGAATTGGCCAATGCATGAAAACCCGGACCACCAACAGCAAGGTAATCTCACTCAGTGACTAAGCACTCCGCCCTATAAACCAGGCTGTGTTCATGATCCTTATACCAGGAGTCCTAGCTGCCCAGACATGGAGGTTAGTCCAGATAGTGGCATTTCAAGTTAGATTTTTTAGTCTAGCTGCCCAGACACGGATGTTTTTAACCTAGATAGTGGCATTTTAGTTAGGGACCTGGAATATTGAGATTTACCTTGCCATTGGTTTCCAGGCTTACATGCATTGTCTAATTCATAAACTAAAAATCCCATTTTTTCATATAGCAGTAATGTAGTACCAGAGTTCCTCTATACATTGTTGGCCTTTTAGTGTGCAGCTGTATGTATCTTATATTTACTATGTTTTTTCAGCTAGCACCTATTCACATTTGTTGGTTATGCGGGTCAGTTTTTTTGAAATATTGATAATTATATATAGTTGTCCTGATTAATTATCAGATCTCTTCTAGCTTCTATTTCACAGCAGTAGTATGAATAACAGAAGGATAGAAAGAAATTGCTGTATTTGCAATCCTCAAAATGGAATATTAGCTGTGAAGTATGGCTTCACAGATGTAGAAACGTTCCTTGTGGGATTGTGGACATATTGGCATTTTAATGCCTGCTTGGCTGCTAGTTATGAATGGGTGGTTGTTCCATAAATAAATGATCCTTTGAGGGTCTGCAGGAGGGATCCACGATTATTCACACTTGTTCTTATACTGTAGATGATATTCCAGTGAAGAAACACCCAATGTATTGGGACCTTCAATTATGAGGTCTGTGGTTTAGAAGAATTAGTGACTGGACAGTTTGTAACAGCCAGTACTATTAATTGGGAAATGTTCACCTATGTGGGATTGCCTCCTATATAATAGAGTAATGTGGTAATATATACAATGACTACAACCAGCTCCATTACCTTCATTCAAAACCAAATAAAAGGGAGGAAATGATTATCAGCCCCTAAAGACGACATTTCTCAATTTTACTCATGACAAGCCAAAAGTATATTTGAAAAACCGCCACAGCATTACAAATGGGTTGTCCCACAAACCGCATAGGTTAGGCGATATATGTATGGCTGGGAAGGTCACAGATCACGAGATCAGGGCACAAAAGACCCCTGTGTGACCACAGAAGTGTAGTGAGCATGTGCGACCACTGCTTCATACACTGTCTACAGGAGTGGTGGTCGCACATGCTCACTAGATGACGTTGGGCCATCCATTGTTGGGATCGGTGGGGGTTTCACAGCTGTACCAGCAGTGATCATGCATTTGCTGGGAGATGCAGTTTCTCAACAGCTGGAGAGTAGACCCCTGGTTCAGCAAATAGGACTGGTGGTCGGAGGTGTGTAATGACGCTAGTCAGCCCACCTGCTCTACAGTGCGAAAAGCTATAGCCACGGCAGTGGCAATGGTGGTGGTCTGGGATTCTCCATCACACGCACTATAGAAGGTGGTCTCCAATGTAGAGGGCTACAGATTGGGAAGGTGATGTGTGTAAGGAAGTCTATGCTGGCCACATTGAATAGATTTCCTTCAGCTAAAGGTAAAATTGAGAAATTATCTTTTGGGAGGCAAACAGAAAACAAATACCATACGTGAAAAGAGAGAACAAAGCAGCTGATAGTGGGAGATAATTTTAGCACAAAATACCAAAACTTGGTAACTCTTAAATATCATATATAGTGCAGTAGACACATCTGCTATGGGCCATTCCCATTAGAAGGAAATTTGGAGCTGGTCCCTTTAAACGTGCAGGTGATTGTAGGAGGAAATGTAATAATGCCACCCTACTGATGGCACTGCCATCCATGACAGGCTGTATTCAGGGTAGAGACTACTTACAATGAGAACATTAGGGTAGAATTATCAAAACTGGTGCAAGGAAAAGCGGCTTATAATATACAGCCAGACTCCAGTGCTCATTTTCACCAGACCCTCAAAGGGGACCTGCCATTCTATTCACGCTGCCAACCCCACGGGCAGCATGAATCAGAGCCTGGCTGCACAATAGCTTAAAATGAATCTGTCAATAGGTTTTTGCTATTTAATCTGAGAGCAGCATAATGAAGGGGTAGGGAGGCTTATTCCAAGGTTGTGTCACTATCTAGGCTGTGTGCTGTAGTTTCAACACAATAAGTGTTTTATCAGCAGGCTATTATCACTGCCTGACTAGGTGCCTCCTGTAAACCAGTCAGGCGAATCTGTGTTACTTGAGTAACCATTTGCTGCCTATGCATAGTGTACACAGGAAGCTGCAAATCAGTGGTGTAGATAGGGTAATACACAGCTCAGTATTCAGACCATTGCTACATCTACAGTAAAAAACAAAACAGGGATTCTATTAAAACTGTACCAAGCAGTCCAATAAGTGACACATCACAGAAATCAGGGTCTGCGCCCTTATATCATGCTACTATGAGATTGCAAATCAAAAACCTGCTCCCTTTAAAGAGCTTGTCCTTCTCCTCGTACTGGTCTGGGTGACTGACACATCTCTCTAACACATAAGAGATCATTATGGGAAAAAAGGGGAGGAGCTGGGGAGCAGAAAGGGGAGAAGCCGGTCAGTGGCGGCACCGGACTGGTCTCGCCTCTGCCTATGGGCTCTTAATCTATAGACTCTCCTTATGGATTCTTTAAGCTACATGTTCTCTGAAACACCAGAGAGTTAAAAAAACAAAAAAACAAAAAAAAACAAAAAAAAAAAAACATAGCTGGCTGCTATTGTGCGCCCAGGCTCTGATTCATACTGCCTGTGGTGTGTGCAGCATTAATCCAGTAACTGCTTCCCTCTAAATGCTAAAGTGAGTCTGGCTGCCATTTAGACTATCAGCTAGAAACACTTAAAACCTATTTAAAGCATGACCGTCAGTTTCATTTTTATTTAATAAATCTACTGTACAAATTAAAATAAGCAACTTTGTAAAATGTCTTATTGGACAAATCTGTTTCTGATCTTTAGTTTTCAAAATTTTACATTCCCAGGTATAATCTGTATTCAGTAAATATTAGGCTTCTATACAGAAATGAGGTGAGTGGGGGGAGGGGAGGGAGAGCTCTGCCTCTAGCTCCTCCCTCTACATCAAACGCCTTCCTCTGCCTCCAGCTCCTCCCTCTGCCCCAGCTTATCCCTCCACATCAAGCGCCTTCCTCTGCCTCTAGCTCCACCCTCTGCCTCTAGCAGCTTCATTTGCCTCTAGCTCCTCCCTCTGCATCTAGCTCCACCCTCTACAGCTAGCGCCTTTCACTGCCTCTAGCTCCTCCCTCTCCATCAAGCGCCTTCCTCTGCCTCTAATCCCTCCCTCTAGCTCCTCCCTCTGCCTCTAGCTCCTCCCTCTCCATCAAGTGCCTTCCTCTGCCTCTAATGCCTCCCTCTGCCTCTAGCTCCTCCCTCTCCAGCATGAGCCTTCTCGCTGCCTCTAGCTCCTCCCTCTGCCTCTAGCTCCTGCCTCTAGCTCCTCCCTCTACATTCAGTGCCTTCCTCTGCCTCCAGCTGCTCCCTGCCCCTTCCTTCTACAATAGAATTTTGTCAGTAGTAAATACCACTCCTATCTCAGTAATATAAAAATATACATTCATTGAATACATATTTTACCCGGGAATTGAGAATTTTGAGCGTGAAAGATCAGTCGAGGATGAGACAAAAGCAGATTTGCCTGATAAGATATATTACAAAGTTCCTTCTTTTAATGTGTGCTATTAATTTATGAAATAAAAATAAAATGACGGTTACACTTTAAATAGGCTTTCATGCATTTTCTTCATATCAGCTCACTCACAGCAAATGCAAATCCGTCTAAAGATGGTGGTCTCAGGTGCAGTGACCTGGGCTCTCTGCACCGAACACTCCTAAGCGCCTCGCTCTGCTATACATGTGTCAGGCAAGGCAAAGTGCTCTGGGATGTCTTTTTTTTTTTTTTTTTTTTTTTACATATTTGGATGTACAAATTGTTATTCCATGACTGAATCTCGAGATCTTCTACCTTCTTTTTCCATGTTTGAGCATTTTGTTCCCATGAATGGTCTCAAGTGGAAGTTTATAAGCCTGGTCTGACCATCCTTTAGTGCCTGTACTCCCAGCTCCACAGCCTCAAGCCTTTGTCTATGCTGCGTCACCTCGTTCTGAACCAGTGCAGAGTTGGTATCTGATAGGACCTAGTGTCTCCTATATATTGCTGCTAATATCTTTGTAGTCGATCTGATCACCGCACCTATCCTCTCCTGCATAGGCGCAATTTTCCATTATACCCTGAGAAAAGGGGTCTTCATCCATATTGGATAACTATGAGGTTGACTTGGCAGTCTTCCTAAACGAAAAGTCCATACAAATGCACAATGTATTGTTCAGTGATCTGAGAATGATATTCTAAGCTGCAAGAGCCTGGACCAGCTTCACGTGGTGGCTCCAGACATGGAAGTCCTCTTGCTCTCCACTGCTCATTGGTAATTACTCTAGTGTCCATCTCTCTAATCCCAATAGCTGTCACTCAGAGAAGAGGGGAGGGTAAGACAGGGCACTCAGCGCAGTGAGCCCTGAACATGAAGGAAAGATGAGTGAGCACTACAATCCTCGGTCCTTGAGTTGAGGCGGTCAGACGCTCTGAAAGGGCTCAACTTGAGTAATGAGTATATGGAAGTCAATGATTGGGCCTGCACTTGATCCTGAAGCAAATTGGAAGTCAATAACGGGGCAGTTTGGCTTTCCGCCCACATACAGCCAGTCATAAAGAGAGCATTTCCGGGTTGAGGGAGGGCGGTTTTTTATTTTTTCTTTTGGTCACACTACATCCGATATCGTTGCTTTAACCCCATTGAGAGCTACTCAGACTGTGACTGGCTCTCATTGGGGTGCCTGCTGACATCATGCAGTGAAGCAAGCCTGTACGTTATGGTTGTTGTTTCATGGACAACACATCCGAGCACCGCAATTCTCAGCTGTGCACTTCAAGTACCGGAGCACCACAATCGACTAGCTAATAGTGGCGAGCATGGTGTTCCAACGCTAGAAGGAACCACCTTCAGAAAGGTCTCTGACTACAGAGCAAGGGGGATTCAAAATTGTTGTCCTTGGTCTTGAGGAAACAGACAAAGCAGCTCTCAGTTCTCCTTCCTAGTACTGTTAGCAATTTGGTAAGATGAAAAAAGATGGACCATTCCCTTAAAAGCAAAGATTTGATTGATTTTTCAATCTGTTTCCCTACATTTGCTTTACACCAGTTTTGGTAGATTTTCCCAAAGTTGCATTTGGATGTTAAGTCGATTCACAAACTTGAAGGTATTCCTCTGACAGGTTCAGCCTTCTAAAGGGACTGAAGAAAATATATTGAGAATTCATTCTATAATAGAATTGATGTGACTTCAAAGGGTCACTTACTTTCATTAAAATAGACCCTATTGACTTCTCCAAATCGGATTGTCCCAATTTTGAAATCCAAAATTATCTCTCAACCATTAGCTAGTGTAAAACCCATGTCCCATTTACCTATGTCGTCTTTAAGGTCAATGTCAGCATTGGTAGGGTTGATAACAGCCTCCACCTCAAATCCGGCTAAATTATTGATCTCACTGTGAATAAGGTTGAGCTGCAAAGAAAAGCATGAGCGGGGAAGTAGTAGAGCAGCGGGAAGAGATCAGGACAGCGGAAAAGTAGCAAGCGACAGATGCAGGACTTCGAACATAAAATGCCGGCACACGTAAAAAAAAAAACAGGTCACAGGAGGAAGGCGGCCGTGGTTAGAATAACTTAACCCATGCAGAATTACATCTCATACATTTACAGCCAGCATATAACTCCACTATCTTCCATAAAATCATCTCATGCATTAATATTGTCGAGGGTCGGAGAGAATCTGGATGTCATGAGCATGAGGTCTACAATGACCCGACTAATTATGTGCTTTATGTATTGTACTGATATTACACACTAATTCATCAACTTTCTCTCTGGTCCAGGTAATCTATGGAGTGCTTTCAATACATTATATACATAAGGTGAGTCAAAAGTCAGGACGGTGCGATAATAACTGTATGATCATTATTTATTAGCTCAGTGAAGGTATTAATGACATCTCGTGATGAGCGAGCACAACCATGCTCAGTGCTTGTGATGTGAATACAAACTGGTGCAGAAAGGGTTAATGCCGCACTGCTATGACTAAGAAGAAACTCCAGGAGAGATTCGATGGTGATTTTATCAACATGTTTTGGAGATCTTCATCTCCATCTTGATTTGTGATTTTGACCTGATGAAGGAGATTAATTTCTCCAAAACGCGTTAAGAAAATCACCATCGAATATCTCTGGAGTTTCTTCTCATTCACGGTAGCGCGGCATACAACCTTTCTGCACCAGTTTGTATTCACCTTTCATGTGGGGCTGCAGCGGCTGTATTCTACGCTATCATAGCAGTTGTGACTATAACAACCCTTCAAGGTGAGCCTCTTTCATTGTCCTGCCTTCATCCTCTCGCCCGGATAATATTTGTGCTCCTTTGTCTTTTTTTAATTCGGTACTAGTAACGAGCATTTTGACTCTCGGACGGGCTTCACTAGTATACCAAGTATAATGGAAGTCAATGAGGAACACAATGATTTTTCCAGAGAATCTAAAAGGGAAAAATGCTCAAGTTGACTTCCCATTATACTCCGTACACGAGTTGCGCCCATCCGAGTATCACAATGCTCATTACGAGTACCGAGTACGGTAAGTGCTTGCTGATTACTAATGACACTGTGTATGTCACTATCATACACGGATTGTCTTCAGAAGTCGCATACTGGCCCCATAGGAATAGGAAGAGAGAAGATCAGCTGGGTCGCAGACTTTCCTACAGGGGAGCGTGAGGGATATACAGTTGTGAAGATGTGTGCACATGTACATAGGACCATATATGACAAGCTTTTCACCCCCCACCCATTCACCTTTTGTGCCCCCCTATTTCCTCATAGACTACAAGCTTACGAGCAGGGCCCTCACTTCTCTTGGTTTCTGAATTGTGTTATTCTGTAAAGGTCTGATATTGTCTGTACATGTTCCCTCTGAATTGTAAAGTAATGCGGAATACGTTGGTGCCATATAAATAAAAAAATATTATTATATGAATCATGTAGGAGCTCTGCCCACTGAACTTTATGACGATTTAAAGGTCTCATTCACTACCTGGCATAATACTGTCATGCAGGTCCTGGGAGACTTGGCGCCAATGTCACTGTAACGACGTCGGTGTAGTAGATGAGTATATGTCACTTTTAGGGTACGTGCCTACGATCACGGTCTCTCGCTTGTGTTCTCCTTGTGGAGGACACTTGCGACTCTGCAGTAAACAATTGACATGCTGCGGCTCAAAAAGTCGCACCGCAGATCTGTGTTTGCTGCAGGAAAAACAACCACAGTGGGCACGTGATTTCTCGAAATTACGTCCACTGTACTTGTACTCTACAACACAGCATTTTGGACGCAGCTGAAGCATGCTGCGTCCAAAACACGGATCGTGAGCACATACCCATATTTTAAGAGGGGGCTTATTTTATTTAAAGAGTGGGTTGTCCGGGTTGTGGACAACCCTGAATCCCTTCCTTACCGGGTAATTTGTGTTTTTGCCATCCATTTCATTTTATCCTCCTTTTCTTCTAAGAGCCATAACATTTTTACTTTTTTAAAAATAACAATAACTGGCGCTCTAATCAATGCCTTATTAAAGTGTGAAGTGTACTTGTTAAATATTGTAGGAATGAAGCAGCTAGTAGGCACAGGGTATCGTGTGTATATCCCCACTGCGCTAAACTTTCACCATCTATTGAGTGTGTAGTAGAATATAATTACCTGTAGTATAATTGAAGAAAACAATATATTGATGGTAACTGCTGGTGGCAGATAAAAAAAGTGAGACACCCTATTGTACAAAGCAAAAAAATAAATAAATAAAATTAAAATTTATTTAGTTGATGGATGCAAGGATACTACAGCAGATATCTAAATTACATGAATAATAATTAGTATAATATTTACTATATCTAATTGAAGTGGTCTGATATGTATATTGTATAATAGTCGATGTATACTTATTGTCCTGCACAGGATAAATCCCTCAATAAACGACCC